>NW_027202937.1:10092500-10692500 GCF_024711535.1 Dipodomys merriami | reverse complement strand
CTTGTACAGTTCTCCTATCTTCGCAGGCAGAAGGATAAGCACAGGCAGGAAGGCCAGGGTGACGATGGTGAGGGACAGTGACCCCCAGAGCATGAACCCCAAGAGACACAGCCCTCGCACCAGGTACCACATCAGGAGACTCAGATTCTTGCTCAGAGACTCACACACGTTGGACGTATTATCTGTTACTCGAGATGTGATGGCACCTGCCAGGATTGAGAGTTGAGTGAATGAGACAGAGTCAGAGCGATAAGATGAACCAATAAAGAGACAGGGGTCAGGGCAGGGTGTCAACATAGTGTTTTAAGGGCTTGGGGGAGGTATGGAAACCTCAGTGCCAGAAAAATGGGTTTTAGAGAAGAAAAACCTAGCCCAAACCTTCATTTTTAATTATAAAGACACTGACACACATGCACATTTTCATTTCTCAGGAGGTTTTCTGTTCCTTAAGGAATTTGTATGTCCAATGCAGGTCATAAAGCTGACATTGCAGATAGGAAAAAGTCTAGGAACAGATGTGGGAGTCCATAATAAGCACTCTGATGAGCATCAAGTTGCTGGGGTCCAGCTCCAAGTTTTTCTCTGGCCATATATAACTGTGCGAGTTTCAGCATCGAGGGTCTAGATCTCAGTTTCCTTCCTGTGAACGAAGCTGGACTTCATAATCTCAATTGTGCAGGTTTGAAATTCTGATGTTTGTGATCTAAGGACAAGTCTACTCCCATGTGTCATTAGCACAAATAAGACTTATGGGACTTAGATTTATGGGAAATTTCCAATGAAAATTCTAGGTTTCTCTGAAAGCAAAAGGGGACAATATTTTTTTTTGGGGGGGGGTCCGGTCGTGGGGTCTGAACTCAGGGCCTGGGCGCTGTCCCTCAGCTCTTCAGCTCAAGGCTAGCACTCTACCACTTGAGCCACAGTGCCACTTCTGGCTTTTTTATTTTTGCTTATGTGGTGCTGAGGAATTGAACCCAGGGCCTCATGCACATAAGGCAAGCGCTCTACCACTAAGCCACCTTCCCAGCCCTGTGGGGACAATATTTTGTTCCTGAGATAGAATAAGAAATAAGGAATTACAATGTGTGTGTGTGTGTGTGTGTGCGCGCGCACACACACACACACACACACAAAAGGAAAGAGAGATTGATACAGGTTGTAAGTAAAAGAGCCTGTATGAGCTGAGCGCCAGTGTGCCTATAATCACAGCTAGTCAGGTGACTAAGATCTGAGCTTCACAGTTCATGAAATGCATCTCTCCAATTACTCACTAAAATGCAAGACGTGGAGGTGTGGCTCAAGTAGTAGAGCATTAGCCTTGAATGAAAAAGCCAAGGGTCAGTGTCCAGGTCCTGAGTTGAGAGAGGGAGGGGGAGAGAGGGAGAGAGGAGAGAGAGAGAGAGAGAGAGAGAGAGAGAGAGAGAGAGAGAGAGAGAGAGACAGAGAGACAGAGAGACAGAGAGAGAGAGAGAGAGAGAGAGACAGAGAGAGAGAGAGAGAGGGAAAGCAATTATACAGCTATATAATGAAAGTATTTCAAATAAAACCTGTTTGGTTCTGCGCAAAAAACTCAGTCTCCTGGCGCAGGACAGCGCGAAAGACCTCTCCCTGCAAGTGGCTGTGCACACGGCCCGT
Organism: Dipodomys merriami; assembly: GCF_024711535.1. NCBI lineage: Eukaryota > Metazoa > Chordata > Mammalia > Rodentia > Heteromyidae > Dipodomys > Dipodomys merriami. The sequence continues at coordinate 10,690,865 of NW_027202937.1, read as the reverse complement.
GGTTCTGTTATAGATCCCATCACCCACGAACTCCAGCACCGCACTAGAAAGAGTCGGAGAGGAAGGTCAGAGTGTGCTGCGGGGGGGAGGGGGGGGGAAGAAGGTCCCAATGTCCAACCCCCTCTTTCCTAGGGCTCCCCATTCTTAGCACCCAGACCTGGCTATGGTGAGCACGGACATAAGAGTTATGTTTCGGGTGAAGGCAGAGGTGGTCTTATCCTGTTGAACCCAGTCGGTAAGGCGGCCGGTGAAGAATGGAATGGCCATCTCCCCTGGGAAGAGAGACACCACATCTGTCTGTCACATTGCCTGGGCAAGTCAGCTCTTGTCTGAACTGTCCCTGCCTACCCCCTCCTCCTTTGCCAATTTTCCTAGCAGGCAGTGACAGAATACACCGACTCCATGGTCTTAACCCTGTGCGGAAAGCCCGCCACAATGGGGCATGGGCAGAGATCTTGGCGTCAAAAACCCTCTCTGAAGTGGTGGTGTGGCTCAAGTGGTGGAGCAATCGCCTATGAGCTGAAGAGCTCAGGGACAGCGCCCAAGCCCGGAGTTCAAGCCCCGAGACCGATGGAAAAACAAAACAAAACAAACAACAAAACAGAACCGACCCTCTGTGTGATGGACATGATTGGTCCCAGCAGCCCGGACCAGCCTTGATCCCCGACAGCTTCCCAGTCCCGGACTCCATCCCACTCTGAAGTGGTCTCAGGATCTAGGCCAGGCTGCCGTCCTGTGCTCCGCATTTCCTGGCTGAGCCAGGCCACCACGGGCCCCTCGCTCCGTCCCCTCTGCCCCTACCCGGACCCCTTGCGCCCTTACCAAGACAGGAGAGGACCAGCAGGGCCAGGACCAACGCGACGCGGCGGATCTCTGAGCCCAGGCAGCCGAGAAGCCGGCGCGCGGCAACTCCCGGGGGCGCCCACAGACTCCCCAGCTTGTGCCACAGGGCGGCCGCGGGCAGGGCGGCCGCGTAGCCCAGAAGGAAGGCGTCTGAGCGGCTGCCCCAGTGCAGAGCCCGGGCGCCGCCGAGGGCACCCCACGAGCGCAGCTCTCGGAACGAGGCAAGCCCCGGCAGCGCCAGGCCCAGCGCCGCCGCCACGGGCTGCGCGGCGACCAGCCACCCGCGGGCCGCCGAGCCTGCGCCCTCGCGGGGAGCCGTCGCCCTGAGCACCCCGTGGACCCCCAGCCACAGCGTGGCCCAGCGGCTCAGACCCACCGCCCAGATCTGGAGCAGCGGCGCCGCCGCGGGCATCAGCCGGGAGAACATCCCGGGCAGCGCGGGCCGGAGCAGCGCCCAGTCGGCGAGCAGCAGCAGAGCGGCCCCGACCCATGCGGGGAAGGGTCGGGGGACGCCGGCGCCTCCGCCCGCCATGGGCTCCGGCTGGACAGCGGCCTCGGGGTGCTGTCCGCGTCCAGCGAGGCCGGGATCACAAGCTCGGGGGGGCGGGGTGGAAAGTCCCGGGAACCGGTGATCCCGGCGGGCGCTGCAGGGAAGCGCAGCCTTTTAGGGGAAAAGGAAATTGAAAGCGGCCGCGGCAACCTGGGGCCCCTCCCTGCCTCGGTGCCCCGCCCAGAGCATGGGGGCCGCCCTGCCCCGCCCAGAGCGTGGGGCCACGGTGACCCACCCCGACTTCAAGGGGGCCACCGTGATCCCCCAGAGTATGGGGCATCATGGCCCGCCCAGAATATGGGGGCAACAATGACCCACCCTGACTACATGGGGGCCACAGTGACCCGCCCAGAATATGGGGCCACCGGGATCGACCCCCACTATATGGGGGCCACATGACCCACCCCGAATGAATAGATGGGGGCCACGGTGACCCGCCCTGAATGCAGTGGGGGAGCCGGCGTGGCTCCCACAGCTCAGAGTCCGGCTGGTATTCCCCGGTCCCGCGTTCTCCACCACGCCCACCCTTCCTCTCGGCTCCTCCTCTTCTCGCCTTTTTCAGGTCCTTGCATGAAATCTGGCTCTGGCGTCACCTGTCTCCGGGCAGACGCGCCCGGCCCGGGTTAGCGGCGCGGGCGGCCGGGCGGGGCGGGCGCGGGCGCCCCCTGGCGGGCGGGCGAGGGGGCGGGGCCGCAGGTGCGCGCAGCGCGCGTGTGGGGAGCCGTGGCCCCAGTCCGCCCCGAACGCGGCGCTGCCAGGCTGGGATGCTGCGAGCTGGAGCACCTGCCTGGGACTTCGCCCCGGCCGGCGAAGTCCACACTGGGGTAAATGGCTCTGGATCTGAGGGTCGGCAGAGAGGTGGAGGAAGTGGGGCGATAAGGGGTCTGGGGGGACCGTGCAAGTGCCGGGAAGCAAATAGCGAGACGCATAGAAGCTTAGGGCCGCATCCAGGCTCGCCCGCCGCCAGGACAGCGTGTGCTCCCCTTCCCGACGCGGGTGTCCGGCGGTGGGCGAAGGGCTGGGGCGGGCCAGGCTGCAGGGAAGGCCGGCTGTGCGCCCTGCGGGCCGCGTCGGGGAAGCGGGCCCCGGACGCTTTCGCTTTCGCTCAGCTCTGGGCAGTGGAGGCTGGCAGAAAACAAGTGAGGGGCTAGGGACCATGCAAACGGGGAGCATGCAAACGGAGGAGGGAGGGGAGCCCCGGAAGAAAGTAGAGATAGTACTTGGGAGAAAAATTCAAGGACCAACTCATCCTGCACATCTGTGATTGAAGCAACCCAGGATAACTAGCACCCCCGGCACGCGTAACGGGGATTTTGCATGAGTCGGTGTGGTTGTGAGTGATGTTATTCCCCAAAGGCCCAGGAAGACACTCCCCCCCCCGCCCCCTCCCCGGCCTGGTCCTGGTGCAACCCTACTCAACCCCTGACAATTGTCATGACGGCTGGGGAACTTTAACCAGGCTGGGCGCACAGGGCGGGTGGTGGAAGTCCCCAAGGCTGGCGGGCTTCTGCTCTGACTACCACAGCCATTTGACGTGGGGGTTGGCTTGTTTATAGAGGAAGGGACTGTAGGGTGGAGTATGGGGTCTTTCATTCATTCATGGTAAGTCCGCATATAGAAAGCACGCTGGGGGGGGGGGTGCAGGGGGGAGGGAGCCCTGCGGGTCAGAGTGAGGCATGGGGTAGCCAGAAAAGTAGCAGTTGGAACCATTCAGAAATTGGGAACTCTCCCTTCCCTTCCAAATAGGCAGTGGAAAGTAGGGGGAAATGGAGTAGGAGATAGACCTGGGACAGGCTTTCGTCCCAGGTCTGCTGTTAATTCAATGTGAATTGGGGTAAGTCGTCTCTGCTCTATAACTCAATGAACTGAGTAACTGAGTTAAGTTATTCAACTTAACCAAGTATCTTTAAGGCTCCAACCAGAGTGGGAAAGTGTCGCTTTATTCGCCTTTACTGTTCCTTAATTCTTTTCTTGACTTGGAATAAAAGCACCAACTCCCCAGTTCCATCTTCTCCTGGTACATATTTCTTCTCCTGACTGCAGAAATATTTACCTCGACCAGAAATTGCTTACATGAGACTTTCATTGGTGGGGAGGGGGTCCAGTCGTGGGGCCTGAACTCTGGGCCTGGGCGCTGTCCCTCAGCTCTTCAGCTCAAGGCTAGTGCTCTACCACTTGAGCCACAGCACCACTTCTGGCTTTTTTCTTTTTGCTTTATGTGGTGCTGAGGAATCGAACCCAGGGCCTCAGGCATGCAAGGCAAGCGCTGTACCACTGAGCCACCTTCCCAGCCCCCTGAGACTTTCATTTTAATCTATCTATGTATCCTTTGCTGCATTCCTTCTGCCTTGACTCCTGACTGTGCTAACTCTTGTCCTCTTTTGTTGAGTAAACTGAAAGAGCTCACTTCTGACTAAGGAAGGGTGCAGGTGCAGAATACAGCAGGTGCAAGACCCAAACTTGTTCTCACGTTCATAGTGACTGGCCTACGGCACATCTGGGCACCCAAGGCGCTCAGGAGGAGGCAGCCATGTTGGGAACTATTTCACTAGTGCACACAAGTGTCCACCCTGCCTCACTCAGAGGACTTCTGCCTCCAGGGAGCCCACCCCCGGTTCTCCTTACAGTGGAAAGATTTCTACGTGGGGACAGTAGGGCTAGGATTCTGGCTCATCCCTCATGCAGGATGAAGCAATGAAGTGGAAAGATTGAGAGAAAAAGTTTCTAGCTCTGGCCTACATTACTGTATGGCCTTGAACCAGTTACCTCAGATTTCAAAGAGCCTTTCCCTTCTTTAATCACTCTCCCTGCTTTGATATTTCATCCTCTGTCTCCGCAGACAACCATCATGGCGGTGGAGTTTGACGGCGGTGTGGTGATGGGCTCTGACTCCCGGGTGTCTGCAGGGTGAGTTCCACTGCCTACCATTTGCAAGGAAGCTGCTGGCCCCAAATACACACTTTTTCATGACAAATCTGGCAGACAGACCAGAGCTTTGAGAAAATGGAACAGACCTTTCCAAAAAGCTATTATAATGTCATGTTGGTAGGTGCTTGGATTTCTGAAATTCATGGAGGAAGATCTGTATGCTTTTATAGTCTGTCCCTGTATTGTACAGAGATGAATATAAAAGAATAACATCTCAAAGGGACACAAGAAGCAGGTTGAGGGGGGGACTCTTCTTCCATATATGTTTAGAGATTCAAAGATGGGTTCTGTCAGGCAGAAGTGAGACCACTTTTTTGAACCTTGTCTTCCCCTAGCCAGTTTCATCACAAGCATAATGAGTTATATAAGACTAGATTAGCCAGATGCCAGTGACTCAAACCTGTAATCCTAGCTACTCAGGAGGCTGAGATCTGAGGATTGCAGTTCAAAGTCAGCCCAGGCAGAAAAGTCTGTGAGACTCTTATCTCCAATAAACCACCAGAAAAACCAGAAGTGGTGCTATGGTTCAAGTGGTAGAGGGCTTGCCTTGAGCTGAAGAGCTGAGGGACAGCACCCAGAGTTCAAGCCCCACGACTGACCAAAAAAAAAAAAAAGACTAAATCAACATTACCTACATTCTATTCCATAGGACATAACTCTCTCAAGAGGCTTCATAAAGAAACACTAATAAGATACACAGTTTTCTCAATCCAGTGTTTTTTGTTATGCTATAAAAAAAATTAAGTCTACTTTTGATTAAAATACTGACTTACCTGCAATGATTACTTTTTGCTCCCTACTTTAATCCAACCATTACATCTTATACTATTCTCTTGTCAAATAAACTCAAATGTTGAGAAACATTAGACCAACTAACCTTAAAAATTCCTACAATGAGCTGGACGTTGGTGGTTCATAACTGTAATCCTAGCTACTCAGGCATCTGAGAGCTGAGGATGGAGGTTCAAAGCCAGCATGGGCAGGAAAGGCCATGAGATTCTTATCTCTAGTTAACCACTAGAAAACCAGATGTGGAGCTGTAGCTCAAAGTGGCAGAGCACTAGCCTTAAGCAAAGAAAGTTCAAGGTCAGTGCCCAGGCCTTGAATTCAAATCCCAAGACTGACAGAAAAAGAAGTGCCTACAACTCTAAGACTGATGATTATTGGCTGGTTTCCTGCAGAGCAGCAGTGGTGAACCGAGTATTTGACAAGCTGTCTCCTCTACACCAGCGCATCTACTGTGCCCTCTCCGGCTCTGCAGCAGATGCCCAGGCTGTGGCCGACATGGCTGCCTACCAGCTGGAGTTGCATGGGTATGAAACTCCAGGTCCTGACCCCACCCTCTACTCAAGTGTGACCCTTGCACTGTGTCTTGCTCCAACACCGCCATTTCTGCTTAACGCATTTGTGAACACCTAAATCTCCCGACACCAGTTTATACATCTGTAAAGAGGAGATCCGAGTATCCCACCCACCCACCTCCCCAGGGAGCTGTTTAGAGAATGTGAAAGCTACCATCCTAATATAATTAATCGAGAAGAACTTGATGATTAGATGAGCAAAGTATCAGGCAGTTACAATATGAGAAATCAAGGCCAATGGGACCAAAGTAAAGCTTATCTGCTTTTATCCATAAGGGTAGTCGCAGCAGACAAAGGAAAATTATGATTGGGAATTGGCTGGGTAGGGCTAAAGAAAAGAGGGTGGACACTAAAAGCTTCTTCCCGATTGGAGATGTGAGACTATAGCTCTACTGAGCATATGGGAGGGGAACTGGAATTTGAACTGTTGCAGTTGGAGATTCAAGTATCACTTGGCAGGGATTATTGTAATGACACAAGAGGGTGGGCCTAAGAAAATGATACTGACCCTTACACTTAACATTTCCTTCAGATTGGAACTGGAAGAACCTCCGCTTGTTTTGGCAGCAGCAAATGTGGTTAGGAATATCACCTACAAATATCGGGAGGACTTGTCAGCACACCTCATGGTAGCTGGCTGGGACCATCGGGAAGGGGGCCAAGTGAGTCCCTCCAAGGCACACGCTCTCTCTCCCTCTCTCTCTCCCTCTCCCTCTCTTAGTGTTTCCCCACTGTTCTCTATTGGGAGATGAAAGCCAAATGGTGGTGTAGCAATCAGTCCCATAAACACTTCCTCTGGAAGATGCCACGGCTTTCATGGTTGGGGGCAGGAAATGCTGGGCCTTCACTGCACAGAGCAGAGACCCTCTGCCTATCTCAGTGGGAAGGATGGGCTGAGTGATGCGTTGGTCTGACTTGCTGGTTCTTTCCCCAGGTGTACGGAACTCTGGGAGGAATGCTCACTCGGCAGCCCTTTGCCATTGGTGGCTCAGGTAGCACCTATTTATATGGCTACGTGGACGCGGCTTATAAACCAGGCATGTCTCCTGAAGAGTGCAGGCGCTTCACCACAGATGGTAACTAACCAGATGGGGCGGAGGGTGCCTGGGGAAGATTTTTTTCCTTTTTTTCCTGAACCTTGGAACTCGAGGCCTGGGTGCTATTCCTGAGCTCTTTTTGCTCCAGGCTAGTGCCCTACCATTTGAGCCACAGTGCCACTTCCAGCTTTTTCTGAGTAGTTTATTAGAGATAAGTGTCTCACAGACTTTCCTGAATGGGCTGGCTTCAAATCGTGATCCTCACATCTCAGCCTCCTGAGTGGCTAGGATTACAGGAGTGATCCACTGGTGGGGAAGATTTTTGAACATGAGGAAAAAGTGGAATATGAGGAACAAGAAGAATACATGGATAGCTGTTTTAATTTAATTTCCAACCAGGGACACTTTTAAAGGTGAAGAGGGACAAGACAAATGCTAAACTAGATGGGACTTTGGGACCATGAGGACGAATCAGGACTGTTTGGAGTAAACCAAGTTGGGGTGTGTGGCCGCCTTAAAAACCAGTGATGTGCTGGGCTAGTTTGAACCAGCCTGATGGTTAAATATTAAAGGAGTTGCTTGGTAACTTGAACACAATCTTGGTAAGAGCATTTATACCACGGACACAAGTGGATCCTTTATATTATTTTCTTTCTTTTTTTTTGTTTATGTGTTATCAAAGAACTGAACCCATGCAAACACTCAACCACTAAGCCACAGCAGATACTTTTTCTTTCTTTCTTTCTTTTTTTTTGCCAGGGCTGGGGCTTAAATTCAGGGCCTGGGCACTGTCCCTGAGCCTCTTGGTGCTCAAGGCTAGCACTCTTCCATTTGAGCCACAGTGCCACTTCCGGCTTTAAAAAATTATTTATTTATTGTGTTTATGTGGTAGCAAAGAATTGAACCCACTCTACCACTAAGCCACATTCCTTGCCCTTCATTTTTTTTTGTTTTTTAAAGCTGGCTTATCAACACACTACTGAATATGTCTCTCTGGAAGGTGGGCATTGAGGGGAAAGTGGTGAATGGACAGGAGGGAAAAGAAACTATTTTTGAAGCTAAGCCATTCTCTCCTCTTTGACTTGAATTCTCCTGTAGCTATTGCTCTGGCCATGGGCCGGGATGGCTCCAGTGGGGGCGTCATCTACCTGGCTACCATCACAGCCGCCGGCGTGGACCACCGCGTAATCCTGGGGAATGAACTGCCCAAGTTCTATGATGAGTGAATCTTCCTCCAACATCCCTTCCTCATTTGTAATAAACTCTCTAGGACAAGAAGCCGGTGTGGTCAATGGGAAATAGATGTCAAGGATGGGGCTGGCCTCCAGAAGTCTGCATATTCCTTTTATTCCATCATCCCGAGTCTAAAGCAGCTTTCACAGAGAAAGGAGAGAATAGTACACTAGAAGGAGAGCGAGTCCTTGATTTTTAAGAAGTACAGAACATAAACATTCTCACAGGGGCTTGGAATGTGGCTTAGTTGTAGAGTGCTTGCCTAGCATGCAGGAAGCCCTGGGTTCGATTCCTCAGTGCCACATTAAACAGAAAAAGCCAGAAGTGGCGCTGTGGCTCAAGTGGCAGGGTGCTAGCCTTGAGCAAAAGAAGCTCAAGTTCAGTGCCCAGACCCAGAGTTCAAGCCCCAGGACTGGCAAAAGAAAAAGAAAAAAAGAATCTTCCTAGGCTGCTCAGTCGTAGAGCACACACTTGGAATGTTCAAGGGTCCTGGGACCTGGATTCAGTCCTCATCTCTTTTTCTCTCTGTTTCTCTCTCTCTCTCATACACACACACACACACACACACACATACACACACACATATGTACAATATACATACATACATACAGATATACAGATAGATAGACAGACGATATATAGATATAGATCTTATTCCTAGATTCAAAGATGAGAATATACAAAGATTAGCTCACTTTTAGGAAGCTGTCACAGATACCTGAGAAACAAAGCTGAGTTCTGTTTCTACGTATGTCCTACATTTCCTGGGTGTCAGAACAAATTATGAGCCCTCATTTTCCTCCTCTGTCAAAAGAAAATGCGTGACTCCTTAGATAGTTTATAGCTCCAGCATTCCACACCAGTTTGGTTACAAGTGAACAGTTAAATCAACAGATACATTCAACAGAAGTAGAAGTAGGATCTCAGGCTAGGCATGCAAATTCAAAATCCTGTGAAACAGGCACATACCCTTGGAAGTGGGGGGGGGCGGCGAGGGGAAGGGGAGGAGGATATATCTAAACCTACAAAGCCTGCAGTTGTTTCTAGCCTTGCTGTTTTATTTTGAATTCAAAATAAATAATAGTTTAAGAGTATCTGTCTGCCACTGATCATCGCTAGAAACTCTGGACAGGATGTGAAAAGCAAGCATTCAAGGACTCCGAAAGCAAACAAGCAGCTGGGCTGGGCAGTCAAAACTGAAAGAGGCCATGGTCTGAGGCATCTCCTCCATGCTTTGCTTCCAAGTCCGCCTCAGGTGCAGACCTGCTGGTGGTAATGCAGGAGCTCAATCTCCAAAATGAGCACACTTCCTTGTAAGAGGAACCATGGAAAAGGGGGGCCCCTGTGGGCAGAAGGTAGAGGAATCTCCAAAATGAGAGGCCTGGAGATAGGAACTCCCTGACTCAGCTCAGAATCCCCATGGAAGCTGAAGGCATGATGACATACCCTGAGCAGCGTAGCGTAGACTTGGAGAGCTGAATGGAGACTTCAACTTATTAAAATTGGAAAGCTTGCCGGGCACCCGTGGCTTATGCCTATAATCCTAGCTACTCAGGAGGCTGAGATCTGAGGATCACAGTGTGAAGCCATCCCAGGCAGAAAAGTCTGTGGGACTCTTATCTCTAATAAACTACTCAGAAAAGGCCAAATGTGGTGCTGTGGCTCAAGTGGTACAGTGCTAGCACAAAAAGGCTCAGGGACAATGCCCAGACCTTGATTCAAGCCCCAGGACAAGCCAAAAAAAAAAAAAGGAAGGCTTAATTTACTTTACCAGCCAAATAACTGTGTTTTTATCCCTCTTATTTCTCAAAGGGTTCATAACAGCTTACAGAGGTAGGCATGGGTTTTAAAAGAATGAGTCTTGGCAAAGGAAAAGCAAGGTTAAGAAAATAAAAGCGGCCAAGGGCTAAATCCAACATGAATATCTAACACCCACAACCAAAGAAAAGTGGCATGGGGTAGTTTACACTGGCTCACAAGGACAGATAGTAAAATATTCAAGAGTTTAGAATGAACCAGGAAAAAAAAACTTTAAAAAGTATTCAAGAATTAAGGCAGGTGTTAATAATTGGTTTCTTGATATTGTGTGTGGTGGAAGTATTTATACTGTAAAATAAGTAACAAGTCAGAACTTCAGTATACAGAGTGGAAAAAATACTTCAGGAGTCCAAGACAAGAAGACTCATTATAATAACTAGTTTAACACAGCAGTAGAGTATGGGCCAGCCTCAAGAAAGATGAGAAAAACGAGAGGTCGAGATTAAACTATTGTCCTTTGGAGTTCATACGATCATCTACTGTTAGTCTGATGATCATCTACTGTTAGTCTGTTTTCATTCACTATAATAAAGACCTGAGATTTGAAAAATGAGTGTGGTGGTGCATATCTGTTATTCAAGCTACTCAGGAGGCTAAAAATCAGGAGAATTGAGGTTTCAGGACAGCCTGGACAAAAAGCTTTCAAGAATTTGTTTCAACCAATATAAAGCTGGGCTTGGTGCTATGTGCCTGCCATCCATGCTATGTAGGAAGTATAAATAGGATGGCCATGGTCCAGCCCAGTTGGAGCAAAAAGCAAAAATAAATAAATAATAACTAACGCAAAGAAGGCTAGGGGTGTGGTTTAAGTAGCAAAAGCACCTGCTTAGTAAACACAAGGCTCTGAGTTCAAACTCTAATACAAATAAAGGAAAGAAGGAAGGAAGGGAGGAAGAAAGGAAGGAAGAAGGAAGAAGGAAGAAGGAAGAAGGAAGAAGGAAGGAAGGAAGGAAAGGGCAGAAGCATCTGCTTCACTCAGTAATTTTGTTTTTTGGTTTTTTTTTTGTCGGTCGTGGGTCTTGAACTCTGGGCCTGGGCGCTGTCCCTCAGCTCTTCAGCTCAAGGCGAGCACTCTACCACTTGAGCTAAAGCACCACTTCCGGTTTTCTGGTGGTTTATTGGAGATAGGAGTCTCACGGTCTCTCCTGCCCGGGCTGGCTTTGAACCACGATCCTCAGATCTCAGCCTCCTGAATAGCTAGGATTACAGGCGTGAGCCACCAGCGCCCGGCCTTCACTCAGTAATTTTGAAGTTCCAGTCCAGGTTCACTAAATCTCCTCAATTTGAATATGACAACATACTTTACTATCACCGTTGCACAGGACAGAGAAAATCTGTTCCCCTTGTGGTTGCTGGAAAACCAAGAGAGATGGGACCACAGTCCCAACATCTCCTTCAAAGGGCAAACCCTCAGAGAATCTAATTTCTTTCCTCTAAGCCCCACCTTCTAAAGATCCCACCGCCTCCTGATAGCCCCATGGGCTGAGAACCTAGCCTGTCACACATGGATTTGGGAGAGTCATTTCATAACGATAGCATCTACTTAGAAAAAATTAGACACCAAATTACCAATACAACAATGCCCATTACACATAGTTATGTAGCCCATAAAGTAATGCTGGCCATTCCACTCATGGTCTCTAGTGTATGGTGATTGGTTACATTTTCTGAGTGTTCATTAGATCAAGACACCTTTTAGAGAATTGTAAAATTTCGCCCTGCCTTAGTCCTACTTCCTTAGAATGAAAATCAGAAAACTTACTTCCTCTGGTTTTCTTCAAAACTAAGGCATAAATGTGGGAACTGATTCCCATCAATCAGATTCAACCAACTGGGACTTCAATCCAAAAGTGAGTCACGGGAGGAAACAGTACCCAACCTGTATTCATGTCACTGGCAAAAACCAGTGGGGGGAAAAAAAGAAGTAGCAACTGGCTTTTGAGGAAGCAGTGGTTAAAAAGGAAAATTTCTGCCAGGATGGTGGCTCACGCCTGTAATCCTAGCTACTCTGGAAGCTGAAATCTGAGGACCACTGTTTGAAGCCAGCCTGGGCAGGAAAGGCTGTGAGATTCTTATATCCAATTAACCACCAGGTAACTGGAAGTAGAGAGCTGTGGCTCAAGGTAGCACAGCACTGTCCTTGAGCAAAAAAATCTCAGACACAGTACCAAAGTACTGAGTTTGAACCCCAGGACTGACACACAAAAGCACACATGCACACACACTCAGAGGCAAACTTCCAGTAACAGAAATAATAATCATAATTACTCTTACTTTCTTCTGAGAACTTAGGCGATTGTCCTTTTCTGTTGTTTCTCTCATGAGACCCAATTTTGGATGGGTAGCTAGTAGCCTAAGTCCTTCAGGTCCAAGGGAAGAACAGGAAGCAAGACCAGATGGCTCTGTTTAACTTAGTACAAGAACCAACAAGAGCAGAGGAGAAGAGCAGAATCTTCCACAGAGACATTACCCCAAAAGAAAAAACACATTTTAGACATGGAGGGCATGAAACCCTCCAAGGTTTTCTAATCCATCCCATAGGATGTGTATTAGGATTCTGACCAAGTGACAAAGTATTTGTTCCTAATTTATTCTATTGTTTTATAGGTGATATTCAGTGAGTTTACCTCTATATAGGACAGGCATTAAGTACATTTCCTTTTGCATACTGTCATTCTTTCCCATTCCTCCTTCCCATGTCCACCCATGAGTTGTATAGTTCAGTCTCATCAATGTCCAGTGCACTCCACTGCTGTACTTTTTCACCCTTTCCCATGGATTCTGTGGCCTCCTCCCACCCTCCCGCAGATGTGCACGTGAATACACCATATATAAGGTAAAGAATACAAAATGACAGGGTATTTTAAACTAAGAAATAAACTGGGTTATTAAATGTGCCAGAAGTGGAATAAACCAAGAATATACGTTTATCCTTCCTGACACCTGTGCTGCTAGAATGGTGTTTCACCTGAAAAAAAAAAAAAAAAGTATCAAGGAAAGTTAAGTTCCTAGGGGGAGGCTCTATTTTTTTCCATATTTTGAGTTTGATATATATGATAGTGCTCTTATTAATACAGAATTTGTTAAAAAAAATATATGAAGTATATGAAATGTACCTAATTGTTTCTAATTTATTTATTTATTTTCTTTCTTTCTTTCTTTCTTTTTTCTTGTCAGTTGTGGGGCTTGAACTCTGGGCCTGGGGGCTGTCCCTCAGCTCTTCAGCTCAAGGCTAGCACTCTACCATTTGAGCCATAGCACCACTTCCGGCTTTTTCCCCCCTGCTTACATGATGCTAAGGAATCAAACCCAGGGCCTCACGCATGCAAGGCAAGCCCTCTACCACTGAGCCACCTTCCCAGCCCTCTAATTTACTTTCTATAGTGAAAGGTTAAACCTTTGGTGCCACTTAGTGGTCAAATGGTTAATGGCTGTGTTGTGAGTTTTGGGGTTTTTTGTTGTTTTTTGTTTTGTTTTGCTTTTTTGTCAGTCATGGGACCTGAACTCTGGGCCTGGGCGCTGTCCCTCAGCTCTGTAGCTCAAGGCTAGCGCTCTAGCACTTTGAGCCACAGCACCACTTCCAGCTTTTTCTGCTTATGTGGTGCTGAGGAATCAAACCCAGGGCCTCATGCATGCAAGGCAAGCACTCTACCACTGAGCCACCTTCCCAGTCCTGTGTAGTGAGTTTTGAGGGTGAAAAAAAAAAAAAGCATAGCTTTACAATTTTAGTATTCTGAATTTAGGAGATGAGTTCAATGAAGGCTAAAACAAAAGAGAGTTTTCAAAAGCAACTAGTCACTTAGTTAAATCCAAAGATGTATGAGAATGCATATAAGCTTTACTGTCTCAATAATCAGCATGACAATAAAACAATTTAAAATAAATAGAATGACTGGGGGGGGGATTATCAAAGCTCCTCCACCATTTACAGTTTACAGTGGATTTCGTTGTGCTATTTCCACACATATATATAATGTACATTGGTCATATTCCTCCCCCATTACCTGCTCCTTTTCCCTTCCCTTTTCAGATTGCTACCTCATCTCAAACAGTTCTCTTTTTACTATCATGCCATAATCTTAGCATTTTTAAGTCTAAGGTCCCTGAATAAGCAAAAACAGTTCTTACGAGTTGTGTTTTTCTCATTCAACATAATTATCTCCAGTTGTGTCCAATTCATTCTTCTTTATGGTTGAAATATACTTCATTTATCCATTCATTTGTTGTTGGACAGCTCAATTGACTTCATAGCAATAAACAAGTATTTGCAAGTATCTCTGTTGTATGTTAATTTACAGTCCACCAGTCATAGAATGGTATTGCAGTATTATATGATAGTTCTTTATTTGGTTTGTTGAGGACACTCCATATCAATTTCCATAGTGACTATACAGATTTATATTTCTACCAACAGTGAATAAAGGTTCCTTTTCCTAGCCATCCTCCTTCTCCATCTTTATCAGCATTTGGGTTTAGTTTTTACCTTAATTTTTGTTTGTTTGTTTGGATGATAGCTAACTGGGGCAAAATGGAATCTCATTGTCATTTCTATTTGCATTTCTCTTATTGGCTAAGGATGTTGAATATATGCCTACATTTTTGGCCACTTACAATTACTTGGTTTGAGAATTATATGTTCACACAAATCAAATAGATTCAGTACAATTTGTGAACTAAATTTTGGTGTCTAATTTTTTTGAGCTCTTTATATATTCTGGATACTAATCGTTTGTTTGGTTTTCCTCATTCTTTGGGTTATTTCTTCAGTCTGTTTATTGTTTCCTTTGTTGTAAAGAAGCATTTTAATTTGATGAAATCTCATTTGTCAATTCTTTTTTTTTCCTTTTTTGCCAGTCCTGGGCTTGAACTCAGGGCCTAGGCACTGTCCCTGAGCTTCTTTTACCCAAGGCTAGCCCTCTACCATTTGAGCCACAGTACTACTTCCAGCTTTTTCTCTTTATGTGGTACTGAAGAATAGAACCCAGGGCTTCATGCATCCTAGGCAAGCACTGTACCAAGCCAAATCCCAGCCCCAGGAAATTCTTATCTTCAATTATCCACTAAAATGCTGGAAGTGGACCTGTCAAGTGGTAGAGTACTAGCCTTGAGCAAAAGAAGCTCAGGGACAGTGCCCAGGCCCTGAGTTCAAGCTTCATGATGGGAAGAAGGAAGAAGGGAAGGAAGGAAGGAAGGAAAGAAGGAAGGAAGGAAGGAAGGAAGGAAGGAAGGAAGGAAGGAAGGAAGGAAGGAAGGAAAAGAGAGAGAGAAAAAAAGAGGGAGAGAGAGGACAGAGGGAGGAAGAGGAGAGAGGAAGGAAGGGAAAAATGGAGGGAGAGGAGAAGAAAGAAGAAGAAAGGAGAAGAATAGTGTCTAAGAGAAACAAATAAAGGAAATAAATGTATAAATGATTCATTTTACCCCCACCACCACCGCTTTATTTTCTAAGTAGACTTAAAAAGAAACATTCTCTGCAGGATCCTTAAGTAAAATCTTTGGCAACTTGTAGCCTGTAGGTGTCAGCAAATACCTATGAAGGGCAAGAGAACATTTTGCCAGGAGGAAATAGTGCTTTGAATTTTGTCTTCTTTCATTCCCCTCTGTGCGTATGTTTTTATTCTGTGTTCCCAGTGTCTTCCTCTTAGTAGCCTATAACATGAACCCCAAGCATTTTCTCTTATTTGTCCTAGTCACTGTTTCTTGCTTTCTGGATTTTATTCCGTTCATGGAGCAGTTCTGGGAGCTTGGGTTTGTCCTTTTCCCTCTCTGCTCTAAAGAATGTTTTGCTGTAATGCAAAGCCGTGTGCTTCACCACAGAAGAGCGTGTGCTGCTTCTAATGCACTGGGCAGCCTCCAATGCGTAACTCATCTTGAGGATACGAGAAGGAAATATGTATTTATTCAGTAACTTGTAAACTTTCCATGCCTTATTACAAAGTAAATAACCAAACTATATGCTATATTGCATGCATGTGCACAATTAATAAGTAAATGTTTATATACAGATAAGTATGGTTGAGAGGGCCTTAGACTTCATTAAAAAATTTCAAGCACACAATTGAAAGTGATTGGAGAGTCTACCCTTTCAGGAAATGATGCTAGCCCACTTTACTCAAAGAACCTTGTATGTATTAAATCTTTATTTCACATTTACTGAATTCCACTGACACATGAGTCAGTTCTTCTGGTCATCAATCTAGTTCTGGAAATATTTCCGTTAAAACTAAGAATATCTCAGGCATTTTTACTTAAAAATTAAAACTAAAAGGGGGAAACAAACATTTTTTTTGTACAGAAAGAAAGAAGACTAATGAAAATAGACATTTTCAGTAGTGGAAGTCACACTGAGCATTGTAAAGCATTAGATAAAGGTGTCACTGTATCAATTGTGATTTGTTGTTGTTGTTGTTTTACCATAACGGGGTTTGAACTCAGGGTATCACAATTCCTAAGCAGGAACTCTAACTGCTGAGCCAGGCCACCAGCCCCAATTTTTGCTGGTTACTTTGTTGTTGTTGTTGTTTGTTTGTTTTTTAATTTTTTATTGTAAAGATACTATACAGAGGATTACAGTTACATGAGCAAGGTAATGACTACACTTCCTATTGAGCATTGTTACCCCCTCCATTGTTTCCCCCTACTATCCCTTCCCTCCCTACCTTCCCCAGGTTCTTTTTTTTTTTTAATTGTGATTAAGTGATTACATAATTTCCCAAATTTCACAGTATTGTGGAATAATGATGCTCATTTAAAGTCACAAATTCATTCTTGCTGGTTACTTTTGAAATAGGTTTTCATTTCCTCCCTGGGGCTATGCCCGGGCTCAGCTCAGCTATGTTAGGCTTCTAGGTAGCTAGGATAGCAGGCACACACCGATATGTCCAGCTTTTTGTTAAGTAGGGGTCTTAGAAACATTTTTCTACACTGCTGGCCTCAAACTACTGGCTCCCAACTGCAAAATTAAGTCTTAATACATCAGT
Organism: Dipodomys merriami; assembly: GCF_024711535.1. Taxonomy (NCBI): domain Eukaryota; kingdom Metazoa; phylum Chordata; class Mammalia; order Rodentia; family Heteromyidae; genus Dipodomys; species Dipodomys merriami. Next base: position 10,674,118 of record NW_027202937.1, on the reverse strand, counting down.
AGTTACAAAATAAGCACAAATGCTCTAGAAATGGAGGAAATAAAACAACCAAACCATGTGTGATTTCCTGTAATACTCCAAAAAGCAGAAACACACATAAATATGGAAACTAAAAGAAAAGAAAAAAGATTTACCTGATGGCAAGTATGATCCAAAAGGAAGACATAACAAAATAGAACTGAGAGTTAATTTTTTAAAAAACATAAAAGACAAAAGATACCTGTATAGTAATATTTGGATAATAGAAAAGAATAGAGTAAAAAGACATAGTAATCATAAACAAGCCCAATCATACAACAACTGAGGTAGATGAGTCATTTAAACTTATTATTTACCTACTAGTGCCACAAGGATTTGAACTCATGACCTCACACTTAATGGGCTGATGCTCTACCACTTGAACCACAGCTTTACTTCTGGCTTTTTAGTGGTTAATTAGAGATAAAACTCTCACAGGCTTTCCTTTCCTGAGTTGGCTTCAAACTGAGGTTCTCAGATCTCAGCCTCTGGGATAGGTAGGATTACAGGTGGCAACCAGCTAAGATCAAAGAGCTTGAAAGTCAGCATAATTGTTATTTAACTTCAAGTTCATTGGCAAAGCCTAATAAGTAAGAAACTGATTGTGCTGTCCAGATTTTAAAAAAATTACTGATGAGACTAAACATTTACTAAAATGTTCCATCCTGGATTTAAGGCAGGAGGTTGGGAATTAGTAAGGAAAAGAAGGATCTTTTGTGGGAAAATGAATGAAATTTGAATATGTATTGTGGATTATACAATAATCCTATATCCAAGCTAAATGTCCTGAATGTGATCATTCTGTTTTTTGGAAGAGCAATGTCAGATTCTTGGGAAATATGTGGAAATATTTAGTACTAGAAGGGTATAATGTTTGCTGTTGACACTAAAATGGTTAGGGGAAAGATGAGAAGGGAAAAATAAATCAAGTAGGGTATAATGACTAATCTTTTAAAAATCTGGATAAAGTTTCCATGTGAACATACAATACTTCTTCATCTCTCCTCTCTCCTTGTTTTTCCTCTTTCTGTCCCTTCTTTTTATTCTTCTTTCTTTCTTTTTTTATCTGATTACCTTCTGCATGAGCATTCTACTAAGCTACCCTCCCAGCCCAAGAATCTTTGTATGATTGTAACTTTTCTATATGTTTGAAACAGTTTCAAAATAAAGTTTCAAGAGGTCACAATTTTTGAGTTAAAGGAAAAAATTTAATGAAGTACATAAATAACACTTAGAACTGAGTTTCAATTAAAATTCTACATGTGAAAATTAAGTATCATTAAAGCAGAACTGTGATGAAAGCAGAGGGGATTATGTTAAAGAAGAAGGAAATTTTACCTTTAAATACACTTATCAGGAAACCAAAAGAAAAAAAAAAGAACATCAAGTGAGCTAATGATTTAACTCAGAAGTTAGGTAAAGGCTGGGAAGGTGGCTCAGTGGTAGAGTGCTTGCCTTGCATGCATGAAGCCCTGGGTTAGATTCCTTAGCACTACATAAGCAAAAAAAGCCAGAAGTGGTGCTGTGGCTCAAGTGGTAGAGCGCTAGCCTTGAACTGAAGAGCTGAGGGACAGCACCCAGGCCCAGAATTCAGGCCCCACAACCGGAACACCCCCCCCAAAAAAAAAAAGAGAGAAAGAGAACAAACCCAAAATAGGAAGGAAATAATGAAGATAAGAATAGAGATCAGAACTAAAAGCTATAATAGATTAATGAAAAGAAAAGCTGGCCTTTAAAAAAAATACTTATGTTACTCCAGAAAAGATACTGAGGAGCACAATCTGCAATTCATTGTATAGAAGAATATTTATTACCCAAAAAACAAAATATAAGAGAAGCAAGTTTCAAGTCTCTACTTTATAAAATAATAATAATAAATGCAATGCCCTAAGTAACTTAAACTAAACGTAAGTATGTCAAATAGGGTTTCCCCAGAATGCAAAGGTATTTCCTATTTATTTTATTTTTTTGTCAGTCATGGGGCTTGAACACTGGGCCTGGGCACTGTCCCTCTGCTCTTCAGCTCAAGGCTTATGCTCTACCACTTGAGCCACAGCGCCACATCTGGTTTTCTGGTGGTTTATTGGAAATGAGTCTCCCAGACTTTTCTGCCTGGGCAGGCTTTGAACCTCGATCCTCAGATCTCAGCCTCCTGAGTAGCTAGGATTACAGGAGTGAGCTACCGGCGCTCGGCTCCTTTTTTTTTTTTTTTTTTTAAATAAGTTTCAGGGACTGGGAATGTGGCTTAGTGATAGAGTGTTTGCCTAGCATGCATGAAGCCCTGGGTTTGATTCCTCTGTACCACATAAAAATGGAAAAAGCTGAAAGTGACACCATGGTTCAAGTGGTAGAGCGCTAGCCTTGAGCACAGAGAGGCTCAAGGACAGTGCCTAGGCCTGAGTTCAAGCCTCAGGATTGGCAAGAAAAAAAAAGATAGAAAGAAGGAAAGAAAGAAAAAAAAAGGAAGTTGGCAGAGTCCACCTAGTCCACTCTCCATTCATGAAACAACCAGGTCTGCACAGTGCGGGGGGGGGGGGGGGGCTTCCTTCATACTTTGGGGGCAGAAAACAATGCTCTAGAACCACCTCCTAGTTTCAAGTTCTCTTTGGCTTCCTATCAATACACATATTTAAATGAAAGAAACAAACAAGGATTAATGATTCATCTCAACATTTGTTTACAGAAATCATGTGTCCATAACCTCTTATTCTCCCTCCACAATCTTCTGTAAGATAAGGCTCCTTCAGTACTTGTGTTCTCTTCTTTCACATTTCTGGGTGTCGTTTTGTTTTGTTGTTTTGTTTTGTTTTTATTTTGTTTTTACCCTGCCAGCAGTTGAGTTTCCAATTTTTAATTCCCCAAACAATTCCACAGCTCAATTTTACATGTCCAGCCAGTGTCTCCACTGGAAAACAAACAGCACAGAAGTGATGTCTTCTCTACAGAGTAGAAATCCCTCCCAATGCTGGATGTCCTTTGCATTTTGGATAGATGGAAAGAGAAGGATGACTTTCTAGAGAGAGATGCAAACTTGGTTAAGGAATTTCAGACTGAGCTACTATATATTTCCACCCTATGGAGAATTTCTTCAAGTTATTTCACACCTCCAAATCTCACTTCCTTGGTCTGACATGGAAGGACAGTTTCTTCTGCTGTTGTGAGAAGAGAATGAGATGTAAATATGAAGTGTTTGGTCCGCTGCTGAGGACATGCGCTCGGGCTATGTTCCTTTCCCCTCTTACAGCATAGAAAAAATAACTTTCTAAAGCTCTCGTCTCCTGAATCCTAACTTCCTGAGAGTCCCCTCATGGATTCTGATGAGGATAAAGGAACATAATGCACACCAGCACCTGGTACAAGGCCTGGCCTAGAATCTTGAATAATACCTAAGGTCATTCTCGCAGGTTCTCAGGGGAGAAGGCCCTGACTCCTTTGCTGGAATAGGAAAGGCTAGTTCTCCATTCTACTCTCTCGTATTCTCTCCCCAGGATCTCAGAAAAACACACAGAAAACCAGCATTTTCACCAGTTTATTTTACAGGGATGAGCACAAGCCATGCACTGTGCTCTGTGGTGTGGTGGGGCCTTCGGGAGAGCCTTGGACCCTCCAGTTACAGTCACCCAAGAAAGACAACCTTACACAGTAAATTTGATCACAGAATATTCCCAATATGAGCCCTTTAGAGCTGCTATGGTGTACATACGGAGAACTGGAAAAGTCCAAGAATTGAGTGAAGAAATCTTAGGATCCAAGAACATTGGAAGGGGAATATTTTAGACCCTGGGGGACATGGTAGCAACATTAATAGCTGAGATTTCCATCTTACTTGGAGTGGAGGTTGTAGGCTTCTGCCCCTAGGAAATGTGTTGTCCTGCAGAGGAAATAGAAAGGAAATCATAAAATCCCAACTTGACCCCATCACTTGTCTCTGTAGCTACTCCATACCCAAACCCTGACTATAGTCACATTAGGTCAGCAATGACTAGTACAAAGGAGTCACCTGTGGCCACCTCCTCATGGACACTCCAATGTCTATGTTCCCATGTTCTTAACCTATGACAGCATAAATCATGTCCTTCCCTAGATTTTTATAGTAATTCACTCCCTACCACCTTACTAGAAGCATCATTAGCTAAACACAACAACACTCTTTAATCTTTACTCCCTCTGAAGGACCAGTGAGCAAACAGATAAACAAAGATTTACCTTCTGGATAATTAGATCCAGGGAGAGTAATGTAGCCTAGGAGAGGAAAATCCTTGATTAGACCAGTATAAAAGTGCCCAACATTACTCACAACACGCAGGGTAGGAATAACAGAATGGATCACAGAGAGGAAGCAAGCACAGACTGGGAGCGAGGGTAGGAAAGCTCAAGAGGGTCACTTACTAGAGGAGCCAGCCTTCTGCCAGCTGATGAGACCAAGGGAGAAGATGATTATGCCCACGCCCAGGGTCACTGCAGACACAGAAACCTTTATTGTCTGTATGGGGGACAGTCCCGAGGCTGCAAAAATTTAAAAAAGCAGAGACTTACATTGTTTTGTAACTCAGTCTTGGAGCCATTTCATTAATTGCAACCTTCACCTAGAGAAGGTTCAAAGGTTCTTTATCTTGGGTCCAGATGTCTGGACCACACCAACGTACTCCCAAGAAAAGGACTTTCCTCAACATCCTATCCTTCTCTACTCCTAGAGAAGCCCTAGGGGTCCTACCTTCCCAGAGTAACAGCTCTGCTTTCCCCCCAATGTGGTTGGGGCTCTCTTTCCTTCCTCCACTCCCAGGATACCCTTGCCAGAATCAGAGGGTCCTCCCTCTCCCACCCACTGCATCCCTAGGGTCAACTTGTTCCATCTTATCAACTTACTAGTAACATGTCTCCCCAGCTTTCCAATAGTTCTAGTGTGTGAATTATCCCAGTGCTGTGTGTCTTACACTTCCATGGTTCTCGTATATTCTTTCTGAGTTTGTTTCCATCCCACTTCATAGTGCTCCCCCATCCCATTTGCCAGAGCTGGTCTTATTCTAAAGGGTGTGCCACTGGATTCTATTTCCATGTTAAAATGCCTGGTGCACCACATAAAAGAGACCTACTAGGAGAGCTTGAGTGGACATGTGAGTTCCGGTCTCTTCTGGTTCCCCATTCTTCTCACCCATACAACCCGCCTCACGGAGGGAGGCGTGGCCTTGGCAGCGAGGCTGACATCCGGCTTCCCTAGCCCTTCCTACTTAACTTTCCTCTTCCTCTCTGCTTTCCCAAGAATCTCCAAATCTGTGCACATGTTCTTTCATTACCTCAAAGTACCCCCAATCCTGGAGTTCGAACAGAAATATGCCAAGCATGGCCCAGGTGTTTTACCAGCCATGGTTTTACTACCCCATTGTGGTTGATACACCCACTGAAATTCTGTGTAGCCCCACATGAAGAGAAATCCCCCTTTCTTCTTCAATCTTCAGTATTTTCTCAACTTTCATTCCTAAGCTTAACAACAGAATAGCTGGACTTTGAGGAGACTAGAATAGTGATTGCCAGTGTTTGGTTTCTGAGAATGTAGTTTCCAAATCTCCATCTTCTTCTTTTTAGAATCGTCATGTGCCCTTCCCACCACCTAACAAAACCACACTATGACTGCGTCAGTGCCTTCCTCTTCCCATTCCTTTTCCTATTGTCCTATCTCCGGTCATAAGCTCTCCACAAGCTCTTCCAGACTCACTCCAATTCTTACCATTTGCTCTCTACCACACACACTCGCTCCACAATTCATTCCCTCTACCAAAATTTTGGTGTTTCTTTTCTAACTACTAACTTCTCTATTGTAACCCTAATTCCTTTCATCCACCAGACACTTACTCCAGTCCTTAAAGATGGGCTCGGGAATTCCAACATGCTCCACTGCACAGGTGTAGGTGTCCCCATAAGAGGGGGTTAAAGCTAAGTGGGAGATGGTCTGGTATGTCCAGTCTCCATTGGGCTGGGCAATCTTCTGGATATTTTGGTGAGGGGCAATAGGCTTTCCATTCTTCATCCATGTGATTGTTATTTCAGCTGGATAGAAACCCCACACATAGCAGGCCAGCATCACAGGCTCCCTGGTGTTAAAAGGAGTGGTTTGAGCGACTTGCACAGATGGTGGACCTGCAGAGGAGAAAATAAATAGGATCCAAAAGAAAGATATTCTAGATTTTGCTTCGACCTGATTTTTTTCCCATGTCAACTCTTCATAGATTTCCCAACCTACTTTATCACACTCACACCGCCTAGCAAGCCACCACTTGAAAATGAGGAGGTAGAACTACTCCAGCTTCCCTGTGTTTTCTCTCTGTCCCTTTCATCACTTTACTTTCTTTTCTCCTTTGAAATTGTGTTTTATCACAACAGGCAAATATCAAATCTGAATTGCAAGCTGTTCTGAAAGTTATTGTGTTAGCCCGGTGCCAGCGGCTCACATCTGTAAATCCTAGCCATGCAGAAGGTTGAGATCTGAAGATCACCTTTCAAAGTCAGCCAGGCAGAAATGTCCATGAGACTCTTAACTCCAATTAAATGGCACAAAGCTGGAGTGGAGCTTGGTTCAGCCTTGACTGAAAAGAGCTGAGACAATGCCTAGTCCATAAGTTCAAGCCCCAGTATCAGCACAAAACCTCAAAAGAAAGTCATTGTGTTTAGGTCAAATGTACTAATTAGCTTGAAAAGACATAAACCAACAGCAATCCAGGATTGTACATTGAGATTTGTAAAGGGAGAAAAAAATTTCATCAAATCTTGTCTAGCAAATTAATTTGCTAAATAAAACCTTTCCTACTTGGATAGTTTAAGGTAACAAACCTAACTCCCTTACATTGGAATTGGTGTCATTCAAATTAATAAGATTGTTCATATTGTTATTCTCTTAGGTGACTTTCCTGCCTGCCTCTAGCCTAGATATTTTTTAAGTAAAATGTTACATAAAAATCCAAGAAATTGCCAGGCACCGGTGGCTCACACCTGTATTCCTAACTACACAGGAGGCTGAGACCTGAGGAACATAGTTAAAAGCCAGCCCTGGCAGAAAAGTTCCTGTGAGATTCTGTTCTCCAATTTAACCACTCAAAAACTGTGGCTCAAATGGTAGGGCACTAGCCTTAAGCACAGAGAGGCTCAGGGACAGCACCCAGGCCCCGAGTTCAAGACCCACAACAGAATAAATAAATAAGTTTTTTAAAAATGCAAGAAATTATGTGGAAATGTCTATATCTGGCCTATATCCACAGAATTTTTATCCAATGGACCTGGAGAGGTTTAAGACATACAACTTTGCCTTTTGGAGATTTTCAAGTTCACTTTCCTTTCAATCCATTCTCAATACTAGGGAGTCATGGAGAAAGAATATGCATCAGAATCTCCTGGGGGGCTTTCCAATATTCCCACTCCAAATCCAGAACATCAAAATATGGAATTGAGACACACAAACATTTCGGGAAAAGCCCCTCCAGTTATTTTGTTACCCGACCATGGCAGTTATACACAGCCTAGATAAACTCAGACTCCCATTCTGAGGTGTTCTGGCCTTACAGGCTCAAATACCACTTCCTCTTTACACCTATTCCTCATCAATCATCTAGTTCAGTCTTCCCTCTTTCTATATTCCAGGCCCACACACGTCCTTTCCTGATCAAAGCTAAATCCCCTTGCTGGCTGAGGGCTCTTCTCTGGCCTCCCCTCTCCTAGCCATGCTTCCAAATAGCCCCTCTGCACCCTCTCTCCTCACGTGTTCTGTGGGTCAGTGACTTCCAGAAGGGCTGGGTATGTGTGGCACAGTCTTGGAGCCCGTTGCTCAAGCGTTCGAGCAGCTCTTTATCTTGATTGAGGTAATTTGCTATGTTTTTGGCCAAACCATTCAGTGTTCCAAATTCACAAGGGGATATTATCCCCTCCTCCGGATTCCAGCAGGCCAGCAGGTCCTTGTTGAAGGAGATACAATACGCAAAGTCCTTGGGAGTCCCATCATCATCCAACAGACAGGTGCTCTCCACATGGGCCACAAAGCCACCTTCTGTATCCAGGGAAGAGACGACAGGTCAGTGCCTGCTGCTAGTGGGACAAGTATTATAACTATTGGGCTGGAAGTGTGGCTCATGGTAGAGTATCCACATGCAAGTTTGAGTTCAAGCCCTAGTACTGCCCAAAATAAAAAATAATGGTGTCTGTCTCCAAGTCCTAGAAGAATTCCTAAACACTTTTAATTATATGAGTTGGAAAAGGGGATTAGATGCATCCTTTGTTCCAGTTCTTTGACCTAGTTCCAGATAGTGAGTTTCTAATCCTTTGGAATTTGCTGAGTGATAGCAGTGCATTTTGCCTAATGAGATGACTCTTGGTGGGTCACTAAAGGAGGTCAGCTGGTCACCAGAAAGACCAAGCCATGGTTAAAAGCTTGAATATTCTTTCTTCCTTCCTTTCTTCCTTCCTTCCTTCCTTCCTTCCTTTCTTTCTTTCTTCCTTCCTTTCTTTCTTTCTTTCTTTCTTTCTTTCTTTCTTTCTTTCTTTCTTTCTTTCTTTCTGTCAGTCGTGGGGCCTGAACTCTGGGCCTGGGCGGTGTCCCTCAGCTCTTCAGCTCAAGGCTAGTGCTCTACCACTTGAGCCACAGAGCCACTTCTGGCTTTTTCTGATTATGTGGTGCTGAGGAATGGAACCCAGGGCCTCATGCATGCAAGGCAAGCACTCTACCACTGAGCCACCTTCCCTGCCCCTTGAATCTATTATTTCTATCTTCCCATTCTCCAGGAAAGGAGCAGGGAGCCTAGGTGATGAAGCCTCCATAAAAAATCCTTGAACTGGGGCTGGGAAGGTGGCTCAGTGGTAGAACGCTTGCCTTGCATGCATGAGGCCCTGGGTTCCATTTCTCAGCACCACATAAGCAAAAAGAAAAAAGCTGTGCCTCAAGTGGTAGAGTGCTAGCCTTGAGCTGAAGAGCTGAGGGACAGCGCCCAGACCCAGAGTTCAGGCCTCACAGCCCAACCCCCCCCAAAAAAAAATCCTTGAACTTCCTGGCACCACTGGCTCACATCTATAATCCTAGCTACTGAGGTAGCTGAGATCTGAAGATCAAGGCTTGAAGCCTGCCCAGGCAAGAAAGTCTGTGAGACTCTTAGCTCCAACTAACCACCAAAAAAGCTGGAAGTGGAGCTGTGGGTCCAGTGGTAGAGAGCTTGTCTTGAGCACAAAAGCTTGGAGAATGAGCCCAGGCCCTGAGTTCGAGCCCTAGGACACACACACACACACATACACACACTAAAAATCTATGAACTATGAGGTCCTGAGACCTCCTGAGCAGGTAAGCACATCCAAGAGGGTGGCACACTCCAACTCCCAAGGGACAGAGGCTCCTGCAGCTGGGACCCTTCTGAACCTCCCCCATGTACCTCCGTACCTGGCTATTCCTCTATATCCTCTAATAAATCCTTCACAATATGCCAGCAACAGTAAATAAACTATTATCTTAAGTTGTAGGAGCCTCAATAGCAAATTATCAAACCCAAGGAAGGAATGGTGGGTGTGGAGCCCCTGGTTCAGAGCCAGGATGGAGAAAAGTTGTGTATAACCTGGGGACCCACCGCGTGACTGGCATCTGAAATGGAGTGATCTTGTGGTATTGAACACTTGGCCTCAGGACCGTGTTAACTTTGGTTTATGTCATAATTGCATTTGATTATAAGGTATCTAACTGGTATAGAAGAATTTATTGTGGGTGGGGGCACCTATCTGGTACAGAAGGGTTGAGTGTAAGCATGTAGAGAAAACCTAGTCCAGTTAGTTTTCACCGTATTCAGCAGGGGAAAACAAGCCTCAGTCGTATTCAGCTAATCTGGCAGAGATTTCTATTTTTTTTGGGGGGGGAGGGGGGATTCTGGTCATGGGGCCTGAACTCTGGGCCTGGGCACTGTCCCTCAGCTCTTCAGCTCAAGGCTAGCACTCTACAACTTGAGCCACAGCACCACTTCTGGCTTTTTTCTTTTTGCGTATGTGGTGCTGAGGAATCGAACCCAGGGCCTCATGCATGCAAGGCAAGCGCTCTACCACTAAGCCACCTTCCCAGCCCATGGCAGAGATTTCTTGCATCACACAACATCTGCTGACCAGGCTCACAAGCCGATGTCTCTGAGAGCCCCTAAAGAGAGGAATAGATGACAAGCGCAGAAAAACTCTTAAATCCAGTTTTCTAACTTTGTGTGAAACTAAACATACTGGCCTTGGAGCATGCCAAAATTATTTGCATATTTAAACAGGACAACTCCAAACACAGACCTCTGTGAAACAAACAAGAGGGAGAAAATGAGTCAAGAGAAACAGTCAGTCTTGTTCTGTGCTGGAAACATTATAAACAATCCACTTCAATACATTTTTCTTTTTTTGAGACAGTATCCTCTCACTAGGCAGCCCAGGATGCTCTCAAACTTGAAATTCTCTTGCCTCCACCTCCTGAATTCTGGGATTACAAGCATGCACCACCAAAGACTTGGCCCAGAGGAGCTGGAGATGCAGCAATACAGATGGCAGACATTGTCTTTGGCTTACATTCCAGCAGGAAGTAAACAATTCACAAAGGACTGCACAGCCTGATCACTATTACAATCGTCACAAACGTACAGCACAGTGCTTCAAGCAGAACGCAGCAGGGAAACTCAGAAAGAATGTCCTTACCTGCTCCTGTGCAGCCCAGGCTGATGCCCAGTAGCACTGGGAGGAGAGTGATCATGCTGGGCTCTGCAAAGACGCTGGGAGTTCAGGCCCTTGAACCAGCTTATGCTGGAGCCTTCGGTCCTCTCCTGCCTTAGAAACCCCAGCCTGAGTAAATGATCTCCACACGCTGTGTAGGTCCCTTGGTCCAAATGTGGGAATAACCTGCCCCTAGATCCCAAACCTATTCATTCCTACCAACTCATTCAAGTCCCAAACTGAAAGTTGTCAGATTAGTTAGATGGGTGGGGACAGATGTGGAGACAAATCAGTGAGTACCTTAGTCTAGTATCATCAGTTACTAGGTGAAACTCATCTTGCCCTAGGCTTAAACAACAGGATTTCTGGACTTTCTCTTTCTTACCTCTTTGTATGTGAAACAACCAACCAATCTGTAGGTGATTTCTAAAGGTCAATGGAGGAAATAACTTCAACATTCCCAAGATATGTGCTGCCTAGATTGCCCACTAGCTTAAATCTGTCCCCTCAATGCTCTTCCAAAGACTAAGGGCTAGATAACCCCCAATGTCCCTTACAGGGAGGTTCCCTAGGAAGACAATACACACACCTTAATCTGTCCTGTCACACAAGAAATGGAAGGACATAGGGCCTTTCTGGCTCAGGTGACAAAGGCAGGGCTGCTAAGAAAAAAAGAGGCGGGGCTGGGAAGGTGCATGCCTTGCAAGCATGAGGCCCTGGGTTCGATTCTTCAGCACCACATAAACAGAAAAAGCTGGAAGTGGTGCTGTGGCTCCAGTGGTAGAGCACTATCCTTGAGCTGAAGAGCTGAGGGACAGCGCCCAGACCCAGAGTTCAGGCCCCATGACCAGCAAAAAACAAAAAAAAAAAAAAGAAAGAAAAAGAAAAAAAGAGGCACAGAGAGAGTGGACAGTTGTTTGGACAAAACACAGACTGCAGTAGTTTCACCTTGGAGACCAAGGCCAGGACCTGGAAAATCCCTTCACAAGCCTCCACTGCTTCTTCCGTTTGAGTTGGTCTAGCTTCATTTCCTCCTCAGCTATAATGGCTGTTTTCTGGAGCCAGGAAACCCTATCCTCCCACTCAAAGTCATCTCTGGGGTAGACCACTGGGCAACTCCACTAAAGCCCTTGGGAAAATAGCTGGCCCTAAACCCAAAGCTTACCTGTGTTCCCCTAAACGCTCAACTCCCCTGAATGTTTCTCCTACAATCTCTTCTGTTCTGGGGTAGTCTCCTGCTTTATGAAATCACCAGAACAATGAAATGAAGCTTCTTCCTGGGAAAAAAATACTGCTTTGATTTATTTTATTTTATTATTTTTATTTTTGGGTCCAGCCATAGGGCCTGAACTCGGGGCCTGCGCACTGTCCCCTCAGCTCTTCAGCTCAAAGCTATCGCTCTACCACTTGAGCCACAGTGCCACTTCTGGCTTTTTCTGCTTATGTGGTGCTGAGGAATCGAACCCAGGGCCTCATGCATGCAAGACAAGTGCTCTACCACTGAGCCACCTTCCCAGCCCATTATTGTGTGTGTATGTATATGTATATAAAATATGTATGTATGTATGTATATGTATATGTATATAAAATATATATCACCATATATATATCACCATATATTTTATATACATATATATATATATATATATATATATATATATATATATATATATATATATATATATATCTCACCATACTAGGACTCAAAACCAGAGCCTCACACAGGCTACCCAAGTACTCTACCACTGAGCTACATCCCCAGCCCTGGAAAGAAAAATAGCAAATAGGAATTCTTTTTTTACTCTGTTGTGAAGTATATAATTTATCCACTTTTTTCCATCATCATCTTAAAATTCTAAAGTGGCTCACCTCTGCTTCCCAGTAGGCTTTAGGGTTTGGCCTCTTCTCATCTTAGTTTCAGAAAGTTCTTGAATTTAGGGCTGGAAAGTTGGCTTAGTGGTAGAGTGCTTGCCTCGCATGCATGAGGCCCTGAGTTCAATTCCTCAGCACCACATAAACAAAAAAAGCCAGAGTGGCACTGTGGCTCAAGTAGTAGGGCATTAGCCTTGAGCTGAAGAGCTGAAGGACAGCGCCCAAGCCTAGAGTTCAGTCCCCACAATTCAAAGATCTATATTAGGAACCAAAGATTTGCTTTGTGTAGCTAAATGACATTAATGGAAACTTTACTCATATTCCCTAGCACCCCCCCATCCCCAACACTCTGTCACCCACTTAGTTGGGCACTGTAACTCTTCTAAAGAGATGTTAAGTGTTGGGAATGAGCAGAACATGGGGCAGGGAGTCAGAATTTGAGCTTCAATCTAGGAATAGAATAGATACTATTCTAGGTAGGCCCTTTATATGTTCTCTCACATCTTAAAAGATTTGATCATTGTCTTCACAAACAGATCTAGAGATTTACATTTAAGATCTAGAGGCTTTAATTACTTTTTTGTGGTTGTTGTTGGTCGTGGGGCCTGAACTCTAGGCCTGAGCGCTGTCCCTCAGCTCTTCAGCTCAAAGCTAGCGCTCTACCACTTGAGCCACAGCACCACTTCTGGTTTTTTCTGCTTATGTGGTGCTGAGGAATCGAACCCAGGGCCTCATGCATACTAGACAAGCACTCTACCACTGAGCCACCTTCCCAGCCCCTTAATTACTTTTTTTTTTGGGGGGGGGTGTCTGGTCGTGGGCCTGAACTCTGGGCCTGGGCGCTGTCCCTCAGCTCTTCAGCTCAAGGCTAGCACTCTACCCTTGAGCCACAGCGCCACTTCCGGCTTTTTTCTTTTTTGTTTATGTGGTGCTGAGGAATCGAACCCAGGGCCTCAGACATGCAAGGCAAGCGCTCTACCACTGAGCCACCTTCCCAGCCCCTTAATTACTTTTTTTTTTTTTTGGGGGGGGTGTCTGGTCGTGGGCCTGAACTCTAGGCCTGGGCGCTGTCCCTCAGCTCTTCAGCTCAAGGCTAGCACTCTACCCTTGAGCCACAGCGCCATTTCCGGCTTTTTTCTTTTTTGCTTATGTGGTGCTGAGGAATCGAACCCAGGGCCTCAGACATGCAAGGCAAGCGCTCTACCACTGAGCCACCTTCCCAGCCCCCTTAGTTAACTTTTTTATGCAACTCCTGTACTACTGCTGCTATTACTGCACTCACAGGTATGGCCCTAGGATTGGGATGTCACAGATAATGAAAGGTAGTGAGACTTCTCTTTTGAGAAGAGGGCCACAATTCATACGCCATCCATCCAAAACTCATCTTTCCTGTGCTCAAAGATCTTTCTGCTCTGAAAGCCACTCTCGCTTTTACTTGGTGTTTTCATGTCTCAACACTATGTGATTCCAAATACCCACACAACACACTTCCTCCTGGCATACCTCCCAGTCCTTCCCTGGTAGGCAACGAGCCTCCCCCTTGCAAGACTCAGGTCTTGACATGCTTTCCCATGTCTACAAAGGCCAGCCCTGATGAAGGTCCTGGCTTTGTGGGGTCCTGTGCTGTCCCAGAGGTGGTCCTAGCCAGAGGCCGTGGGGCTGAGCAGAGCTCTGCTCCAGCAGTCAAAGGAGATGTGAAACCTCTGTGAGGCAGCAAAGGAACTGGCAGCAGATCTCACTTCCCTATTCAGGTGAACACCCACAGGAGATTTGTAGAATAAGGCAGGAAAGAAAACCAAAAGTCATGTGCTCAGCAAAGCAATTTCTTCTTTTCCTCCCCGCTTCCAAACCACCATCTTTAGAGATGTAGCTCTTCCTACCTCCAGCAATACCAAAGAATATTTCAAGTACCCTATCCATCATGGCTTAGAAGTTTGTGATTTCATCAAATTCATGTAGCAGTAGGATCCCTAGCAAGGTTTTCATATGCTGCTCTTCTTGTACAATCATAACTAAAGACTCACAGAGCAGTACTTGTCTTTCCTGCTGCTTCTTCCCCTACCCTGGCCACTACATGCATGCAAGGGACTAACCCTTGTGTTTGTGTGTACAGCATTACCAGGAATGCCCAAAGCTGAGGGATAGGGACATTGCAGCCAGATCACCTCACCCAAAGTCAGCTGGTGTGTGGGACCCAACATCTCCAGAGAAGATTGATGTTAAAGCTAATAAGCACTGAAGCTAGTGGATTTAAAGGGGAAAGAGAAGCCACCCTGGACATGGTGGATGGGCAGTCCTCTAAATGGATGGGGCAAACCTAAATACTGGATTCATGTAGGAAAAGAGAAAGACAGCTGGCACTGCAGTCCTGGCCTTCATCTTCCCAAGCCTGGCAGTGACAATGCCATTGAAAGTCAATGAAGAGCCTGGGCTACTAAAATCAGAATGAGCTTCTAGCTGGACATCAGTGGCTGACACCTGAAATTCTAGCTACTCAAAAGGCAGAGATCTCAGAATTGAGTTGGAAGTTAGCTTGAGCAGAAAAGTATGAGACTCCTATCAAAAAGCTGAAAGTGGAGCTGTGGCTCAAGTAGCAATGCACTAGCCTTGAGTGAAAAAGGCTAAGGGACAGCTCCAAGACCCTGAGATCATTCCCTAGTACCAGCATTAAAAAATAAATAAAAAAGGAGCAAACCAGGTGCCGGTGGCTCAGGCCTGTAATCCTAGCTACTCAGGAGGCTGAGATCTGAGGATCGAGGTTCAAAGCCAGCTTGAGCAGGAAAGTCTGTCTGTGAGACTCTTATCTCCAACAAACCATCAGAAAACCGGAAGTGGCACTTTGTGTGGCTCACGTGGAAGAGTGCTCACCTTGAGCACAAAAGCTCAGGGAACAGCACCTAGGACCAGAGTTCAAGACCCATGACCAACCAAAACAATAAAAAAAAAAAGAGCTATGATTTCCTCACTGGAGTTGCACATTAAAGGAAGTCACAAATGTAGTCACACTTTTCCTAAGAATATGGCCATAGGAATATAAAATCCCTTCTAGATAAGTCCCAAAATCGCTTAAGTTCTTAGAATCTTCTTCTGGAAATGCAGTTTTAACTCAAGCCTCCATTTTATAAACAGGAAAAAAATGTCAGTCAATCATTTGCAATCTAAAACTGACAGCAAGAGACCACAGAGTTTCAACAGCCAAAATTAAATAATTCTCTTCAGAGAAGGAATTGTATGCAAATTTAACTGATGAGTTGTGAACTAAAAAAACACATTTGTGATATCTATGCTGGCCTGAGATTATTACATAGAATATCCTCAAAATTCAGACGAAAGAAGCAGAAAAGGCAATTTAATCAATAGCCTGGTCAGGCCCTGGTAGTTCATGACTATAATCCTGAGTAGCTAGGATTATAGACTGAGATCTGAGACTCACAGTATGAAGCCAGCCCAGGCAGACAAATTCAAGAGACACTTAGCTCTAAATAGCTAACAAAAAGCCAGAAGTGGAGGTGGGGCTCAGGTGGTAGAACACCAGCCTTGAGTGAAAAAGCTAAGCACAATTACAAGATTGTAAGGTTATGAGTTCAAGTCCCAGTACTGGCACATACATCACATACTCATACACACTATAAATCAGCATTTCAGAGAGAGAAGAAAAAGGGAAAGATGTCTAGGCTTGCTAGTAATGAGATATAGGCATATTAAAACAATAGATGAAGGACAACAAAATAAATCAGGCTTTTTTTGTGGGGGAGAAGGGATGAGTGAGCTCCAGTAGGAGAGGGTTGGGCTAACAGAAGCAAGTATGAATGACAGTGAAAATGACGGGAGTAGTTTGTTTGCATATATGAAAATAGAACCATAAAATCCATTTAAATTGCTTTAAAAAGGGGAAACAACAGTGAAATTGATTGGGACACTTGGTACACACATGTGGAAAGTCACAATGAAGCACCTTGTATAATTAGTGTATACTAATAATTTTTTTAAAAAACCTTGAAAAGCCATGAAAACTCAATGAGCTACCACTCTATATCCACCACACTGCTAACAATGGAAAGTTAAATCACTTCATTAGTGAGGATAAAAGAAAAGGAGAGCTGGGTACAGTGGCTCATATCTATAATCCTAGCTATTCAGGAGACTAAAATCTGAGGATTGTGGTTCAAAGCCAGCCAAGGCAGGAAAGTCTATGGGACTCTTATCTCCAAGTAACCACCAGAAAACCAGAAGTAGAGGTGTGGTTCAAAGTGGTAGAGTATTTGAGCAAAAGAGCTCAGGGCCAGGGCCCAGGTCAAGTTCAAGCCCCACAACTGGCAACAAAAATTAAAGAAAAGAAAAGGAGAACTAGCCTGCTACATTGGGTAGGAGTACCCACTGTGTGGGTCCCTCAATTGTAGAATTTACAAGCTACATTGGTGAAAGAATTAACGTTAGGCTGCAAAGCAACATATCCTGAGAATATGTCTGGGTTAAATGCTCTGGTTTATTCTGTTTTTTTGTTGTTGTTTTGTTTTGTTTTCATTTGAGTTGTCTTTGTTTGGAGACTTTGTTTGTTGACAGGGACTTGCTATGTAGCCCGAGCCAGTCTAGAGCTTCCATTCTCTGGCCTCTACCTCACAGGTACTAGAATTACAAGTGTGTGTAGCCACGCCCAGATCTGTCTTTGGAGAGTTTCAAAAAGACCAATTAGCGGGGCTGGGAAGTGCTTGGCCCTGGGTTCGATTCCTCAGCACTATATAAGCAGAAGAAAGCCGGAAGTGGTGCTTAAGTGGTACTCAAGTGGTAGGGCTCCAGCCTTGAGCTAAATCGCTGAGGGACAGTGCCCAGGCCCAGAGTTCAGGCCCTAGGACCCACCAAAAAAGACCAATTAGGGCTGGAAGATTAGGAATAGGTTCATGGAAGAAGTTGAGTATGAGCTGGACCTAGAGTTGGTTAGGAGCAAGCTGAGCACCGTGAAGTCTTGCAGTGAAAAAACCTATGCAAATGCCTTAAAGTGAAGATGACTAAATGCTGCCTGCCAAGAAGAGCGAGGAGAAAAGATCCTCAACAAGGAATGCTGGGGGCGTGGCTCAAGTGGCGTTTTATCTGTTTAGCCAATGGGAGGCTCTGAATTCAAACCCATCTCACACAAAATAAACGGGATTCTTGGAGTGTAGCTCAGGGATAGAGCACTTGCCTAGCATGCATGAAATCCCAGAATGGGACTCCTCCTAGACAGGATTTCTTTATTAGAAAGAAGCAGGGCACCAGGCTACAGGGTTATCGAATGTTTCAAGCATATTTGAGTGACAGTGTCATAGAATGTTTATTTAGAGAGTCAGGCGTGGTGGCAAATATCTGTAATCTCAAGATCCAGGAGGCAGAGGCAGGAAGATTGTAAGTTTGAGATCAGTAGCCTTGTCTCAGAAATAAAGCTTGAGGGATAAGAATGTGGCTTAGTGGTAGAGTGCTGCCTCATATGCATGAAGCCCTAGGTTTGCTCCTCAGTACCACATAAACAGAAAAAGCAGGAAGTAGCACTGTGGCTCAAAGTGGTAGAGTGCTAGCCTTGATCAAAAGAGCTCAGGGACAGCGCCCAGGCCCTGGGTTCAAGGCCCACAACCAACCAAAGCAAGTAAACAAACAAGCAAAGCCTTTAGTAGTAGGAAATTGCTGAACAAGTTAGAAACTAAAACAGAACTCAAGAAGAACTAGAAAGCAGTAGGGACCAGATCTAGAAAGGTAAAATTAGAATGAAAAGAAAAAACAGTTCAAAGAAATAACACTGAATACTGAAGGTACAAAGTAGGTTTCAGAAAAAGGAAAGAAGTCAGTGATGCTACTAAGTTCTGTGAAATTCAAGACAGTGATAATGCTTAGTTATCATGCACTTTTCCTATACATCAAACCCTATTCTATAGTTATAGTTTGTTTTTTGTTTTTGTTTTTTTTTGGTCCGGTCGTGTGGCCTGAACTCTGGGCCTGGGCGCTATCCCTCAGCTCTTCAGCTCAAGGCTAGCGCTCTACCACTTGAGCCACAGCGCCACTTCCGTTTTTTTTTTCTTTTTTGCTTATGTGATGCTGAGGAATCGAACCCAGGGCCTCAGGCATGCAAGGCAAGCGCTCTACCACTGAGCCACCTTCCCAGCCCTATAGTTATAGTTATTAACTTAAGATTCACAACAGGAGTGAGCCTGTAGCTCAGTGGTAGAGCTCTTACCTAGCATGTATAAGGCCCTAAGTTGAAAACAAAACAATACCTGCTTAATGGATTTATAAAAGACTCTCTAAAAGGCTACCCTTCACCTCAATAAAGCGGGGACACAGAAAAGTGCGTCACCGGGGCTGGGAAGGTGGCTCAGTGGTAGAGTGCTTGCCTTGCATGCCCGAGGCCCTGGGTTCAATTCCTCAGCACCACATAAAGCAAAAAAGAAAAAAAAGAAAAGTGCATCACCAATCTCTACTCTGGGACAGCCTGCTTGTCCTCTGTAGGAGTACATTCTTTCTTTGACAAGCTACTATTCTTAAAAAACTTCACCACTATCCATCCCTCTTTAAAAAAAAAAAAAAAAGCACCAAGCTGGCCACAATGGCTCAGGAGACTTAGACTACTCAGGAGACTTAGATCAGGAGGAGGATTATAATGTGAGTCTGGGGGTGGGAGGTGAGGGGTGTTCACGAGACCTCCATCTCAACCAATAAAGCATCAAGGTGATCTGACAGCCGTCCCAGCTACATTAGACACTCAACTAAAAAGTGGCAGTCATGACTGAATTCCCAGCAGTCTGGTTCCAGAGCTCACACTGCTTAACCAGTGTGCCGCCTGTTCCCACTTTGTGCCCAGGAGCCCACGGCAACAGTTATCTATAGATGGTTCGCTCAGGGTAACGATCAGATGGATTGGGAAAGCATGTGAATTATTTGGCCTTCCAAGCTACTCTCCCTTCACTTCAGAAGCTAGTGACCCTGTTTCCACAGAGCTCATCCTACTAAGTCAGAAGAGCACCCAGGGCCAGGCACCAGTGGCTCATTCCTGTAATCCTAGCTATTCAGGAGGCTGAGATCTGAGGATCAAGGTTCAAAGCCAGCCCAGGCAGGAAAGTCCGTGAGACTCTTATCTCCAAGAAACCACTCAGAAAACCGGAAGTGGTGCAGTGGCACAAGTGGTAGAGTGCTAGCTTTGAGCTGAAGAGCTGAAGGACAGCATTCAGGCCCAGAGTTCAAGCCTCATGACCAACAAAAAAAGAAAAAAGAAAAAGAGAGAAGAGCACCCAGAACAACGGTTTGCCCAGCTATGGTGAGGTTTGGAGGCAATATGGATCACTGAGGCAGCCATAAATATCTGACAGCAAAATATACACAAAACAAAACAACAAGAAAACACAAGCAGCTTCCTCAGCCTTGTTTCCCACATGTACGGCACAAGCTGATAGAAGGAAATGCTGAGGGCAGGGAACAAGGGCTCTGCTAGGGAGGGAGGAAGCGTTTTTCCCTGCTTCCCTCCTTCAGGAGAGCAAGCTGTGTGCAGACTAAGGTATGCTGAAATTGAAATGACAACCCATTTACACTGAGGTATCCAGAAACAAATATCAGGAAAGAAGCTACGTTGGGCTGAAATGTGGCTCAGTGACAGAGAGCTTATCGAGTACACCAACACAAAAGAAAGAAGCTACATTGATATTAAGAAATGAGGTTTATTGCCTTGAAGTGGGAAGGAGGATGCATGTGATAGGTGCTCTGCTGTAGTCAAACACACAGGGATAGCACAGCGCTCAGCAGAGATCTCCCCCAACCCCCACCCACCCACCCCAGGCCACACACACACACACACACACACACACACACACACACACACACACACACACACACACACACACACACACACACACACACACACACACACACACACACACACACACACACACACACACACACACACACACACTGGAGGAGCCTCTGAGAAGGACAGCTCCTGGCCAGGACACGAGACATCTCTGGCCATCCCTTGCTTGGATGGCTAATTATTGGCATCAAACTCTGTTCCAGAAGAATCAGTCTGAGGAGAGAGTAGGATGGAGGAAGGTTATCATGGGTCTCCCCATTTCCCCAGAGTCCTCCCTCTGCCTGGGGCAAACCCTATTGATCTGTCTTTGTCATTTATAAACATTTTCCCTCCTGGTGCCCATATCACTTCTACCCTACTCAAAGCCATCCTTTGTGACCGAAGCGGTGTAACCAGGTCCCCAGGATCTATGGCTGTATGCCCATATGCCCATCATGCCACAGGATAATCCTGGCATGCCAACACAGCCATCACTGTATCTGGGATACCCACCCACTCCAGATGACGTACCAGCTGAGCAAGGTTTCCGGAAGTAGATGATAAGGACAGTGCCTGCAATGATGCCCAGCACACCTAGACCAAAAGCCACCCCACATAGCACATTCTCCAGGAGATCCGAGGGCAGGGCGTTCTGAGGCACTAGAACAAAGAGAAGGTAAATGAGCCTGAAGACCTGGCTGAGGTGCCCTCTACCCAGGGGAATGGTCTTGGGGATCTAGTTTGACAAGGAAGAAACTAAAGCATGGATGGTTGAGGTTGTCTAGAATGAGATTGGACCAAATAGGTCCAAGTAGGGAAGGAAAGCCCCTGCAATTGTCCTATCCCATCGCCCCTCCTTCCCCGGGAACCAGACTCCAAGGAAAAGAGCCCTCACCCCAATAGGCAATCGCTGAGTGTCCATCGATTTTATGAGTCACGGTGCAGGAAAAC
Source organism: Dipodomys merriami (assembly GCF_024711535.1). NCBI lineage: Eukaryota > Metazoa > Chordata > Mammalia > Rodentia > Heteromyidae > Dipodomys > Dipodomys merriami. Next base: position 10,652,778 of record NW_027202937.1, on the reverse strand, counting down.
AGGTCAGAGGGTTCTGGTGTGAAGTTTAAATAGGAAAATGCCTGGAAGGTGAGTCCATCCATGGCCATGACAAAAGTGGGCCTTGCTCCTTCCACAGGGGCAGAGTTATACTGCCAGTCCACTGTTAAGGTCGGCGGGAAGAGATTACTGATAAGGCAGACCAGCGTGTTGGGTTTGCCAAACTCCAGGGGCTTCATGGTGAACACCTCAGGCACAGGGAGACCTGGTGGGGAGTTGAGGGGTCAAAGGGGAAAAAAGGGACAAGTTTAGATGGTACTGCTGGGGTGAGGCACATGGAGGGGAGGCCAGAGATGAGTAAGTGGGGCTTTGAGGCCGATGAAGGGAGAGCTGGCTCCCTGGGGGAAGTCTTCCAAGCAAGAACCATAACTACAGGCCACTCTAGATTTTTCTGCTCCAACTTGTGGCAGAACTGGCTGTCTAGACCTCATATTGGAGTCTAGTCACTCTTGTCCTTCAAACTCAGGCCTGTCACCAATTTACCACCACCACCACCACCCCCTTTCAGTCTTGCTGAACACAAAAATCCGAGTGCTGATACTCATTACTCATCACCTGTTCCCTGTTGAATTCCACCAAGTTCAAGAAATAGTTTTGAATGCCTACACTGTCTCCTGTGCAGAGAGAAACACAGGGTACAGATGGAGGCAGTGTCTGGTGGAAAAAGAAATTCTGAATCAGAAAAAGAAAGGCTTGGGTTGGGAAGTGGTAAAGCGCTTGCCTTGCATGCTTGAGGCCCTGGGTTCGATTCCTCAGCACCCATAAGCAAAAAAAAAGCCGGAAGTGGTGCTGTGGCTCAAGTGGTAGAGCGCTAGCCTTGAGCCGAAGAGCTGAGGGGCAGCGCCCAGGCTCAGAGTTCAGGCCCACGACCAGACCCAAAATAAGAAAAAGAAAGGCTTTAGGCAAGAATGAGAAGGCGTGGGATGTGAGGAATGAAGTCCAGTGAGTTAGATGGACAATGGTAAGAAGGAACACAGCCCTCCCATCCCCCCATCCCAGCATCCTGACCTCTGGACACTGGGATATATGGTTCCAGTTGGGGGCCTACTTCCCGGAGTATCTGTTCACAGAACTTCTTGTCAAATAAGATCGCAGGGGTATCTCCTTGGTCCTGAGTCCACTTAGAAAATTCAGGTAGATGAGGTACTCTGGTGTCATGGGAAAAGTCAAAGGAGAAAAGCAGGTCCTGGTCATAGGTCTCAGAGAGCCCAATGTTCGGACTCCAATCTTGGCAGAACACAGTATGCTGGAATGTGTGGTTTTGCACATCACCCTGCCATGCTGGGGTAGTAGCTGCAAAGAGATAGGGCAAGGTTCAGGCAGGTCCCTTTTTAACGTAGAAAACATTAAGAACAGCTGGGTGCTGGTGGCTCACGCCTGTAATCCTAGCTACTCAGGAGGCTGAGATCTGAAGATCAAGGTTCAAAGCCAGCCCGGGCAGAAAAGAATGTGAGACCCCCTATCTCCAATAAACCACCAGAAAACCGGAAGTGGCGCTGTAGCCCAAGTGGTAGAGTGCTAGCCTTGAGCTGAAGAGCTGAGGGACAGCACCCAGGCCCAGAGTTCAAGCCCCACAACTGACCAAAAAAAAAGAATTTAAGAACTGCTTCAGGGAGCAGAATAGAGGTGTGGTGGAACCCCTCCAGTGTCTGGAGGCTCTTCTTCACAATAGAGGTGAAGAAGGACTGAGGCAAACCTCCTTTGGCATAAAAAGACAACTGTCACCTGGTGCTAGTAGCTCAGACCTGTAATCTGGCTACTCAGAAGGCTGAGATCTAATGGTCAGGATTTAAAGCCCATACAGGAAGGAAAGTATAAGATGCTTAACTTCAATTAACCAGCAAAAAGTCAAAAGTAGAGCTGTGACTCAAGGGGAAGAGCACCAGCCTTGAGTAAAAACTGAGTTTAAGCCCTAATATTAGTGCGTGCATGTGCATGTGCACACACACAATTGCAAAAGCAATTGTCTAAAGTTGTCCCCCAAAAAACCCAAAAACTTAAGTCTATTGTGTAGGGCAACAGAGTCAAGAGTCACTGTTCTGATTGAGTACTTGTGTAATGCACAAAGACACCAGCCAAGGAGGCAAGTAGAAGCCAAACAGCTTGCACTCCACTCACCAAGCCATGAGACAGCACAGGGCTTCATCTTCCCATGGGAAAACATTTGTCCAGTGACATAAGGCTACTATACGTACTCTCAAAGACCACAGATGGGATCCCTGTCTTAGACAGTTGGGAGGAAGAATGATCATGGCCTCACTAGGCCATAATGACACTTCTTTAGCCTACCCAGCAGACATGTAAACTAAAATTCAGGCTCCAGACAGCTCCAGTCATTTCACCTCTCTAAAAGCCTCTCCTCTCCCCTACTGCCCCCAACCCTGAGCCTCACAAAGAATGACAGGATTGGGGGAAGTGACCCTCTGACTTTTGGAAGTAATCTTCTTTGAAACTCCCAGCAGGAATCCCCCAGGCCAGAAAAAACTCTTACCCAAAATACTCAAATAAGACATTTTGAGTGAGAGGGGTAATCTAGATTACTCTTCCATGCTTCCATTCTCCTTCGCTGAGAAGAAACTAAGGATCCATAAAGGTAAGAGACTTTTCAAGAACCACAAAATGAATTGATAAGAGACTATCGTGAAAGAATGGAAATAACTTTTGCTTTGTTCCAGTCCCAGAGCTATTACTTTCCAATTGTGTCAACTCATATAAGACACCTAAACTAGCTCGCATATTTCTTCATCTATAAAATAGTGGACTTGGGCTGGGAAGGTGGTTCAGTGGTAGAGCGCTTGCCTGAGGCCCTGGGTTCGATTCCTCAGCACTACATAAGCAAAAAAGAAAAAAAAAGCCGGAAGTGGCGCTGTGGCTCAAGTGGTAGAGCGCTAGCCTTGAACTGAAGAGCTGAGGGACAGCGCCCAGGCCCAGAGTTCAAGCCCCACAACCAGACCCAAAAAATAAAAAATAAATAAAATAGTGGACTCTACACCAAAAGATTGTCTTAAATGGAGTATTAAACCTCTGATATTGCTTATCATCCTGAAATAGTCACTCTCTTTCCAATTTCACTATAATGTCCACCATCTCATAATCCACCCAACCACCTACAAAACACAGGTCTCTTCCATGCTCTGTGTGGGCTCCCTAGGCTCTGATGTCATTAGGATAGAAGTAAAGGAAAGCTACCATCTTACCTGTGGGGACAGCCCAGGAATGGGACAGCAGCCACAGAAACTGTAGCAGCTGCAGCAGCACAGCTCCTTGGTTCTGCTCATGATCCATATCTTCTCTATACTTCAGGGTAGGTAGGAACTACCAACTCCTCTATCTGGGGTCCCTAGAGCCCTCCCCTTGTTTCTCGTCAGCTCATTTCCAATAGTTGTCCTTGTCATTGTGGCTAAACCAATCACAGAGGTATAAAGTTCAACATCATCAGTCACTAGGGAGAGACCTAGAGCCAGCAACCTCCAGAAGATACCTCTAATAACCAGCAGGCCCAGTGGGCTGGGCCAGTGGGGGAATGTCTGCCTCCTGGTGGAACTCCCTTTGTAGCCTCCAGATGTCCGGCTCTGTACAGCAGTGCCCCCTTGTGACAGAATGTTGTGATGGGAAGTGAATCATCCATCAGTAACACCCCCTCCTCCCCACCCCCACCTCCAGGGCACTTCAGACCCCACTTCCTCTTCCCTCCTAGCCCTCTCCTCTTCATAAGAAAGGTTTACTCATTCTGTGGAAATATAATGAAAATTCACTAAGTGCTGGGAACTGGACTCAGTGGTACAAATACTAAGATGAACACTGGCCGGGTGTCATCGGCTCACATCTCCTTGAGGCTGAGATCTGATGATCCAAAGCCAGCAGGGGCAGGAAAGTCTGTGAGACTGTTATCTCCAATTAACTACCAGAAAACAGGAAGTGGCGCTTGGCTCAAGTGGTAGAGCACTAGCCTTGAGCCGAAGAGCTCAGGGACAGGACCCAGGACCCAGGCCCCAGAGTTCGAGCCCCACGCCTAACAAACAACAACAATAACAAACACAGTAGTCCACCTTATCTGAGCTCTCACTTCTCAGGGTTTCAGTTCCCTACCATCAACTTCAGTCTGAAAATAATAAATTAAAAAAGTCTAGAAATAAACAGTAAGTTCTAAATTGTGTACTGCTGTGAGTAGTGTGATGAAATATTGCACAGTTTTGCTACATTCTGCCCAGGTGAATCATCCCTTGTCCAGTGTATCTACTCTGTGCAATCAGTTACCAGATTCATTACCATTGTACTGCAGTGCTTGTGTTCTAGTAGTCTTTATACTAACTAATAATAGCCCCTAAAGTGCAGGAGCAGGCATGGCATTAAAATATGCTAAAGGGCCAAAAGTGTTAAAGTCCTAACAAGTTCCTTTAAGTGAAAAGATAAAGGTTTTGGCTTAGAAAGGAAAGGGGAAAAAAGGGGGGAGAGTGAATACAGTACAATACAATACTTGAAGATATTGAGAGACTGTATTCAAAGCTAAGTGCTGGTAGCTCACACCTGTAATCCCAAATACTCAAGAGGCTGAGATCTGAGAATCACGGTTCAAAGCCAGTCTGGGCAGGAAAGTCTGTGAGACTCTTATCTCCAATTAGCCACCAGAAAACTGGAAGTAAAGATATGGCTCAAAGTGGTAGCACTCTAACCTTGAGGCCCTGAATTTAAGCCCAAACCAACCAAGAGAGAGAGAGAGAGAGACAGAGAGAGACAGAGAGAGACAGAGAGAGACAGAGACAGAGACAGAGACAGAGACAGAGCGACAGAGAGACAGAGAGACAGAGGAGAGGAGAGAGAGACTATATTCACACAATGTTTTAAACAGTATATTACTGTTATTGTCCTATTTTATTATTGCTGTTGTTAATTTTTTTTTTTTTTTTTTGGTTGTGGGGCCTGAACTCTGGGCCTGGGTGCTGTCCCTCATCTCTTCAGCTCAAGGCTAGTGCTCTACCACTTGAGCCACAGCACCACCTGCAGCTTTTTCTGCTTATATGGTGCTAAGGAATGGAACCCAGGGCCTCAGGCATGCGAGGCAAGCATTTGACCACTGAGCCACCTTCCCAGTTCTGTTGTTAATCTTTTACTGTGCTTAATTAATAAACTATCAAGTTTGTATAGGAAAAAGTGTGCACACACGTATGTCTACATGTGTGCATATGTGTGTGTGCACACACGTATGTTGGAACTATCTCTGGTTTCAGGCATTATTGTGTGTTTTAGAATGTATCCCACATGGGGGGGGGTATCATTTGAATCTGGAATATCCCCCAAAGGCTCATGTGTTGAAGGCTTGGTCCCAAGCTTTTGGAGCTTTTAGAAGTTACTGAAAATCAAAGAATTAGGGTTTGGTTGGAGAAAGAGGGTCACTGGAGGAATGCTCTTAAAGAGTTTTTGGAGGGCTGGAGGTATGGCTCAACTGGTAGAGCACCTGTATAGCGAGTTCAAATGCCAGTACCACCAAAAAGAAAAAAGAGTTTCCCAGGTTTTGGCTCAATGCTGGTGATTCATGCCTATAGTCCTAGCTAGTCAGGAGGTTAAGATTTGAGAATCAAGCTTTAAAGCCAGCCTGGGAAGATAAACCCTTGAAACTATTGTCTCCAATTAGCCAGCAAAAAAGCCAGAAATTGAGGTATAGCTCAAGTAGTAGAAGGCCAAAATAAAAGAAAAAAGCCAAGTGAAAGCATGAGGCCCTGAGTTCAAGCTCCAGTACTGAAACAAAAAAAATAAATAAATAGTGAGGAGCAGGTGGCTCACGCCTGTAATCCTAGCTACTCACGAGGCTGAGATCTGAGCATCAAGGTTTGAAGCCAGCCTAGGCAGGAAAATGTGTAAGACTTTTATTTCCAAATAATCACAGAAAAAGCAGGAAGTGGTGCTGTGGCTCAAGTAGTAAAGGGCTAGCCTTGAGCAACTTAGGGATAGCACCCAGGCCGAGAGTTCAAGGCCCAGGATTGGCAAAAATAATAAATAAATACACACACACACACACACACACACACACACACACACACACACACACACATAGTTTATTGGGACTTTAGCCTCCATTTTTGCCTTCTGCCTTGGATTTAATAAGGCATTTGAGTCGTGTCCTCCCTAAGCCTAGTAAGGCTTCTTTTTTTTTTTTTTAAGTTTTTTATTTTGAAAATACTATGGTAAGGCTTCTTTAACCTATCTCAGACCCACATGAGGCCTCTCATAATCACAAAAATTCAAACACAAACTCATCCAATAAATGGACAATGAAGCAAACTTTCATTGATTTTGTTCCTCTGTCTCAGGTTTTGTTCTCATGTGGTAGATCAGATCTCTGTGTTTTAGAATAATAAGCAGCACTGAATTTTGCTACCCAGAACCATTATCTAATGATCAGAGGTTATCACAGGACGATATATATTTTCCCAGATTAGAAAATATAAAGGCCACAGACAAAAAGCACCATTTTGCATCTTATATTCCCAGCTGGGAAGCAGCAAATACTTCCTTTCTTAGCTTTATCCTGTTACACTAAAATCCTTGATAAAACTTCAAAAACAACAACAATAACAAAAAATGCAACATGCATTGAGCACCACAAAAAAAGAAGGAAAAAAAGATGTGCCAAATATTTGGGAAGGAAAAATTTTATGAGAATGGAAGAATAGGTGGTAATATCCAAGCAGACTCCTAAGAGTCTTGAAGGAAAAACAATCTGAACAGGAGAGTATGAGGGAAAAGAATACAGTTCAGGGCAAGGGGTAGGAAGATGCATGAAGATCAGAGGGATCAGAGTTCCTTCCTTTGCTGAGCCTGTAACAGCTGACAGGGAAGCTGTGAAGGTTGCTGTTGGTTCCTTTGTGATAATGAAGGACAGAGAATATCATGATATTCTACCAATTCAGGCAAAAGCCAGCTCAGCCTTGGTACACCCACAAATTGTGTCTGACTTTTACTTAGCAGATACTAAAGACACTGAAACTGGGAACTGATCATTTTAGTATTTTGGAAGAACTGTTGTGATATTTCAAAAAATGGACGAGCTTGTGAAGAAATGAGGCAAAACTGCCAGTCAGTACTGTGTAGCAGCTCAGGCATCGCAGTACTTACCCGTAACTACAGCTACTCAGAAGGTGGAGGTAGAGGAATCATGGTCCAGCTCCAACTCTGGCAAAAGCATGAGACTGTACCTGAAAAATAAACAAAAGGACTTTGGGCATGGCTCAAGTGGTAGAGCACTTGCTTAACAAACATGAGACCCTGAATTCCATCTTGAGTAACATGGAGAAAAAACAAAACATAGCATATTATAATAAGATAAAACATTGCATATGTATGTTATACTTTTTCGTGGCAATACAGAAAAAAATTAAGAGATGAGAAGGTCCTATATTAAATTGTAATCACTACATTGTGATAATTAGGAAGTAGAATCTGAAAGCTTTGACTTCTAATTACAGAGGAGAAGAGATGAAGGAGTTGACACTAACACCCTGGCTCCTAATGTAGTAACTATGTGGGTTCTCAGTAGTGGACACATTGAAACAGAAAATAATGTCATGAAAGAAGGTTCAAAAACAAAGAGAAGGAAGGCATGGTGGTTCAAACCGTAATTCCAGCACTCAGGAGGCTGAGGCAACATTATCACAAATTTGAGGTCAGCCTGGGATATATAATGAGTTTAAGGCAAGTCTGGATTGCATATCTATTGGGGCTGGGAAGGTGGCTCAGTGGTAGAGTGCTTGCCTTGCATGCCTGAGGTCCTGGGTTCAATTCCTCAGCACCACAAAAGAAAAAAGCCGGAAGTGGCGCTGTGGCTCAAGTGGTAGAGCGCTAGCCTTAAGCTGAAGAGCTGAGGGACAGTGCCCAGGCACAGAGTTCAGGCCCCATGACTGGACCCCCAAAAAAAAAAAAAAAGACTAGGCATGCAGCTCAATGATATTTTCTTAGCATAACACCATCCAGACCAAACAAAGAGAACAAGTTTGATTTTGTAGAGGCTGACACATGGGGTATCAGTGGAAGGTGGTGAGGTACATGAAGAATCTGATCTGGGGAACCTGGAACACAAATACTGAAACATAGATCGTGGATAAAGTTACCAAAGTAACTGCAGAACGTGCAGGGAGGGCCAGGCGCCGGGGGCTCAGGCTATAATTCTAGCTACTCAGAAGGCTGAGATCTAAGGATTATGGTTCAAAGTCAGACCAGGCAGGAAAATCTATGGGATTTTTGTTGTTGTGGGTCCTGGGGCTTGAACTTTGGGTAGGGGCTCTGTCCCTCAGCTGGCTTTGAGCCGAGATCCTCAAATCTCAGCCTCCTGAGTAGCTAGGATTATAAGCGTGAGCCACTGACACCTGGCTTAGGAGAGAGATTCTTATCTCCAATTAACCACCAGAAAATGAAACGCTGCAGCTGCTAAAGTCGTAGAGCAGCACTAGACTTGAACACAAAAGCTCAGGAAAAGCAGCCGAGGCCCTGAGTTCAAGCCCCATGACTGACAAAAACAAACAGAATGAGCAGGAAAGGAAACAAAGACTTAAGTCTGCCTGAGGCCAAACCCTAAACCTCATACTAGTTTTCATCCAGGATCCAAGCAGGAACACAGCCATTCCAAGTATGTCAGACTGGGAGAATTTAATATATAGTATTAGTTACAAAGATGTTAAAAGGGCGAAATATGCAAAAGGGAGAAGAGGGCTTGCATGGAAGTACAAATAGGAGCAGTGGACTGCAGGGAATCCACAGCTACCGTCACCTAAACTAGAATCCACGTCTACTGTGGCTTGTCATGGTCAGATGCAATCAACTGAAAAGCTGCCATCATTGAGAAAGTATTTCTGCCCAGGAGGCTGGAGTCCTGCCAGAGCCTTCTTGCTATATCCACAAGCAGTTATCTCAATTGTCATCCTGTTGGAAGCTGAAACAGGAAGCTTCTGAGTTTCTCCTGCCATGCCTCCTACTGGCAGCATCTCCGGCTGCCTCCAAGTTCAGAACATAGTGCAGAAGAGTGGGTGTGGCACCGAAAGAATCACCACCACCCTGGAACACGCTCTCTTGTAAAAATCTGGTGATACGAGAACACAGAGAATTAAGAGAAGTACAAGGAGGAAATAGATCAGAGGAAGTAAAGGTACGTGTGAAGGAGAGCAGGTCAGCACTATTATATATTGCCCAGAAGTCAGCGAAGGACTGAAAAATGTCCTTAAACTCAGGGAATATGAAAGCCAGGCATGATAGTACACATCTGTAATCTAGCACTTGGGAGGCTGAGGCAGGAGGGTAGTGAGTCCATGGCTAGTGTAGGGTACATATGAAGACTGATGAGGAAAAAAAAAAGAGGAGGAGGAAAGCAACTAGGAAGAGAGAGAGAAAGAGAGAATGTGGTGACTAGGAGATGGCTGGCAAACTTATTGAGAGCAGTTTCAGTATTGTAGTAGGAGTGGACTCCAGATTGTGGTGGGCTGAGCGTAAGTGGGAGGTGAGGAAGAAACTGTTGGTGTCTATGCTTCAAGTTTAATCGAGAAGAAGAGAAAGAGACAGAAGGGGTGGGGGTAGAAGCAATGAAAAAGATCTCTGTGGCAATTAAGTCAGCTGAGAAATTATGTGAATGTATGGTCCATCTGAATGTCTTTTTTTTTTTTTTCCGTCCAGTCATGGGCCTGAACTCTGGGTCTGGGCACTGTCCCTCAGCTCTTCAGCTCAAGGCTAGCGCTCTACCACTTGAGCCACAGGGCCACTTCCAGCTTTTTTTTTTTTCTGCTTATGTGATGCTGAGGAATCGAACCCAGGGCCTCAGGCATGCAAAGCAAGCGCTCTACCACTGAACCACCTTCCCAGCCCCCCAATGTCTTTTAATAAAGCTCAGTAGTAATAATAAAAAAAAAAAAACCAGCCCCCTGACCTCCTAGATATTCTGGAACATAAATGTGTATGTATGTGTAGTGAGAAGAGAATGTTGGGCCAGGGCTAGGATTTGGAGATCACTGGGACCCTCCAAAAATCACACTATTTCTCCACAGTCAGTGGAAAGATTCAAGTTGTTAGGAGCTTGGTTTATGACACCATCAAGGCCGTACGGGAGAGAAATGGCTCATTGCCACCTGAGGTTCCATGCCATGAACCTTGGCATGCTAGGCAAAGCACTCTACCATTGTACAGTCTTACCCCTCCACCTACAGCGCTAAACCAGAGGCCAAATCTTTTCTGCTAAGGGCAGGAGAGTAAATATCCCAGGCTTTGTAGGTTGCTAATCTCTGTTGGAAGAATACAACCACCACAGGAAGACAGCAATCCACAATATCCCTTCTTCCTGGCTGCCCCTCCCACTTCTTTCTCATCTCCTATTGTCTCCTTCAAGCCTTCCTGGACCCTTCTTCTAGCAGTTCTGTTCCATAGAGTTTTGTCCTCAATCCTCTTTTTTATTTATGGACACTGAAATGTGAATTTCACATTAATTTCCATGTGTCAAGAAACATTCCTCTGGCTTTTTTTTTTTTTATTTAAAAATGTAAAACCAAAAAAAAAAAAAAAAGTAAAACCATTCTTAGAACTTGGGCCATATGAAAACAGGCAGTGGGCTGGATTCTGCTCACAGGCCCATACTGAATGCCGTTCTGAATCGGGATGGAAACTCAAAATAGACTCGCCTTTCAAAAGACCCTCACTCCCCTTATGGGAGTGGCAATCAGCTAATGGGCTGTGTCCCCTTGATAGTCAATTCTTTAAAGAAGATCTGGGGAAGAACAGAAGAAAGTAGGTTAGGCCAGGGGGATTAGGAACAAGCATAGAGACACCCGCAGGCAAAGGGGTCCAAATTCTCAGAGGGCTCAGAGTAAAGAGAAACACTAACAGGATGTTAGAAGAAACTAACTCCTTTCTCTCCATTCTATAATCCAAGTATAAATGATAACAAGTTGCAAAATTCATACCTATTCTTCCCTCTCCTGCCAGGACCTCCCAACAATCTCTATCAAAGATATCCTAAAAATCTCTAATCAGTCTAGGGACGTTAGGCAGAGCAAGCCAGCCAGTTCTGTGTTGTGATGACATGCTGTCTACTTTGTCATTAGGCACAACCACCAGGCACAGCATCTATAAAGCTAGGAGGTCATGGTGTGCTAAGGTTTAGATCTCCCAACACTGCTCACCCAGTCCTTTTATTTTTAAAGCTGGAGGAAACAATATCTCCATTTTCACACCTGTCATTTAATTCCCAGTCCTCAACAATGAAATTGTTCAGTAATAGTTTCGTGTTGCTAAACCAAATGAATTCTTTGCAGTCTTGGCAACATTTGACACAGCTGGCCGTGCCTTCCCTCCCAAATCAATCTAGTTTTTGGCATCCATGGTAGCACTCTCTCCTAGTTTGTATCTCTTCCTCCTCCTCTGACAGCCACTCTTCAGTCTCCTTCAGATATTCTTGTCCTTTAATTACTTTTAAGTACTAAGGCCCTTGGAGTTGGTGTAACAGCAATTCTCAAACTTGATTCGCCACAAGACAAAGGGTCCTCAAGAAATAAAATTAAGGGGCTGGGAAGGTGGCTCAGTGGTAGAGCGCTTGCCTTGCATGCCTAAGGCCCTGGGTTTGATTCCTCAGCACCACACAAGCAAAAAGAAAAAAGCCAGAAGTGGTGCTGTGGCTCAAGTGGTAGAGTGCTAGCCTTGAGCTGAAGAGGTGAGGGACAGTGCCCAGGCCCAGAGTTCAGGCCCACAACCGGACCCCCCCCCAAAAAAAATAAAGAAATAAAATTAAGGACTGGAAAGGTAGCTCAGTGATAGAGTGCTTGCTTTGCATGTATAAGGCCCAGGGTTCGATTCCTCAGCACCACATAAGCAGAAAAAGCTGGAAGTGGTGCTGTAGCTCAAGTGGTAGAGCGCTAACCTTGAGCTGAATTGCTGAGGAACAGCACCCAGGCCCAGAGTTCAGACCCCACGATGGACAGATAGAAAGAGAGAGAGAGAGAGAGAGAGAGAGAGAGAGAGAGAGAGAGAGAGAGAGAGAGAGAGAGAGAGAGAGAGAGAGAGAGAAATAAAATTAAGTAAATTTTACAGAAGCAATTTTTAAACTTTTAAATTCAATATAGACATATGAAACACAAACACTAAACACACATATTTTGTGTTAAACATATAAAAATTATTACATTTAATAAGGCTATTTTACTTACAAATAGAAACCAATTCTGGCATGTATGTGTGTGTGCTTGAATTCAAGGCCTCGGTGTTGTCGTTGAGCTTTTTTGCTCGACTGGAACTCCACCACTTGATCCACAGCTCCATTTCTGCTTTTATGATAGTTACGTGGAGATAAGAGTCTCACAGACTTTCCTGCCCAGGCTGGTTCAAATCATGGCCCACAGCCGGGCGCTGGTGGCTCACGCCTGTAATCCTAGCTACTCAGGAGGCTGAGATCTGAGGATCGCGGTTCAAAGCCAGCCCGGGAAGGAGAGACCGTGAGACTCCTATCTCCAATAAACCACCAGAAAACCGGAAGTGATGCTGTAGCTCAAGTGGTAGAATGCTCGCCTTGAGCTGAAGAGCTGAGGGACAACGCCCAGGCCCAGAGTTCAAGCCCCACGACCGACAAAAAAAAAAAAAAAAAACAAATCATGGCCCACAGATCTCAGATCTGAGTAGCTAGGATTACAGGCATGACCCATTGGTGCCCAAATTAACTTAGAATTTCAAATTGGAAAGGTACCAATCTAACTTGTGGGACCAGAGAGTTGAATAAGCTAGCCTCAGGAAGGATAATAACCACCGGGTCTCCTCGGCAATAGGAGTTGAGTTACCATTAATATGGTACCTGCAAAGGCCTCCAGCCTCTCCAGCTTTCAGATTTCACTTTTTTTTTTTTTTTGGTCCGGTCGTGGGGCCTGAACTCTGGGCCTGGGCACTGTCCCTCAGCTCTTCAGCTCAAGGCTAGCGCGGTACCACTTGAGCCACAGTGCCACTTCTGGCTTTTTTTCTTATGTGGTGCTGAGGAATGAAACCCAGGGCCTCATGTATGCAAGGCAAGCGCTCTACCACTGAGCCACCTTCTCAGCCCCTCAGATTTCACTTTTTAAGGAAGATCATTTGATTTGACTGAGCTGGTAGTCAGTGTATACTACTGAACCCCTCAGCTATGACCACTCTATGTATCATTACAGCGATTTCTGGAGAAGGGAAAATTATTATGAACCAAGCAGCCACTTCAATGCAGACATCTTCAACATGTTCTCTCAGAAAACTACGAGATCATCTGAGAAAAGATGAGGTTGAATTTGTATATTAAAGCTCAGACAGAGGGGCTGAGAAGGTGGCTCAGTGGTACAGTGCTTGCCTTGCATGCCTGAGGCCCTGGGTTCGATTCCTCAGCACCACGTAAGCAAAAAGCAAAAAGCCGGAAGTGGCGCTGTGGCTCAAATGGTAGAGTGCTAGCCTTGAGCTGAAGAGCTGAGGGACAGCACCCAGGCCCAGAGTTCAGGCCCCACGACCGGACCAAAAAAAAAAAGCTCAGACAGAATTTCCAAAAGTAACAGCTCAGGTAAATCTAATTATCTCTTGGTGATCTCTGGCCTGTCACATGCTTTACCATGTATTCAAATTGTATTTATCATAGGATTCAATGTGGATTTATAATTTTTTCATATATATTTTTGTGTGCCTGTCTTAGGACTTGGAGTCAGGGGCTAGGTGCTGTCCCTGAGCTTTTTTGCTCAAAGCTAGCTCTCTACCACTTGAGCTATAGCTCTACTTCTGGCTTTTTTAGTACTTAATTGAAGATAAGTGTCTCACAGCTTTCCTGTTTGGGCTGACTTCAAATCATGACCCTCAGATCTCAGCCTCTTGAGTAGCTAGGATACCAGCTGATTTATATTAAAATTTTTTATATTCAACTAATTTCCTGTGAATCTATGACTAAATATATGTATAATAGCTATGGTAGATAATAAACAATCAACTAAATTAAAAAGCAGTTGCTTAGCTTCATTTTACCAAGCTGTGTTTTCTCCAATTATTTCAAAATTGAGTAAGAAATGTCAAATGTTTTACTGGAGATGATAGTGCGATGATAGTGCATACTTTTAATCCTAGCACATGAGATCTTGTCTTTAGAAAAAAAAATACCTGGGTGCTTGGGTGCTGGTTAAGGACTGAATTTGGATGAGATCCTCATTCAGGGAGGATTAATAGAAATCAATCAATATTTTCATAACATGTTATAGCTACTCTAGACATCTGAAAATATATCTATAATCTGGCAATTCTTAGACCCACCAACAAAGCATGTTATTTAATGTATTAGGAAGGAAAAACTGCATGTGTTAATATAGAAACACTTCATATATTTAAAAATAATTTGATAATTTTATGACTTTTTTATTGTTATAAAGGTGATGTACAGATGGGTTACAATTACATAACGCAGGTAAAGAGTACATTTCTTGCCAGGCAATGGTAGCTCATGCCTATAATCCTAGATACTCAGGAGGCTGAGATCTGAGGACCGAGGTTTAAATTCCAGCCCAAGGGCTGGGAAGGTGGCTCAGTGGTAGAGCGCTTGCCTTGCATGCTCGAGGCCCTGGGTTCGATTCCTCAGCACCACATAAGCAAAAAGAAAAAAGCCGGAAGTGGCACTGTGGCTCAAGTGGTAGAGCGCTAGCCTTGAGCTGAAGAGCTGAGGGACAGCGCCCAGGCCCAGAGTTCAGGCCCCACGACCGGACCCAAAAAAAAAAAAAAAAAATTCCAGCCCAAGCAGAAAAGTCCCCATAAGACTTTTATCTCCAATTAACAACTCAAAAACCGGAAGAGGTGCTATGGCCCAAGCAGCAGAGTGCTGGCCTTGAGCACAAAGACGTTCAGAAAAAGCTGGAAGTGACTCTGTGACTCAAGTGTTAGAGTGCTAGGGTTGAGCAAAAGAAACTCAGGGACAGTGCCCAGGCCCTGAGTTTAAGCCCCAGGACTGGCAAAAGAAAAAAAAAAAGGGGGCAGTATTCACTGGAGCCGTCTCTTATTCCGGCTTCTGCACATGGTATTGCTCTGCTTCTCCTCTTCTTTTGATGTTCTTCCATTGAATTCACTTCCTAATCTTGTTCCTTACATGAGGCTCTCACTCAAAGTTTGGTCCTTAACCTTAAACCAAACTGTATCATATTTCCCTTCTTACAAACTTTACCTACCTTCATGGCAGATTCAAATATCACCCCAAATATACTTATCATCTTAAATACACTTCTAATTTTTTGCTTTTCTTCTAACTTCAATCCTGGGACTGCAACTCCCTGCTGTGCTTTGCAACATGGAGAACATATTTATTCAGTGGCAGACTTCCTGGGTTCAAATCCAACCTCTGCTACTTACTAAAAATGTGACCTTGATTAAATAATTTCATGCCTCTTAATTGCTTCATCTGAAAAATGAGGATGCTAATAATAAGACTGACTTTATTGGACTAAAGATTAAAAGAGATAACATGTATAAAGCATATATAATAGTGCCTAATATATTTTATGTACTCAGCAAATGTTTGCTATCACCAAATACATCATCCAACTACTGACATTTTTGTGTTTATTAACATGTATGGTGCTAACCATAAGAGAGTTCCTAAATTATGACCTAACTCTCATGAAGTCATTGCTCAAACACTTTCAATGGCTCCCCACCAGGCCCATACTTACCAGCACTACAAATCCTCCATAATACGGCTTCTGCAAACAAATTGGCCTGCTTTTCTCTGTTCCTGCTCTTCTCATACCTTATATTCTGGTCATTCCAGAATTCAAAGACAATACTGCTCTGTGAAAAAAGTTACACTGTTTACTTCTGTCTTTCTTCACACTATTCTACTGTCTGACCTCTGTAACCAAAGGCAATGATAACCCCTAGTTCATGCTGGGTGCCCCACAGTACAGACACCTTGCAATTCCCCCTAAGTCACACACTCACTTCAGTATCAATTTCCTTCAATATCTGCTCAATTTGTGGGAACTTCATGTCCAACTCCTGTGCCAGTCCCTGTGGGTGTTTTTTTTAAAAAGGCTTAACAAAGTGTTGCTCTCAAGATCAGGAATGGAATGAAGAGAAACAAGCAATCACCTACGTGGCATTTATTGTAAAGTATCATCATAAACGGGCCATTAAGCAATGAGCAGCCAGTTTGATTTGGGAGGCTTTTTCAGAGCTGTTGTTTTTGAGGTTAATTAGGGAAACGTTTATTTCATGTGGAAGAAATATATGTGTAAAACACTGAAGCACCAAACAAAATGGCACATCTGAGAAAAAATTTTAATGTGGCTAGAGTTTAACATCCAGGAAAAAGTGGCTAGACATGACGCTGAAGAGGTAGACAGCCCTTTCTGGCAAGCACAGAAATCTGGACTTGATTCTTACACAGTGAGGAATTAATATAGGCTTTAACATTATATGACCATAGCTATATTTGGAAGTACTGTGGCAGAAGCCAGGAAGAAAGTCCGGAGTAGGGGCTAGGAATGTGGCTTAATGGTAGAATGTTTGCCTAGCATCCATGAAGCCCTGCGTTTAATTCCTCAGTATCACACAAACAGAAAAGGCCAGAAGTGGCACTGTGGCTGAAGTGGTAGAGCACTAGCCTTGAGCACAAAGAGGCTCAGGGACAGTGCTCAGGCCCTGAGTTCAAGCCTAGGACCAGAGGGGGAAAAAAAAAAAGGAAAAGAAAAAACAAAGTCTTCAGTAGTACCATCCAAAAGACCTTAGGGGGCTGGGGATGTATCTCAGTGGTAGATCACCTGCCTACCATATTCAAGGCTCCAGTTTCAATCTGACACTGGAAAAGAAAAGTAATAAAAAAAGACCCTGCCACATGAGGCTATTAAGAAAATGAAATATGGCTAGTGTCACTAAGAAACTAAATTTAAAATTATATTTAATATTAATTTAAATTCAAATGGTCAAATATGGTATGGGCTACTGTACAGGACAGTGTAGCTTTAGAGAGAAGGAAATCACTAGACTATAAGCCTAACCCCAGGAGATAGAATGAGGATAAAAGTGTGGTTCAAGCCAGACCATCTATGATGGTTAATACTTGTAATCCCAGATACTTAGGAGGTAGAAAGCCATAAAACAGCAGTTTAAAGCCAGCCCCAGATAAAATATGTTTGAGAGCTCATTTCAACCAATAAAAGCTGGGAATGATGGCACATAATTGTTATCCCAGCTATGTGGGAAATATAAATAGGAGGATTGTGGTCCAGGCTAGGCCAGGCATAACTGCCAAACCCTATTCAAAAATAAATGAAGCAGTGGTGCTATGCTTAAGTGATAGAGCCTAGCCTTGAGCAAAAGGAGCCCAGGGACAGCACCCAGGTCCTGAGTTCAAGTCCCATGGCCAACAACAACAAAAGTGAAATTTGGGGCTGGGAATGTGGCTTAGTTGTAGAGTGCTTACACAGAATGTCTAAAGCCCTGGGTTCCATTCGTCAGTACACATAAAAGGCCAGAAGTGGTGCTGTGGCTCAAGTGGTACAGTGCTACCCTTGAGCAAAAGAAGCTCAGGGACAGTGCCCAGGTCCTGAGTTCAAGCCCCAGGACTGGTACAAAAAAAAATGGAGCTAGGAATGTGGCTTAGTTGTAGAGTCCTTGCCTAGCATGTATGAGGACTGGGTTCGATTCCTCAGTACCACATACATAGAAAAAGCTGGAAGTGGTGCTGTGGCTCAAGTGGTAGAGTGCTAGGCTTGTGCAAAAGCTCAGGGACAGTGCCAAGGCCCTAAGTTCAAGCCCCAGGACTGGCAAAAAAAAAAAAAAAGAAAAAGAAAAAAGAAAAAATACTAGAGGGCTGGGAAGGTGAATCAGTGGCAGAGTGCTTGCCTTGCATGCATGAGGCCCTAGGTTCAATTCCTTAGCACCCATAAGCAGAAAAAAGCCACAAGTGGTACCATGGCTCAAGTGGTAGAGTGCTAGCCTTCAGCTGAAGAGCTGAGGGACAGCCCCCAGGCCCAGAGTTCAGGTCCAATGACCAACAAAAAAAGATTGGATGTATGGCTCAAGTGGTAGAGCACTTTGTTAGCAAGTGCAAGGCCCTGAGTTCAAACTCCAGTACCACACACACACACACACACACACACACACACACACACACACACACACACACACACACACACATACACACACACACAAAATTAAGATATGATTGATATTTAGGGCACAGATGTGGCAGCAGATATTTATAAAAAGACAAAATGGTAAGATTCTGGTGGATATAAAGTTGTAAGGAAGGAAATCAAGAAAAAAAAAACCCTAGATTCCAAGCTTTTTTTTTTTGTCAGTCATGGGGCTTGAACTCTGGGCCTGAGCACTGTCCCTCAGCTCTTCAGCTCAAGGCTAGCGCTCTACCACTTGAGCTACAGCACCACTTCTGGTTTTCTGGTGGTTTATTGGAGATAAGAGTTTCACGGACTTCTCTGCTCTTTTCTAGCTCTTTCTCAGCTCTTTCCTTCTCTTCTCTTTCCCAGCTCTCTTCTCTTAACTAGCTCTCTCTTTCCCACCATTCCCAGATGCTCTCTTTCTACTCTTTTCTAGCTCTTTCCTCTCTCTTTCCCAGGCCTTTCCCAGCCACGTGGAGTGCCAAACTTGCCTGGTCCAGGAAGTCTACTAAATAAACCTACCCCTTTTCTGAAAAAAAAAAAAAAAAAAAAAAAAAAGTTTCACGGACTTTCCTGCCCGGGCTGGCTTTGAACCTCGATCCTTAGATCTCAGCCTCCTGAGTAGCTAGGATTACAGGCATGAGCCACCAGCACCGGGCAAGATTCCAAGCTTTGTAAATGAGTAAGGCCATGTAACCTGGGAATGGACCTAGAGCTATAATATAGTTTGCATCAGATAAAATATGTTGCAGTGTTTTCAGAGTTATCCAAGTAATGATCTTTATTAGGAATTTCAACTCAGGAGAGCTTTTGAACTAAAGATACTGACTCAAAGGGGGTTGAGCAACTGAAGATGAAGTTGAGTAAATGAATAGAACTTAAAGCCAACAGGCATAATCCTATCAACCATAGAAGGAGCAAAGAAAGGCACAGAACTCAGTAAGGTGACTGGGAAGGTACAGTTGTACAAGTAGTAAATCAAGGTATAGAGAATGTCAGGATGAAACCATGAACAAATGTCAAATGCTCTAGAGGTCAAATAAGGTGAGAAATGAAAAGTGCTTCCAGACTTTGCCAATTTGGAAGCCCCTGTTAAGGTGCCAGAAGAGTTTTGGCTGGCAGGAACATAACACACGTGAGTTGAATGAAGGGTAGGAATGCAGAGTAGGAAGGGAGAGAGAGGAACAGACAAGAGATGGAAAGAATTCTGATGCTAAGTATAATTGGTTATTTCTACTGGGGGGGGGGAGAGGGAGGGTTTCTTGGCTGTGCATTGGAGCTGGTAAAGAGGTTTACCGAGGGCTACTATACTGCGCGGTTTTTGTTTTTTTTTTCTTCTTGGCTAGGAAACAGGAAAAGGTAAGTTAAAAATTTCAAAGGTTGCAGAGTGGAGGATTGCCTCAGGTACCAGAGGTGACTAGGTCAGAAGTAAAGACATTTCCTTAAACTAAGATGACCAGCTAATGAATTGGGAGAGAACTACAAATGTGGCCCCATTTACAGGTGGGGGGGGATTCCATTTCTAACGGGTTTTTGCTTTTGGGGGGGGGGTCGGTTGTGAGGCTTGAACTCTGGGCTTGGGTGCTGTCCCTACAGCTCAAGGCAAGCGTTCTACCGCTTGAGCCACAGCGCCACTTCCGATTTTTAGTGGTTTATTGGAAGTTAGAGTCTCACAGACTTCCCTGTCTGGGCTGGCTTTGAACTGTGATCCTCAGATCTCAGCCTCCTGAATAACTAGGATTACAGGCGTGAGCCACCAGCGCCGCCAGCACGCCCGACTCTTTGTTCAAGGAAGTATTGCCTCTCAGTGAGAAGAGATTAGAAGATTTGAAGTGGAAATGTGCACTAGAATTGCAGGTTTGAAGGGAGAACATACTAGGGACAAACTGCTGCTTTGACAGCAACTGAACCATTCTATTTAAATTACCAATCCCTACATTTTTTGTGTGAACACGTAAACTACTACTATTTGAGTATATATTGTTCAACGCTGTCTTAACCAGTTCCAAAAGGATATGTGGACATAAAAACACAGAGTACCGTGTTCTTGTTGCCAATGGGAAATGCATGTCAATCCCTACATTTTCAGGGAATGAATTCCAAGATCCAGAGGGGCAGAGTGTAAAATGTTGAGAGTATGAAGTCGTTTTCTTTGCTCTGTTTACTTTTGAGCTGGGGTCTAGCTTTCTGATGGCTCAGCCAGTACCCCGATGCTTCTATTCATGTTACCCAATCTAGTTGGGCTGGGGTGGGAGCTGATTTCTTACCAACCAAGCATCTGCAGGCCTCAAATGGCGATCATATACGGAAGTGTAGCTGGTAAACTCTGCAGCACACACACACACACACACACACACACACACACACACACACTAAGGGAACTTGCAAGACTCGATCAGGTCTAGAGCATGATAGGAGACTTAGGTTACAGAATTGGCTGAGACTGAAGGAGTTTCCACCCACAGTGCGCGCCGGCCGAGGCGGGCGCTACCAGGGCGCCCACACAGCTTCCGGAGGCCGAACCACACCACGCCGAGGGGCGGCCCCACCCTGCACACCCTCGCCTCTCCAGCCAGGACCCGTCCTCCTTTTGTGACGACAGCCCAACGCTGTGCAGACCCGAGGGACTCTGGCCCGGAGGTTCGAAGCCGCAGTCCCGGAAGAGATGACTCCCGGAGCGGCAGCCGCGCCGCGGAGCCCGAGCGGCGGCGCTGGGCCGCAGGCGAGCGGCCTGCGCGCGCCGCTTCCGCCCCACCCACTGCGCGCACTCCGAACTCCGCCGCGGGACCTGCGGTTGGGCTCCGACGCCTGCGCACTGTCCCTCCCCTCCCCCCTCTCCCGCACCCCATCTCGCGGCCTCCTGCACTCCTCTCCCCTCCCCCAATCCGGTCGCACCCTCGCGCCTGCGCAGTGCACGTTTCGGGGCGGCGGCAGCCATGCTGAACCCGTACCGAGAGGCGAGTGGGGGGGACAAGGTCGACGACGGCGGGCTGGGGAGCTGGAGATATGGAGGAGTAGCAGCATTAGCGCGCTCTGGATCTCGGGATTTAGGCCTGGGCCATACGGCCTCCTTGGTCTCTCAAAAGACCCCCAGGAACGTTCGGAAAACTGGCCCTCAGGGTGGGGGGGGGTGTAGGAGGTGGCGGGCACGTGACCCGGGTCAGCCAATCTGGGCGCTGCTGACGTGGCCGCGCGGCCCCGATGCTCTCCCCACCCCCCAGCCGGGTCGGGAAGGGAGGGGCTGGGGGCTACACCCCCTCCCCCAATACTGCTTCAGTTTCCGGGGGGGTTGACACCCCGATTACATCCTCCCCCCGCACCAAAGCGAGGGCATCATTGAAGCCCCCCATGGTTCCAAGGATCCAGGTGAGAAGGGGCTCTTGGGGCGGCGGTGTCACTTAAATGCTTATTGGGTGGGAAGTGGGGGGATTTTGGGGGTTCAGGAGATGGTCCTAGGGGGACTTGTCCTTCAAACACTATATAGCCAATAGGAATGTGGAGGGCCTCCAGCAGGTGAGAGATTCTTCGATGGGGGAGGGGAATGGCCAACCTCAGGTCTCCGTACCAATTGGAGGGCAAAGGGGCGTGGGGCGGTGTGTACCCCCCTTGTATTCATCCCCTGGGGTACGGGAGTCTGGAATCAGGTGAGATGGGAACCTTGTAGGCCGCGGGAAGGATGACCTAGTAAGCTGAGTGGGAGTGATGGCTGCGGTTCCTGC
This sequence comes from Dipodomys merriami, assembly GCF_024711535.1. Taxonomy (NCBI): domain Eukaryota; kingdom Metazoa; phylum Chordata; class Mammalia; order Rodentia; family Heteromyidae; genus Dipodomys; species Dipodomys merriami. The sequence continues at coordinate 10,630,922 of NW_027202937.1, read as the reverse complement.
TCATGGATGTGAATGCTTTTAAACTTGGCAGTCCAGATTGTGAATTGAGATGTTCCCAGGCGCCAACTCCCTTTCTCCCCCAGAGACTCTGGAAGGCGCCCTTCTGTACTCTCTTTGTGTCAAGGGTGGGAAGCTCACAGCCATCACATGGCATGCTGGAGGTTACGCATCGAGTCTCTTGCTGAATTTGTGTGCGTTCACGTGGACACGGCCTGTGGGGCCTTCTGCACAAATCCGTGTTGCCCCCCTCTAGGGTCTTAGCTGAGGACTGATCCCGGCTGGGAAGGGTTTACAGGATGAAAGCTTGGGGTCCTCTTAGACTCAGAAAGCAGGCCCAAGGTGGGTGCTGGGAGGGAGGCTCAGGACCTGGAATGATTTCAACGCTTCCAAGGTTTCGAGTTTCTCCGGGGTGGCCTCTTCCACTGCGTTCTCCCCTCCCCCCTACCCCCCCCCATCCTGAACAGTTCTCTCCTTGTGTACTGCGGGGGAGGGAACGGAAAGGAGGGAAGAGTTACTTTTCCAAATTACTGAGTAGCTGTAGACTCCCCTGTGACTCATGTGGGGGGAGGGAGGATTGGGGAGCAGTGATTTTCCAGAATGCAAGGGATTGAGAGTAATGTCTGGCTGCCCTTTCCCAGTATTTTCTCAAGTTGCTGTTTCTCCTCCTCTTCCTCTTGCCAGGCCCCCCGATGGGCCTCTGCTGACCCGCGAAGCCCGAGTGGGGAGATGAGATTTGGGAGGCTGGGCCACTAGGGGGAGGGGAGCAGGCCTCAGCAAAGTTGCTGTGTCATCTTGCTGCCGCAGCTACCCTGGCGAGGCTGCACGTAGTTTTGGGGGGCCGGGGCCTGATCCTTGGCGGAGGGCCGGGGTCTTTGCCTTCCTTTGGTGCATTTCCCCCCGCCGGGTTTGCCCTCGGGTTGGGTACTCCAGAAGACAGGAGGTTGGCCGCCATGTTAGATGCAGTCATCAAGGTTCGAACTCAAGGGCTTATTGAGGGTGGTGGCCTGCTTGCAGCATCCAGACCTAGGCCCCTTTAGAAGCCCGACGTGGGTGGGTGGGGGCGCTTTTCTTTTAGTGGCCCACCTACATTTCTTTGCACATATCTGTCCTAAACTTGTTTTCTTCCTCTAAGTCGGGCCAGAGGAAATAAGCAGAGGCTTAGCTCTGGTCTTCTCGGTAGGTGAAAGTCCTTTTACTTTCCCTCAAAGGGGGGGGGCGCCCCGGGGGGCGGGGGTCTGAAGAGATCCCGATTTTCAGCCGAGCTTCTTGATCCCTTCGAAGTCTGTTTGCCTACTCAGATAATCAAATTCGGAGGATTTAAGACAGCGAGCTTGGGGGAGGGGGCGAAACTGAGCTCCCAAAATGGCTCCTGCCCCTCCTCGGAGGCGGACGGCCCGGGGGGGAGGGGAGGAGGGGAGAGGAGGGGGAGGGCTAGTCGGAGCCGCAGCCGCCGCCTCCTCTGCTCGCCCTCCTCCCTGGCGCTGACCGATGGACGAGCCGCTCCGTGGGGAGGACTCCGGACCCTGGTGGGGGGATGGGGGCGTCCTCCTGCCCCCGCGGCGGTGGGGGACCCCCGAGAGGGAATTGCAGCTGCCGGGTAGGGGGGCAGGGAGCATGGAGGAAGGTCTGAGCTCCGCGAGGGAGGAGGGTTTCCTCTGGCTCGCTTCTTGCAGGACTTTTCCCCTCCTCGAGCCGCTCGCCGGGATGAAGTTTGCAGAGGAGGTGCGTGCTACAGGGTACAGGGGTCGCCGGGAGGCTGCGCCCACGTTAGGACTGCTTTGTCGAGCAGGCAGGCGCTGGTGTCGGTGGCCAAGGCTCGAGTTAGTAAATCAGGAGAGGTGTCGGGGCGCTCGAGGTGTAGCTTTGGGGGCCTTGCTGATAATGGTAGCTGATAATGGTGAGCACGGGTTATTGGAGCAGCCTTGTTTTACCTTTGTCTCTGTGTTGTTTGGCTTTGGAGAGTGAGGAGAGGAATTTTAGGACTGGCCAGCGGTGTTAGGTGACGGTGGACCCTCGGGAGTGTTAGGTCCCTTAGCCTGATTCAGGACTTGCTGGCTAGTCGCTACACAAGACGAGGCCGAGGCTTCTAAGATGGCGTCTTTCTTCCTCGTTTCAGGTTCTCCACTGCAGAGGCCTTAACCGCCGAAGAACTGCCCGCCCGACGTCCTGCGGCCACACCCCTGGCGGGCCGCTGGCCACGCCCGCGCGACCCCTCCCGTCTCCCTGCGGCCTGGCCAATGGAGGAGCCACGAATGGCACGACCTGCCCCGGGTTGGCAGGCTCCGGTTGCACCGTGCCTGAGAGTGCTTCCTTGGAAGGGGAGGCGGGGAGAAGGTGCTGGAGGCTCTGGGGAGATGGCTGTTGCACCTTTTCCAGCCTCTTGCCCAGGAATCTCCGAACTACAGCACAGCCAGTTGGCTCAGAAATATGGCGGGCTGCCCCTGCCCTCTGGGCCTATGCGGCACTCTTCTGCCCGGTGACTGACGCCTTGGAAATGAAGTTTATGACGTCATCGCTCCGGTCGGCCAATAGAAACAGCTCCCGCGGAGAGGCGTTCCTCCCCCTTCGCCTCCGCTGCTTCGAGCGCGTGAGCGCGCGGGCGCGCGCGGTGGGGGTGGGGGAAGTCTGGAGCTGGGTGGCGCGCATGAGCGGAGAAGCTCCTCCCCCCCGCCTATATATAAAGGACTGGCGCGGGGCTCGGCGGCGCCATTTCGCGCTGGAGTGGAGCGGCCTCTAGAACGGGCTGGAGGATTCTGCCTACTGATACAGAGCCTTCGAGTCGTCGGGGCCACCATTACAATCCGCGTCCATCCGCTTGGAAATGGCCTTCGTCTCGGCATATGACCGGTCCCGGCGGACAGTACAGACCCCATAGAAGTCCCCGAAGGTCCCCTTTTTTCGGGCCCCGCCCAGTTCTCGGAGTCTGTCCACCCCCTGTACTCCGCCCTCAAGAGGATTTCAAAGATGGAGGCGGCGGCTCCCTAAACCACTTTTCGTGTTCATCCGCCTCCATCCGAGGTTGAAACGGGACCCCGTCTGCTCCGGCGGGCCTGACAGGAAGAGGGGCCTCCAGCGCATCCACCGCCGGCTGTATTGACGACGGCGTCTGGGACCAGGGACTGTCTGGGTTGGTAGAGTACGGTCCCCCCGGTTCGTCCGTCTCCGCCGGAGCCGCCGCCATTTTCTTGTGTCCACCGCCTGCGGAGCGCGCCAAGCTGCCGGGAGTTCTCCGAGAGGTCGCGGACGAGACTTCGGTGCCGGCCCGGCGTGGGGGTTGCCGCCTGGAGGGCCGAGGGCAACGGCCTTCCCCCCACTTCCCGGGTTATGCTGGGCCGGGCGGTGAGGGGAACCGAGGCCAACCGGACTGTCCGCGGCTGAGTGCGGCGCCTGCCCCCCGGGGTCAAGATGTTGCAGAACGTGACTCCCCACAAGTACGTCTCCGCCGGCCGCGTACGGGCAGGGGCGTTGGGGGCGGCGGCACGGAGGTGGGGGCTCCGGGCTCGGGGGAGAGGGAGGTGACCCGGGCGCGTTGCTATTTCGCGCCGCAGCTGTTGACTTGGGCTCGCGCAGGGGGTTGAGCGACGGTTTTGGAACGGTGCTGGCGGCGGCCCAGTTACTGTGTATGGGGGGCACTGCAGGTTGTCAGCTCGTTATACACTGCCGCCGCGGCCCAGACGTAACCCGACTCGGGAAGAGCTAGTTTGACGGTGGGAAGCACTGGGGGTGGGCAGGCGGGTCTTAAGGAATGGGGTTGGTGTCTGGTCCCGGCTTGTCACAGTGTTTGGGGAGGGGGTACGTGGTCACCTCCCGCGCCGTTTGGGGTTGCCATGGTGACAGCTTCAGGGATTGACAGCAGGGATTCCCAGACTAGGGTAGAAGGATCACTTTCTCGGTTTATGGGTTCGTTGTGTCTGGAGTATGTCATTAAATTTCGGCTGTCTTTTCAGTGACTGGATTGATTGGGAGACTATTTGTTAAGTCAGGGTGTTTTTTGTTACCATTGAGAGTTCATTCAAGGCAGGAGGGTGGAGCTAAGATTCATTTCAGCTCTGCGGATGTAAACAATGAGATCTTGGTGTAGAGTCTTGAATCTTAGGTGGTGGGAAACACCTGGTAAGGAGGAGTACCCAAGACTATGAACTGTTGGCCTTTGGTCTTCAGAAGACTTTTGGCTGAGGACTGTTAGTTGTACCCGGGGTGTTGGGGAGAAATTTGGTTCTTTTCAAATTTTCTTTGGAAGCAAAAGACTAGGTTTGGTGCAAGTGATTTTGTCTGGATTTTTAAATTTTGTCCGGTATTGGTTAGATGATTAGTTCCTTACCCATTCCGGTGTAGTTGTTTGATACCGTTCTACCCAGATGGATTCAGGTGTCTCCACGGCTTTTATTTATTTTTTTAAGTTTCTCTCGTTTGTTCCCCCTCCCTTCCCCTCTGGCTCAACCACCATGGCAACAGCCAAACCCCTAGTGAGGAGGAAGCTTGACTTTCTCAGCTCCACCCATTTTGCTTAAGAATTGTCCCTGTAGAGCTGTAGTTCTTGTGCCAATTTAGAGCTTTTCATTTTTTTTAACTCATTAGCACTCATCAGAGTATGTAGTACCCAGAATGGAATGGGCATCTAGAAATGCTTTGCAAATTATTTGGGTGTAGTTTTAGCTATGAAGTACTTGCATAAACTTCAATCATTTCTTTAGATCTAAAGCCTGATTTATTGAGTGCAAAGTACAAGTAATATTTATTTAATTTTGTTTCCCATATTTACAGGCTCCCTGGGGAAGGGAATGCAGGGTTACTGGGATTGGGCCCAGAGGCAGCTGCACCGGGGAAAAGGATTCGAAAGCCTTCTCTGTTGTATGAGGGATTTGAGAGCCCTACAATGGCTTCAGTACCAGCTTTGCAACTGACCCCTGCCAATCCACCACCCCCTGAGGTGTCGAATCCCAAAAAGCCAGGACGGGTAACCAACCAGCTGCAATACCTGCACAAGGTGGTGATGAAGGCTCTGTGGAAACATCAGTTTGCCTGGCCATTCCGGCAGCCTGTAGATGCTGTTAAACTGGGTTTGCCGGTGAGTAGGAACATTGGACTGGGGGGGTAAGGGGGGAGGTATGGGAATGAGCAAGAATGTGTGTGAGTGAGATTGGGTTACCCTAGTATAAGTGCTGCGGCCCCTAGGGAGTACCCATTCTATAGGACAGATAGCCACCAGAGTTCTGGATTTTTGGTCCTTTGTGATTGTTCCAAAAGCTTGTGATCTCTATTTTGGCATCTCTCGTGCCCTCCACATGTCCTTCCTTAACTTTTGTGCCCTGGCTCCATTTTACAGATTCCCACCCCGGGTTGGGAGAGGACCACGGTGGCCAAAATTCTTAGCTTCTTCCTTTCCCTCATGCAGCCTATGGATAGCCAACCCCAGAGGTAATGTCACAGGATGGGAAGTTTTTAGAGTGGGTGGGAGGTGGGTGGTTAGGGAAAAGCAGTAGGGATCTCCCATTGGGTGTTAAGGATCCCATTCCATTTTTCTCTATTCTGTAGTTTAATTGGGGCCGCAGTTTAAGGAACTTAACACTCATTTGGTGCTTAGAGTGTGTGTGCTGTATGTGTGTTGGGGTAATTTGTTTTCCTAGGAGTAATTTTCCATGGCTCTGATCTAAGATTTCTTTCTTTAGGATTACCACAAAATTATAAAACAGCCTATGGACATGGGTACAATTAAAAGAAGACTTGAAAACAACTACTATTGGGCTGCCTCAGAATGTATGCAGGATTTCAATACCATGTTCACAAACTGTTACATTTACAACAAGGTGAGTGATTTCCCACATTACTAGATGGTGACATTGTACTTAGTGCTGCTAACTGTTGGGATTACAGTTCTTTTAATCATTGAAGTTTTTTTTGTCAGATTAAATGTAAACCAGATGTAAAAAATGTAAAAGTTGTTTAAGTAGAATACTTCATATTTGAGGGTGGTGTCCCTATTTCTCTGAAAGCTCCAAGAGACCTGAATAAAGCAGGATATTTTTCCTTGTTAGCTGTCATTCTCTTTAAACTTGTGAACATTAAGGTGGAATGAACTTCTTTGTATTTGAGATAATTGGGAAGAAAGCAAGTTGTGGTCTAGTCCAGTGAGGAGATTATTTTTTTGCCCTAGGTAGAATGATGCCTTAAGGGAAAGGAGTTGGTTGATGGCTGCTGTGTTGATTTCATCCTATGCTAATCCATTCTCAGCTGGCATTTGAACCTTCTAATCGTGTTTGTGTTCTTGTAGCCCACAGATGATATTGTCTTGATGGCACAAACACTGGAAAAGATTTTCCTGCAGAAAGTTGCCTCCATGCCACAAGAGGAGCAAGAACTTGTGGTGACCATCCCTAAGAACAGCCATAAGAAGGGGGCCAAATTGGCAGGTAGGAAAAACCAGGGGTCTTCAAATGGAGATGTAAGGTAAGAAAGACTGTCAAACTAACCTTTTTTCCCCCCTTTTCCAGCACTCCAGGGCAGTATTACCAGTGCCCACCAGGTGCCTGCTGTCTCTTCTGTGTCACATACAGCCCTGTATACACCACCACCTGAGATACCTACCACCGTCCTCAACATTCCCCACCCATCCGTCATCTCTTCTCCCTTGCTGAAGTCCCTGCATTCTGCTGGACCCCCTCTCCTTGCTGTCTCTACAGCCCCCCCTGCTCAACCTCTTGCAAAGGTATCAGCAGATATGTTTTGTTTGGGCAGTGGGAAGAGATTTTGAATAAAATGAACCTGGATTAATACATTCCCATCTTGTTCTCTACAGAAAAAAGGAGTTAAGCGGAAAGCAGATACTACTACACCTACACCTACAGCCATCCTGGCTCCTGGTTCCCCAGCTAGCCCTCCTGGGAGTCTTGAGCCAAAGGCTGCACGGCTTCCCCCTGTGCGCAGAGAAAGTGGCCGCCCCATCAAGCCCCCACGAAAAGACTTGCCTGACTCTCAACAGCAACACCAGAGCTCTAAGAAAGGAAAATTATCAGAACAGTTAAAACATTGCAATGGCATTTTGAAGGAGTTACTCTCCAAGAAGCATGCTGCCTATGCCTGGCCTTTCTATAAACCAGTGGACGCTTCTGCTCTTGGCCTGCATGACTACCATGACATCATTAAGCACCCCATGGACCTCAGCACTGTCAAGGTACCCACTGCATGGGGCAGATGGGATGCTCAGGCAGTGATTGGAGCCTAGGGATCAATAAAATATTTGTGTCTCCTGAGGGGCACATAGTCTTTCGTTCTTGTTTTTTTGCTTTGATAGAATTGTAATAGGGCAGAAGGTCAAGTACTTTGAGATCCATATTTCCTACAAATAAGAATGGATTTTCTTCAGAGCTACACTGTAGTACTGCTTCTTTAGGAGTATTGGGTTAGAGAAGCAAAAAGTAATCCAGAAGCCACTCCCCTATCACTTAGAATGATTTTCTAGATATAATACTTCAGCCTACTCAATTTCTCTGACTTCAAATTTGAACCCCAGGGCACAGATGATTAAGGTCTTCCCCACTGTTCTCTCAAGAGAGGGCTCCTTGTGGTTTCTGGGTTGGCAGGGAAAGGTGAGTCTCTCTGCCTGTGCAGCTTCTGATGCTGCCTCCTTCTGCAGCGGAAGATGGAGAATCGAGACTACCGGGATGCACAGGAGTTTGCTGCTGATGTGCGGCTTATGTTCTCCAACTGCTACAAGTACAACCCCCCTGACCACGATGTTGTGGCTATGGCTCGAAAGCTACAGGTGAGTGTGAAGGTTGAAGTTTAAACAAGTGTATGTAGGGAGAAAATTTGTCAACTGTGCTGTGAATTCTCAACATAGAATCCATTCTTTTGTAAACTGCAACTATAATGCTGGGGGAATGTGTATAAATGGTCAGGGCACTCTTTCCCTCATGGTTTTAAGTCTACCTATTTTTCTAGGATGTGTTTGAGTTCCGTTATGCCAAGATGCCAGATGAACCACTGGAACCAGGGCCTTTACCAGTCTCTACTGCCTTGCCTCCTGGGCTGGCCAAATCATCATCTGAGTCTTCCAGTGAGGAAAGTAGCAGTGAGAGCTCCTCTGAGGAAGAGGAGGAAGATGATGAGGAAGATGAAGAGGAGGAGGAAAGTGAAAGCTCAGACTCAGAGGAAGAAAGAGCCCATCGCTTGGCAGAATTACAGGAGCAGGTATTTTGTTACTTTCCCATCTTTATTGGATAAGAGATTTATGCTCTGTCTTGGACTTGATTTTTTTGTTTGTCTGGTTGGGCTTTGGGGTAGAGGGGGGCTGGGCCTGGGCACTGTCCCCGAGTTCCTTTTGCAAAAGGACTTCTACCACTTAAGCCACAGTGCCACTTTCCTGTTTTTCTATGAGAGAGAAGAGTTTCACAGACATTTCCTGTCTGGGCTAGTTTGAACCACGATTCTCAGATGGCAGCCTCCTTAGTAGCTGTGATTACGGGCATGAGCCACAAGCATCTGGCTTTTCTTTTGGTCTTTACTCACATCTATAATTTTTTATTTTTTCCTCTAGCTTCGGGCAGTACATGAACAACTGGCTGCCCTATCCCAGGGCCCAATATCTAAGCCCAAACGAAAGAGAGAGAAAAAGGAGAAAAAGAAAAAACGGAAATCAGAAAAGCATCGGGGCAGACCTGGGATTGATGAAGATGACAAGGGGCCTCGTGCACCCCGCCCACCCCAGCCCAAGAAATCCAAGAAAGCAAGTGGCAGTGGGGGTGGCAGCACTGCTGCAATAGGCCCTCCTGGATTTGGATCTTCCGGAGGAAGTAGCAACAAGTGAGTTCTGCTACAGTAGAAAACATGTAGCTTTTGTCTAGAAGTACCTTCTTCCCACTTAGTATAACAAATACTGTAAAAGGTGTAGGAAACATATTGGGAGCCTCAGGGTCTCTAAGAAAAAACTGCAAAAGCAGCTGTAGGTATTCTGTAGACAACATAGGTAACTCCAATAAAACTTGGAAAAAGTAGCTGCTGGTTTTCCCCTAATTTCAGCCCTTTTTTTCAGGCCTGGGTACTATCCCTGAGCCTCTTTGTGCTCAAGGTTAGTGTTTGTTACACCACTTCAGCTACAGCCCTACTTCTGAGTAGTTTATTGATAGTTTCAGACTTCGTGCCTAGATTGGCTTCAATCCACAGTTCTTAGATCTCAGCCTCCTGAGTAGCTAAGATTACAGGCATGAGCCACCAGCACCTGAGTAGGCCTACTGGGTTTTTTTCTTTTTTGCCAGTCCTGGTCTTGAATTCAGGCCTGGTCACTGTCCCTGAGCTGCTTTTGCTCAAGGCTTAGCACTACCACTTGAGCCACAGAGCCACTTCCAGCCTTTTCTGTTTATATGATACTGAGGAATCAAATGCAGGGCTTTATGCGTGCTAGGCAAACACTCTACCACTAAGCCACATTCCCAGCCCTCAGCCATTTTTCTTTTTTTTTTTTTTTTTTGGGTCCAGTTGTGGGGCCTGAACTCTGGGCCTGGGCGCTGTCCCTCAGCTCTTCAGCTCAAGGCTAGCGCTCTACCACTTGAGCCACAGTGCCACTTCCGGCTTTTTTCTGCTTATGTGGTGCTGAGGAATCGAACCCAGGGCCTCATGCATGCAAGGCAAGCACTCTACCACTGGGCCACCTTCCCAGCCCCTCAGCCATTTTTCTTAATGCAGAAACAAAAGCTCTGCAGGCAGAAATGAAAGATTACTAGGTTGAACTATAGGAATGTACTGGGAGTTATTGATATGCTTCTGTTAACAATTTTTCCATCGTAGGCTACCTAAAAAGGCCACAAAGACAGCCCCACCTGCCCTTCCTGCTGGTTATGACTCAGAGGAGGAGGAAGAAAGCAGGCCTATGAGTTATGATGAGAAGCGACAATTGAGCCTGGATATCAATAAACTACCTGGGGAGAAGCTGGGTCGAGTTGTACATATAATCCAAGCCAGAGAGCCTTCTTTACGTGATTCAAACCCAGAAGAAATTGAGATTGACTTTGAAACACTCAAGCCATCCACACTCAGGGAGCTTGAGCGCTACGTTCTTTCCTGCCTACGAAAGAAGCCCCGGAAGCCCTACAGTGAGTATCAAATGAGATCTACCAGCTGATAATCTAACAATCCTCATGCAGTTCCTTAGGTAAGGACAGTGGGGTGATTGTCCCCAGGATTCATTGGAGAATGGAAATTAAGTATTACTAGTTAAAAACAGGAATACACAGGGCTGGGATGTAGCTCAGTGGCAAAGTACTTGCCTAGCAAGTGCAACGTCCTGGGTTCGATCCCCAGTACCAAAAAAGAAAAGACAAAAAAATAGATACAGTTAAAAATAAAAAACAGGAATACACTGGGAGACTTGTACGTGTGCATGCATGTGTGTGTGTGTGTGTGTGTGCACACACGCACGCGTCCATCCATCTGTCTTGCTGTCTTGGTTATGGGGCTTGAACTGGGTACTGTCCCTGAGCTCCTTAGCTCAAGGCAAGTACTCTGCTACTTGAGCCACAGCACCACTTGCAGCTTTTTTTGTTTATGTGGTACTGAGAAATCAAACCCAGGGCTTCATGCATATCACACAAGCACTCTACCACTAAGCCATTCCCAGCCTCATTGGTGGTTTTTGTAAGGCAGCAACTTAAAATAGTCTCCTTTTGCTTTTTCCCTTAGCCATTAAGAAACCTGTTGGAAAGACAAAAGAAGAACTTGCTTTGGAAAAGAAACGAGAACTAGAAAAACGATTACAAGATGTCAGCGGACAACTCAATTCCACAAAAAAGCCCCCCAAGAAAGGTGGGTATTCCTTTATGTTGCTGCAATCCCTATCCTCCCATTCCTTTTATTGGTACTGGGAATTGAATCTAAGGCCTCTCACTTTTCTAGATCAGTGTTTTACCGTTTGAGTTACATCTCTTCCCCCTCTCCCTTTTTATTTGTTTTGATAAGTGAAGATCTAGACTTCCTTACTCAATTTTGTTTTACAGTGAGTGAGAAAACAGAGTCATCTTCTGCACAGCAAGTAGCAGTGTCACGGCTCAGTGCTTCCAGCTCCAGCTCAGATTCCAGCTCCTCCTCTTCATCTTCCTCTTCTTCAGACACCAGTGATTCAGACTCAGGCTAAGAGGCTACGCCAAGAGGGGCAGGAAGGCTCCGCAGGACGGGACCCCTATATCACCCTGCCCCACCTCTCCCCCCCTTGCTGTGATGCTTCTTCATCTTACCCTCTCTACCCCCTCTGAAGGAGAGCTGGCTCTGCAGCAGGGGAGGAATGCGGGGACATTTGCTGAAGTAAGGACCTGGACAAATTTGAATTCCCACCCCCATTGGGAATGACCTCTTCGGCACAGATCCCCTGTTCGGAATGATGGGGTGGAGCAGGGGGTACTGGGTGAGAGTAGGCAAAGGCCCTGATACAAGGTTACTGGAGGCCCTAGATGCCCTGTTCACTTAAGGGTCCTGTTTTGAGGTTGTTTGTTCTAATTTATTTAAGCTATAGGGGGGATAGGGCCAAAGTCCCCTCAGGCTTCCACGGGGAGGGAAGAAGGGGGAGCTCTTTTTTTACGTTGACTTTTTTTTTCTACTGTTTTCCCTTTTTCCTTCCACTCCATTTGGGGCCCTGGGGATTTCAGTCATCTCCCCATTTGGTCCCACAGATTGTCTTTCTTTGTCTCTTGATTCTAACTTGTAAATAAAGAAAATATTATTCAAGTTTTGAGTTAGTTATCTTGGTGCCATCTGTTCCTGTGATACTAAGACACAGTAGAAAGTACCTTGAGGGCTGGGAAGGTGGCTCAGTGGTAGAGCATTTGCCTTGAGCTAAAGAGCTGAGGGACAGTGCTCAGGCCCAGAGTTCAGGCCCCACGACCGGACCCCCCCCCCCCCAAAAAAAAGTACCTTGAATTTTGACATGGGGGGAAGGGTTGCACTGATATGGGATTGATCCCAGGTTTTATATGCCAGTACTCCATCCTGCTCTATTCACTGAGCTATAATAGAGCCATGAGAGGTTAATTTCTTCTAAACTAGTAGGCTGTTTGTAAACACTTTGTCTTTGGTGTGGGGGTGGGGAGAATTGGGGGGCATACACTTTCAGATAAGCACTCTACCACTTAAGCCATACATTCATTCAGCCCCAAGGTCCGTTGTAAAATGTGTCTGAAATGACCTTAAAAGTGATTTGCTGTAGTTTAGATGAAGGGAGAAAGCAAGCCTCTGGTTAGTCCCTGACTTCAGAGTTTCAGTCTTGGAGATGGGCTATAAGGTTTTCCCCCCGACTTGTGAATTTGTCTCCGGAATACAGTCCACAGCTGGTTCTTGAATTGGTTTGTGGCCTTAGAAAGACAGTTGGATTCACTTTGTTAACATTTTGCTAACTTGGCATCTTTGCTAATTTATCTCAGCTGTTACCACAGCCGTCCCTTACCTCACCTAGAGAAAGTATTTTATGTAGGAAAAAATATATTAATCTTGTAGAGCATATTTATATTTTCATGGGGCTTGCTGTCAGGGCTTAGGTACTGTCACTGAGCTTTTTTGCCCAAGGCTAGTTAGTGCTCTACCACAGCTCCACTTCCAGTTTTTAGGTGATTAATTGGAGATGAGTCTACAAAGATCTCAGCCTTATGGGTAGCTAGCATTACAAGCATGGCCACCAGCACTCTGCTAGAACCTATTTTATATAGCAAGTAGGACTTAGGAGTTCTGGAATTTGCAACTTTAATAGTGCAAAGTGAGATGTTGCCATAATAGTAACAATGGTCTCCAGGGCTCAACCTTCCTATCTTAAGGAATTGAGTCCTGAACAACTATTTATAATACCCTGAGATGGTTAAGCATCACTGGGCATTAATTAGAGCCACCTTGCTACTATGTTTTACAGCCCTTATGGATTTTAAGTAGGCTTAGGAATGCCAAGCAGAGTTTTGGAGAAAGGGGTAGTAGTAGTATCTTTTTTTCTCCAGTCCTGGGTCTTAAACTCGGCCTGGGCACTGTTCCTGAGCTGCTTTTGAAGCTCAAGGCTAGTATTCTACCACTTGAGTCTTGGCACTGAGTCACTGCCACTTCTGGCTTTTTCTGTTTAAGTGGTACTGAGGAATCAAACCCAGGGCAAGCACTAAACACATTCCCAGCCTAGTAATACTATCTTGTCAGTAGCTAGACCCTCTACTCATCTTTTAAGATACCAGTAGTTAATTTTTGTTGATTATGGTACTTGAACTCGGCCTGGGTGCTGTTCCCAAGCCAATGTGGTCAAAGCTAACACTACCACTTGAGCTACAGTGCCACTTCAGTTTTGTTTTTTGTCAGTTGTGGGTCTTGAACTCTGGGCCTGGGCACTGTCCTTCAGCTCTTCAACTCAAGGTGAGCGTTCTACCACTTGAGCCACAATGCCACTTCCAGTTTCCTGGAAAGTTTATTGGATATGAGTCTCATGGACTTTCCTGCTCAGCCTGGCTTTGAACTGTGATCCTCCCATCTCAGCCTCCTGAGAGTAGCTAAGATTTCAGGCATGAGCCACCAGCACCTGCTCACCACTTCAGTTTTTTGAGTGGTTGATTAGAGATAAGAGTCTCATGGACTTTTCTGCCTGGGCTGGCTAAGAACCATGATTCTCAGATCTCAGCCTCCTGAGTAGGTTTAAAGGTGTGAGCTACCAGCACCCAGCTCCTGCAGTTAATTTTAACCATCAAAGGTAAATTTCTAGCTGACATAGCACCATCTGTAATCCCAGCACTTAGGAATTTGAAGCAGGAGGTTTATGAGTTTAAGACCAGCTTGGGCTAGTGAGATTCTGTGTTCAAAACCATTTTCTGGTCTTCCTTACTATATAGTTAGAATTGCACTAATAGCCTAAATCCTATTAGTGGGTATCTCGGGCTACAGACCAGGCAGAGACTTGGGAGAAAGCCCTGCAGCTTCAACTCAGCCAGGGGCCACTGTCCCTGAGCTCTTAAACCCTACCACAATCATGGACTTGCCCAGGCTGGCTTTGAGCCAATCCTCAGATTTTAGCCTCCTGAGTTGTTAGGATTACTGGCCATAGGCACCCTACATGAGTTGTTTCTTTCCAGTTTAGGGAAAGGAACAATATCATTAACCCCGTCACAGAAGCACCTGTGACAGTGCAGGTTGGTTGATTTGCAAGTTGGGATGAGGAGGAGCAGTAAACATTATGAAAGAAAACCACAGAGAATTAACCTGTGATGCTGAAGCTGCAAGAATGGAAGGCTGTTTCTAGGTAAGTCCAGAAAGCTCAGTCAAAGGGTATTTCATCCAAATTCACTACATAAGCATTTGAATTTATCTTAAGTACTGATAGCTTATGTTATTACTATGTGCCAAGTACGGCCAAAAATAATTTACATTTGGCTATTATTATCCTGTGAGGTAAGTATCAATTATTAAGACGATACTATGAGTTAAGTCTGTTAGATGAAGAAATGAGGCACAGAGACGTTAGATCAAACAGTGATTGATCAGTATAGGTAGGATTTGAACCTGGGCCGACTGGCTTCAGGATCCATATTTGTGATGGCTGTATTAGACTTCCAGTCATTTGGGCTGTTAGGAATCTAGGAGAGACCCTTAAAAGAAATTGACTGCACAGGATGCCTCTAGTCTTAGCTACTAGGGAGGTACCATTGAAAGGTCACTTGATCTGAGGAAGACCAGCTTGAGCAGCAATCCTAGATGCTCAGAGCTGAGATCCGCGAATCCGGTCAGCCCAGACAGGAAAGTCCGTAAGACCTTTACCTCCAGTTAACCACCAAAACCAGAAATGGAGCTGTGGCTTAAGTAGTAGTGTGCTAGCCTTGAGCAAAAGAAGCTTCGGGACAGAGCCCAGGTCATGAGTTCAAGCTTCAAAACACGCATCAGAGTTAGATTGAGGTTGGTGGGTTGAAAATGAGTAAAAAGTTGCAACCACTAGCCCAGCAAGTGGAAAGTATTCAGAAACAAAAGGTAGCAATGTCGATGGGAAGAGCAAACTAAGAGATTTAAAAGGTTATTGTAAATCACACTAGAGGAGCAAAGTGGCTGTAAATGAAAGACACTCCTCGATCCCTTAGCACAGAGCTTTCCTGTAGTGGAAATGCTACCTGTTGGACAGCTCATTCTTAGTAAGTGACAGTTCTGACACTTAACACTGCCACCGAGGAACTTTGGTGCCATCTGTTGGCTATATACCTCATCACTTCCTCCTGGATCTAGTCCCTTTCATCCATCTAGGTTCTTTTTTCTTCTTCTTTTGGAATTTAAGCTTTTTCTGTTGCAAAGGGTCATAAAGGAAGATCACAGCTTAGAGCTTGTCTCCCTTTACTTCTGAGATGTCGCACATGGAGATCCTGGTTTTGTCACCGCTCCTCACACACTGCACAGGCACCTTGTAGTCTCTGAAGCTTTCCGTCCGTAAGAAGTAGCATCTATCTTCATTGGTCCTTATTTGCATAGTATTTCTAAACAGTTTTACCCATTCCACTGGATAACTTCCCTCTATAAATTTGCACTAGAGTTTCAAGTCTCCTGGCACTCTACCTTTCTATTGATTTTTGATTTGTCTTTCTAATGTGGCCTTTTGCAAAATTGCTCCCCAAGTAGCACAAATCTGCTTTGAGAGATCTTCCTCATTCTTTTTTATTTATTTTTTACTTTTATTTTATTTTATTTTTGTGTTGGTCATGGGGCTTCAACTCTGGGCCTGGGTGCTGTCCCTGAGCTCTTCAGCTCAAGGCTAGCACCCTACCACTTGAGCCACAGTGCCACTTCCAGCCTTTTCTGCTTATGTGGTGCTGAGGAATCAAACTCAGGGCCTCATGCATGCAAGGCAAGCACTCTACCACTGAGTCACCTTCTCAGGCCCCTCATTCTTTTTTTTAACAGTTCTGCCTTCCTCCATAGTGTGGATCAATCTATCTAGTCCTTTCAACTATTTCATTCCTTTGTTTTGTATCTCCTTACAGTGCTGGGAGCAAACCTAGGCCCCTGTTTATGTTAAACATTGAGCTGTATCCCCAGCCCAACTATCTCACTCTGGCTGTATTTCCAATCTTTGTTAATATAGATAATGGCCCATCATGTTCAGAAGGCAGATTTCCTCTGTAATTATAAGGATATCTATGTTTGGTATTATATATGTTAAAATGTTTAAGGAGGAAGATACTACTTGTATTGATTTTTCTTAAAGATACTATACTTCTGATCATTTTGAATTTCATGGAGCAATTTACGAAACATCAGGTGAGTTCAGGCTGCTGGCTTGACAATATAATGTGGTTATATTAGTTCTTGGAACACAGAGTGATCGATAACACACACACATACACATACACACACACAGTGCTGCTTTACTCACTTTTTTGGGAGGACAGGGGGGTCTGGTCGTGGGGCCTGAACTCTGGGCCTGGGCGCTGTCCCTCAGCTCTTCAGCTCAAAGCTAGCACTCTACCACTTGAGCCACAGCACCACTTCTGGCTTTTTTCTTTTTTCTTATGTGGTGCTGAGGAATCGAATCCAGGGCCTCATGCATGCAAGGCAAGCGCTCTACCACTGAGCCACCTTCCCAGCCCTAGTCAATCCTTTCTTTAAACATCTTTTGAATAACTTCCCTATTCCAGCCCTTGTGATGTGAATCTGCACCTGGAAAGGCAACTAGGATCTAACCTGGTCTGAGGAGTGCTTTAGAGATAAGGAGAAGGTAGCAGAAAATGTCCCGGGAGCAGAAAGGCCAAGAAGTCCTCTCCTTAAGACACTGGACTTACTCTGATTTGGAGGTTCCACACAAACTGGATTCCACAAGATGGAGCCAAATCATAAACCACTGACAGCAATATCCTAAGCCATGGTCAGAGGAACACAAGAAGTGACTCTTCCTCCACATGCATGGTCTCCTCCTTGGAAAGTAGTTAAAGAGAAATAGGAGCCTGAGAAAAAGTACTCAACCAAGGACATGCATCTGTCTACAAAGATAAATAAAATAATATGAGAGACGAGGGACAGGAGGTAGGTGGTTGAATAGGCAAAGCTGGTCAGGGAAGCCTGTTGGAATTTGTACCACAGGAGTATAAATGGATAAGTTGGAGGCATTCATGTCAGCATCTTGGGCAGGAGGATTCCAAGGAAAGATCATGGCGATCCATGAAAAAAGTGGAGGGAGGTAAAGTGGAAGAGACAGGCATATCCATATAATATATTCTTGCTAGCTAGGCTGGAGTTTAGATTTGTGTGTGTGTGTGTGTGTGTGTGTGTGTGTGTGTGTGTGTGTGTGTGTGTGTGTGTGTGTGTGTGTGTGTGTGTGTGTGTGTGTGTGTGTGTGTGTGTGTGTGTGTATGTACATATGCTGGTATAATTGGACTTGGGGCTTGAACTCAAGGCCTGGGCTCTGTCCCTGAACTTTTCTGGTCAGAGTTGGTGCTCTACCACTTGAAGACACAGCTTCATCTCTAGCTTTTTTGGTGGTTAATTATAGATAAGAGTCTCATGGACTTTTCTATCCAAGCTGGCTTTGAACTGTGATCCTCAGATCCTAGCCTCCTAAGTAGCTAGAATTACAACATGAATCATTGGTGCCCAGCTAGATATGTTTGAAACAAGAAAGTGAACAAGAGAAAATACATGAATTATACATGCAGAAGTAAAAATCTCTTCAGTTGTTGGACATCGATAGCAGTAAAATCCATGAGACTCTTATCTCCAAAAAGCCAGAAGTGGAGCCATGCCTCAAATGGTAGAGTGCTAACCTTGAGCAAAAAAAAGCTAAGGGATATGACCCAGACTCTTAATTCAAGCCCCAAAACCAGCACATGCATGCATGCACACACACATACACAAACAACTCTTTAGTGATTCTGTAACCTGGCCATTTTGCAGCTTCACACCATTTCCTGATGTCCTTGCTGAAGCCTCAACAGAAATTAATTTGCCAAAGGGGGTGAAATCTCCTTGTAGACCTTTTCTAGCAGTGCTGAAGGTCATTGCATTTGCTCTGTGCAGTGCTAAACAGAGAGCAATATGGATTCTGGCACTAGAGAGACCTTCCCAACCTCCACTTAGTGATCTGACCTTAGCAAGTTAAGTAATCTGAATGTCAGTTTCTCCTCCATAAAATAAAGCTAATTATATTCAACTTGCAGATTTGTTGTAAGGAAGAGAAAAAATATTGCAGTCATAGTCGAATAACGCTTTTCTTTGATCTTCTCTTATGTTGGGGATTGTGATACAAGGCCCTAGCAGATGTCCACCTATAAGGCCCTTCCTCTTTGAATTTCCTGAAGTCTAGTGCATGCTTGACATTATGTCCCAAATATACTAAAAAATAATTAAAAAGTGCAAGAGGGTGCATGCCTTGGAATGCAGTAAGACAAAGCAGAGAGGGAGAGGTCCTCCCAAACTGAAGAGGGCACCATGGTCTGTGTGTCCTAAGAGAATCCTGCTCCTTGTAGCACCAAAGGTAGATAGGGAAGGGAGAAGGAAAGAGGCAGTGGTGTGCTTCTTTGTAGACACTGAATCACCCCTTACTATAGATTTCCCTGCCTGAGGCCTGAGCTAAAAGCAACCAAGCTGCTAGTTAGAACCACTGAGATGAAGACCCAGCATGCCTCACTGCTTAAGTAACCATCAATATGCTTGAATAACCAATCTAGACTAAGGCAGGAAGGAAGAGACTTTTCCAGGGCCTCAGCACTGTCAGGGCAAAGGCCCTTTGAACAACCTTGAGGAAGAAAAACACTAAAAAAAATGACTGAGATCAAATTTAAGTCAGCCTCATTGTTAGGATAGGGAATTTTGAATCAAGTTTAAGATTATTATTATTTTTTTTCTTTCTTTTTTTCCTCTCTCTCTCTCTCTCTCTTTTTTTTTTTTTTTTTTTTTTGGTCGGTCATGGGGCTTGAACTCTGGGCCTGGGCGCTGTCCCTCAGCTCTTCAACTCAAGGCTAGTGCTTTACCATTTGAGCCACAGTGCTACTTCCAGTTTTCTGGTGGACTTTCCTGCCCAGACTGTCTTTAAGCCATGATCCTCAGATCTTAGCCTCCAGAGTAGCTAGGATTACAGGCATGAGCAACTGGCACCTGACTATATTTTTTGCTGATGGTACTAGAGTTTAAACTCAAGACCTCATACTTGCTGGGCTGCTGCTCTACCACTTGAGCCATACCTCCATCCTTGTCTTTTGCTGGCTATTTTTGAAATAGGGTCTCGCTTTCCACCCAGATGTGTATCTGAGTCTCAGTCCTCCTACCTTAGGCTCCTTGTCATTGCTAGGATCACAGGCATATTGACACCACATCCAGCTTCCCTCCATGAAGATGAAGTCTTTTGCTCTTTTCTGCCTAGAGTGGCCTTGAACCAATATTCTTGCATTCTCACTCTCCCAAGTAATTAGGATTACAGGAAATGAGCCACTGACACCTGGCAGGTTTAAGATCTTTTTTTTTTTGGGCGGGGGGGGGGGGGGCGGTCATGGGGCCTGAACTCTGGGCCTGGGCACTGTCCCTCAGCTCTTCAGCTCAAAGCTAGCACTCTACCACTTGAGCCACAGCACCACCTCTAGCTTTTTTCTTTTTGCTTATGGTGCTGAGGAATCGAACCCAGGGCCTCAGGCATGCAAGGCAAGCGCTCTACCACTGAGCCACCTTCCCAGCCCCTAAGATGATTTTTTAAAAATATACTATTTCTTGCACTTGATATACTATACTCTAATTTTCTTAGCCCAAAAGATGCAAAGCTATTACACGAAAAAGTATTTGCTATCAGACCTGGTGTGTGTGTGTGTGTGTGTGTGTGTGTGTGTGTGTGTGTGTGTGTGTGTGTGTGACGTGCACACTCAGTAAACAATATCAAATGTTATTGAAACTAACTTCAGTGCTAGGATGTAGCTCAGTGGCAAAGCACTTGCCTAGCAAGTGCAGGGTCCTGGGTTCGATCCCCAGTACCAAAAAAGAAAAGACAAAAAAATTCAGTTAAAAAAAAAAAGAAACTAACTTCAAAGCAGGGAAAGCAGGCTGGATTTGAAGCAAGTAAAATAGTATAACCAGAATATGCCAAGTATTGGAAATAGACAAAGTTCCCTTTTTCTAAAGGAATAGTAGTGTTAAGGACAGATACATACATACATAGTACTGACACATGGAAAAATCTGGTATTCCCAGAACAAGAATGGGCAAACTAAGTGTGGTAATTCACACCTGTAATTCAGTATAGTCAGGAGATGGAGGTAGGAGAATTACTGTCCAAGGCCAACCCCAAACAAAATGCAGATCCTATCTGAAAAATAATCTAGGGCAAAAGATCTAGGGACATATGGTAGGCAAGTGGTAGACTACTTGCCTAGTAAACACAAGTCTTAAGTTCAAATCTCAGTAGCAACACACACACACACACACACACACACACACACACACACACACACACACACACACACACACACACACACACACACACACACACACACACACCAGAACACCAGAAGAGGGGAAGGGAAGGAGGAGGGAATGAGCAGAATATTAAGGTTGAAATCAGAAAGACTTCATAAAAGTGACATTTAATGTGGGTCTTGGGAGATTCAGGTAGAATCTTGATTAGTTGGCAAAGATGGCAGATGTAGCATAGAGAACAGTTTGTACATGGGCAGGACACAAGCATATATGGAAAAGTTTTGTGTGATTTAAAGTTTGTTTTCAAGGGAGCCACTAGAATTAAGGTTAAAGAGACACATCAGAGACAATTTGAGGAAGATTTTCACCCCGTAGATAATGGAGTGACTCATAGAGGAATATATAACAGGAGGTGGGGGAAAAAAGAAACAGAAACATCCTACAAGCTTCCAGAGAAGGAAAGAAACAATAGATTTATACAAAGTTCTAGGACTAAATGTCTTTATTTTTTTACTTTGTAAATAGCACTGGAAGCTAAAAGACCATGGGAAAATGTTATAGAGGTTTTGATAGAAATTATTTCCATTCTTGAGTTTTATGCGCATATACACTGTTGTTTAAAGCTTGCCTTATTCACCCTTTCAGAAAATGAAAGGATATATACGAAGAAGTGTAAGTAATGGGTACACAAAACAGAGATCCACTAGCCCAAGATTGTGTCCGGAGTCCAGTCACAGACCATAGCCTAGGCCAGAATGGCAGCATCTGACCCATCTGGACATATTAAAAAAAAGCAGAGTCCCTGTCACCACCTCTACTCCCCACAGAGATCCTAATTCCATACTTTTGGGTGATAGTTGTATTTAAAAAAAAAAAAAAAAACTCAAGTGATTTTTACGTGCATTTCAGCTTGAAAACTGTATTATACTCTTGGTAACTGACATGAATTACCTTGTGTAGTTACTTATCTTCTTATGTGGTTTGGGTTTTTTGTTTGTTTGTTTGTTTTGTCAGTAGTGGGGCCTGAGCTCTGGGCTTGGGTGCTGTCCTTCAGCTCTTCAGCTCAAGGCTAGCACTCTACCACTTGAGCCACAGCGCCACTTACAGCTTTTTCTGCTTAGGAATCTAACCTCAGGCCTCATGCATGCAAGGCAAGCACTCTACCACTGAGCCACCTTCCCAGCCCCTCCTTATGGGTTTTAATTTTTGTTCAGAGTTAACTGAAATCTTCCTGGCCCCCCTCCTTTTTTTTTTTTTTTTCCAGTTGTAGGGCTTGAACTCTGGGCCTAAGCACTGTTCTGAGTTCTTCAGCTCAAGCTAAGCGCTCTACCATTGAGCCACAGTGCCACTTCTGTTTTCTGAGTGGTTTATTGGAGATAAGAGTCTCACAGACTTTCTTACTCAGGCTGGCTTTCAACTGCGATCCTCAGATCTCAGCCTTCTGAGTAGCTAGGATTACAGACATGAGACACCAGTGCCCTGATCCAGGCCCCATTTTTAGATAGTGCTCAGGTGAATTCATTAGACCTTGTACCCAGGGCACAAGAAAATTTCCAAGTCTACTCTGCTGCTCTCCTAATATGATTAACCCTATTGAGGGAAGTAGCCATCTTAGCTAGGTCTTGGGTGTCACTTTGTCATGCCTGAAATTCAAAGATGATTTCGTTGGTCATAACTGGATGCCAGTGGCCTCTCCGCTCAGATCACATCCAGACACAGGTGACATTCCCATGAACCTTTTCTCTCCCAGGTACCCTACATAACTGTTACTTGTTGGACAAGTTGTAATAAGTAAGACACCCTGCATCACTTTCAGAGAAACCTGAATTTAGGAGAAAGATTTCATGAAATTCTTGAGAAACGACCCATGGACAAAGAAGCACACAACAGATAAATTCAATATGACACAACTACACTGTCCCGAAGAGGGCCGCCAATGGAGTCATGCTCATACATCATTACCCACACGTCCTCTTAGGATCCCAGCATCCCTCACACCTGGGAGCACAGGCCTAGACACAGTAAAAAGCGCACACATCATTAGAAAATGTAGGGTTATTGTCCAGCATTTTGGATAAAGCAAAAACACTGGGGCTTGGGAGTAGGAAGGGAAGCTGAGTGCACCCCAGCATCCCACTGTAAGTACTGGAGCCAAAGAGGAGGGGATCTACAGGACAGAAGTTGAAACCATTCAATGCCCGTGCTGTGAGGACGTACTCAGTTCACTGTGGTGCCGAGCATGCAAATGCGGCCTGAAACCTTTGAGGGATCCATGGATCATTTCCCATGATCTGTTTCTCTCTGAGAGCTCATCACCTAAAGTAGAAAAACACCTGAGACCAACTTCGTTCAAGCTTACAATTCTGGATCCTTTTAATGCCCACCTCCCCCCAAAAAAACTTACTTCTTCACCTCATTTTCTGCTTTTCTATTTCCTGTCCAATGCCTGTCTCCACCACTCTTCCCCAATCATTCTCTCCCCTCAGAATCTCTGACACTTCAGTCCATCCTATTCTGAGTTGTCCACCCTTTTCCCCTCCACCCCCTCCCAGAAAAGTAATGCCATGCTTCAGGCTTCTATACCTGTGAGCATCAGCCATAGTGGTGCCTGAAGATGATGAGGATGGTACCCATGAGGAAGCCCATAAAGCCAATGGCCAAGCCTAGGGCAAATACCAAGGTCTCCATGGTATCTGGGGGTTGGGTAGACACCTGAGGCTCTGGAACAGAAAGGAAGGTCAGGAGGCTGGGAAAAGAACTGTAGAGTAAAAGAAATATAGAGCTGGGCACTGGTGGCTCACACCTGCAATCCTAGCTACTCAGGAGGCTGAGATCGGAAGATCATGGTTCAAAGCCAGCCTGGGAAGGAAAGTCCATGAGACTTTCCAATTAACCATCAGAAAATGGGAAGTGGAGCTGTGGCTCAAGTAGTAGAGTGCTCGCCTTGAGCTGAATTGCTGGGGACAGCACCCAGGCCCAGAAGACCGGAAAAAAAAGAAAAAAGAAACGCAATATGGATTAGGGGTGTCTCCCTACCCCAGTGCTTGAGGAGAGGCTTGTTCAGGCCCCAGTGCTCCACCTTGCAGTCATAGACGTCCTCCGATGAGGGCACGAAGGTCAAGTAATGGAACTTTCGGAACAAGTGGTCAGGCTGAGAATAGAAGCTGGTCTGGGCCACTCCCTCGGTGATGGCTTGACCATTGCGCAGCCAGGTGATGTCGATCACAGGGGGGAAGATGTTGTCCACAATGCAGATGAGAAGATTGGGCTTGCCCAGTTCCACTCGAAACTTGGGAAGAACGGTCACCCGTGGAGGCACTAGGAGGAACAAGGCCCTGAATTCCACAGGCTCACCCCCATTACATCTGGGCCTCCCAAGGCTCAGGATGAAGGGGTACTTCCTCCCATTTAGCTTTCTGCAGACAGGAGGTGCTGGGGATGTTAACCATGGGGCAGGAAAGAAGGGAGACAGCGGGAAAGGAGACTGGGGAGGAAGAGGGACATCAGCTAATCTCTGGGGGGGTGTCCAGGTGCCTGGTCTCAAGGGGATCTTGCCTCAAGGAGAAAAAGGGTGCTGGGGGGGACTGGGCAAGAATGTGGCAGAGTTGGGGGGAGCTAGGTGGAGGAAGATACTTCTTTGGGCCTCCCCTGCCTGGCTGGGTAGGGGCGGAGGGAGGGCAAAGTACCACTGATGGCTCTGGTTCTGTTGGAGCGTTCCACTAAGGTATCCAGATGGACTTTGATCATGGCAATGCTGCTCAGCCCACCCTGTGGGTCGAAGTTCATGAAGTCACCAAACTCAGGCAACCGCCACACTGCCTCTCTATTCTTCCAGTCCACAGAGAACAGTTGTTCGCCATCAAATTCATGGGCAAACTGGCCTGAGGCACCGTAAGACTGGTAGAAAGCTGGTCCATAGGAGCCCATGTGATCAGCTGTGTTGAGTGAAAGCAGGACCAGGGAGAGAGAGGAGAAAAGGGTATCACTGAGCCGTGATAGGTGGTGTGTTTGTTGAGTCTCAGCCCGGGCCACGTCCAGGGGTCACATGTGGAGGCTGAGTCCATTCTGACACTGGCCTGGCCCTCACAGAGCAGAGGAGCTGCAGTGGGAAGGGCTGGAGAAGATGGAGGCACCAGGCACATGCCCAGAACACCAGAGCCAACCCAGGCTGGGAAGAAGACGAGCTGCCTAAGATGGGGCTCCCAAAGTTAGGTCATTGTTATGAATAGCCTCTCTGGCTGTGCTGTCAGGTCCTGTGTGTGAGACAGTGAATTTGGGGAGCGGGGGGGGGGGAAGGGTTGAGAAGGAAATGATTAAAGGCAGGCACAGAAGCAAAACTTTCAGGACAGAGATGCACCTTAAGGGAGGGAGGGAAAATAGGTGATGACTGACAGGAACATTAAGGAAGTTCTGTGACACACAGAGACTGGAGGATAGGAAAATGTGGCCTCAGGTATTATGAAGTGCACAGAAGAGGCCGGGACTTCAAGGCTCATGCCCCTACCCTTCTATCTCAGATGGTGTGCACTGAAAGTTTCTTAACCCATCACCAAGTACTCAATTTCCTAAAAATCAGAAGTTAGATTTTAGTTGTCACATTGCTCTTTTTTTTTTGGCCACTCCTGGGGCTTGAACTCAGGGCCTGAGCACAGTTCCTGAGCTTCTTTTGCTCAAGGCTAGCTAGCACTCTTCCACTTGAGCCACAGTGCCACTTCTGGCCTTTTCTGTTTATGTGGTACTGAGGAATTGAACCCAGGACTTCATGCATGCTGGGCAAGTGCTCTACCACCAAGCCACATTCCCAGCCCCTCAGATTCCTTTATAAATCTTTTTTTTTTTTCAATTGTGGGGCTTGAACTCAGGGCCTGGGGACTGTCTCTGAGCTCTTTTATGCTCAAGGCTAGTGCTCTAGCCACATTTCCTTGATCAGATTCCTTTAGACTTTAGATCTCTGAAGTTATTTAGTGTTCTTGGACTATTATATGCCAAAAACAATGAACAAACTAACAAACAAAAAACAAACCAAGTGTGGACATGCACACCTGGAGTTCATATCTAGACAGAATAGTAAATTCTGTGATGGAGCTTCACTAACAGGGTACATTGTGAGCCAGGAAGAGGTAGAGAAATCAGAATGCTTCCAGCTGAAGCAGGTAATGGGCTTCAGAGAAGAGGAAAGAATAGAGTCTGAACACAAACTCCAGTAGAATGATTGGCTGAGCAGCACCTCTGTTTATATCCAGAATGGATGTGGTAGAGGTGAAAGGGCTGTGGAGTCTCTAGGTGGAGCAAGTTGTCCATAAACCAGAAAGAGAAAGGAACAGCCCTCTGTGCTGTATCCCTAAGTCCCTCTTCCCAGGGGCCCTCAGCACTCACCTGTGATGACCCCAGCTTCCTGGGGGCTCAGGAAAGTTATCAGCATGAACAGTCCTGGGATCAAACCCACAGAGAGGGCCATTGCCCTCCTGGGTTTTAACCAAGTCAATCTTAGGCTCTGTTGAGGGGGAAAGGAACAAGATGGAGGTAAAGAACAGACCCTTGTTCTATGTAGCCAATCAGAGCAGTTCTCTGACTTCACGCGTCTGTCTCTGGGTAAAGAAGCACACAGCCTGGGCCTGAAGGTAGAGGAACTTGCTGGGACACCTGCACTGGAGGCTTGGTACATCGGGGTGACGAAAAGTTGCTGCTTTGGGATGATGTGGATCAACAGTCACTACCTCCACTGAGAAGGAGTCTCTAGAAGGAGATGATAGAACTTCAAAACACCAAATGTCTGAACAGTGGCAAAGCCTTTCTATATCTGATAATGTTATATAGGAAATCCTTCTTCCCCTAAAAGTTTCTGTGGATAAATTTGGAGTTAAGAAAAAAAAGAAAAAAGAAGAAGAAGCTGGGTGCCAGTGGCTCACACATGTAATCCCAGCTACTAAAGAGGCTGAGATCTGAGGGTTGGGGTTCAAAGCCATCCCAGGTAGAAAAGTCCCTGTGAAACTCTTTTTTTTTTTTTTCGGGGGGGGGGGTAGGTCCGGTAGTGGGGCCTGAACTCTGGGTCTGGGCACTGTCCCTCAGCTCTTCAGCTCAAGGCTAGCGCTCTACCACTTGAGCCACAGCGCCACTTCCAGCTTTTTTCCTTTTGCTTATGTGGTGCTGAGGAATTGAATGCAGGGACTCATGCATGCAAGGCAAGTGCTCTACCACTGAGCCACCTTCCCAGACCCCCTGTGAAACTCTCATCTCCAATTAACCACTCAAAAACTGGAAGTAGAGCTGTGGATCAAAGTGGTAGAAGACTAGCCTTGAGCAAAAGAGCTCAGGAACAGCACCCAGACTCTGTGTTCAAGCCCCATGACTTACAACAAAAACAACAGCAACAACAAAAAAAGACCTCTGGCCAACAGGGCAGCTCACACCTGTAATCCTAGCAACTCAGAGGGCTAAGATCTGAAGGTCATAGTTCAAAGCTAGCTAGGGCAGGAAAATCCCTGAGACTCTTATCTCCAAGAGACTCTTATCTCCAATAAAGCATCAACAAAGCCAGAAGGGATATTGTTGCTCTGGTAGAAGAGCCTAGCCTTGAGCACAAAAGCTCAGTCATAGCACCCAGGCCCTCAGGTCAAGCCCCAGGACTGGCACAAAAGAAGAAAAAGGAAGAAAGGTGAAGGGGAAGGAAGGAAGGAAGGAAGGAAGGAAGGAAGGAAGGAAGGAAGGAAGGAAGGAAGGAAGGAAGGAAGGAAGGAAGAGAGGGAGGGAGAGAGGGAGGGAGAGAGGGAGGGAGGAGAAGGAAGAAGAGGAGAAAGAGAGGAATGGAAGTCCAGCACTGGTGGTTCACACTTGTAATCTTATCTATCTACTCAGGAGGCTAAGAATGTGATGCAAAGCCAGCCTGGGCAAAAGAGTCCACAGACTCTTACATTCAATTAACTAACAAAAAGCTTAAGTTAGGGGCTGGGAAGGTGGCTCAGTGGTAGAGCGCTTGCCTTGCATGCCTAAGGCCCTGGGTTCGATTCCTCAGCACCACATAAGCAAAAAGAAAAAAGCTGGAAGTGGCACTGTGGCTCAAGTGGTAGAGTGCTAACCTTGAGCTGAAGAGCTGAGGGACAGCGCCCAGGCCCAGAGTTCAGGCCCCACAACTGGACCAAAAACAAAAAAAAGCTTGAGTTATGGCTCAAATGGTAGAGTGCCAGACTTGAGCAAAACAAGCTAAGGAATAGCATCTAGGCTATGAGTTCAAGCCCCTGCACAGGCACACAAAAAATAAAGATTCTTTAAGTGGCCTGCTTGCAGGGTGTTTGCAGGCTGTTATTACCTAGAGATGCACTAGAAGGCACTCTTACCCCTTCAAGGTCTCAATTCTCTTAGATTCAACAATTTTGTGTGTGTGTGTGTGTGTGTGTGTGTGTATCTTCTTTTACTCTTACTTTGCTTTAAGCACCGTGCTAACAGCACACTGAGATCTGAGGACCATGGTTCATGGTTCAAAGCCAGGCCAGGCAGGAAAGTCCATGAGACTCCTATCTCCAATTAACCACTAGAAAACTGGGAATTGGGGCTCAAAGTGGAAGAACACTAGCCTTGAGTGAAAAAGTCAGGGACAGTGCCCAGGCCTTGAATTCAAGCCCCTTGACTGACAAAAAAAAAAAAAAAAATCCAAGAAAGTGGATTTTATTGATGAATCCTATGAATGTCTTCCTGTCTTCAATTTTCTGGGGTAATCATTATAGACATCATTACAGGATGGCCAGTGATGTAATGATCTCCTCAGAAGTTTTGAGGATTCCTGACAAGCCAGACAACTGATGACAAGTAGTCAGGAGTTGACAAGGGGACCGTGGCTGGCAGTGATTGACAGTGGGACATGTGGTTGACGTCATCCCTCGCTCCAGCCTCCTGCCCTGGCATGCTGGTGTGGGTATTTTGAGGCCAGCTCTCACCATGGCTGCTACCTTGTTGCTATTATGATCACTTTGCAGGCTCTGTACATCTGCGGGATCTGGAAGTGATTACTTCCTCTTCCATATTCTGACTTCTCTGAATCCCATACCCTTGGCCATCTCCTGGAAGAAACTGAACATTTAAGCTCAAATCACCATTAAATCATCATTAAAATTCACAAGAGAAAGTAACTATTTGGAAATAATGCAAATGATGGTAAGATGATAAGAAAACTTTTTTTTTTTTCTTATCAGTCATGGGGCTTGAACTCTGGGCCTGGGTGTTGTCCCTGAGCTCCTCAGCTCAAGGCTAGTGCTCTACCACTTGAACCACAGTGCCACTTCCGGTCTCACTGACATTCCTGCCATGGCTGGTTTTGAACCACAATCCTCAGATCTCAGCCTCCTAAGTAGCTAGGATTACCGGCGTGAGCCACTGGAGGCTGGCCAAGAAAACCCTTATACTGGGCATTTGAAGGTAGTTCTTCCTTTAAAAGGCATTATTTGGGGGAGAGGGAGTACAATCATCTCTCTATAGGATAAGGCAGATTCTTTCATAATTTCTTTCCCCTTTCTTCTTCCCTTCTTTTGGAATGACATCTGGGCTACACTTAAAGACTATGGGGAACTATGCCTGGTTGATTCTCTCTGTCTCTGTCTCTATCTCTCCACCACACCCCTCTGGTAGAGCACTAGACTTGAGTTAAAAAGTCAAGCCATGAGCAAGTGACTCTGAGTTGAAGCCCCCGTACTGGTACATATGCACACACACACACACACACACACACACACACACACACACACACACACACACACACACACACACACACACACACACACACACACACACAGAGATAATAATGACTCCACACACACACAGATAATAATGACTCCTCAGCTATAGAAGCCAAGTCTTTCAGGATTTCAGAAACACCTTCTAGAGAAGAAAGTGCTAATGTCTGGCTTTGGAAACCATGACTTTGCTACAGTTGTCAGTATTTGATGTCAGAATATTGTTTCTGCTTTAATGTTGTAATAAAAATCCTAATTTTCCCTAAGATAATGGATATATCTGGGTGAACCATTATAAAGTAACATACCAAGAAATGTGAAGGGGAAATCTTAAGACCTGTAATAAATTAATATATATATATATTTTTTTTTGGAGGGGGGGGGTCTGGTCGTGGGCCTGAACTCTGGGCCTGGGCGCTGTCCCTCAGCTCTTCAGCTCAAGGCTAGCGCTCTACCACTTGGGCCACAGTGCCACTTCTGGCTTTTTTCTTTTTGCTTATGTGGTGCTGAGGAATCAAACCCAGGGCCTCAGGCATACAAGGCAAGCACTCTATCACTGAGCCACCTTCCCAGCCCCGAATTAATATATTTTTAAATAAGTTTTTTTATTGTGAAAATACTGTACGGAAGGGTTACAATCTCATAGCAAGATAATGAGTACATTTCTTATCAAGCATTGTTGCCTCCTCCTTTGTTTTTTCCTCCCATACCCTCCCTTCCATCTCCACAACTACATTTCCACCCCCCTATAAATTAATCTATTATATTAAAATACATTCCTATGAGCATCATAGAAACATGAACTTATATTTATTAGCTTTGGGTATTTTTTTTGGGGGGAGTCCAGTCATGGGGCCTGAACTCTGGGCCTGGGCGCTGTCCCTCAGCTCTTCAGCTCAAGGCTAGCGCTCTACCATTTGAGCCACAGCACCACTTCCAGCTTTTTTCTTTTTGCTTATGTGGTGCTGAAGAATCGAACCCAGGGCCTCAGGCATGCAAGGCAAGCACTTTACCACTGAGCCACCTTCCCAGCCCTGGCTTTGGGTATTTTATTTGTCATGAAAAAGCACTCTAATGTATTTTCCTAAACCAAAGGTCCCTTTTTTCCTTGCAATTACTTGCTTCTCTAGACTAGGAAAACAACTTCCAACATTATTGAAAACAGTGACTCCTCGTGCTTGCTCTAAAATTGTTATGTAACACACCACAGATGTTTGTTAATTTTTCCCTACCCAAGAGAGGTTAGAGAGAGAAGAAGACCTTTGAATTGGGCCTTGGAAGATAAACACAAGTTTATAGCTGGATAGAATAGGACTGGAAAGAAGCCAAGCAAAAACATAGGTAGAGGCTAGAAAGCAAGTGACAAAATAGAAGCAATTCAGTGGCCAAAGGAAATGAAGAGGTTACTCTTGAAAAACTGGCTGTTATAAAACGTGAGCACCTCTTCTGGTGGGCTAATAGTAATGGAGTTATAACTTCTCTATAATGAGAAGTAGATGCCATTTTTGTTTTGGAGCCAAGATGGATACTGGGCTAATTGAGAAGACAGGCATTAGACTGAGTTGGTAGATGGATGGATGGATGGACGGATGGACGGACGGATGGATGGATGGATGGATTACCCCATCTCCCTGTCATTGTCCCAAACCTTATTCCCCTCCTGACATTTCAATCACCTTCCACCCAAGCAGTTTCCCTAACCCAGTGCCTACTTGCTGCCAGGCACTTCATAGGAACTTGGTCTGCTGGACACAGGTGATGCTCTTGGATCCACACTACCCATTGGCCCATTAAAGACTAAAGAAAGTTTTCTGTTGAAGAAGTAAATGTTTCCCCAGAAATCTTACACAGTACAAAGTTGACTGTTCTGCTTTCACTTTCCAGTCATGAGCAAAGTAGCCCAGAAAGCCACACCCCTTCCTGAAACTACTTCCGCCTTTCGCAGAACCTAGAGTCAGACTCCCTGCAATGTGTTCTTTTCTTTTCCTTTTTTGCCAGAGCTTGAACTCAGGGCCTGCATGCTGTCCCTAAGCTCTTTTGTTCAAGGCTAATGCTGTGCAACTTGAGCCACAGCTCCACTTACAGCTTTTTAGTGGTTAATTGGAGAAAGAGTCTCACAGATTTTCCTGTCCAGTTTGGCTTTGAACTACCATCCTCATATCTCATCCTCCTAAGTAGCTAAGAGATTATAGGTGTGAGCCGTCAGCACCCTGCAAAGTTTTGTGAAGAAAAACAAACAAACAGGGGCTGGGAAGTTGGCTCAGTGGTAGAGCGCTTGCCTGCATGCCTGAGGCCCTGGGTTCGATTCCTCAGCACCATATAAGCAAAAAGAAAAAAAAAGCCGGAAGTGGCGCTGTGGCTCAAGTGGTAGAGTGCTAGCCTTGAGCTGAAGAGCTGAGGGACAGCATTCAGGCCCAGAGTTCAGGCCCCACAGCCAGACCAAAAAAATAAAAATAAAAAAAAAAAGAAAAATAAACAAACAAAAAAACAGGTCTCCTTTTCTTGGTAGAAATTATCTCTATTATTTTTTTTGTCAGTCATGGGCTTGGCCTCTGGCGCTCAGCTCTTTAGCTCAATGCTAACGCTCTACCACTAGAACCACTTCTGGTTTTCTGGTGGTTTATTGGAGATGAGTCTCATTGACTCTCCTTCCTGGGCTGGCTTTGAATGATGATCTTCAGAACTAGGATTACAGGCATGAGCCACCAGTGCCTGGCTCTTCTGGTCTCTTTTTTATCCTAGTATAGACTCCAGTTCTGATTGAAAGAGCAAGTTGGGCCTTCCACCCCACAAGCCTCAATAGTATTTCTATCAGCCCTGAGGTATCAAGATGTCTAGACTCCAATGATTGGGAGTTTAGGAAAGGTGTGAATGGGTGTGACCCAACTAATAAGAGTGCAGGACTTCCTTACTACAGTGAATTCAGTCCTTAACAAATGAACTGCCATCAGTGTCCGGTGCTGTGAATTTATCAGGCCCAGCAGCATGGATCTTCCATAAGCACCAGCTGACAAGAATATGAGCATTCTCCTTTTTCCTTTGGTAGGAGGGAAGCAAGATTTAAATTTGGATAAGCCCTTAAAAATGATTTCTGATCCTCCCAAAAGTTGAGCCTGGTATTTAAATAGGCAGCTGTCAGATAACCAGAATCTACCTTTGGAGCTTAAAATGTGTCGTGGGGCGTGTACATAGTTAAAGGCAGCCCCAGATGAGCATTTGGGCCTCAGGTATTAGAACACTGCTTGCTGCAAGGGCTCGCAGGCCTCCAAGCCTCCTTCTAGCTACTGGGTCTAATTCTTAGATAGCCCAACCCCAATGGTTGAGGGTTGGACCCCCATGTTGGGTTAGCACTCATAGCACCAATCTTCCTTTTTCACAGATGTATAACTGAAACTTGTC
This sequence comes from Dipodomys merriami, assembly GCF_024711535.1. NCBI lineage: Eukaryota > Metazoa > Chordata > Mammalia > Rodentia > Heteromyidae > Dipodomys > Dipodomys merriami. The sequence goes on along the minus strand of NW_027202937.1, from coordinate 10,598,427 downwards.
GTGAAGGCAGAGGCCCAGGCAGGGGCTTTGATTAGACCCTCTTTTTGTTGGTGGAAAGCTTTAACAGCCTCAGAGTTTCATTCAGTCAGGGATAGGGAAGGCACAGCACTTGTCTCCAAATGGCCGAAGGGGACTATACCAGCACATCCTGGAAATCAGATCATGGTAGGCCCAGGAAGTCCCTTGGGGACTATGCTGTCTATGGGATGGAAAAATCTAGACTAGGAACAGTCTTACTCTCCCTCAGGGTCTTTGTTTCTCCTTCCAAAGCAAACCCCAAGTAGGTGATCTTAGTCTGACATGATTGGGCTTTTCTCCAGTGACACATTCTATCCCCTGCTAGCCAGAAAGAGACTCAGTAGCAGAAAAGGGGGCCCACAAAAGAAAAGGACATCTAAATATTGTTTTGTTTTTTACCAGTCCTGGGGCTTGAACTCTGGATCTTGGTCCTGTCCCTGAGCTCACGGCCACACTCTACCACTTGAGCCACAGCTCTACTTCCAGCTTTTTGTGGTTAATTGGAGATAAAAGTCTTACAGACTCTCCTGCCTGGGCTGGCTTTGAGCCTCGATCCTCAGATCTCTAAGGTGATCTTCTCCCATGATTCCAGAGTTACATTGTACAGCATCCTTAGGCTGCTGTAGGAAACCCCCTGTACGGCAGGCATTTGGGATAAATTAGGAGGCTTAACTTTAGCCCCCCGCAGGCCCTCAATAATATAGTCAATAAAATGTGTTCAGTGCCATTTGTCCACTTCACTGTCTGGACCCCACTTGGGGTCTGATCTAGCCTGCTCTCCAGTAGGACAGGGGTGCAAGCTCCACTTCTTCCCTCACTCCTCCATTGTAGGAAGCCCTTCCCTCTTGGTAAAGGCCATGTGATAGTCATTTCCTGCTTCTCCTTCCTGGTTTCCAACTCACTGTTTCTCCAGAGAAGTCAGAGTCTGATCCAGTGCCATCACATCCTTCCAGGAGAAGTTCAAGTTTTATCTCCCCTCCCTAAAGGCTTAGATATACTGACCAGGGTTTTCCATATAACTATACAAGTCCTTTTATTTCAATGCTAGTTCTGGGGCTTGAACTCTGGACTTGGGCCCTGTCCCTGAGCTATTGTGCTCAAGACCAGTGTCTACCACTTGAGGCAGAGCTCTACTTCTGGTTTTTGGTGCTAAATTGGAGATAAGAGTCTCATAGATTCTCCTGCCTCTGCTGGTTTTGAATCACGATCCTCAGATCTCAGCCTCCTAAGGAGCTAGAATTGTAGGTGTGAGCCACTAGAGCTGGCTTCTAAATCTTTTTAAATCTCTTTAATTTCACTTAACCTGAAGGACACATAAACCCTTGCCCTATAATGCATCTGGAGGGGGAACTGTCCGAATAGGGGCTGGGAACTCCCACTTCCTCTCACATGGCCACAAGGAACACTTGGAGGAACAGCGCGGTCCATCCAGCTGGGATGGGGTGAGGCAAACTGTCCCCTGGGAGCAGAGCTCAGGGCCTGTGGATGGGGGATGAACTCTCCGGACTCTTTGTCTCTTTCTGGCTCCATTTTGGAGTGTGGGCCATGCAAAATGGCCGAGGTTTTAGAATTCAGTTTTCAGATGCTCAGCCACAGAGTTCTTAAATGAAGGAACAACTGGACAGAGGAAACTTCCACCATTTCCCTTCCCATTTACAGAAGAGAGGTTAAGATTGTGTTATAGTTTAGTATCCCCCATCAGGCCCTATTTCCTGGTCATCTAGCAGGCCTTGGGGCCAAGCTTGGGTACAGTAGAAGATGAGAATTTTCTTGGGAAGGCTTTGTGGATCCAGGTGTTTCCAGTGTTGCACTAAACATGCCGGGGGGTGGGAGTAGTGTACAGGTGGATCCATCTGGCATTTTGGAAGGTGAAACAGACATACTTGGACAGGAAAAAAAGAAAAACTCGGATCAGACTTCCAGTTAAGCTAGGTGTCCCTGGGGCGGAAATCCCACATTGGGATGGCCTCCCTTTCCCCTTTTCCACCCTCCACTGCCAGCTATGGTCAAGGCCAAGAGAAAGGCCTGAGATCCACCCCCACTGCAGCCATCCTGCCAGCAGGGGGTGATGGGAAAGAGAAAGGGAGAGAGGAGGGGTGGGTAAGGAAGAGAGGGAGAGAGAGCGAGAGTGAGAGCGAGCGAGCGAGCGAGCGAGCGAGCGAGAGAGAGAGAGAGAGAGAGAGAGAGAGAGAGAGAGAGAGAGAGAGAGCCCTCATGGCTAGTGGGGAAAGAGGAAAAGGTCAGAAGAATCAGTTCTCTCAAGGTAGCAAGGCAGTTCAAACAACCACCAGAATCTGGTTGCCTATCTGTGACCTGTAGTTGACTCACAGTGTCTACCCTCACACCTTTAAACAGAAAGTATCTAGACCAGAAAGTGCAGTGCAAGTCTGCTGCAAAGCTGGATGGTGCAAAGCATGGTCAGAGGTCTCCTTGGAGATCTGGACCCCACAGAAGCACTGGCCAACATCAGGGTCACTTCCAAGGTGCTCTGCTCCATTTAAGCTGATCTCAGTGAGCTCTAGATGTCTTTGTGCCCCACATGGGCACCAAGATGATGCAAGCATGGGTTCTTGTTTTCTAGACAGTATAGAAATAATGCCAGGAATAGAAAAACACTTGAGCAAAAGAGAAATTTGATACAAAAGGAAAAATAAAACTGCCTGGAGCTGGGCATCGGTGGCTCACGCCTGTGATCCTAGCTACTCAGGAGGCTGAGATCTAAGGATCACGGTTCAAAGCCCTCTGGGGCAGGAAAGTCTGTGAGACTCTAATCTCCAATAAACCACTAGAAAACTGGAAGTGGTATTGTGGCTCAAGTGGTAGAGCACTTGCCTTAGCTGAAGAGCGGAGGGACAGCACCCAAACCCCACTATTGACAAAACAAACAAACAAACAAAAAACTGCCTTGGGGCTGGGAAGGTGGCTCAGTGGTAGAGCGCTTGCCTTGCATGCATGAGACCCTGGATTCAATTCCTCTGCACCACATAAGCAGAAAAATCCGGAAATGGTGCTGTGGCTCAAGTGGTAGAGCGCTAGCCTAGAGCTGTAGAGCTGAGGGACAGCGCCCAGGCCCAGAGTTCATGATGCAAGACTGACAAAAAAAAAAAACAAAAAACTGTCTGGAAAAAGGGACAAGGAGCCAGAGCTGGTTATCTGTCTCTGCTGTTTCGTTGCGGGGAGGGGGAGGGGTCTCCTTTTATCCCCTCCTCAGGAATTGGGGGCCAGGCAAAAAGGGTTGGTTTTTCCTTTCCCAGGAAGGCCAGGAACTTTTGAGCTGGTGGGGGGAAGTCTGGGTGGGTGGGGAGTGGAGAAGATTTCAGGAGTGATGGATGCTGGGCTCCTGGGAGAGGGATCCTAAGATCAGTGAAAGCGATGGGCTGCTGCTATTTATTTATTTACTCATCTATTTTTACTATTAAGGCCACTGCCCACAGCTGTCTTTCCATCCATCTATTACCTCCATCACAGTCGATGAGGAATAAATACAGGGCTTAGGGTTGTAGCATATGAGAGGCTCTAGGATTCATACCCCAACCCCCCAATAAACAGAGAGGCATCCCTTCTACCTAAAACATGAAAGGGGAATGGCCTTAGAATCACTTCCTCGGACTGCCTTAACCTCCCATCATCTTAGAATTGACAAAAGAGACTGTATATGTGCTTCTGTATCACTTCTCACTAGCCTGACCACAGACTCGGGAGTCCATCTGTATTCTAGCCTGGGGAGCCAGCCAGGGACTTCCCAGGTAAACAAAGGGGACGCAGGCTTCCATGCCTGGATTTCCCCTCTCTCCACCTCTGCACTTGTCATAGGAAACTCCTTGTTCCTCTTGGCCTCACGGCTCCTGCACAGACCAGCACGCATGCCAGACACAGCTTGGCTCACACAGCCTTCCAGCTGGCCATTCTCAAAGGCTTAGTCTGCCAGAAACTAGTGACGCTGACTTTCACCCACTTGTTATTGGATAGAGAAAACCAAAATAAATAAATAAAATATGTGGTTTACCAAGTGCCAGTGGCTTATGTCTGTAATTCTAGCTACTTAGGAGGCTGAAATCTGAAAGTCATAGTTCAGAGCTAGCCCAGGCAGGAATGTCTGTGAGACTCTTATGTCCAATTAACCACCAGAAAACCAGAAATAGTGTTGTGGCTCAAGTGGTAGAGTGCTCGCCTTGAGCTGAAGAGGTCAGGGACGGTGCCCAGGCCCAGAGTTCAAGCCCCATGACTGACCAAAAACAAAAAAAAAAAGAAAACAAAAGTAAGTGGTTCCTGGGAATGGGTCTTATAAGCTCATTAAAAAAAATACTGCTGATGATTGTTGATTGCCTGCCTGTTTGATTCTTTCTTTCTCTCTTTTTTGGTTCAAGATTGGAACTGGAACTTGGTATCTGACATGTTCACTCATTGGTTATCACTATACCAGTGGAGACATGCCTCCAACCCCTGTCTGTTTAGTTGAAATCTCCATGAAGTATGACACGCACAAATATTTTGCTTGGTTATAGCTCAGTGTTTGCCTTATTTGGGCATGATGTGGTGAGGCCTTTGCCTTATATGGCCATGATCTGTGGCAGCCCATGATGAACTGAACTTCAGCTGCTATGTTTGCTTGAGACTCAATTATGCATTGGAAGAATATATTCCTTTTGGTTGTTTCTGAGGGGACAGGGGCTTTAACTCAGGCTTGCTGGGCTTACTTAGATGGTTAGCGCTTTACCACTTGAACCTTGCCTTCAGATGGCTTTTTTGCTGGTTACTTTTTTTTTTTTTTTTGGGTCCGGTCGTGGGGCCTGAACTCTGGGCCTGGGCGCTGTCCCTCAGCTCTTCAGCTCAAGGCTAGCACTCTACCACTTGAGCCACAGTGCCACTTCCGGCTTTTTTCTTTTTGCTTATGTGGTGCTGAGGAATCGAACCCAGGGCCTCAGGCATGCAAGGCAAGCGCTCTACCACTGAGCCACCTTCCCAGCCCTTTGCTGGTTACTTTTGGAGATGAAATCCAGTTGACTTTTCTGTCCTGGCTGGCTTCAAACCACAATCCTTGGAATCTCAACCTCTTGAGTACCTAGGCTTATTGATTTGAGCCATTGATACCAACAGTGGTGGCCCAGACGTTTAACCCCATTTTCAAGAGGTGGAGACAGGAGGACCACAAAAGAAAAAGTGGTGATGAGCCAGGTGTTGGTGGCTTACACCTGTATTCTAGCTTCTTGGAAGACTGAGGACAGACAATCATGGTACAAGGCCAGCCTGGGCAGGAAGGTCCAAGAGACTTATCTTCAATTAACCACCAGAAAACTGGAAGTGGAGCTGTGGCTCAAAGTGGTAGAGAGCCACTCTTGATCTAAAGAGCTCAGGGACTGCACCCAGGCCATGGTTCCAACACCATGACTGACAAAGAAAAGAAAAAGTGGTGATGGAATCTTCAAAGGTGTGGGGCCTAGTTCAGGCTTGGTGGCATAGGCCTGTTTTCCCAGCTGCTCAGGATAAGGAGGCAGGAGGATCATGATTTGAAGTCAATCTGGGCAAAGAATGAGTAAGAACTTTCTTACTTTCTTTTTTGGCTCTTAGTTTATCCCATGAAAAATACTCCTAGGAAAATCCTATAGTTACAATCTAGGCAGGCGACGGAAACTCAGGAATTGCCAGATTTGCCTGAAATCTTTGATCCAGACAGATTAAATCTCTTCCTCAGAGAATCTAATTTGCACTCTTCAAACTACATCCAATAAAACCTTTATCCAAGGGGCTGGGAAGGTGGCTCAGTGGTAGAGTGCTTGCCTTGCATGCATGAGACCTGGGTTCGATTCCTCAGGACCACATACACAGAAAAAGCTGGAAGTGGGTGCTATGGCTCAAGTGATAGCCTTGAGCTGAATAGCTCAGAACAGTGCCCAGGCCCAGAGTTCAAGCTCCACAACCAGCAAAAAAAAAAAAAAAACCTTTATCCAAGTCAAATTTCCCCATTACCTTCCTTCCACCCAACTCCATCCCACAGTTAGAGAATAACCCAGACCTGAATCAACATTCTCATACCCTCCTACAGAACCTTCACCAACTACATCCATAACTCAGCTTCAGATAACACCTTCATAAAACATTCATCATAGGTGGCCTAGTCCCAAAAAACTTCCAGCAGAAAGAACTCAGTCTTCCAGCTCTGAAATATAGCAGAATTTGTTGATCACAGGATATTTGGGGGAAGGAAAGCAGTGAAGAGGAAGAGAAATGCAGTGAAGGGATCATTTCCACGCCAGAACAACCAAACTGCCAGGATGAATTCATTACCTCCTGTTTATTGGGAACTTTACAAGTAAAGCTTTAAGGGGTCTTCAATAAAGTCAGTCAGTGGGGCAGAGAGCATAGGGATTGAAAAGGAGAGTTGAAATTGGAGCTTGTGGGGCTATTGGTATCCGGATCTTTCAAGTCTTCTTCCTTTCAGAAGTGCTGTTATCTGCAGCAAAACACACACATTACTGGGTTCAAGACTGTAAGCTCAGACTCTCCATTCCCTTTATACCCCACCCCCATTTCTTGGTCCTGTCCATGTCCCAAGGAGATCATCACCCCTGTACATGCCCAAGTCCATAGTAGCAGGAATCAAGACGTGTCTTAGCCAGGCACTGGTGGCTCAAGCCTGTAATCCTTGCTGAGATTTGGGGGTCATGGTTCAAAGCCAGGGTGGGCAGGAAAATCCATAAGACTCTTATCTCCAACAAACCACCAGAAAACTGAAAGTGGGCTGTGGCTCATGTGGTAGAGGGTTTGTCTTGAGCTGAAGAGCTGAGGGACAGCGCCCAGGCCCAGAGTTCAAGCCTCTTCACACACACACACACACACACACACACACACACACACACACACACACACACACACACACACACACACACACACACACACACACACACACACACACACACAGAGTCACGGTCCGGCCAGCCTGGGAAAAGGGGGTGGAGAAAAAAGGCAAGACCCTAGCCCACAAGTTACCAAAGCAAGAGGGACTGTGTGGTTACTGCTGTGCATTTCTGTGCTTTTAACCCCAGATCAATGCACATGGATGGAAGTGTTCCTTCTTACTTGTTGCACCACAGACACAAAGCTCTCTCCCCTTCTCCTCTGACTGCATCCCAATATCTCCAGCTGGGCAACAACTTACAGGAGTCCCTGGTTTCTGGGGTTGTGTGTGGAGGAGCGCAGGGCCCCTATGATGAAGACAGTGCCAACGATGATGCCCACCAGGCCGACCACCAGCCCCAGGGCGCAGACCACATTCTCCGTGGTCTCGGTCACCTGCACGGACTCCTGGGCCTCTGCAGGAGAATGAAGGTTTAGGGTCACACGGAGCCAGGGGGAACGGGGCTGCCCTGGAGGCTGAAGCTAACAGACCAGGGCACGGCACGCTGGGCATGGCGGGTTAGGATGAGGAGAGGGAGGAGCGGGTGCAGGAGGCGCTGGGGGTGAAGAGGGAAAAAGGCTCCATACCCCAGTGACTGAGGGTCGGCGCGTCCAGCCCCCAGTGCTCCACCTTGCAGTCATAGAAGTCCTCCGTGGAGGGAAGGAAGGTCAGGTAATAAAACTTGTGGTAAGTGTAATCTTTATTGGGCTGGAAGACGCCCTCGGAGATGCCCTCGGTGACCGGCAGCCCATTGCGCAGCCATGTCACGTTGAGCGCCGGCGGGAAGAACTTGTCCACGTAGCAGATGAGGATGTTGGGCTGGCCCGGCTCCACGGGCTCCTGGGTGAACACGGTCACCTCAGGAGGCTCTGAGAGGAGACAGGACCCGGTAAGGCCCCTGCACTGGGATGAACCCCAAAGGCTCTCCCTTGGCCGGGGTGGGGATATGGTCACTTTGGGTTGCTGGGTCAGCACCAGGAGTCTCACTCCATTTATCAGCTTCACCTCAACCTCCATCTTTATTTTGTCCAAGTTGGGACTCAAACTCAGCACCTGACACTTTCACTCACTGGATGGTGTTCTAACCACTGAGTCACGCCTCCCACATCTCAAACCTCCCTCCTGAGCAAGGAAGGGAGGGAATGTAAACCCTCTACTGGGTTTAGCAAAAGGGCATCTAGGTCTCCCAATCTGTGTGAGGCAGGAGCCCTCCCCTTCCTCCCAGCCAGGGGGCACAAGAAGAAAGCAGACATAGACAGTACCGCTGGGTTCCTGGGTATGGTTAGAACGCCGAATCAGATTATCCAAGTTTGACTTAACTATAGCCATATTAGTCAGCCCGCCCTGAGCATCAAAGGAAAAGGCTCGACCAAACTCCGGCAGACGCCAAATTGTCTCCTTCTTGTCCAGATCCACATAGAACTGTTCATCCTCATCAAGCTCAAACATAAGCTCCCCTGTTGGTCTCTGTGTCTGTGCAAATGTGGCATAAATTGATACATGGTCCACTATATAAAAACAATAGAAGAAAAATAGGCACAAATTAAAAATGAATATAGAAGCCGAACACTGGTGGTTATGCCTGTAATCCTAGCTACTAAGGAGGCTGAGATCTAAGGATCACCGTTCAAAGCCTGCCTGGGCAGGATCATCTGTGAGATTCTGATCTCCAATAAACCACCAGAAAACCAGAAGTGGCTCTGTGGCTCAAGTGGTGGAGCACTCGCCTTGAGCTAAAGAGCTGAGGGACAGTGCCCAAGCCTGGAGATCAAGCCCCACGACCCAAAAAATGTCTATCTATATCTATCTATCTGTCTGTCTGTCTATCTATCTATCTGTCTGTCTATCTATCTATCTGTCTATCTATCTCTATATATCTATCTATGTGGTAAAGGTTTGAGAATGAATGTAAACTTTTTTTTTTTTCTGCAGTCATGAAGCTTGAACTCGGGGCTTGGGCACTGTCCCTGAGGTTTTGTACTGAAGTCTAGCACACTACCACTTTGAGCCACAGCTCCACTTTTGGTTTTTAGGTGTTTAATTGGAAATAAGAGTCTCACAAGGAATTTCCTGCCTGGGCTGTCTTTGAACCACAAACCTCAGACTCTCAGCTTCCTGAGTAGCTAGGTTTATAGATGGAGCCACCCACACTGGCTCCAATACAGATTTATTTATATACAAAGTCAGAAGGAAGAGGGCAAAGGAAGGGTATATGGGAGAAAAAGGAAGTCTGCCAAAAAGCAGACAGAGCAGTTAGGAAAGGAATGAAAAACAAAATGAGAAGCAACTCCATGAGAAATCTAGCTGATTCCCAGTCATTCATTCAAAGTCTGAATCACAACAGTGAGAAGGAACATTTGTGAAGCCACACAGGCTTCACAATGGTGCCAGGCACCATTCTAGTACTTTATATATTTCACTCATTTATAACAACAAGCCTATGAAATAAATATAGAAAGTGATATTTTACAAGTAAGGAAATGCAGAGTGGTTAAGTAACTTGCTTATGGTCACACAGTAATGTGCAACTTGCAGAGTATTTTTGTTTTGGTTGGTTGGGGGGGGGCTTAAACTCTAGGCCTGGGCACTGTCTCTCAGCAATTCAGCTAAAGGCTAGCGCTCTACCACTTGAGCCACAGCACCACTTCTGGTTTTCTGGTGGTTTACTGGAGGTAAGAGTCTCATGGATGATCCTGCCCGGGCTGGCTTTGAACCAGGATCCTTCGATCTCAGCCTCCTAAGTAGCTTGGATTACAGGTATGAGCCACCAGCACCTGGATACTTGTAGAGATTTTTTTTTTTGTCAGTCGTGGGACTTGAACTCTGGGCCTGTGCGCTGTCCCTCAGCTCTTCAGCTCAAGGTGAGCGCTCTACCACTTGAGCTACAGCGCCACTTCCGGTTTTCTGGTGGTTTATTGGAGATAGGAGTCTCACGGTCTCTCCTGCTCGGGCTGGCTTTGAACTGCAATCCTCAGATCTCAGCCTCCTGAGTAGCTAAGATTACAGGCGTGAGCCACCAGCGCCCGGCTAACTTGTAGAGATTTTTATCTCCTAGAAGTTCTCAGTTCTTCTAGGACCAGAAATGCAAAATGGTTTTTAGAAGCCAGGCAGTAATGGTTCATAACCGTAATCCTATCTACTCTGAAGGCTGAGCTCTGAGATCACATTCAAAGCCAGCTCAGGCAGAAAAATCTGTGAGACTCTTTATCTCCAGTATACCAACAAAAAGTCAGGAGTGAAGCTGTGGCTCAAGTGATAGAGTACAAGCCTTGAGTGAAGAAAGTTAAAGGACAGTACCCAGGCCCTGAGTTCAAGCACCAGTACCAGAAAAAAAAGTTTTTAGAATCAGAAAAGGACCAAGAATATTACCTTTCTCTGTCTCTTTTTCTCTCTTTGTTTTTTCTCTCATTTGCATTCTTTCTTTCTTTTCTCTTTCTTTCCATCTTCCTTTTTCTTTCTTTCTGTGTGTATATATTGGAGCTTGAACTCAGGGCCTTATGCTCTTACTTGGCTTTTTTTTTTGTCAGTCATGGGGCTTGAACTCTGGGCCTGGGCGCTGTCTCTCAGCTCTTCAGCTCAAAGCTAGTGCTCTACCACTTGAGCCACAGTGCCTAGCCAGCCAGCCAGCCTAGGAAGAAAAGCCTTCAAGACTCTGTCACCCATTAGCTAACAAAAAACTGAGCTGGACACATGGCTCAAGAGGTAGAGCATGGGCTGAGCAAGAAAGCTGAGAGAGTGGGAAGACTTGAGTTCAAACCTCATACTACAAAAATAAATCATTCAGACAAAATGAACATTAATATTCACATTGTGAATAACCCTGGAAAATCTTTCTGAGCTTCAGTGTTTTCTTTTCTTTTCTTTCTTTTCCTTTTTTTTTTTTTTGTTTTGTTGTTGTTGTTGTTGGTGGTGGTGGTGGTGGTGGTGGTCATGGGGCCTGAATTCTGGACCTGAGCTCTTCAGTTCAAGGCTAGCACTCTACCACTTGAGCACTACTTCCAGTTTTCTGGTGGTTAACTGGAGAGAGTCTCATGGACTTTCCTGCCAGGGCTGGCTTTGAACTGGATCCTCAGATCTCAGCCTCCTGAGTAGCTAGGATTACAGGCATGAGCCACCAGAGCCTGGCTCAGCTTCAATGTTTTCATCTCTAAATGGAAATAATTATATCTCCCTGGAACTTTTTTTTAATGCCAGTCCTGGGGCTTGATCAGAGTCTAAGGACTGTCCCTCAATCAGCCCTCAGTTTTGAGTTTTAGCTCAAAAGTAGCACTCTACCACTTGAGCCACAGCTCCATTTCCAGCTTTTGATAGTAATTAGTTTCCAGACTTTCTGGCCAGGCTGCCTTTGAACCACAATCCTCAGATCTCAGCCTGCTGAGTAGCTAGAATAACAGATGTGAGCCACCAGTACCTCTTTTCCTGGAACATTTTTGTGAGATGTAAATCAGTTAAGAAACTAAGTAGGGGGCTGAGAAGGTGGCTCAGTGCTTGCCTTGCATGCATGAGGCCCTGGGTTCGATTCCTCAGCACCACATAAGCAAAAAGAAAAAAAAGCCGGAAGTGGCGAGCTGAAGAGCTGAGGGACAACGCCCAGGCCCAGAGTTCAGGCCCCACTACTGGACCCAAAAAAAAAAGAAACTAAGTAGGTATCTTCTAAACTGTGACTAATGCTACTGTTAACTCTATTAGAGTAAGAAGAAATGAAAGTAAATTTTACATAAAGGGGAAAATCATAGATTAAAACAGATCTGTGAGTTCTTAAAGCCTCTAATTCCTAAAGCAATAACCTGGCTGTCTGTCCCCCCTCTCACCCAGCCCTGTGGCACGCTCCTCACACTCACCCTTGATGGCACCAGCTCCTTGCACACTCAGCAGGAGAGCCAAGCAGAGAGCTCTCAGGATCCCAGCTTTAGTCTGGAACATTTTCTCTTTAGGGTGCAGGAGAGGGGTCTGTAATTGATGGCTGTCAGCGCAGGAACAGAGCTGAGGAACTGGGGTAGGAAAGGGACAGACAACTCTGAAAATCTCCCCTTTGATAGCCTGAAAATAGCTTTAAAAAAAAAAAAAAAGGTAGAGAGGAATTAGCATAGCTAGACTTAGCCAATCAGAGAAATAACAGAGTTGACGCTCTCTGTTGCTGGGGAAAGAGAACGCTGGAAGGAGCGTTTCCAGGAGCTCCAATCCACAGGACCTTTTCAGATAGAAAAAGAGATCTGAAAAGAAATGTTTATGTTTCATTCAGTTACCTGGGAGGATAAGTCTTACTACATCTCCTCATTCACTTTCATCAGATTTTTCATTCACTATTTTTTTCCCTGAAAAGTGGTAGTTGTTTTTTTGTTTTTGTTGTTTTGCTTTGTTTGCCAATCCTGGGCTTATGGCTTGAACTCAGGGCCTGGGCATTGTCCTTGAGCTTCTTTTGCTCAAGGCTAGCACTCTATCACTTGAGCCACAGCACCACTTGGGCCTTTTACTGTTTAAGTGGTACTGAGGAATTGAACCCAGGGCTTCATGCATGCTAGGCAAACACTCTACCTCTAAGCCACATTCCCAGCCCCATCTGTTCTCATTCTTAATAGCTGCCTTATGCTATATAATTGTTTTCTTCTCTGTGTGGTAACATGTCATTAATATCTGTCTATCTATCTATCTACACATCTATTCCACTGAAATTTCATTACTTATCTAGCTGGTTAAAATAAATATCACTCTCTTGCCTCTACCATGTTTTTGTTTGTTTGTTTGTTTTGTTTTTTTGTTTTGGTCGGTCATGGGGCTTGAACTCTGAGCCTGGGCATTGTCCCTGCGCTCTTCAGTTCAAGGCTAGCACTCTCACCTGAGCTACAGAGCCACTTCTGGTTTTCTGGTGGGTTATTGGAGATAAGAGTCTCAAGGACTTTCCTGCCCAGCTGGCTTTGAACCATGATCCTCAGATCTCAGCCTCCAGAGTAGCTAGGATTCCAGCCATGAGCCACTGGCGCACCATACACTAAGTGCATCATACACTACTAATTTGTCAGACCTCTCACACTGACTGCCTGCCTAGTGAGTAGTGACTCACACAAAACTCTCTGCCCATTGGTTCACTTCTCGGGGCCTGTCCAATCCTAGAGTCACAAGAGACTACTTTGGTCATGATCTCTGTTATTTCACACAGAATCTCCATTTACCAAGTTCATTCCCTGGCTGCCACTTTCTCCAGCTGAGTAGCCTTTCCACCTCCAAAATGATCCTTCAAGTCCCCAAGGTTGCCTGGCCAATCACTCTGATGGTGTTTCTGGTGATGTGGTGCAACTCCATGGCCCAGAGCAGGGCAACTCCAGGTGAGAGCAGAGTGGCTGTTGCGGGGTCTGGGGGTCTGGGGGCCTGGGGGTCTGGGGGTCTGGGGGCCTGGGGGTCTGGGGGTCTGGGGACCTGGGGGTCTGGGGGCCTGGGGGTCTGGGAGTCTGGGGGTCTGGGGGTCTGGGGGTCTGGGGGCCGGCTCAGGGAGCCTTCTCATCAAGGAAACAGACTTTGAGAAAGGATGTGGGGTCCTGTCTTAGCTCTTTGCCCTTTGTTCCCAGGTACAGAGTCAGATTCACTTCTTGTTTGCTATCTAGCCAATCTGTTCTCTTCTCCAGGATATAGACACAGAGAGGAGAGGAGAGGTACAGGGGACCAGGGCAGGGTATGCTTGTATCTTATGAATAATAAGCTAAGAGGTTTTGTTGTTGTTGTTATTGTTGTTGTTGTGGGGCTTGAACTCGGGGCCTGGGCGCTGTCCCCCAGCTCTTCAGCTCTACCACTTGAGCCATAGAGCCACTTCTGGTGGATAATTGGAGATCAGAGTTTCACAGACTCTCTTGCCTGGGCTGGCTTTGAACCATGATCCTCAGATCTCAGCTTCCTGAGTAGCTAGGCTTAAAGCTGAGAGGTTTGGAAAGACTTGGGGAACAAAATTACAAAAGAGAGCAACAGAGAGGAGAGGGAGGAAAGACAGACACATAGGGAGAGAGACAGAGAAACAGAGACAGAGATCAGCAGGGTTAGCATTCTGAGTTTCATCGCATCTGTATCACAACCTTGAGACTTGGATCACTCTGCTGACTCAGGGAGTGTGACTCCTGATCCCTAGAACAGACAGGAGCCCTCAGACTTAGAGCAAGGGGTTAAGACAGGCTGTGGTCCTACTCTGAAAGCATTCTTGTTGAAAGTGCTTCAGCCTTCCCAGAACTTCACTAAAATCTTAGAACAAAATTGTGTGTGTGTGTGTGTTTGTGTGTGTGTGTGTGTGTGTGTGTGTGTGTGTGTGTGTGTGTGTGTGTGTGTATCACTGTCTTTGGGCTCTTGTGCTCAAGGCTAGCATTCTATCACTTTGAGCCACAGATCCACTTCCAACTTTTTAATAGTTAATTGGAGATAAGAGTCTTGTTGACTTTACTACCCAGACTGACTTTGAAGAACCTCAGATCTCCTGAGTAACTAGGATTACAGTCGTGAGCCACCAGCACCTGGTCAAAATGAGATTTGTAGGAAGAATGAGATGAAGATGTGCAGGTATGTGTGGAAAGGTCAGACAGCCCTGGAAGAAGTAATTAGGGAAAGAGCACTTCCTTGTGCTGCCCCACATGGTGACTGTTATATCACAACTTCTGAAACCCAATACTTCTCCGTCAGGATGCTTTTTAACTGTCTAATGCAAATGTACACCCAACGTCAGAGGAGGAAGACTAGCAAGTAACTCTCTTAGTTAACCATGCTTTCATCTTTGCTTCATAGATACGTCTTCTTTTTTTTTTTTTTTTTGTCGGTTGTGGGGCTTGAACTCTGGGCCTGGGCGTTGTCCCTCAGCTCTTCAGCTCAAGGCGAGCGCTCTACCACTTGAGCTACAGCGCCACTTCCGGTTTTCTGGTGGTTTTAAAGTCTCTCCTGCCCGGGCTGGCTTTGAACCGCGATCCTCAGATCTCAGCCTCCTGAGTAGCTAGGATTACAGGCGTGAGCCACCAGCGCCCGGCAGATACGTCTTCTTTTAGATGGCTCCACACTCCTTATAGGATATTACCTAGGGCAAACTGTCTTTCCCTTCCTCATTAACAATTTAAACCTCCTGAATCAAGTCCCTCAAACCCCAGGGACCCTCTCCTATTCTGTCAGATCCACTCACTGAGAAGGGAGGAAAAATTTGCCCTTGGTCAACAGGGTGCTGAGAACCAACTAGCAGGATAGCTCAGCACCAGTGGCTCATGCCTATAATACAAGATACTCAGGAGGCTGAGATCTGAGAATTACAGTTCAAAGGCAGCCCAGGCAGAAAAGTTTGTGAGACTCTTGTTTTTTGTTTTTGTTGGTCATGGGGCTTGAACTCTGGGCCTGGGCACTGTCCCTCAGCTCTTCAGCTCAAGGCTAGCATTCTACCACTTGAGCCACAGCACACTTCCGGTTTTCTGGTAGTTTATTGGAGATAAGAGTCTCACAGTCTTTCCTGCCCAGGCTGGCTTTGAACCTTGATCCTCAGATCTCAGCTTCCTGAGTAGCTAGGATTAGAGGTGTGAGCCACCAGCACCCAGCTGTGAGACTCTTATCTCTGGTAAACGTCTCAGCAAAAGCCAGAAGTAGTGCTGTGGTTCAAGTGGTAGAGCACTGGCTTTGAGTAAAAGAAGCTCAGGGACAGTGCCCAGGCCTGAGTTCAAGCCCCAGGACAAGAAAGAAAGAAAGAAAGAAAGAAAGAAAGAAAGAAAGAAAGAAAGAAAGAAAGAAAGAAAGAAAGAAAGAAAGAAAGAAAGAAAGAAAGAAAGAAAGAAAGAAAGAAAGAAAGAAAGAAAGAAAGAAAGAAAGAAAGAAAGAGAGAGGGGGGAGGGAGGGAGGGAAAGAGAGAAAGAGAGAAAGAGAGAAAGAAAGAGAGAAGGAAGGAAGGGAGGAAGGAAGGAGGGAGGGAGGGAGGGAGGGAGGGAGGGAGGGAGGGAGGGAGGGAGGGAGGATGGAAGTTGATGTACAGAGGATCATCCCTTTGCACCTAGAAATTCCAGGCTTATTTTCTGGGAACGGCTCCCCAGTTCTGTAGCTAGAGCAGGCAGTGGTTTTCATCGATGGCTCTGGGCTCCAGGTGTGTGGCTTTAACCTTTCCCCGTTTCCTCTTCGTCATGGTGCAGAACTGGTGAGCACCCTATTTCAACACACACAGCCCACTACCGGCTACAGGACACGTGTTCTCTGGGGCTGCGTGGGTGATGGGATCTGGCATTCAAACAACTTATATCATTTAGGTGGGCTCTGTTTGCTTGTTTTCTGTTTGTTTGTTTTTGAGGTAGGATCTGACTTTATAGCCCAAACTGGCCTCAAACGTTGAATCTGTCTTAGCAACCAGAGTTCAAAACTTGCAGGCAATTACCAGGCTTGATATCCTTTTTAATAAAGTGACCAATTACTATTTTTTAAATACTTTTTTTTTTTTTTTGGTGCCAGTACTGGGGCTTGGACTCAGGGCCTAGCACTCTCCCTTGTTGCTAATGGCTAGGACTCGACCACCTGAATCATACCTCAAGCCCTACTTCTTGCTGGTTATTTTGGAGATTAAGTCTCTTGGACTTTTCTACCTAGATTAGCTTTAAATAGTGATCCTCTGATCTCAGCTTCCTGGGTAGTTAGCATTACAAGAGTGAGCCTTCAGGACCTGGCTTTAAAACACATCTAATACAGCCAGGTGCTGGTGGCTCATGCCTGTAATACTAGCTACTCAAGAGATTGAGATATGAGGATCCTGGTTCAAAGCCAGCGCCGGCAGGAAAGTCCATGAGACTCATCTCCAATTAACCACCAGAAAACTAGAATTGGAACAGCGGCTCAAGCTGATAGAACACTAGCCTTAAGCAAAAAGAACGCAGGCCCTGAGTTCAAGCCTTGTGACCAACAACAAAACACACACATATACCTCCCTCACTACCACTACCACCATCACCACCACCATCACCACCACAATAGGTTGCCTTGAGATGTTAATTTGTAGAAGATGAAGCATATGCAGAACAATCACATTGCCTTAATTTCCCCCCAACCAGAGCAAGCCCCAAAAGATTCAGAGCAGACAGAAACATGCAAAATCACTGTTTCTTCTCTGTACATATGCATTTATTAGACACTGCAAATGAGACCACAGTTTCTTCATTAAAAATTCCATTCATCAGCCAGGCACTGGTGGCTCACGCCTGTAATCCTAGCTATTCAGGAGGCTGAGATCTGAGGATCATAGTTCAAAGCCAGCCTGGGCAGGAAAGTCCATGAAACTCTTATCTCCAATAAAACCACCAGAAAACTGGAAGTGGCGCTGTGGTTCAGGCGGTAGAGCGCTAGCCTTGAGCTGAAGAGCGCAGGGACAGTGCCCAAGCCCAGAGTTCAAGCCCCACGGCCAACCCCCCCAAAAAAATAATTCCCTTCATCATACCTCTAGGAACAATGGAAGTCCAGCCTCATAATTACTGTGGTACTTTTCATTGGTCAAGGTACATTCCACCTTTCAAGCTTGAGACTTTCCTCGCACATGTTTGGAAAACATTTTATCATAATAATTACTATTCTTGCTATTATTTGCAGTGCAGGGAATGGAACCCAGGGCCTCACTGTGCTAGGCAAGTGCTCCAGCACTGAACTGCACTCTCAGCTTACAGCCATGGAAAGGGAAAAGATACATTTTCAAGCTAGGAATTCTTTCTTTTTCCTCTTGGTGGTGCTGGAGTTTGAACTCAGGGATTCCTGATTGCTGAGCAGGCGCTCTATTTCCACTTCTTTGCGTTGTTTTGTTTTGTTTTGTTTTCGATAGATCCTTAAGTTTTTCCCACAGGCTTACCTACTGAGATCTTCCTGTCTCTACCTCCTATCTGGGAGGATAGTTAAGCTAGGCTTTTTTTTTTTGGCCAGTCCTGGGGCTTGCCCTCAGGTCAGGGCCTGGCACTGTCCCTGAACTTCTTTTGCTCAAGGCTAGCTAGCACTCTACCTCTATAGCCACAGCACTCTACCACTAAGCCACATTCCTAGCCCAAAGAGAAAATTCATTCTTTTGTTCTTTGGCAAGTCTGGGATTCGAATTCAGGGCCTTGTACTTACTCTGCAAGTGTTTTACTACTTGAGCCACAACCCGCTAGGCTTTTTTTTTTGCTGGTTGTGGGGCCTAAACTCTGGGCCTGGACACTGTCCCTCAGCTCTTCAGCTCAAGGCTAGTGCTCTACCACTTGAGCCACAGCACCACTTCCAGCTTTTTCTGCTTATGTGGTACTAAGAAATCGAACCCTGGACCTCATGCATGCAGGGTAAGCACTCTACCACTGCCACCTTCCCAACCCCCCCTTTTTTTGTTGAGATGAGGTCTCTATAACTTTTTCCATGGGCTAGCCTTGAACCTCAATCCTTCTGATCTTCCCTTCCCTAAGTAACTGTGATTACAGGCTTGAGCTACCACACTTGGCCTAGAAAAACTTTCTTTATACCAAACTTGAATAAATTTTAGAAAATAGCCCCATTTCCAGTATGCAAAACAAGAGCACATGAGGTATGTTCAGGATACTGTCACAGAAGGCAGAACATGAAGTGTGGGAAAGAGAGGCCACGGCGAGGCTTCATGGAGGGGGTGAGGTTGGTTTCAAGACTGGCAGAGTGAGGCGCATCCCCTGGCTCAGGCGGCAGCTCAGTTCTGCTTTCCCCAGCTCCTCCTGGGCCAGCAGTCTCTCTGCCCCCGGGACTTGGCCGGCCTCTAGGATTCTGCCCCTCCCTTGTGACACCTTACCCCGCCCCCTCCCCCGCCCCCCAGTGTGCCTGCCCTATTCCATAGACCACTGAGTCACCCCCAGCATTTAGTCATATTACATGTGCTGATGAGAAAATGAAGGTCCAGAAAGATTTGGTAACTTGCGTGAGATCACAAAACTCACTATTAGAAAAATCGGTATTTTAGGGCTGGGAAGGTGGCTCAGTGGTAGAGCGCTTGCCTTGTATGCCTGAGGTCCTGGGTTCGATTCTCCAGCACCACATAAGCAAAAAAAAAAAAAAGCCGGAAGTGGCACTGTGGCTCAAGTGGTAGAGCGCTAGCCTTGAGCTGAAGAGCTGAGGGACAGTGCCCAGGCCCAGAGTTCAGGCCCCACGACCGGACTCCCCCCCCCACAAAAAAAAATCGGTTTTTAAAGTTAGGTGCCCATGGTTCATGCCTGTAATCGTAGCTACTCTGGATCAAGGTTCAAAGCCAGCCCAGATAGGAAAGTTTTTAAGACTCTTATCTCCAATTAATCAGCAAAAAGACAAAACAAACAAACCAGAAGTGGAGCTGTGGCTCCAGTGGTAGAACATTAGCCTTGAGTGGAAAACTAAGAGAAAGCCTCTAGGCCCTGAGTTCCAGCCCCAGGATGGGCAATAGATAGATGAGTAGATGATAGACGGACGGACAGACAGACAGACAGACAGACAGACAGACAGACAGACAGACAGATAGATAGATAGATAGATAGATAGATAGATAGATAGATAGATAGATAGATAGATAGAAAAATAAAGTACATAAATAAAATATAGATGAATAGAGGGTATCTTAAGGTTCACCTCAGGGGGCTGGGAAGGTGGCTCAGTGGTAGCGCGCTTGCCTTGCATGCATGAGGCCTTGGCTTCAATTCCTCAGCACCACATAAGCAAAAAGAAAAAAGCCGGAAGTGGCACTGTGGCTCAAGTGGTAGAGTGCTAGCCTTGAGCTGAAGAGCTGAGGGACAGCGCCCAGGCCCAGAGTTCAGGCCCCACGACCAGACCACCCCCCCACAAAAAAAAAAGTTCACCTCAGGATTCTAGTAGAAGGGATACTGCCTGGCACGTTAGTGACCGTCATTAACGTATGGGGCGGGGGGGGGGGGGGTTTCCACGTTACTGGGCCGGGTCACACAGCAATGGGTGACAGCAGGTGAAGGCGAGGGGCGCCCCCGGGCTGGAGGTAAGGGACGTTGAGGGGCGGGGGAGAGACCAGACGGGTTGGGCCAGGGCAGGAGCTGGGGGCGGGCGGAGTTTGGGGCGGGGCTGGGCGGGTGCGGGTCGGAGTGTCGGTGTCAGGCTCACGCTCCCGTCCTCCCCGCGCAGAGAATTACGTGTTTCTGGAACTGCAGGAGTGCTACGCGTTGAACGGGACGCAGCGCTTTGTGTACAGACACATCTACAACCGGGAGGAGCACGTGCGCTTCGACAGCGAGGTCGGGGAGTTCCGCGCGGTGACCGAGCTGGGGCGGCCCGACGCCAAGTACTGGAACAGCCAGCAGGACTTCCTGGAGCGTGCGCGGGCGACGGCGGACACCATGTGCAGACACAACTACGAGCTGGACGAGGGCTTCACCCTGAAGCGCCGGGGTGAGCGCGGCGGGGTCAGCGGCCTCCCAAGGCCATGGGGAGGGAGGGGACGTGGGGGCCGGGTGGGCGCGGGGTGGCCGCTCGGAGCCGTCCGGAGTCGTGGAGGAGGGCGCGGGTGGAAGAGACGTCGGCGGGGCTCGGCGGCACCTGGCTGCGGGGCGCCCGGGGGCCGGGGCGCCAGGCCGACCAGACCGCCCCGTCCCGGTGGAGAGCTTGAGGCCGCGCCTGGGTCTAGACGTCGTTATTAATCTGCGCATGCGTGTGCACGTGTATGCGTGTGTGTCGGTACTGGGGCTCGAACTCAGCGCCTGGGCACTGTCACTCAGGGCTGGCGCTCTACCACTTGAGCCAGAGCTCCACTTCCAGCTTTTTTTTTTTAAGGTTAATGGTAAGTGAGAGTCTCAGGAACTCTCCTGCCCTGACAGGCTCTCAACTGTTGTGATCCTCAGATCTCAGCCTCCTGAGGAACTAGGATTACAGGCGTGAGCCGCCAACACCGGACTTGCCTTTGTTGTTAGAGGTTTATTTTTGTTTGTTTTTATTTGTTTTGTTTTTGGGGGGCGAGTAGTGCTAGAGTTTGAACTCAGGATCTCTACCCTTTGAGCCAGGCTTCCAGCCCTAGCTGATATAGAAGGGTTGGGCGCTGGGAGCAGGGTCTGGGCAGGATGAAGTAATCTAGGGAGGCGCACCCAGTGAGAAGGATCCTAGGAAGCCAGCAAAGGATCCTAGGAAGATGGGCGTGTGACATACGGCCTGAGAACAAAGCCTGTGGAGGAGAAAGTGCAAGGCCCATGTGAAGAATTAGGAGGCCAGCCCCCGCTCCTTCACGCCTGTGATCCTAGCTATTCAGGAGGCTGAGATCCGAGGATTGTGGTTCAATGCCAGCCTAGGCAGGAAAGTCCATGGTAGTCTTTTTTTTTTTTTGTCGGTCGTGGGGCTTGAACTCTGGGTCTGGACCCTGTCCCTCAGCTCTTCAGCTCAAAGCAAGCGCTCTACCACTTGAGCCACAGCACCACTTTCAGTTTCTGCTGGTTTATTGGAGATAAGAGTCTCATGGACTTCCCTGCCCGGGCTGGCTTTGAACCAAGATTCTCAGATCTCAGGCTCCTGAGTAGCTAGGATTACAGGCATGAACCACTGGTGCCTGGCAAAGTCCATGATACTCTTATCTCCAATAAGCCACCAGAAAGCTGGAAGTGGTATTATGGGTCAAGTGGTAGATACTTGACTTGAGCTGAAGAGCTCAGGGACGGCACCCAGGCCGCAAGTTCAAGCCCCACAACTGACCCCCCCCCCAAATCTGCTAGATAAGCCATTTAGTGTTGCTTTTGTCTTGTTCCTAATTTTCCTAATCTTAACTATGTAATTAAGGATTGTGTATATTTCAAGGTCTTTTCAGGATTACTTGCAACCTAGTTATGACATTTATGTCTTAAAGACCTAGGAAATCTCTCCTTAATGAAAACACTTGAGAAATAATCATCTTAGTGTCACTTCTTTTTCTGTCCCACTTCTAGTCCAGCCTAAAGTACACGTGTCACCCTCCAAAAAGGGCTCCCTAGAGCACCACAACATGCTTGTCTGCCGCGTGACAGATTTCTACCCAGGCAACATTGAAGTCAAATGGTTCCGCAATGGCCAGGAGGAGAAGGATGGGGTGGTGTCCACAAGCCTGGTACACAATGGAGACTGGACCTTCCAGATCATGGTGATGCTGGAGATGACCCCTCAGCAGGGGGACGTCTACACCTGCCACGTGGAGCACCCCAGCCTGGACGGTCCTGTCACCGTGGAGTGGAGTAAGTTAACGCCTAACTGTTCTATAGACCACATCTCTCTCTCTCTCTCTCTCTCTCTCTCTCTCTCTCTCTCTCTCTCTCTCTCTCTCTCTCTCTCTCTCTCTTTTTCTCTCTCTCTCTCTCTCTCTCTCTCTCTCTCTCTTTTGCAGGTCCTGGGGCTTGAACTCAGGGCCTGGGCACTGTCCCTGAGCTTCTTTTGCTCAAGGCTAGCACTCTATCCATTAAGCCACAGCACCGTTTCTGGCTTTTTCTGTATATGTGATAATGAAAAATCAAGCCCAGGGCTGCATGCATGCTAAGCAAGCACTCTACCACTAAGACACATTCCCAGCCCAATAGGCCACATTTAAACAGCAGGCAACTCCCTAGATCTAGGGTCCATTCACCGTGTGTCACATTCTTATAACACTGTGACTACATTTGTGTCCACACATTTCTGTCTCCGGTATCAGCTCCTGAGGGCAGATCCTCACTGAAGCCATGGAGACCAGCCTGTTGCTGCCTGGGGAAACCCGAGGACTTAGCACCTCTCCTCCACCTCAGAAAATCTAGAAATGGATCATTTTCCTGAATTGCCCTCACATTCCTTTAGCTTGTAGCCTATCCTGCATGAGTTTGGACAGGACCTGGCAGAATCTGCATTGTTTACCTTGTAGAGGTCACCAGCCTAAGTCCAGAATTTGGAGGCTCTTTCTAAATGTTTGGCACTGGGGGCCAGTAGCTCACACCTGTAATCCCAGCTACTCAGGAGAACCAGATCTAAGAATCATGATTTGAAGACAGCCTGATCAGAAAAGTCCATGAGACTCTTATCTCCAATTAACCACCAGAAAAGTCCAGAAGTGGAGCTGTGGCTCAAGTGGTAGAACATCAGCCTTGAGCAAAAAAGCTAGGGGATAGCACCCAGTCCCTGAGATCAAGCCCCAGTACCAGCAATCAATCAATCAATCAATCAATCAATCAATCAATCAAATCTATCCCATCTCACTGGGCGTGGTGGTTCATATGTGTTATCCCAACAACTTGGGATACAGAGGCAGGAAGATCACAATACCTAGACCATAACAAGACCTTGTCACCAAAAAACATAAAAGAAAGAAAAGAAAAAAGAAATATATATGTAGGAATATATTATATATTGTGTATATGATAGATACCATATATATGTATATATGTGTGTATACATACACACACATACAGTGTCTCCCTCTCCATGTCTTGTCCATCTTCTAAGATCTCAGACAAGGTCCAGTGAGGGGTGTGGAGGTGACACTCACCCTGTGTTCTGTTCTGTCCAGGGGCACAGTCTGACTCAGCACGGAGCAAGATGCTGACTGGCGTTGGGGGCTTTGTGCTAGGGCTCATCTTCCTTACGGTGGGCACCATCATGCGTGTGAGGAGCAAGAAAGGTGAGAAACCCAACCAGGTGTCTTCCCTGATTTCCTCCCATCTCCGTGATAAAAGACTGCTTGAAAGTACTATGATGCTGGCGAGTTCCAGCAATCACTGCAGATTTCCAGGCAGAGCAATGCTGGCCTCTAAGGAAAGAGGAATCCCCAGCTGGAGGATTTCTGAGGTCTCCAGGCCCAGCCAGATGAGTCATCTAGAGATGCTCAGGCTCCTGGGGGGGGGGGGGGGTCTGTGCAATGCGGGCGGGGGGGGATGGGTGGAAGTTTCTCTCATTATTGAAGATAATGGTTGAATATATTCTCTTTTTTTTTTTATTTCAGCTCCACAAGCACCTAGATAAGTTGGTAAGCACCTTCATTTTTCTTGAAGAGCAGTTGTAGAGTTAAAGTGTCCTTTTTGTGTGTGTAACTTCTGTGGCTTGAACTCGGGGCTTGGGTGCTGTCCCTTTTTTGCTCAAGGTTGGCACTCTATCACTTGAGTTACAGCTCCACTTCCAATTTTTTTGCATCTAACTAGAGGTGGGAAGGGCTTTCCTACTGGACTAGCTTTGAACACTGCAATCCTCAGATCTCATCTTCCTGGGTAGCTAGGATTACAGGTGTGAGCCACCAGAGCCCAACCAGATAAGCTTTTTTGGTGGTGGTGGTGGTGATGGTCATAAGGCCTGAACTCTGGACCTGGGCTCTGTCCCTCAGCTCTTCAGCTCAAGGCTAGTGCTCTACCACTTGAGCTCCAGCGCCACTTCTGGCTTATGTGGTGCTGAGGAATCGAACCCAGGGCCTCATGCATGCAAGGCAAACACTCTACCACTGAGCCACCTTCGCAGCCCCCAGATAAGCTTTTTGACTAGACTGACACACAGGGTCTTGCCAGCCTAGGCTGACCTGAAACTTGTGATCTTCCTGCTTCCCAAATGCTGGGATTACAGGTGTGCACCACCACACCTAAGACTCTGTCTTACAAAATCATCATTTGGTAAGGGATTTAGAGCAAAAGGCATCAGTAATGTGGAATAACTTTGTTTTTAATCTCCACAGGGTTCCTGCTCTGAACTGAAAGACTAGATGTGCCTCAGAACAAGGATTTTTCTGTTTCTTTTGTCTCAGAGGCTGATTTGGGGAGGAAACCCCAGCTTCCTCAAGAAACGTTGCTGCCAAGTAACTGCTTTGAAACTAGCTTTTCTATTTTTACTCTTTGATTCAGTGCAATTTCTCTCCTGAGGCCTCTATATTCCCTTCTACTTAGCTCCTTAAAGAATAAAATCCTTTTTCTTTTTGTTCTGGTTGTGGGACTTGAACTCTGGGCCTGTGTGCTGCCCCTCAACTCTTCAGCTCAAGGCGAACACTCTACCACTTTTTTTTTTTTTTGTGGTCCAGTCATGGGGCCTGAACTCTGGGCCTGGGCGCTGTCCCTCAGCTCTTCAGCTCAAGGCTAGCACTCTACCACCTGAGCCACAGTGCCACTTCCAGCTTTTTTCTTTTTGCTTATGTGGTGCTGAGGAATCGAACCCAGGGCCCCACGCATGCAAGGCAAGCCCTCTACCACTCAGCCACCTTCCCAGCCCCTGAACACTCTACCACTTGAGCTACAGTGCCACTTCCTGTTTTCTGGTGGTTTATTGGAGATAAGAGTCGCACAGAGTTTCGTGTCTGGGCTGGCTTTGAACCTCGATCTTCAGATCTCAGCCTCCTGAGTAGCTAGGATTACAGGCATGATCCACCAGCGCTCAGCAAAATCCTATTTCTTAAAAAGAAAAAAGAATAAAAATTCAATATATTTGTTTATTTTCTTTTAAGAAGATGCACCAAATCTTGGTTGTTTTTTATTTTTTTGGTGGGGGGTCCAGTAGTGGGGCCTGAACTCTGGCCTGGGTGCTGTCCCTCAGCTCTTATCTTTTTTCTGAGGGGTTTTGTTTTTTGTTTTTTTGGTTTGGGGTTATTTTTGGTAAGTAGAGCTATTGTAGAAGTTCCTTATCATTTACACATAGGCAAGAACAACAACAACAACAAAAAGCTAGGATACCCTAATTATTGAATGAAGTGCGTGGGTGTGGCCCTCTCCTGAGCTTACTCACTGCTTTGGGCTGCCCCTGATCATTGTCCCACCCAGGTCTGGGGCATTAGTTATTCAGTGATGAACAGATTGGAAATCAGAGTTATCTGACCTGCATTAACTGATTTTAACTTACAGATCTTACTAAGCTCAAGGGTTTTTTGTTTGTTTTTGTGCCAGTACTGGGGGCTTGAACTCAGGGCCTGAGCACCATCCAATAGCTTTTTTGCTACCGGCTTGCTCTCCACCACTTGAGCCACAGTCCTTCACTTCTGGTTGTGTGTGTGTGTGTGTGTGTGTGTGTGCGCGCGCGCGCGCGCGCGCGCGCGCGCGCATGCGTGCAAGTGCACGCGTGTGCTTGGAGATAAGAGTCTTTCAGCTGAAGAGCTAAGGGACAGCACCCAGGCCCAAAGGCTATTCTAGTTTGCTAGAACAAAAAAAAAAAAAAACTGACAAAAGGAAAAAAAAAAAAAAGAATGTATGAGTCTGTTCAAGTACTTTGGCATGTTTGTAAGAATAGATAAAGTGGGGCTGGGAAGGTGGCTCAATGGTAGAGCGCTTGCCTTGCATGTATGAAGCCCTGGGTTCAATTCCTCAGCACCACATAAGCAAAAAGAAAAAAAGCCGGAAGTGGTGCTGTGGCTCAAGTGGTAGAGCTCTAGCCTTGAGCTGAAGAGCTGAGGGACAGTGCCCAGGCCCAGAGTTTAGGTCCCATGACTGGACCCAAAAAACAACAAAACAAAACAAAAGAATAGGTAAAGTGTGTGAGACCATGTGAGGGCATATTTGAATGTATAGTTTTCTTTTTTTTCATCGGTCATGGGGCTTGAACTCTGGGCCTGGGTACTGTCCCTGAGCTCTTCAAGGCAAGCACTCTACCACTTGAGCCACAGCACCACTTCTGGTTTTCTGGAGGTCAATTGGAGATAAGAGTCTCATAGACTTTCCTGCCTGGCCTGGCTTTGAACCGAGATGCTCAGATCTCAGCCTCTTGAGTATCTAGGATTACAGGCATGAGCCCCCATCACCTGACTGAATGTGTAGTTTTCACACATTGGTATTTTTACATTTGTGTGAAAGTGAGCAATGGTGTGTACATGTGTGTAACAGCATGTTTAAGTGTGTAGGACTGGCTTCAAACTGTGAATCTCAGATCTCAGCCTCCTGAGAAGCTATGATTGCAGGCTTGAGCCACCAGCCCCTAGCCTTTGGTGATTTTTGAAGAGTTCTTTGCTATTTCCAGGCATATAAAGGGATGAAAATAATATTTAACTACTTAATTTCTAATTATTCTTTTCACTTCTTCTCTATCCAAGAATGTGTTAACACACACAAAACAGTACTTAAGAACAATTTCTCCTAATCATTTCACATTAATGTGATTGTTTCTTTTTTTCTTTTTTTTTTGGGGGGGGGAGGAGGATCCAGTCATGGGGCCTGAACTCTGGGCCTGGGCCACAGCGCCACTTCCAGCTTTTTTCTTTTTGCTTATGTGGTGCTGAGGAATCGAACCCAGGGCCTCAGGCATGCAAGGCAAGCGCTCTACCACTGAGCCACTTTGTTTTATTATAAAAGGGTGCAGAACTCTAGTAAGTCTTTCTAGTATTTAATGATGAAATGATAGGAAAAGAAGAGGAGGGCGAGGAGGAGGAAGAAGAACTGTGGCCTGTAAAGAACTAGTCATTTGTCTAAGCCAGACATGTGCTTCCATGTCATCATGGACACTAAATGCCATGGGTTGGGACTCGCTCTGTTGCAGACCACATTTATGCACAGGGCGAGGCAGTCACTACGGAGAGGCAGGAAAGCCTCAAGATCTATTCCACAGCAAGGCAAACACAGAACAACGGGGCCTTGTGACGTGCCCAGTCGTTCAAAATGTGCGTCCCTTCTTCATGTGGCTTCCAATACATGACAGTCCTTGCAGCGCCATGTGCTTTACTTCTCCCTCAGCAGTGATGCCACCTGCCGCTGGTTCTCTCTTTTTGAGAGATGTCCACGCCCAGTGGATCCAGGGACTGTACTGGCTTATATTCTCTGCCAGTTGAAGATGGAGTCCCTGTGAGAGAAGTGATGGTGATGGCGATTCTCCCCACTCCCCGACCTTTCAAGGCTGCACAGGTCACTAGAGCTACCC
The DNA here is from genome assembly GCF_024711535.1 of Dipodomys merriami. Classification (NCBI taxonomy): domain Eukaryota; kingdom Metazoa; phylum Chordata; class Mammalia; order Rodentia; family Heteromyidae; genus Dipodomys; species Dipodomys merriami. Next base: position 10,570,772 of record NW_027202937.1, on the reverse strand, counting down.
GATGGTAGCTCTGATGGTGAAGCTGAGCTCCCATTGGCTCAGGGCAGGGACATGCCAGGTATAGCTACTGCTACGGCTCATGGGAAAGTTACAGAGTGTTTGTGTTGGTCTACACCCTAAGAAAGGCTTTGAGGGCTAGGAACATGGCTTAGTGGTAGAGTGCTTGCCTAGCATGATGAAGCCCTGGGTTCCATTCCTCAGTACCACATAAACAGAAAAAGCGAAAAGTGCTGTGGCTCAAGAGGTAGAGCGCTAGCCTTGAGCAAAAGAAGCTCAGGGACAGTGTCCAGGCCCTGAAAAAAGAAAGGCTTTGCAGCACAAATCACCCCGGAGCCTCTGTTTCCTTCACAGAGAGGAAATCAGTGGGGCCCAATGATACCTAGTGGTCTTGAGTAGCACTGAAAGGACAGGATTCTTAGAGGATCTTCAGCATTGGATTTCCATACCAATTTGAAACAAGCCAACTTTATTTGTGTAGAAATAACTAGGATTCCAACATAAGCCTGCAGACTCAGTGCTCCAGGCAAAAGCTCTACCTCAGAACCAGCAGGAACCCCCTTCCTATGTACCCTGAAGGCCAGAGGAGGAGGAAAGCAAGCTGTGGTTACAAGTCAGCAGGATCCTTCTTGCTGCTGATTGTCCCTCCTCCTCAGAACTACAGTACAATGCAAAAGACAGGACCAGAGAGGAACTGAAGTGATGGGCTCCTCATGCTGCCCCCTTGTGGTTACTTTAAATATTGTGATGTCCCAGATTCCTGTATCCTCTCAGCACCTCTTATTTCCTAATTTCAATTGGTTTCCAAACCAAACGAAATAGAGCAATGATGTTTATGGTAAATTCCACAACCTCTCTGTTGTCCAACCTAAAAAATCAACTCCATTTTCCTAGAGATCTGGTTCTCTCCTGCTTCTTCCCCAAATACGAGGGGAATAGCCGACTTAGCTGCCCAAACTCCATCTCGTTGACCCATTGTTCACATTGAAAGAAAGGGAAAACCTGACATTTATTGCTGCAGCGAGTAGAGAGAAGTGATCAAGGCAGCCAGTGGACAGCTTGTTCCCATAGATGAGAGAGAGAGAAAATGGAGACGCTTGCCAGCTACCTATGGCTCACATCTGTAAATCTAGCTACTCAGGAGGCTGAGATCTGAGGATCGTGATTTGTAGCCAGCCCAAGCAGCAAAGTCATTAAGACTCTGATCTCCAATAAACTACCAAAAAAGAAGCTGGAAGTAGAGCTGTGGCTCAAGTGGTAAATGCTAGCCTTAAGCACAAAAGCTTAAAGACAGCACCCAGACCCAGGTGTTCAAGCCCCAGGACTTCCACATTTTCAGAAGTGGGGAAATAAGCAGAGTGCTAGATGGTGGTAGAAGAAGTGGAGTAAAGCTGAGTGCGGTGGCTCATGCCTGTAATCCTAGCTGAGATCTGAGGATCACAGTTCAAAGCCAGCCTGGGCAGGAAAGACCATATGACTCTTATCTCCAGTTATCCACCAGATAACCAAAAGTGGCACTGTGGCTCAAAGTGGTAGAGTGCTAGCCTTGAGCAAAGAGTTCAGGGATAGTGCCCAGGCCCTGAGTTCAAGCACCCGGGCAGGCAAGGAGAAGGAGGGGAAGGAGGAGGGGGAGGAGGGAGGAGAAGTTGTTGGTAAGATGAGAAGAATGGGGTTAGTATTCAGTGTGTGAGAACCATTGATGGGGTAGAAGGAGGAACAGCGTTCACCACAACTTGGACAGCCAGAAGTTCATTGTTGCAGGACACATGGAACCACTTGACTTGGAAAATATATTCCACCATTTCCTTCTTGCATCTCTAACTCCAAGAGGGGTTCTTCAACTCCTAACAGAGCAAAAATGGGAGCAAAAGGAAAGGGGGCTGGCTTTAAAGGGTCTGAGTGAAACTCAAATTGCTGAAAAAGCCTTAGAGATCACTGGATCACAAGAAAATGGTGACCCCCCAAAAAACAACCAGGCTGGGTTTTGTCACTTGATAGACTGCTGGCCTTGCAAATAAGAGGCTCTCTGCTGGGTATAAGCTGTAGATGCAACAGGCCCCCCCACTGTCTTTCTCCCTCTCTTTCTTTCTTGCACACATGACTCAGTACTGACTCTTGAACTCAGGGCCTGGGCACTGTCCCTTAGCTTTTTCACTCCAGGCTAGTTCTTTACCCCTTGAGCCAGAGCTCCTCTTTCAGCTTTTTTTTTTTTTTTTGTCGGTCCTGGGCCTTGAACTCTGGGCCTGTGCGCTGTCCCTCAGCTCTTCAGCTCAAGGCGAGCGCTCCACCACTTGAGCTACAGCGCCACTTCCGGTTTTCTGGTGGTTTATTGGAGATAGGAGTCTCACGGTCTCTCCTGCCTGGGCTGGCTTTGAACCACGATCCTCAGATCTCAGCCTCCTGAGTAGCTAGGATTACAGGCGTGAGCCACCAGCGCCCGGCTTCTTTCAGCTTTTTGCTGGTTAATTGAAGACAATGTCACAAACTTTCCTGCCTGGAATGGCTTCAATGCTCAGTCCTCAGACCTTGGCCTCCTGAGTAGCTAGGATTATAGGCATGAGCCACCGGTGCGAGGCTCAGGTTGCCTTTTGTATTTTTTAAACTATAAATCAAGGATGCCAAAAATAGGAGCCCCAAACTAGGAAGCACCTCCAAGGGTGAAACAGGCCAGAAGAACTTCCCTCTGTAATTCATCTCCCCCCCTTCCAAGCCCTTTTCCTCTCCTCACTACTAACAGAGCAGTTGGTCATGTGACTAGTATTGTCTCCCAACACCCCCACACCCTAATCCAATCGGATCAGGCTTCAGTAACTCACAATTCTGTCATATCACTTATCTTTTCCAGCACCGTCAATGATTCCCTTTTATTTGGGGGTTCAATGCCTTCAAAAGGCAGTCTGAAATGTTCAGAATCCAGTCCCTCACACAAGAGTTAATATGTTCTGTCCCCAATTATCTTATTTTTTGGTGCCTTTCCTTTATCTTCCCTCATCCCATCCAGAAGTCTCCATTGCCCACAAGCCAGTGGAACCACTGCCAGTACCCACATACCCAGATGCTGGGGCATCTGTACTGCCCCAGCCCAGTCCCCCCTCACCCCTGGAGCTCTTCCCTTCACCTCCTCTCATCTCCCCTCAGAGCCAGCCCCCAGGTTTCAGGAGGGGAGGGAGAGAGCTCTGGCCCTGGCATCCTGAGCTACAACTTGGCACAGAATCACTCCGAACACGGTTACATTTGGATTGGCTGGTGTACTCGTTAAATAGGCTTTTGTGAATTGGCCTGGCTAGTGAACCACCCTATATAAATGTTATTTGAGTGATTGTATGGCATTGTTTCCGTGGAGAAAATTCTCTGAACTCAGAACATCTGACCAAAAGTGACCTTCGGGTACACTCCGCTTTGCACTCTGTGAGAAACTCTGTGGTTTGGCATCCATTTAGAGAGAGCATAGAGAAACCTCAGCTCTGGCCCATCTTGGGTAGCAGTGAGTTTGTGAGGAGTGGGGGCAGGGACTCTTCAGGTTGGATCATTTCCTGATTGGAGGCCTGGGAGGAAGAGGAGGAGCTGTCAGGACTTGGCTATGGATATAGAAGGTGTAGGAAAGAAAGCATAGGTGACCCCAAAAACTCTGTCCATCCCTCACCCCACATCAATGGGATGGGGGATTCTTTGTCCTCTTGGCCTCCTCCTGTTTGAGTGGAATTGGGAACTCAACCGATGAAAGAGGAACACAGTTTGAGGGACGTTGGAGGGACTAAGATGCTTGTCCTTGCATTCTCAGAGGTCTTAGCGCCAGCAGCAGGGGGCAGCAGAGGCAGGGGGAAGCAGTGAGCCCCGCCCAGGGAGGAGGGGCTTCCCCCTGCTCTGTTTCCTCCCCACAGGCCTGTGAGAGGCTGGGATTCTAGACACCCCTAGGGGGCTGCCTGGTATCAAGAGTGAGAGGGCGCTTGCCCCCAGGGTTTTGTCCTAGGGGACAGAGATTACATTCATGCTGCTGAAGTGAGGGGTTCAAGGCAGCCCCACTCTGCCTGCCTAGAGAGTAGAAAATGTGAACCTTGGGACACACATACGTAGAGCCTCTCCCTGCCTCACCTCTACAGCCAGGTGTCCAACTACAAAAGGCCATCCCACTTGGGAGGAGGTCCTGGAATTTTTTTTTTCTTATTATTTTTTGGTGCCCAGACTGTGGCTTTGCTTGTTCTGCTCAAGGCTGGTTTTCTACCGCTCCACTTTTTTTACTAGTTAATTGGATATAAGAGTTTCTTGGACTTTGTTCCCAGGCTGGCTGAGAACCATGATCCTCAGATCTCAGCCTTCTAGGTGGCATGGGCCACCAGCACCTGGAATAACTTTTAACTGTCAACCAGGACTGGCAAGAACCAGACAATGCTCTGAGGATGGGCCTCCCCAGGAGAGCCTGAGAGGCCAAGCCAAGAGGGCTAAGCAGCCTCCCACCATGGACAGAGGGGCTGAGCAGGACCCCAGACCCAGTAGGACTGAGTTACTCGGTGTGGAGAGCCTGGCGTCAGCCTTGGCAAGCTGGGAGGGGTAGGACCAGGGGTACAGCGGGAAAGCAGGTACAGTAAATGTCTTGGAAGGGAACTTCATTTGCAAGGAGTTCAGATTGAGACATCCAGTGCTCCCCCTGAAGACCAGAAAGATCTTGGGGTGGGCTGCACTAGGGCAGACACACACGACCAGAAAGTTCTACACCTGTGCCAGTATTCATGGCCAGAGGGACTCAACCTCCATAATGATGGCACGGGAACATGTGCTCATGGTTCTGTATTTGCCACCCAGGCTGCATAAATTCTGAACCAGACATGGAGGGCCCTCCCTGAGAGCAGGTTAAGCCATCCATTTCCGGTAATGGCCCAGCAGAGAAGGGACACTGGGCTGGCTTGGAGGAGGCTGAAATAATAACACAAGTAGCAACACACACACCAGGGAGGAGACAATCACATTATTTAACCATCAGTCAGAATGGACGCTGGGCATAGGGCTAGATAGGGTCCCGGGAATCCCTTCCATCCATTGGCTAGACGTCCTCCAATTACAAGGTGAGTGGGTGCCCAAGGGAGGGACTGGTGTAGCCAGGACAGCAACTCATGAGGCTCATGGTGATTTACCAGCCAATATGGAAGAACTTGAGTATATCAACAATCTGCTGGATGCAGGTACTGCTCAACCCTCATTCATCCATTTCTTCCCTGGTCCTCCAGTGGCACCCAGGTCCTGCCAGACCCAGAGCAAGGGAAAGAGGACAGCAGGTAGGTGATCAGGGGCTAACCCTAGTAGGTAAAGATGAGGGAGCCTCACCCTGGAGAGAGATCTGAAGCCCTGAGGCAAAGGCGGCCATTTTGTCAGCATTCACAGTGGGGGCTCCGGGTGTGGTGGACCCACATAGTCACGGAGGAGAACCCTGAGGCCAGGGTGGGGGGACCAGAGCCACCCTGGGAGAGTTTGTCTCCAACCTTGGCTGGAATTTGTTGGCTTTTCTCTGGCATTTGCTTTTCCCACTCTTTAAATAATATAGTTACTTTTAAATACAAAATACACAGTATCCTTTCTCTTCCACTTGTTTGGGGGTGATGGGGAGGTGAGTTTTAAATAAGGATCTCAGTTCTTGAAAGGGTCAAAGGCTCCAGGTGGGCAGGCTAGGAGTCCAAGATGACACCCCTCCCCCGGTGTGTCCCTGCACCCCTGATCCAGCCCCTCCCCTTACGGCTCTTGACTGGGGGCTCATGATGCCCTGGCCCAAGGCCCCATAGGTGGTGAGGAGCCCTTGTGGGAGAAGGCACAGGGCTGATGCTGTGTGGCTCCAGGTTGGCCTAGATCTTTTACAGACAGGGTCAGACAGAAGAGGTCTTAGCCCATGAAACAAACAGGTCCCAGCAGCACCCCTCCCCGCCTCGTGGGGGCTCCCAGGTCGGAGAAGGAAGCATCCAGCACCGGCAACTGCTCCAGCACCGGCGTGCGCACCTCCAGCACCGTCCGGCCTTGCTGTGTCTTGAGGAAAACATGGGGAAAGAGAAGAAGTGAGTGGTGGAGGCCTCCCCCAGGCACCCCCAAACCTTAGCCCCAATCTTGCCTCTCGCCTGAGCATCCTGACCCCATCTTAACTCAAGATTGGGGTGTTGATGTTCCTGCCTGTGACTCCACAAGTCTAAGTGTTTGCCTTTCATGTGCCTCTGCTTTGCATCTGTGTGTCCTGTGTCCAAGCCTGAATAAGTCCTCTGGTGTGATTGCTGGTCAGTACACACAGGTGAGCCCCACCTGGAGGGCTCTGGCTCCCATCCTTCCACCCTCCTCCTCGCCTCCCATTTGAGCTCACTCAGGCACACACCACCAGGAAGCTCGCCTCCTTCCTGCTGTCCTCGGGCATCTGCCCAAAGTGTCCATCTACAGCCTGAGGCTGAGATTCCCCTCCCACCCAGCCTTCTTGAGTCCCACCTGACATCCATCTCTGAATTCCTTGACATAGGGGCTGGTCTCTGGACTCAGTTCATCTTCATTGGCCCCCCGGAGTCTCAGGGGACCATCGCGGGATACTCCAGAGCAGGGGTAGGAGACGTCCTGGTGGGCTGAGACGCTGAGCAGGCGTAGGAAGGTGAGCTGGACCACACCCACTGGGGACCCCTCTGAGTCCACGTAGGAGAACTGGAAGAAGAGGAGCAGCAGAGGAGTCATTGGTGGGCCTAGAAAGCATAGAAGAACTGGAGACACTGAGGCAGGGCTGAGAACAGGGAATCGGTGGGCAGCCTGGGCCAGTGGAGAGGTGAGGAGCCAGGGGGCTGGGGACAAGGCAAAGGCTAACTTCTGTCTTAAGTTTCATGCAAAGGAGACAAAGGGAGCATCAGGGGGCGGGGGAGGAGGAAGGAAAGTCCCCTCTGTGGACTTTTGGGGACCTTGTCACATAAATCCAGCCACCGTGGGGCCCTGAATGGTTTCCGCTAGGAACGGAGAGAGAGGGTCTGAGGTAGGGAGATGGGGACAGTAGCCTGGGTCCAGTTCGCACCTGTGTGACATCATCCCTGGGCGTCACACAAGTCTCCCCTCCTGCTGTAAAGTTGCAGAAAACTCGGAAAGCATCTCGAGCACAGCCCTGGTTGGGGTCCACCCAGTATTCTCCTATTGGCGGGGGACAGGGGGTGGGGGAGGACAGAGAAGAGACAGGGAATGTCTGCGCTCCAAGATGATCATCACCCCAATTTCCTTCTTCTTTCCCTCCTACCCAGCACCCCCAGCCCTCCCTATAGCGCTCTGTCTGCCAGTCCCCCTCCCCCTCCCACCTCAGCCCTTCTCACCTCCTACTCTAGTTTTCCTCATCACCTTCCAGCCTTATTCTGCCAAACAGCCCTACTACCCCCTATTAGTAACCCAGGCTCCTCATGCTGAGGACACTGTGTGGTATACGTGCTTATGCATATCCATCTGTCTGCATAAATGGGAGTGCTATGAACATCTGTGTTTTTGTCTACTCCTGTAATGTAAGGTGGCACAATATAGAGGGAATTTCACATCTGTGGCTAAAACATCTAATTATTTCTGATCTGGGTGATCAAGAAGCCCGGTTCAAAGCCTCTAGGCCCTCACCCACAACCCAGCACCTTTCCTAGGGCCCTCAACATCCATTGTGCCCGCTGGGGGGAGGGGGAGATGCCCTGAGGAGGTGGCTAACCATCAGGCAGTTCCGGGTGGCAGAGCTTCAGGTCCTGGCAGGTGCGGGCGGGGCTGTCCTGCGTCCCCGTTGGACGCCTCATTTGCTCAATTTCTTCCCTCAGAGAGTCTAGTGAGCCAAAGATCTCCTCCAGCCCCCCAGGAGTGCCTGGGGCACCTCCAGTAGGCATGGGCTCATCTTCCTGCACAATACGGCTCCCGTCCACTGAGCGGCGAGTCTTCTTGGGCATCTGGATGGGCAGTGGCTGGATCACCTCACCCGGGGGTCCCTGGGTGGAGACACGTGAAGGGTGAGATGAGGTTGGTATAAAGGCAAAGCAGAGAGACAGCACAACAGAGAACTGTCAGAGAAGCAGGCCCTGCCTCCTAACTCACCGGGTGTCCTGGAGGGCCCTGAACACCCTTCTCGCCCTTGGGTCCAGCTGGGCCCTGATGAAGGAATTAATAAGGTCAAAGAGAGGTCAAGAGGTCAAGCATGGGATCAAGATCACAAGGGAATGAGGGGCTCCCTGGGATGAGGCAGGGCAAGGGTGAAGTCCAGCTGGAGGAAGCAAAGGTCAGAGTTGACAGTCACTCACTGTGGCTCCTTTAGCTCCTTTGGGGCCAGCGGGTCCCTGTGAAATGAGGAACAGAAGGAAGTGGTCACCACAGGTGAAGGATAGGACGCAGAGGAATGAAGACAAGGACAGCAATCATGGAAGCACAGGGAGGAAACATGGGGAGGCGGGGCCATGTTTGTCAGTCTGGTGACTGCTGTGGAATTCATCAGGGGATCCTGCGGGTGGGGAAAGGGTTTCCAGAGGATGAGGTACTCACAGGGAGACCAGGGGGCCCTCCAGGGCCGATGGGGCCAGATGCTCCTGGGATACCCTAGAATGAAGAAGGGTCTGATTCAACTGCACTCTGCCCCTATCTCTCCTGAGCATCTGTTCCCTTCACCACTGAGTCCCAGTCCCAGCCCTCCCATCTCAAACATGAACGCCACCCTTACCCTCCCCCCAGCCTCCCTCCCACCCCCCCTGCCCCCGTCACCGCCACCGCTGGACCTGCCAGCATCATGTCCCCTACCTACCGTCTCTCCCTTCTGTCCAGGGGAGCCCTGAGGTCCAGGAAGCCCCCGATCACCCTTCTCTCCTTGCTCTCCCGTGGGCCCAATCAGTCCAATGAGACCAGGATGACCCTGGAGAAGGGAGAGGCAGTCAGAGGGAGGCAGGAAAGAGACACGTGGATGGGGAAGAAGAACTAGGAAGAAAGGGACATGGATGCCAAGTCTGGGGGAGATTGGCAGCTGTGCCGGACTCCCCTGAGTAAGGACCCCCAATCCCTGGGCGCTAGAGGCCTGGGGCCAAGCAGTAGGCACTCTATCCCCGCAGCTTTCAGAGGCTGAGTGATGGAGGCAACTGGCCACACGTCTGTCCCTTACCTTCTCTCCCTTAGGTCCAGCATCCCCTCGGAGGCCAGGAAGCCCTGGGGGTCCCTGTGGGAACACAAGAAGTCACTGTCCCCAGGAAGAGGTGGGGCTACGTTCTTCCAGGACCACCCCCCACATCCTCTAGTGATTTATCTTGATGCTTGCTACCCCACAGCCCCATTCACCAACCAGCCCAGTTCTGTTCACTCACCACAGGACCTGGGGGCCCAGCCTGGCCTGTAGCTCCAGGACGGCCTTGCTGACCCTACGGATTGGAGAGAATTCAAGAGTCAGGAGGGCTTTTCCTGACTCCTCCCACTGCACCCTCCCATGTCTCTGCACCCCCCACCCCCACCCAGTGCCTCTACACCACAACTCACCACTGAGCCTGGGAGCCCCCTCAGACCATCAGGGCCAGGTTTTCCTGCTGGGCCTGCAGGACCCACAGGGCCTGTCTTTCCTGGAGCACCCACAGCACCGGGATCTCCCTGAAACACATGGAAAGCATGTGTCCTAAAGGACAGGGGAGCCAAGCACTGTGGCTCATGCCTATAATACACTATTTGATGGCAGAGATCAGGAAGATTATGATTCAAGGGCAGCCTGGGAAACAAGTTCATAAGCCCTTATCTCAATCACTAAAAACTGGACATAGTGGTACGTACCTTTTCTCCCAGCTATGTGGGACACATAAATAGCATTGAGGTCCAGGATATCAAAGGAATAAATGTGAAACCTTACTAAAAGAAGTAGCAAAGGCTTTAAGGGCTACAGGCATAGCTCAAATGGTAGAGCACCTGCCTACAAACTCCACTACTGCCAAAAAATAAAAGCACAGAGGGGAGAGTAGAGGAGAGCTAAGGAAGGAGAAGGAGAGAAGATAAACTTTAGGAACCCCTGAGGTAGGAACAAGTACAGAACCCAATTCTCCAAAGGGGCTCAATATGGGAGGGGCAGGTAGGCAGTCGGTATCTGGAGAGGAGAAGTCAGGTCGGGGAGGGAGATGGAGCGAATGTTCCAATGATCAGGTCAGCTTCTCTTTCTCACCTTGGCTCCTTTCTCTCCTTGTCGCCCCTCTGGACCAGGTGTGCCAGCAGGACCCTGCAAATGGAGGTAAGGAAAAAGGAGATGAGGTGGGATCATCTGGGCTCAACCTGTCCCACACCCTCATCTTCTTGGACATGCATACTTGCACCTACACACAAACGTACATACACACTCTTGTACAAGTGCAGAGTACCTGTCACCGGTGGTAAGACTAGCTATCAGGTATTCAGATAGGAACAGTTCTGCACATCTAATGAAGAACCATTTGCCTACATCCCAACTCCTGCCCACAGCCACTAAGTTAAGAGTCCGCAGGGGCCTATAATAATGCCACCCCCACTCCAGTGTCCATTCTAGTTCATCAATAAGCACCACCACCCCTGACAAGGTCAGACAGAGCAAAATACAGGAAAAGAAAAAAAAACGAGATACCTAAGGGACATGAATCGAACGCACTGCTTGAGAACACAAATACACTGTAGCCAAGGACAACTCAGACACCAGCCCATCTCCTGCCATTACCCCAGCTCTGTCCAGCCTAGGTCCCAGCTCCAAGTATCCACCTCACTTACCCGCTTTCCAAGCGGTCCAGGGGGTCCATTCTCTCCAGTGGGGCCAGGGGAGCCCTGGGAAGGGAGGAACCAGAGAGGATGAGTGGCCTTGCAGACAAGACCTTTGGGACCAGGGCAAAGAAGAGAAGTTTGAGGCTTTAGCTCCGTGGGTGGAGGGGACGGGTGTCACTCACAGGCTGTCCTGGCTCGCCATCTTCTCCTCGGTCACCCTTAGCACCATCTTGACCCTACAGAGATGGAGAGAAGGTCAGAGGAAGGCCTTTCAACCCAGCGAGTGTTACTCCCAAGATTACCAATCCACCATCCCTCAGCCTGCCCTGCTGTACCGCAGCTTCCCAACACCCACCCCGTCAGCCGTGCAGAGGACCTCCATGGAAGCCCCACCACAGACGCCCCTTCCCATCCCTGGGTAACACTCACCCGAGGGCCTCCTTCTCCAGGAGGGCCAGGGTCACCAGGAAAACCAACGGGACCCTGATCCAGGGAGACAGCACAGGTCAGTCACAGCCCCCCTAAGTCCAGCCAGCACTGACCCCAGGGCACAAGAAGGATGGCTACAAGCATCTGTCTTGCCCGCCTCATGACCTCTTTGTCTTAGAAAGCTTCTAGTAAACCAACTAGAGGGCATCTCTCACATGGGCAACCTTCCCCGGAGACCTGCGCCCTGGAACAGCCTCTCTTCCAAACATCCCCTGCCCTCCATCCCCACCTCCAAGATCCCCCACATTCCACTCACAGGACCCCCCTCTCACACCACCCCTCAAACTCACAGGGTTCCCTTTGGGGCCATCATCGCCTGTGGGGCCTTTAGGCCCTGGTGGTCCTGCTTCTCCTGCTTGCCCCGACTCTCCTTTCTCTCCACGCTCCCCACGTGGACCCTGGAGAATGAGGGAAGGGTGCAGATGATCTCAGCAGGTCTTCAAGCTCAGAGATGCAGGTCCTGCTCCCAGGACACCGTGAGTCTCCCCCCTACATACACCCACACACACTGCCCCTGAGTGACAATGAAACAGGCTCTGAAAATGAAGCTTTGGGAGGGGGGGTCCTCTCTCCCCTTCCCTTCAAGGAAAGGGCTCCCTGAAGTGCAGGGATTAGGTGGACAGTAGAGATTCTTAGGCTGTAGAAGGGGGATTGAAGCTCAAAGAGACAAGAAGAAAAAAGATGGGGTTGAGGACTGAAGGAGTTTGGAGAACAGGGCCTCACTCACCTTGACTCCTGGCTCACCCTGGACCCCTGGAGACCCTGATTCTCCGGGCTCACCCTACAAAGAAATTGGGGTCAACATCCTCTATCCCTGCAAAGTCCTGGTATTTCCCACATCTCATTCTGTTTTGTTTTGTTTTGTTCTTGCTGGTCGTGGACCTTCAACTCGGGGCCTGAGTGCTATCCCTGAACTCTGCTCTCAAGGTTAGCACTCTACCACTTTGAGCCACAGATCCACTTCTGGTTTTCTGGGGGATAATTGGAGATAAGGACTTTCTTGCTAGGGCTGGCTTCAAACCATGATCCTCAGATCACAGCTTCCTGAGTAGCTAGGATTATAGGAGTGAGCAGTGCCCAGCCCATGTCTCATTCTGTTTTTTTCTTTTCTTTTTTTGTCAGCCATGGGACCTGAACGCTGGGTCTGGGTGCTGTCCCTCAGCTCTTCAGCTCAAGACTAGCACTGTACCACTTAAGCCACAGTGCCACTTCTGGCTTTTTCTGCTTATGTGGTGCTGAGGAATTAAACCCAGGGCCTCATGCATGCAAGGTAAGCACTCTACCACTGAGCCACCTTCCAAGCCCCTCATTCTGTTTTTCACCCTCAACAAAACAGGCAGCATTCAGCCCTTATTCCTATCCCCTAAAATTGATCCATTCACCACGACCCCCTCCCCAGCTACCTTCTGTCCAGGGGGACCCAGGTTTCCGACACCTCCGGGAGGACCTTGTGGGCCCTAGAAGAGGAACAGGAAGAGAAGTCATTGCTGAAGCATATCAGGGGCCTGGATGAGAACCCAGTGTCACAGCACTGAGGGTGGCAGCCCTTCCCAGGTGTCAGGGGCTTCTCTTAGCACCCGAGATGAATCTAGAGTTTGGGGATGGGGAAAGGAAGACAAAGGACATTAATCTGAAAGAACAAGGCCCAAAGAGACTCACATCAGCGCCATTGGGTCCTGCTGGGCCTCGAGGTCCTGGGGGGCCTGGTGGTCCCTGGGGGAAACAGAGATACATAAGGGGTGGAGAAGTGAAGTGAGAGGAGCTCCGGGGATGAGCATGGATGGCGAGGGCTGGACAAGCCAAGGTCCCAGCAGAGAGCAGGAGGAAGGGGGAGACAGAGACAGACAGACAGACAGACAGCTTACACACACACACACACAGAGGCCAGGGCACATAGGCCTCAAGGTTGGAAGTGGGAGCGTTCTCAAGGGAGAATTGGGGTGTGGGATGATGTCACTAAGGGTCATACTTACCATAGGACCCACATCTCCCGTTTCTCCCTTCTCTCCGGAGGGACCTGGCAAACCCTGTGCAGATACACAAAGTACAAACCCAGGTGCTGACCCTGCAAAAGCCCAGGCCGAAGGCGCCAGGCCCCACAGCAGTGGAGCCAGTGACCTATCCCCACCGAACCTTTCCTCATCCCTTGGCTGCTGCCAGGGATCTCAGGCAAACATCAGCTCCATCCTGACCCTTACCACCCTCCACTCACCTGGAGGCCAATGGGTCCTGGAGGTCCATTGAATCCTCTTGTGCCTTCATCACCTTTGGCACCAAAGTGTCCTTGGGGCCCCCGAGCTCCAGGCTCCCCATCCGCTCCCTGGATGGAAGAAAAGGACGTGAGTCAGGTGTTCTCTACTCACAAACCCCACACAGGGCTAAGCATCAGACCCAAAGATACTGCCCCCTACCCCAAGGGCAAAGGGGAACCAAGACAAACTAATGGGCACTCACTGCTGCTCCGGGCTGTCCCACAGGACCAATGGGTCCAGGAGGTCCAGGAGGGCCCTGGGGAAGAAAGGAGGAGAGTCAGAAATAGCAAGGAAATGAATCATGAGAGGCTAGGGTTAAAGACCAGGAGGTCAAAGGTCAAGGATACTCACGTGTTCACCCTTGTTCCCTTTGGTCCCCTTCTGTCCAGGGTCTCCCACTTCACCCTGGGAGGGGATGGTGAATGAGATATGAGAGAAAATAACTGGAGCGAGGCAAATAATCGGATGGGAGGAGTCAGAGGTCACGGTCAGATCGGCAATCTCATTTGAAGAGAAGATTGGTCAAGTCCGTGGGTTCCCTCACCTTGTCTCCATCCTCTCCAGCTCCACCCGGGGGTCCAGCAGGACCGGGAAGCCCCACAGGACCCTGTACCCCATCGCGGCCAGTTGGACCAATAGGACCCTTTTCACCCTGTGGGAAATGAAGAGAGGTGTCAGGGCCTGGAGATGACCTTCACCCTCAGACACCCCTATAGGAAACTTCCAGAGCCATTCCCCCAGTCACACACACACACACACACACACACACACACACACACACACACACACACACTCACCGGGACACCTTTCTCTCCTGCTGCTCCAGGGGGACCCTGTGGGCCTGGGCGTCCTGGGGGACCAATAGGGCCCCCAGATCCTGCTGCACCTCGCTCTCCTGGGGAGCCCTGAGGGAGGAAATGGAGTCAGGCCTTTAAAAAGGAGGCTCAGACCACCCAAACCAGAGTACCTCTGACTATGAATCCCAAGAGAACAAAAAGTTAGATACACTCTGACTTTTCTAATGGCCCCTTCCAGAGGCCCGCCCCCCTCCTTCATCCTTTCTCCCCCATCTTCTCCCCTATTCCTTCCCATTACCCCTCAGGGACCCAAGACTCACTGCAGGGCCAGGTGGGCCAGCTGGACCTTCATTCCCCTTCAAACCAGATCCACCCTATAAACCACAGATTTGGAGAAATAGTTTGATGAGAAGGCGAAGGATTCAGAGGAATAGTGCTCAGGGGGCATGCTGGGAAATGTGAGGGTGGGGAGAGCAGCCAGGCTGAGACACGGACATGGGAAGTGATACGGAGGGTCAGGACGCAAGGTTACAGGCGGTTAGCTTTGGGGTCACACTCACAGCAGTGCCTGGGAGGCCTCTCTCTCCTGGAAAACCTCTCAGACCAGCAGGACCGTCCTTCCCTGGGGCCCCTGGGGGCCCAGGATCACCCTAAGAGGAAAGAAGAGGTGATGAGTCACATCCATGCTCCCAAATTGAACAGAGAGCGTGGTGACCCTTCAAATCTGTAGTAATTGGTTCCTTTTGCACCCAACCCCAAATCCCAACGTCCCCACCCCCCTCTGCTGACCCTTGCTGACCTTTGTTCCTTCTTTTCCAGCTGTGCCAGGCAGTCCTTGCTCTCCAGGAGGCCCCGGGGGGCCAGGGTGACCTCTTTCCCCCATAGGGCCACTTTCTCCTGCTGTTCCCTGGGGAAAGGTGGAGTTCCGAAGCTTCGCCCCTTTGCCTTCCCATCAGCCCAAAGAACCCACCCTGACCTCCCCCAAACACCAACAGTCCAGCTACTGGGGAATTGCTGGGGTTCTCCAAGAAGCTACTGGGCTTGGTCTTCCCCGCAAAGTAGGGTGACTCCGCCACCTTGTGTTCCTGTAGGAGGACTACCTCTTCTAGAAGAGACAAGCACCCCCAGAAATAGACTGAAACCCCAGCCCCCAAGGTCAGGCCAGGCAAGCCACGGGTGGAGAGAAGAGACACTGGGAGCCACTGTCTCCTGGCAGCAGACCTACCTGAGGTCCCACCACTCCGGGAGGTCCCGGGGGACCCGTCTTTCCTTGGAAACCCTGCAAAAGGAAAACAATAGAGGACCTTAGGGTACACTGGGCTCTGGGCTGGGTCTGAGCAACACCATGGTCACTCAGGAGAACCTCTTGCATGCGGATCCTCCAGACAGCTGTGGAGTGTGAGGGTCTCGGGAGACCACCCGAGCCAGGGCGAGCAGGGCTATCACTCACCACTTCTCCTCTCTGGCCGGGATGGCCCGGCAGCCCGTCCTTCCCAGGGGGTCCCTGGAAGGGATTCAGGGGTCAGTCAGCTCTAGGCTGGGAAGGGGGATGGAGAAGAAAGACTCAGAGGCCAGCAGTCAACTTACAGGGGGGCCTTTGGGGCCAGGAAATCCATTGGGGCCCTGAGGTCCAGGGAGACCCTAAAGACAGAGAAGGTTTGAGTGATGAGAAGAGTTCTGGACACACTTCCTCCCTGGGGAACACTGGGGAATGAGACACTCAAGCCACACTCACCCTCTCTCCAGGGGGCCCATGGGGGCCATCACCACCTGATGTTCCCTGTGGGGGAAACAGAGTCACAGGAGTGGAATGAATGGGCTTTCGTCCCTGAAGAAGATGAGTCAGGGGGTGGGAGGACCCGCAGCAGAGGGCAGAGGCCTGAGGAGTCCACTAACCTTAGCTCCAGACTTCCCAGTAGCTCCTCGGGGGCCCCGCTGACCCCGGGGACCCTAGGCAGAAGAGTTGTTAGAAACACTCAAAACGCACCTCATCCGAGGTTGAACCTCCTGCTTCCTCCCTCTTCCACTCACCGTGGGGCCCCGTTCCCCCCGAGGTCCTGCTTTTCCTGACAGGCCCTGGTGGGAATGAAGTAGAAAGTAAAAATCATCCAGGGTATGACCCTTCCCAGACCCCTCCAAACCCTCTCTCTGTACCCTCGCCCTCCCCCAGCTTACCCGGGCTCCCTTTTCTCCACTGGCTCCAGGAAAACCAGGAAATCCCAAGGACCCCTGGAGAGCACAGAGAAGGGGGTTCAATTGAGAAGTCATGAAGGGGAAGGGGGTTCAGGAAGGACAAAGTGGGTCCAGAGAGACCACGTAGAGAGCAGAAGGGGAGGTCTCGGCCTTGCTGATAACTAGGTGGTCTTAAGCAAACCCCTTGGGCCTCTGTTTCCTCCTGTGTAGAACAGGGGTTGGCTACTCTTGAGAGTACCCAGTGCTGTGCTAGAGTGTGCTTCCTGGGGTCAGGGGTCAGGGAAGGAAAAGGGAAGTGAGGCACAAGTGAAACATCATATCACCTTGGGACCTTGTCGTCCAGGGTAGCCAGGCAGACCAGGAACACCCAGCTTGCCCTAGACGGGGACAGGAAGCAAGAGTAAGAGGAACCACATACACTACTCCATCCTAGAGACCCTCTGAGAGGTGAGAGCCAGCCCAGAGACGATGCTCCTCACCACACCCCCAACCCCAGCCCCTCATCTCCCACCCTACAAGCTGCTTGACTCTGCTAGTCTCTCTTCCTGAGAGTGGATGATCCCTAACTCTATCACTAGGATCCTGCTTCTCACATCTGCGGACATCTGCAGCCATATGACATCCTTCAGGGTCCCTGTGACCCAGCCATTGCCCATGGGCCAACCTCAGTGCCTTCCTCCCTGATGCTCCCACCAAGACCACGCCTCCCACAGGCCTGATCCTTTCTCTCAGCCTCTTCCTGTGGGCCCCCTTCCTCCTCATGCTCCAGGGCCCTCCTTGCTGAGACATCTGCAGAGCAGTGGTTGGAAGTGGGGTTCTATCCTTAGCCTCCCTGCATTCAAACCGGCAGTAGTTAACAAACTCCCTAATATTCCTGGGTCTCTGCACAGCTTCAGGACGGTCATACACTGACCTCAAAGGTCTGATAGAACACATAAACACAGCATTCAACACACACAGGGCCACAGATCTCACCTCCTCTTTAACTCTCCGCCTTCAAACCTCATATCCTCACTCTGCCTAGAGGTCCTGTCAATGCCTGTCTTCACCAAACTCATCATAACAGCTTTTCCTTGCTTCAACCCCTCAAGTGACCAAGAGATGCCTTACACACATAAGATTCGCGTATGGCCCTTTCCTATTGACTTGCCGGCTTCTACTACCTTCTCCCCCTGCCCTTAGCCTGTCCCAAGGCCCCGGCGCTACTTCCCACATCTCCAGAGGCACCAAGCTCAGATCCATCATCCCCATCACCTTCTCGCCCAGGAGCCCAGGGGGCCCAGGGTCTCCGGTGGGTCCAGTGCGTCCCTTCGGTCCCTCAGGACCATCCTCTCCCCTGGAACCAGGCACTCCAACCTCGCCCTGAGTAAGAGGGTTGGGGAGGTGAATATCAGGAACTAGAGGGGGACCCGGGTCCCAGGAAAGCATTGGGAACCAGGAAAGGTGAGTGGTCTTGTGGGTTCCTAGAAGCTACTGAAGGGCAGGGTCTTCACAGAGCATGGAGACTCTGATTGGAGGCCCAGTGTGACAGACTGTGGAGCTGTCATCCCAGCGGGATCAAGCTCTAAAGGGATTATTTGGGGAATCAGGCTGCAGATCAGAAAACAGGCTGGCAATTGGGGGCCCCAAAGTGGAGGATTGTTAAGGTAGAGGGTTGGGAAATCATGTTGGGTCTTCTATTTACCCTGTCTCCTTTTACGCCTATGTCACCTTTGAAGCCAGGAAAGCCATCTTCGCCCTAGAGGTGGAAGATCGGGGAAGCCAGAGGGAATGGTTTCAGAGATGACAAGTAGAAGGGTGGATTTCAAAAGCTGGAGGGCCACGTGGGGCAGGTTGAGAGGAGAGAGTAGCCTCCAGTTCTGCTCACCTTTTCACCCTTATGACCCTTCAGGCCTCGGATCCCATCGACACCCTAGAATGAGGAGGAGAATAGAGAATGATCAGCATATGGAGCATGGGCTGGAAGGTCCAAGTTCCTAAGTAAGAGCCTGCACGTTCCTATTCAGAGCCTGAGACCCTGAACCCTGTTCACATCTAGAGGCTGACCCATAGCGAAGCCCAGAGGAATCTCCCCTGTGGTTAGTTACCTTGACACCTCGAGGTCCTGGGTATCCTAGAGGACCCTGAGGTCCAGATGGACCCTGGAAGAAGAAAGAAAAGTGTTCTAAGGGAGCCTTAGCACATCACTGTGGGGACTTCAGAGGGAGAGAGAAATGAAGTGTAGTTTTAAGAACATGAGCTGGGCACTCATGGCTCATGCCTGTAATCTTAGCTACTCAGGAGGCGGAGATCTGAGAATCGGGGTTCAAAGCCAGCCCAGGTAAGAAAAATCTGTGAGACTCTTCTAATGAACTATTCAGAAAAACCCAGCAATGGTGCTGTGGCTCAAGTGGTAGAGCACTAGCCTGGAGCACAAAGAGGCTCAGGGACAGCACCCAGGCCCTGAGTTCAAGCCCCAGGACCTGTGGGAAAAAAGAACATGAGAGTTATTAGGGTTACAAAATATGGGAAATGGGAATATCACCAGAGTGTGCGAAGGAGTTAAGGAAATCCAAAGAACTCTGGACCCCTGAAACTGGACACAGACTTCTTTAAGAGGTAAAAGGAGGTATAGAAGACCTCACCTGGTTTCCTTTGGTTCCAGGAGGACCTTCCTTCCCAGGATGACCCTAGGGAGGAGGAGATGGAGAATATGATTGCTTTGCCCTGGCACCTTCCCTACACCCTCCCTGCATGTTTTCCAGTCCAATTTCCCTGTAATTGTGACCTTCCAGTGCAAAGGGGACACTGTGGATGTTCACTGAAGGAGCTTGTAAGTGACACCCTGCGATCTGGGGGCAGAGAGAACTTATGATCAGAGGTAGGGATCCACTCACCGGGAGTCCATCTGAGCCAGGCATGCCAGGGAGCCCTGGTTTCCCTCGAGGACCCTGAGGAAAGGCAGGGTGGATCAGAGTCACTAGAGGGTCAAGCAGGTCTTAATAGTTAAAGCTCCAATAGATAGTTCAAGCCCTACCCCTCCACATACACACACACAACCCTAGAGCCCCATGGCCTACACATCCTTTGATACTTACCTTCTCTCCATGAGGGCCAATGGCGCCCTGAGGCCCAGGGAGACCCTGTACACAAGGAGAGAGAAGTCACAAGGGAGTGATCAAGGAGGCCCTGGGACCCTGAACCCTGTCCCCCTCTGGAGTGTGACCCATCCTGAAGCTCAGAGGAAGTCACCCGGGGGTAGGAGTGGGCAGAGATTCTCACCTGGGTCCCAGGAGTGCCCTGTTGTCCAGGGGGTCCTGGCTCTCCCTGGGGTCCCTAGAAACAGGTGGTCAGGCAGGGGTCAGAAGGAGATGGTAACAAATACGGCAGAAGCCTGCAAAAGCAGCCAAGATAGCGGGAGCAGGAGGCAGAGAGGGGGCCAAAATGGTGACGAACAAGACCAAAGTAGAGCTTTGTGGCCTAAGAGGAGGCATTTCCATGCCAATCACTCACCAAGCTCCCTTTGGGGCCATGGGGACCATCCATGCCTCGGACTCCCTGAAACATGAGAGGGGTGTGAGGAGGCTGAAAGGGGTGGCCAAGCCAGGAAGGGGCCTGTGGTTTCTGAAAGGCCTGGCTATTCTAGAGGATGGACAGGCTTGGTCAGACCACCAATTCATCAGACGAAGCCAGCAGCCCATCCCAGATCTGCAGGGCGTGGGTCTGTGGCTTTGTGGATTTGAGGGTTCTGCTTTGTTTTTCTTGTGGGTTCTTGTTTTGTTTTAGCTATGTTCAGAGCCTGGCATCATCTGGCTCTCCCAGTACTTCTGGAAAAGGTTGGAGCAGGGATAGCTGGGGTCGGGAGTGGGAAAGCTCACATGGGAGGGAAAAGAGATGAGGAGAGGGGAAGGGAGGAGGGAAGCAGTTAGAAAGAGTGGCAAGTTGGAAAGGTCAAGGGATAATCACTTACCGGGGGCCCGGGAATGCCAGGTGGGCCTTTGGGACCAAGGAGTCCTCGAGGTCCCTGCATGCAAGGTTGAAGGAGAAGACAACATGAATGGGGGAGAGGAAGTGCATCCCTTCTGTGGTCATATCCCTCTCTTGGCCTCCCTAGAGCCCTTCCCCCAGCCCAGCCCCAGATACTCACCGACTCTCCGGGCAGCCCCCGAGGCCCAATCTCCCCATCATCTCCCTGGAAGTGGAGGACATGAAGACGTAACCTTCTTTCTAGACTTTTCCTGAGCTCAACCCCTACCCTTGCCACCACACTTACCCGTTCTCCATCCTCTCCAGGAGGACCAGGGAGACCCTGGGCACCAGTATCACCCTGAAAAAATGGAAGGATAGCTAAGAAGAGCCTCAGAGCCCCCAGCACAGGCAGACACTGATGCCCCCCTCACTTTAGCTAACCACTCAGTCACTGAGCGTCAGTCTCCTTGCCTTAAGATCCCTACCTCCCACCCACGAAGATCTACCTCCTTATAAGAGCTAGCCCCCCAAGATACTCACCCTATGTCCTTTCTCTCCAGGTAGCCCTGGAAGTCCATCAAAACCTCGATCACCCTAGGAGGAAGAGGAACAGTCAGGGTGAGGGTCCAGGTCCTTTCCCAGTCCATAATCCCTCACTGCTACATCCTGAGTGGGGAGAGGCTCCTTCCTGGGGAGGGCCTGAGTCACTAGTGAGCACTGGTGGGGCTGAGAATTATAGACTCAGATAGGGAGCCTAGTCTGTTACCTTTACTCCAGGTTCTCCGGGCATCCCTCGGGCTCCATCAGCACCCGCTCGGCCCTGTAGGAGCAAGGATAGGGTCGGAGCAATATGGACACAGTCCTCCACCCTCCAAGCCCTAGCTCCCACCAATGCCTATCCCATTATGGTAAACTTACCCTTCGCCCAGCTTTGCCAGGTGGACCTGTGAGGCCCTGGGGTCCTCTGGGGCCCTAGTGAGGGAAAACACAGGGGCAGGGTTAGTGGGCATAGATGGGGAAAACAGAGCTGAGGAATCTGATGTGGGAGCCACCACCTGAGGTCCTAGGTCTCCAGATTCTCCTTTTAGGCCAGGGCTCCCAGGCTGTCCCTGTGAGAGAGAAGGAAGGGTGGCCATGAAGGACACACTCGCAGTGATCTCAAAGCCACCCTCAAAAGTGTGAAACAACCTTCAAACCACTTTTGTCTTGTTTTGTTTTCCAGAACTATCCATAACCCTGTAGACAAACAGGAGACCCTCTCTCACAGCAGCCCCGCTTCACTCACCAAGGGTCCAGGGCGGCCTGTGTACCCCATGGGACCAGGGGGGCCACGGAGTGCCAGCTAGGAGAAGACAGACAGCAGAATTGAGGAGATTCATGGAGAATTCTAGTAGACCCCCCAAATTTGCTCTTCTACTTCTAATTCTTTCCCATGCCTTCTGTTCTCACCACACACCCCCTCAGCCCCAAACCAACCCAGACCTTCCCTGCCCTCCCCTCACTCCAACCCCTCCAGGCCTCTCCTAGCAGCTCCCCCCTTTCCTACTGTGCACCTCCCTCCACCAGGAGCCCCCTCCAGCCTCCTCACCCGTGCCTGCTGCAGAATGGCTTGGGCCTGAGCCTCTTGTGCTGCCACCATGGGGCCCTTCTCACCCGCGCTACTGCCAAATCGGAACTGGGGGGCAAGGGGAAACGTTCAAGTTCTCTTCCAGGAAATCCATGAGGCCCATCCACCCAGACGCTTCCTCTAACACTTCAGCTCCAGCCCCCAGGCCCTGGCACACCCTCGTGCACTCCCCCAGATTCTCCTATGGGTTCCAGACAAGCACTTAAACGTTTTCAAAACCTCAACTGCCACCCTCCTCCCTGCTCTTTTTTTTTGGGGGGGGGTCATCGTGGGGCCTGAACTCTGGGCCTGGGCACTGTCCCTCAGCTCTTAAGCTCAAGGCTAGCGCTCTATCACTTAAGCCACAGAGCCACTTCTGGCTTTTTTTTCTTTTTGCTTATGTGGTGCTGAGGAATCGAACCCAGGGCCTCATGCATGCAAGGCAAGCACTCTACCACTGAGCCACCTTCCCCGCCCATCCTCCCTGCTCTTTTAAGATTTCCTCCACAAAGGCTCTCCTTTGGTTCTAGAGACCCTGAAATAGCAACTTTTTTGCCTTGTTCTAGATGATCCAAGTTTGATTCTAGAAGAGACTTCCATTTTATTCAAAGTCATATAGCAAGGCCTCAACCCCCCACCCCAAACCTCAATCCCTTTGGGTAGAAAGTATCTAGAAACTCCTCCATTGCTTTCCTGACCCTTTAGTTCTCATAACACAACACAATTTCCCCACATTTCCCATCAACCCATTTCAAAACCCAGAAAATAACTCACTGGAAGCATAAGTGATGTGCCAGGAGGGCCTGGGGCTCCATCGGATCCAGGGAGCCCTGCTCTCCCCGGGGGTCCCTTGAATAGTGAGAGAATAAAAAAGGATGAAAAAGTTAGGATGTTAGGGACTTGAAGTCATTTTATAACTTGTGTGTGTGTGTGTGTATTCGTGTGTGTGTCTGTGTCTGTCTGTGTGTCTATGTGTCTGTGTGTCTATGTGCCAATCCTGGGGCTTGAACTCAAGGCCTAAACACTGTCCCTGAGCTTTTGTGCTCAAGGCACCATTTGAGCCCCAGGTCCACTTCCAGCTTTTTTGGAAGTTAAAAGTTTCATGGGCTTTCCTGCCTGGGATGGCTTCAAACTTCAGTTCTCAGATCTCAACCTCCTGAGTAAGTAGGATGACAGCTATGAGCCACCAGTGCCTGCTTATAAGTCCTTTTCAATAGAATAAATGTAGATGTCCCAAGATCCTTCCTTTGTCTCACCCATCTCCCCCATGTAGAAAAATGTGAGTGAAATGCTAGGTTACTCTCCTCCCCATTCCTGAGTATGCCTGCCTTCCTAGGTGCTTCAGTCCCCCAGCTAATGAAGGATTCTTTTTTTTTTTTTTTTGGTCTGGTTGTGGGGCCTGAACTCTGGGCCTGGGCGCTGTCCCTCAGCTCTTCAGCTCAAGGCTAGCGCTCTACCACTTGAGCCACAGCGCCACCTCCAGCTTTTTTCTTTTTGCTTATGTGGTGCTGAGGAATCGAACCCAGGGTCTCAGGCATGCAAGGCAAGCACTCCACCACTGAGCCATCTTCCCAGCCCTAGTGAAGGATTCCTGAGCATTGTACCCCACCAGATGCCTATGCTCCCCAACACAGGACACTTCCTTACCCTCTCGCCAGGGTCTCCAACTGGGCCTGGGTTCCCCTGGATGCCAGGAGGACCCGTCAATCCCTAAGGAACAAAATCAGAAGGGTCAGGCGTGGGCATCAGACACAAGAGAGGCATATGGCTGATGGATGGTCTCTACAAAAGAGATCTGGGAATCTGGAAGCTTTGATTGGAAGGCTCCTCGGGGATTCTGAGAAGGTCTGGACATCTACAGGCAAAGCAGAGAAGTGCCTGCAGAAAGTCTCTGCTAAAATAATGGAGGCTAATATAATAGCTACACTTACCGCAGGGCCTTCTGGGCCAGGGGGCCCCTCCACGAACATGCCCTATGAGGTCAAAGGTTAAAAGTCAGAGGCTACAGGCTTAGTATCCCCACCCTTGCTTCCTTTTCTTCTTCCACTTCCCTGAGTTCAGTAGCAGGTACAACTTACAGGTTCCAGTACTGCAGGCTCTCCCTTCTCTCCCTTCAGCCCCCGGGGTCCATGGGCAGCCTGAGGGAGACACACATGTAACCCCCAGCGGGGCCTGTGAGCAGCCGGGACACCAGGACTGCCCCATTTCATTCTCAAATTTCATTCCCAGGTCCTTCAGAAACCTCCCTGACCTTACCTCCAAATTTCTAAACTCACCCCAAAATCCTTCTTCACAGATCTCTAAAGCCTGCTCAAGAGACCTGGGGGCTCCTCTCCCTCCCCAGTTCCCAACCCCACTTGACCAAATACAATCTCTCCATTTCCCTGAAACCCTCTTTCCTTTTCTGGAGTTTCACACACTCAACCTTCCAAACGCCCTCTTCCCCTAAATGTCCTCAGACCAGGAGTCCTTAGAACTTTAAGAGATCATCTTTACCATAACCTATCAAAAATCTCTGAGATTGTGGACAGCTTTTTGTTTGTGGGTAGAGGTACGGCATGGAATCATATGAGTTGATGAACTATGAATGGTTCTCCCCAAAATAAAAAATTATATACTTATACACAGAACATTTTATGTATAATTTCAAAAGATTCACAAGTTAAAAAAAAAAACCAACACTACTCCAAGAGCCGGGTGCCGGTGGCTCATGCCTGTAATCCTGGCTATTCAGGAGGCTGAGATCAGAGGATTGAGGCTGAAAGCCAGCCTGAACAGAAAAGTCCCCATGAGACTCTTACCTCCAATTAGCCATTCAAAAACCAGAAGTGGTGCTATGGCTCAAAAGGTAGAGCACTAGACTAGCCTGGAGCAAAAAGGGGCTCAGGGACAGTACCCAGACCCTGAGTTCCAACAAAAAATAAAAAGCAAGCAAACAAATACTCCTCCAATGGGCTGGGAAGGTGGCTCAGTTATAAGAGTGCCTGCCTTGTAATCATGACACCCTGGATTTGATTCCTCAACACCACATACGCAGAAAAAGTCAGAAGTGGCAACTGTGGCTCAATTGGTAGAACACTAACCTTGAGCTGAAGAGCTGAGGGACAGCGCCCAGGCCCAGAGTCCAGGCCCCACAACCAACAAAAAACTCCCTTAAGGTTAAGCACTGAAACTTTAAGATGATTTGGAGAGCTGTTTCTATTGGCTTCATATCTGGCTTTTGGAAAAATAGCTCTTGGGTTCAGTTATTCCATCCTTTGAGCACACCCCCATAATGTCCCCAATTTCTTTCCTAGCAAGGATGCTATCCTTCTCCTGGTTTTCACTTACACTCTAAACCTACAAGTTCCCTCACTTCCACATTTCCACTCAGATACTCACTCCAAGCTGTAAGCCAGAACCAAGATAAAAACAAAGGGAATGAAGGACATTTACCAGCACCTTCCGCTCTGCCAACCAAGATTTTCAGAATATCTCTCTCCACCTCCATCTTGACCAAACTGTAATGTGCAAGTCCCAAATCCACCCTCAACCCCCAAATACCCAAAAAGCAGCAAAAGGGAAAGGAAGCAGAGGATCAAGGGTGGCAATATTAGAGAAAGGAAGTATGGAATGAGGCAGCAGGGTGAAGGAGGCAGCCATAACTGCAAGGCAGCCAAAAGATGAAGCGGAGTAGACAGGAAATATTCCGACTAACAGACAGTGTTTGAAGACATAGGAAACCGCTAAAGAAGACAAAACAAAGGGACAGCACTTGGAAGCAAGAATAATGCCAGGGCCAAGAAAAATTAAGCATGGCCAAGATGACTAGAAAACAAACTGGACAAACAGGAAGTGGTTAGACAGACAGGAAGCAACCAAGAAAAGAGGATCCAGGAAATGGACCTTCAAAAAAACAACATGGCTACTACAACCAAGAGAGAGAAGAAACTCACAAAACAGAGAAAATGACTCCTGCAAAGGGAATCCTGACAATGAAAGTTAATCTTCCAGAAAAACACAAACATCAAAACTAGGACACACAGGAAATGGCCATGATAAATATCTAGGCCCACAATGGAAACCTTATGATCTGAATAGCCTGAGACATACAGTAACTGGCTTATTGTCAAAGAAAAGTGTCATAAGACAGCATGAAAAACTATAGTCAGAACACAAATAATAATAAATTCCTTTCAGTCCAATCAAAAGAAAATCACCAAGATGGATGCCACAAATAGAGCAGACAGGAAGGGGATCAGATAAGAAATGGCTATAGGATAGAAAACATGGCATAGGAAGTTAGATTCTTTCAGCAGCAACACGGACAAGAAATTTGTTTAATCAATAAGAATTGATCATGAAAGACTGCAAATCCACACAAACAAATTGCTTATTGACCAAAAGCTTTATGAAATCCAGCTTGATTTAGACAGGAAGTGGCCAAGAAAGACAGGAAGTGGCCCAAGGACTAAAAAGCAAAAATTCCAATTGTCATAGGCAGAAGGACCACTCACAAGAAGTCACAAGGTAAGACATTTGGCAAGGGACAGCAGAGGTCATCTTTGGGAAGCAACAGAGACATCTTATATAAACAGAAATGGCAGCCACCAATGGGAAGTAGCTCAGAGCCAACAATGACTAAAGAGGAAGCAATTCCTGTAGCTCCCACTGGTGGTCAAGAATGGAAGAGGAGCTCTTTTCACTTACGGCTCCTGAGTGGGCTTTCTCCGCAGAAAGGGCAGGGCCAAGCTCCGTCTCCTCATGATAATCGTCCCCATAGCCATAGGTGTAATCGTAGAGCCCAGCTGGAGTGTCTGTGCCACCCTCCCC
Organism: Dipodomys merriami; assembly: GCF_024711535.1. NCBI lineage: Eukaryota > Metazoa > Chordata > Mammalia > Rodentia > Heteromyidae > Dipodomys > Dipodomys merriami. The sequence goes on along the minus strand of NW_027202937.1, from coordinate 10,543,977 downwards.
ATACTCCTCTGCCTGGAACCTGTCGGCTGTGGGGGTGACCTGGAGATCCATGTGCTCCTTCCCAGGGATGAGGAGGGAGAGGGGGTAGATGGGGGCATTAGGCTGAGGAAAGGATTCCACTTGACCCCAGGGTTTAACAACTTCTAGTCCGAATGATCCTGAGGGTATAGGGGACTGGAATTTTTCTCTCCCCAAAGAACAAAGCAGAGTGGTTATATAGAAAGGGGATAACTATCAAAGGCTGGACCTGGGAAGAAGTGTCCAGAAAAATGACTTGGTGGGATAAAAAATGGTGGACAACAAGAAGAGTGGCCGGAGGGCTGGACACAGAGTGGACAGTCCATGAATAAAATGTAGATGCGGGGTCCAGGGGATGACCACAGAGAAAGACAGGTAAAAGAGGGGAAAAGAAGTGACAGTGCGGATCAGAAAACAGGTCCTGAGGATGGAGATATAACAGAAAGCAAGCTTATTCGACACCAACAAGGAAACATTTTTTCTGAATCAAAGAGTCCTGGAAGGAGGCATGAAAGCCAAAGGAAGTGACTACACTTAAAAAGACAGAGATCATAGGACTGGAGAGAGTAGAACGCAGAAGACCGTATACAGACATGACAAAAAGCCCTCCGGCCAGAGGAAGGGTTGGTTCATCAAGACAACCTAAAGCCAGATGCTGGGTAAAGGCTGGGGGTGGAGTTACCTCCTCAAGAAGTGGCAAGGGGCTTGATTCCAGGACTTCTTCGTCTTCACCTGGGGTGGGGTCCTAACCCCAAGTCGGGGAAGAAGAGTAGCAGAGCAGGGAAGGGAAGAAGTTAGTGGGAAGAAAAGCAGAGCAGCGCCTGTCCCCGCCATGCCTTGGTCAGTATCTATCTCTGCTGGGGGGGGATGGGGGAAATCTCAGATCTTGCAGCCCCTTTGCAGGGACACTGTTTGGGGACCAGTAAATCTCCAAGGTCTAGAGGAGACTTGGAAGGCAGAGATCTGGATGCCCCGGCTCTACCTGCCGGTAACCGCTGCCTCTGGTCCTGGGGGGGGCCCGGGCAGTGGGGAGAGCTGCCCGCCGAGCTGGGCGTCGGGAGGGGGGTGGCCGGCCATGCGCTGGGCCAGAGCCTCTAGCTGGAGAGGGCCTCCGGGCTGGTGAGGGGGATGCCTGCCGGGACGCTGATCTCTTGGCAGGTGGGTTAGACTTTCGGGGAGGGGTCCGACGCCCCCTAGGGGAAGGGGGAGCCCTGTGGTTGGGGCTCTGAGGCCGCTGCAGCAGAGAGACAGGAAGGGGCAATGAATAAGTACACCCTTATACTCTCTCTTTGTATATGGTATCTCTCCCTAGGAGAAGAAACTGGGGAGTACTAAGAGGAGGTTGGAGAAATGAAGGGTTCCTCAAGTTTACCTGATAATCAGGGGTCGTCCCCGTAGTCATCACATCATAAGAGGGGGGCTCGTAGTCATAGTAGAGAGACTCAGTGGGCTGGGATTGGGGAAGAGGGATGGGAACAGGGAGAAAGGAAATGGGGAAATTGGAGGTGGGGAGGGCAGGGAGAGGGAGGAGAGGAGATGGTGTGGGGGTTGAGGGATGAAGTTAGAAAACAGGGGAGTTGAGACAAAAGAAGAGATTAGGGGTAAGAAGGCAGCAGGGGAGAGGTGGGGAAGAGGGAATGTCCCACATGGGAGACAGAAGCAGACATGATTAAGAGATTGACCCTCCAGTCCTCAGCCCACTAGCCCCCAAATCATATCTGTCACCCCAACCACCCAAACCCCATCCAGTCCAGTCACCCTTCCATCTGCCCCCACCCCACTGTATCCCCTACCACACAAGGAGGGCCAGCTACTGGGTGCCCCACACACTTGGTCAGCACACCACTCCTTCCCCATTTCTCCTCCTTGGTCTTACCAGGCCAGCTTCTTTCTCCCTGATCCTATATCCTCTGCTCTGCTCTCCCACCTCCCTCTCTGAGGCCTGCCCCCCCCCCCCACTATCTCCCAATCTCTTAATTCCAGAAAAGGATGGGAAGGAAACCAAAGAAGACAGGCAGAGGATGAGACACAAGCAGGGAACACAGCTCCCAGCCATGAGTTCTTCATAATAACTCTTTTTATTTTTAAATGAAAATAAAAAGGTTGATGAATAAAGGCTGGGAGGAGGAGTGATTGGAACAGACATGGTTGAGGAGGAGAACTGAGAGGAGAGTAGGAGCCCAATATGGGATGGAGAATTCTGGAACATGGGAAGAATTCTCCTGGGTGATGTCTAGATATCTGTTCCCCCCCCAAGACCAGGTATCTGTCCCCCAGAGGGTGCGGCAGTTGAGAGTTTGCCTGTTTCCCTCACCTGTCTCTGGGGTTCCTGGTTTTGTGGCCTGTGGAGTCTTGAAGGTTGCTGCTTTGGAGATCTCTGGGCTCGGTGAGACTGTTGGTTCTGAGGCCTATCCCTCGGCCTCTCCTCACATTCCAGATCTTTCTGTTCACATGATTCATAGGCAGCTTGGACACCTGGAACAATGGCAAGCTCCTGGACATCACCCTGAAAAGATGGAAGGCAGGAACACTGATGGAGGGAGCCACAGAGATTCAGAGAGAGATGAGGAGAATAGCTAGGACAAAAGGAAATAGGTTAATTATCAGCCCTCCCGTGTGCATAGTGCTTTGCAAATTACAAACCATTTCACAATGGGGAAAGTCAATGGGACAGGATTTTTATTCCAATTTTTTCAAATACATGTTTTTTTGTTTTTGTTTTTGTTTTTGTTGTTTTGTCGGTCATGGGGTCTGAACTCTGGGCCTGGGTGCTGTCCCTCAGCTCTTCAGCTCAAGGCTAGCGCTCTACCACTTGAGCCATAGTGCTACTTCTTGTTTTTTCTGCTTACGTAATGCTGAGGAATCAGACCCAGGGCCTCATGCATGCAAGGCAAGCACTCTACCACTGAGCCACCTTCCCAGCCCCTTTTCAAATACATTTTATTCTGAGTATCTCATAAAGGGAATGACTGAAGCCAGGCGTCAGTGGCTCCTAGTTACTCAGGAGGCTGAGATCTGAGGATCACAGTTCAAAAACAGCCCAGCCAGGAATGTTTGTAAAACTCTATCTCCAATTAACCACCAAAAAAGCCAGACGTGGAGCTGTGGCTTAAATGGCAGAGTGCCAGTCTTGAGAGAGAAAAAAACAACTCAGGGACAAACCTTAGAACTTGAGAGAGAGAGAGGGGGGAGGAAGGAAGGAAGGAAGGAAGGAAGGAAGGAAGGAAGGAAGAAGGGAGGGAGGGAGGGAGGGAGGGAGGGAAGGAGGGAGGGAGGGAGGGAAGGAGGGAGGGAGGGAGGGAAAAGCAAAGCATTGACTGGCCCAAGGTCATTCAGAGCATCAGAATCAGGACTAGAACTCAAGCCTTCCAACTTCAAGTTCAACAAATGTTGCCTACTTCCTGCATTTTGTGGTAATAGACAAGCCTTTCCATGATGGCTTCTAGAGGCAGAAGTCTAGCCTTAGCCATTGCAGTCTTACAATGGCAGTGATGAGAATTCTCAGAAAATAGGGAGAGGAATTGTCTTCTGTGTTTCAGTGGCATTTACTTGTGACCATGCATGGTGCTTATACACTTTACACACTGGTTTTACATGTAGTTTGAGAGTTATTTCATCTCCTGAACCAAACTGGAAGGTTCTTGGAATGACAGACACTTTATACTATTCTTCTCTGTTTCCCTTGACTATTAAGCATTCAGAAGAAATTGGATAGATGGATGGATGGAAAGATAGGTAAAAGGCTCAAATGTATGACTAAATGAGGATGACAATGGATAATGAATGAATGAATGAATGGAAGGCAACGAATAGATTTATGCAGATTGGCATATGGTTAAATGAATAGAAATTAATATGGTCAGGTGCCATGGCTCACACCTGTAATCCTAGCTGCTCAGGAGGCTGAGACCTGAGGATTGGGATTTAAAGCTAGACTGGGGAAGGAAAGTCCATGAGACTCTTATCTCCAATTAACACTCAGAAAACCAGAAACAGAGCTGTGGCTTGAAGTGGTAGAATGCTAGCCTTGAGAGAAAGAGCCCAAGGACAGCACCCAGGCCCTGAGTTCAAGCCTCACGACCAACAACAACAACAACAAGAAAATTAATATGTAGGTAAATATATACTATGGGAATGGGATGGAGGGATGAATGTATTGAAAAGAGAGAGGTTGAGTTGGTAGAAAGATAAGTGGTTAGAAGGGTGAATGAACTGAGGTGTGCATGTGTGCTTATATGTTTGTATTTGGGTAGATGGGGAAGGTGAATGGATGGAGGAATGGACAAGTGGATAGATAGATTGAAGAGGGACGGATGGATGATGGGTAGATTGAAGGAAGAGCAGTGGTTCAGCAAGGGGATGATGTGTAAGTGGGTAGAGAAAAGCCTAAATGTATGAGTAGGTAGGTAAATGGATGGATGATTGTGGGGTAGATGCATACATGTGTGCACAGGTGGGTCAGTGGTGACTAGGCAAATGAGTAGGTGGGAAAATAGATTGGCTGAAAGAATAGATGAATGAATACATGAAGACTGAATAACAAAATGTCTGTACACAGTTCATCCATATAAATAGACATCTAGTTCTCCTACAGAGAAAATTAACTGTAATGACAGGGAATGGAAGTCAAGCACCAGTGGCTCACGCCTGTAATCCTAGCTACTCAGAAGGCTGAAATCTGAGGACTGAGGTTCAAAGCCAGCCCAGGCAGGAACTCTTATCTCCAGTTAACCACTGAAAAGCTAGAAGTGGAGCTATTGTTCAAATGGTAGAGGACAGCCTTGAGCACAAAAACTGAGGGATAGTACCCAGGCCCTGAGTTCAAACTCCAGGACACACACACACACACACACACACACACACACACACACACACACACACACACACACACACACACACACACTGATCACACTGATAGGGAATGAAAATTTAAATTCACAAAAAGTAGGGCTGGGAATGTGACTTAGTGGTAAAGTGCTTGCCTAGCATGCATGAAGCCCTGGGTTCCATTCTTCAGTACCACATATACAGAAAAAGCCAGAAGTGGTGCTGTGACTCAAGTGATAGAATACTAGCCTTGAGCAAAAGAAGCCCAGGGACAATGCTCAGGCCCTGAGTTCAAATCTCAGGACTGGCAAAATAGTTCATGTAAAGTAAAATGAAGTCCAAGAGAATAGTAAAATGGTACTAGATCCAGGAGAGTGGGCATGAAATATAGGGCCAGAAAGTATTCCTTCTTCACATTGCTCAGCTTACCTCAAAGACTTCTTCATCCAGAATACGGGCACCAAAGATGACCACACCATGAGTGTCTAATACTGGACGAGCACTTCGGGGAAGAGGCCTGGTGACACGCTTCTTACAATCCACGATAAGAGTGACAGACTGGCCCTTCACAGCCACGGCCACACGGTGCCACCTGGTTATGAGGGAAGAGGTTCAAATGACTGGTTACTGAAAAAGGGAAATCAACAAGATTGGGACATTTTGAGGGGAGAGTTGATGCCAATAATAATAGTAGTAAGCATAGTAACTATTTATTGAGTTCTTACAATGTCTGGTCACTGTGCAGTTGATTTCTTATTTTATTGTTATGATTCTATTATTATCTTTAGTTTTGGCTTTTTTTTCCAGTCCTGGGGCTCAAACTCAGGACTTAGGCTTTGTATCTGAGCTTCTTTTGCTTAAGGCAATACTCTAGCACTTGAACCACAGCACCACTGGCTTTTACTCTTTATGTGGTACTGAGGAATCGAACCCAGGTTGCATGCTAGGCAACCACTCTACCACTAAGTCACATTCCCAGCCCTACTATCTCTGTTTGAAAGACAAAACAAACAAACAAAAAACAGAGGCTCAAAAAAATCAACTAGGACTGAGAAGGAGGCTCAGTAGTAGAGTGCTTGCCTTGCAAGCATGAGGCCCTGGGTTTGATTCCTCAGCACCACATGAGCAGAAAAAACCAGAAGTGGTGCTGTGGTTCAAGTAATAGAGCACTAGCAATATGTGCAGAGCAAGGACCCAGATGATGAAGTCCAAACTCTAGCCTTGAGTGCCTAGAGTTAGGGCAATGGATAGGTGTTGCATTGTCAAAAGGTCAGCAGGGGTTTCTGGCTTCCAAAATGGAGGCACAGAAGCACTGTCTTCTGACAATGTGGGCCAGGCAGTCCAGAGGGACAATGTGACTTACTTGCCATCTGCTAGACTGAGGCCTCGGAAGACTGGCTGAGCTGGTGGTTGAGGCCGCCCAGTCTGGTCTTCATACAGGAAGCGGACAGGTCGGCCAAGCTCTAGGCCCAGTTGTTGAACACCCTGGGCACTGTACAGAGTCAGGAGGGGAGCCTGAAGACCAGGGCGAGTCCTGACCACGGTCAGCAGAGAGAAATCTTTGGGAAAGCCTCCTGGTGCCCAAGAGAGATGCACAAGGATGGAATTAGAGGCAAAGAAAAACACCATCCCTCCCCTTCCTGGTGTCTGATCTCAGACCTGACCCCATCATATCCCCCACAGCTCTCCCTCCCTCACCCTGACACCCATACCTGGGAAGAGCTGGCGGGTAGGTGCACTGAGCTGGGCAGGTCGAGACACTCTGTAAGCCGCATCTGCTGGACAGATGCCTCTTGTTCTCCGGACACCATCAGGGAGGGAAGGGAACCGCAGGGCCCGCAGTACATCCACAGAGGGTGCACCTGCGAGAGTCCAAGCGGGTCAAGGGGAAGACCAGACCCACAGGAGGGCCTAAATAGAGGACATTAGGATCTGGAGCTCAGCTTCCTAGAGCTCAAACTCCCTGGGAGACAGTCACCTGTACCTTACATTCTCCCGAATGGGGCCAGTATGGATAGAAACCCAGTGTTGCCTGGAGGGGAAGGGTAGCATTGGCTCAGTATTCAGCTCCATGCTTCTCCCTCCCAGCCTCTTACTCTCTCTCTGTATCTTTCTCTTTCAGCCTGTGAATCTCTCTGGGCCTGGGCGCTGTCCCTCAGCTCTTCAGCTCAAGGCTAGCGTTTTACCACTTGAGCCTCAGTGCCACTTCTAGCTTTTTCTGCTTATGTGGTGCTGAGGAATCAAACCCAGGACCTCATGCATGCGAGGCAAGCACTCTACCACTGAGCCGCCTTCCCAGCCGGGTCTCTTGATATCTCCCTCAACTCTCCATCTTTCTCCCCTTCTCCCTCTGTGGCTCTTATTCCCTTTGTGTCTGCACCTGTTTGTCTTTCTATCTCTATTCTTCTGTTTTCCTTACATTTCCCTCATAGCCTATCCATCCTTTTCTTTCCCTTTCTCCTTCTCTCTGGTCTCTAGCTTTCTGGCATCCATCCTGTCTCCAGCACAAACAACATCTGGGCAATCGATCAGCCTGGGCACGGGGAGGGGCAGGGGAGCCACTAGGGAGAGAGCAGAGAGGCAGAGGGGGCTTCAGGTTGCTGCTGATCCTTGATCTTTGTGGGGGAGGGGGAACGATGCTCCCTGTGCTGAGGAAGGACACTCAAGGCTCCTGTGCCCTCTAGCTCTGGAGATGGGTTGGGGGGGGGGGGAGGGCAGCTTGGCTTGAGATGGGCTTGGGAGATGGCTGAAGCTGCCACGCAGAGCAGGAGCAGGTCCAGGGCCCCAAGCCACACATCTGTGGATCCCATCAGAATTCTTGCCCAAAACCCCGGGCAAGCTCCCCATACCTGGAACTTCAGCCTTGACCACCCTCACCACCTGAGACCCAAAGACTCAAAGACTGCAGGCTCCCTGCCCTGTCTCCCTAGACTTCATCTTCCTGGGCCCAAACTCCCTGGAAGGCGAAGGTCAGCCCTCTCTGGCTTGCTCCCCAGTGTACACACTTCTCACACCATCAGCTCCATATTGGAAAAATCCCAAAGAATTCCAGCAAAACATTCATAGAAGTGTGGAGCGGGGCAGAGGCCAGAGCAGTCAGGAGAGCAGAGCTGGGTGGGGTGGGTGAGGTGGGGCCGGCAGGAGAGAAAAGGCCCTTTGAGTCCAGGAGTAGAGAAACCACAGCCTTCCCCCCGCCTCCGCTGAGCCTGGCCCCTGAGTGTGGCAGCTCCGCAAACACCAACACACAAGGGCTGCTTTCAGAGACGAAGGTGAGTGAGACAGAGACACAGAGACTCACAGAGACCCCAGGCCAAGAAGACCTCAGGGGCCCCCACCCTATACCCAAGCCCAGGAGAGGACAGTCAGGTCCTATGTACCACTAACCACAGACCAGCCCACCTTCTCTTCACCTCAAGCCACATACTTGCTCCACTGTCTGGGGTCTCATCTGCCCTCCAGCTCCCCACTGGTACCCCATCACCCTCCATCACTCAACCTCTGAGCCTCCAAATGCCTGTCCTCTAGCCTTGGGACTTCTACAGAAACCCATCTCCATGCCTGCTTAGTCCTAAAGAGACTTTCATTGTGGTGGTCCCCCTGCTTCTATGCAAGGGGTACTTTTCCTCTAAAATAGACTCCTAGACTCTGCTAACTCCATCCAATTCAATTTCTTGTCCTTGTACTCACTACACAGAGCTTGGAAGTCCTTTCTGTAATCCAGTTGAAATCACTTATGCTGCCTTCCAGACCATTTTCTCTCCCAGAGGAAAGAAGAAATGAATAGTCAAGCCATATACACAAATCACCCCCAGGGTTTCTAGGAGTGAGGGCTTCGCTCCAACCTGCCTATGATCCAGTGTTCCCAAGCCCCTGTTCCTGACATCGAATCCCCTTTCTTAGGAGCCAGGGTTTTTAGGTCCTGGGGGGGAAGAACGGAAAAGATTGGGGTTGTGGACACCAGGGTCCCAGGGGAGTCCAGCTGGCCAGAGGGGGAGGGGCGAGGCAGGAATGCAAAGAGTTGGCTCCAGTCTCAGACACCTGATCCTGGCCTGTCCAGCGGCCGTCCTGTTGGCAGCCAGCCCCAGTGCTCCCCAGAGCCAGCCGCGTGGCAACATTGAGGGCACGGGGAGGGGGTGGGGACCCTGATGGGGAGCCCAGGGAACAGATAGTAGAGGCATCCCTTCTTTCTCTGATTACTAAGCTCTGCCCGACACATGTTTAGCCCCTCATCCCTCACCCATCACTTGGACATCAGCAAAGCCTGGACCAGACCAGCCCTGACAGTCTTCAAGTCTTCCTAAGAACTCCAGACAAGTATCCAGTCCTACTCCGGGCTCTCCACGACAGCCTTCCACTGTCTTCACCCCGACCCCCTTACCTGCCCTTCTCCAGTCACGGGAGGGAGAGATTCCTGTCCTGGTTCTTGCTTTTCAACCTAAACCCTGGATGTCCCAACTCCCCTTCTTAGAAGCAAAGGCTCCTGCCCTAGGCATCGGGGCCCCCAGGGTGGGGGTCAGGGTATTTAGAGCCTCAGCTGACTGACCAGGGGGCTCGGGACTCCTCTTACCTGCCCACCCCGGGGCAGTGCTCAGCGCCATCACCAGAGGTAGGAGGAGGAGGAGGCGATGGCAGCGGCTGCACCGCTCCATGGCTGGGTGACCAGAACAACGCCAGGTCCTGGGGACCCAGGCCCGGCCTGAGGCTGACAGGAGGCGGCGAGCAGCACGCAGCCCCGCAGTCCGAAGCCGTCCCGCGCGGCTGCAGCGTTCAGCAACCCAGCTCCATGAAGTGCCGTCGGGGGGACCCGGCGCTGCTCCTTCCTCGGTGGCCGCTGCTCCCGTGTGTGTCCCCGGCCACCCCAGCAGCCCAGAGCCCCCACCTCGCCCCCGCCCCCGAGTCCAGCCCCCGCCTCCCGCTGCCCGCCCACTGCCACCGAGGGAAACCCCACCCTCGATCTCCACCTGGGCGCTGGGAGGGAGTGGGGGGAAGGCAGGAACCGTCCTCCCTCGGCCCACCGGGGCCCCCTACTCCTTGCGGGAGTTCAGTGGTCCCGTAGCCTAAGATCCTCGTCGGGAACAATATGCCTTCCTAACCCCTTTCCTCCAGACCCACGCCCCTGGGTCCCCTCCCCCGGGCCCCGGAGCCCCCTCTGCTGAGTTTGGGCGGGACTTGGGAAAGAGTGGGAAGGGAGAGGCGTGTCTGGGGGTCTCCGCGCCCACGCCCACTCGTAATCAAGTCTCCATAATTACCCCTCCGCCCGCCCTGCGTAATTACAGAGCCTGTCCCGGCCGGGTATTTATAGACGAGGCTATAGATAGCGGCGAAGTGGTGGGGGCACTGGTGGGGGGTTCTCTGGGGAGCAAGGCAAGCCCGCTGGGGGGCGGGCGGAGGCAGAGACGGGGCAAACAGGCTCGTCACCACGGACCTGAAAACGGGGGAGTCCGGGGCTAGGCGAGGAGTCCCAAGCGCAAAAGGGACCAAGGGGTGAGCCGGGGAGCGGTGGATGCCGCTGGAAGGGTCCTGGGAAGCGAGGTCACTCGGGGACGCGGCCAGCCCCAGGCGGGCAAGGCCTGGGGAGGCCGCTGCCTCCACGCCCAGCCCAGCGCGCCCCCACGGGCGGGCACGGCGCCGGGTCTGCCCGGAGCCCGCGGCGCGGCCGGAGAGAAGGCCGGAGCAGGCGAGGCGCCGCCGCCCGCTGGCGCTGGGAGGGCACCGGCGAACAAGGCGCCTTTGAGAAGCGGCACCCCCCCTTCCTCCTCCCGCTGGCCCCGCCCCCAGCCTGGCACACCCTCTTCCCCCTCCCCGACAAAGCAGCCTTGTGTCCCCCCACCTTTCCATGCTGGTCGGGCCCCAGGGAACCTTGAGCATGGCAGCGTCATGGGAGCGCACCCCGAGCTCCCGACCGGATACCCCCACGCCAAGCCCTGGCGCTGCCCACCTCCATCCACACAGTCACCTCAGTCCAGAAAACAGATTTTAATTTGAAAGCGATTTTATGTGCAAGTGAGAGGGGAAAGGACCCCCCCCCCCAAGAAAATCATGCAGCCCCAGCACTCATTCTCTGCAGGCTGGCCCTCTCCCCTCAATTCTCAGACCAGGGTCCCTGACCCCAGCTCATGCTGTGTGCCCACAGCTGGAGACCTGTGAAGAGGAGGCCCCCCCAGACCACACTCACCAAGCCAGCTAGCCAGGCCTGGTCACCACAGCCCAGACCCCTTCCCTGAGCTAGACAGGAAGGGGGGAGGACTGGGAAGGCCAGGGCTTGGAAAGTAAATGCCAGGGACAGACCACCTCAGGGCCATGTCTTGCCCAAATACCAACCTCCACCACTGGCATTTCTTAGTCAACCTGGGAAAGTACAGTACTTCTTTGAGTCTAACTGCAAGTCTCTATCCTCAGAGGAAATTTAAAAATAGCAGATCCCTTCCTAACATCTCCAACAGCCCCTTCACCACCACCACTTTAGAATTTTTCAGTCCTACTGTAGGAGGTGAAGAATCAAAGGGGACTCTGGACAGAAGACAGTGACAGGGCCTCCTCCCTCTGCCCACATCTGCCAGGTTTGGAAGAAAGAAGGCCTATCAGAGTCTACTTCCCTGTCCATCAGTTTTGGGGGGCCTGCCCCCCAATATCCACCTCTAGGAGAGTCTCCCATCTCCACTTTTCAGATGGGAATGAAGCAAGGTGAGAAGGAAACAGGGTTCCAGGAATGGGGCCAGTGCTTTGTGCTGGGAGACAAACAGGGGTGAAAAATCACCCCAAATCATGAGAGACCCCGACAAGTTCAGAGACTCAAGGCCACCGAAGGGAGACGTCCAGTCCTCACAGGGACTCGGGGTCCCCCTCTGACTTGGGATATCAATCACACCCCTTGGAGGGTTGGCGGATCCCTGGAGGTTTGGTTCTGCTCTGTATCCCTCCACTCAAGGTCCTGTCTGGGCACATGGTCTCTCCCACCCTGCCCCAGGCTCAGAGTCCTCTTGGAGGGCACTCCTCAAGTGTGAGGAGTACACAGGTGGGTGTGGGCTCAGGCCAGCTGGTGAGGAGCCTCCAGCATTTCCATGAGGAAAGTGTCAATGGGGGTGTCACCAATGAGCTTGAAGAAAAACAGATGCTCTAGACATTTAAGGCCGATGGACCGGAGGGCGGGAAGACGTAGCAGCAGCTTGGCAAACCTAAGGTAGAGGCAGGAAAAGGGAAATGAGAGCCAGAAGCATTCAAGCCCAGAACACACCACTTCACTCCCCACCCTGCCGAAGGCCTCCATCCCCAAAGCCCCATCTCACCGTCCCTGCTGTTCAGGGTACTTCTGTTTGCAGTAGGTCTCCAGTGATGCATACACTTTCTCTCGAAGGACTTCTACCTCACTGGGATTGGAGAGGCCCTTGGCATCTGGGATGTCACGAAACAGAGGAAGAGTAAGGAAGGTAAATCAAAACTGGATATGTAGAGGTGGCCTCTTTAGGGCTCCTCCTACTTGCCATTTGCCAGATGCCTAGCAAGGGAGGTAAAGCTCACTGGGTTTATGGGATGTGTTCAGGGAAGGGGAATGGATCAATGGAAATGGCTTTTTCTTCGGTCAGTTGGAAAGTTTCTGGACTAAAGATCTTACTGAGGGGAACTGCTGGGTAACATAGGAGTCTCCAGAGAAGAGGAGGCTCCCAGGTTGCCTTGGTCTTGAGAGATCAGGGTAATTCTCCTCTTACCTGGATTAAACAGAATGATTGCCCGCAGGCAGCCAAGCTCTGTCTTGTCCATCCTCATGTCACGCATTTTGGACACTAGCTCTGTCAGCACCCTGGAGAGGGACCTGCAGGTCACTCAAAGGTCACAGCTCAGCCAGCCTTGGACACGGACCAGCCTATAGCCCCACCCCCTCTACCTACAGGTCAGCCCAGTCATGGGCCACTGACCGATCAAAGATGGCTCCCACGCCTGCGGAATGGGCTGAGTTGCGGTGCACATGAAGACCTGTGGCGAGGAGGATGCCATCTCGGACATCAATGGACCGGTGGGAGAAGGAAGCAATGAGGAGCTCATTCCAGCCTGGGTGGGGGCAGCAAGGGTCAGGAGCCAGAGATCAGACCATAGGGTTCAAAGCACATTAAGGAAAGAGAAGAAAACAGGTGGCAAGGTAAGCAAGCTTGCTTCTCTGGATACAAAAGGTAGGGCCGCTAGGATCAATGAAGGTCAGGAAGTCAAGAGGGATCAAAAGTCAAGAAGGCAAAGAGATTCAAGGTCACTGACCTGCCCGTAGCAATATGACCTGGTCATCCAGAGGCAGAGAGGAAAAGTGTGGGATCCTCTTCGCCCACTCAACAAGCGTGAATAGCTGTTTATCAGCTGCCTGACAGATGTTAGTCACAGGGTCATTTGGCTGCAAGGAATAAGAGAATAAGATTTATGGAAGGTGTGGAGGTATGCTGGGAGCCCCCTTTGTAAGAGGCCTTTCGACACTCCCTCCTTATACATAATCTTCCTTTAAGTCCCAGCTAAAACCAATCCCTATAAATCAGGCTTTTCTGGCATTCGCGTACACCATTGATTTATGTATTTGGGACTTGCCCGTGGTTCTGCCAATGGGAGTGGGGACGGAGGAGTTTTCACACCCACCTCAGATGCTTGAGGCCTTGTTTGGCAGCACATCCAGTCTCAAGCAGTGTGAGGGTCGTGAGAGGAAGGGAAGAGGGGAGACAGAACAGACCTAGACTCCCTCCCGCCAGCCCTCATCATCAAGGAGAACAGATTGACCCCATCACTCACGCTGCTGCCGCTACCCCCGGTGCCCCCAGGACCCTCAACGCCCTGGTCACTCTTCTGCTCCACAGCAAGCTCTGCCTCCAGGATCCTGTCCACAGGCATCTCCTCAGGGGCTCCCCCAGCCCCTTCCCCATCCCCGTCCTTGTCCTTTCCCCGCTGACGCTCCTCCTGTACCGCTGTGGGGAGGGGTGGGGAAGAAAATGGAAAGTCAGCAGCCAGCACAGGGGGTTCTGAAATTCCCTTGGGGCCTTATCGGGTCTGATGTCCTTGGGAAATATTTAGACAACCTGGGAAACCACTACAAACAGGAGACAAGGTATAGCCTGCAAGAAGGGTCATATAAAAGCAGGTAAACAGATTAAGACGGGAATAAGAGAATAAAGGAATTGGGGAGGGATCCTCATTTACACAGAGGGCCTAATATGTACTAAGAAATAATGCCAAGTATGTCTTAACTCCAGTAAGTTAATGACTCTGTGACCTTCTGTTCCCATTTTTGAAAATGATGAACTTGGGGCTCAAAGAGGTAAAATAGCTTACCTAAGTGCATATAAGGTATGGCAGGTCATACACTTGAATCCAAGCATGCCTCAAGACAAATCTTTTGCTCTTCAGGCCCCCCAAAATAGTACAATGAGCACTAGCCTGAGTCTTCAGAGGTGTGCATTCTAATCCTGGCCCTGCAACTTTTTTGGGAAAGCTAGGCCTCAGGCTCATCTTTCCTAAAAGGAAAGATGAGCCATTCAGAATTCCAGGAATCAGGGCTTGGAATGTGGCTTAGTGAAGTGCTTGCCTAGCATACGTGAAGCCCGCCCTGGGTTCGATTCCTCAGTACCACATAAACAGAAAAGGCCAGAAGAAATGCTGTCACTCAAGTGGGAGAGTGCTAACCTTGAGCAAAAAGAAGCTTGGAGACAATGCTCATGCCCTGGGTTCAAGCCCCAGGACTGGCAAAAAAAAAAAAAAAGAAAGAAAGAAAAGAATTCGTGCTGGAAATGTGGCTTAGTGGCACAGTGCTTGCCTAGCATGTATGAGAGCCCTGGGTTCAATTCCTCAGTACCACACAAATAGAAAAAGCCAGAAGTTGTACTGTGGCTCAAGTGGTAGAGCACAAGTCTTGAGCAAGGAAAGACTCAGGACCAGAGCCCAGACCCTGAGTTCAAGCTCCCGGACCAGCAAAAAAAAAAAAAGGGGGGGGGGCTGGGAAGGTGGCACAGTGGTAGAGTGCTTGCCTTGCATGCATGAGGCCCTGGGTTCCATTCCTCAGCACCACATAATCAGAAAAAGCCAGAAGTGGCGCTGTGGCTCAAGTGGTAGAGTGCTAGCCTTGAGCTGAAGAGCTGAGGGACAGCGCCCAGGCCCAGAGATCAGGCCCCACGACCAGACTCCATTAAAAAAAAAAAAAGAAGAAGATGGAGACATAGAAGAGGGGAGTCCTGAAGTCTCCAGTAAGTCTGTACCTTAAGAGTACAGTGTCTCAAAATTGGAGGAAAGATCATGGAAATCAAACAAGCATGGGATGAGGGAAGGGACTGCTCAGGTTGGAGAAGAGGAGTTTATAGCTAAGAAAAAAGCTATTCTACCCTGAGACCAGACAAGGCTGGGAAAGAATCATAGAAAAGACCACAGAAGCAGAATAAATCATTAAGATGGAAACTCAAAACATCAGAGCAAGGTACCAAGGAAGAATGCTGATAGGCAAGGGGAGAAAAATCAAACATTGCCCCCTGGAGGAAAGAGAAAAATCAGTCCTGCATTCCTGACAAACACACAGACAGGCTATGGGTTCCTTGTGTCTCCTCTCCTACCTCCTTGCTATTCTACTAGTGGGGTAGAAGAGGAAAGGCCTGTAGACTCGGGTAGGTTCTTACCCTCCCTCTTCATGCCAGTGGCCAAACACTTCTGATAGCGGCAGTACTGACAACGGTTTCGCTGGCGCTTGTCCACTGTACAGTCTTTGTTGTCCCGGCACGAGTAGGTGAGGTCCTTACGGATGGTGCGCTTAAAGAAGCCCTTGCACCCCTCACAGCTGTAAACCCCATAGTGTTTGCCTACAATGGGGAGAGGAATAGCAAAAATAAATAGGTTATAGGGAGTCCTCATCACCATGGTCTCTCTCCAGCAAAGTCATTCCAGTGTTTGCCAAATACAGAGATGAGGAATGGATAACCCAATGGAGGATAACCCAATCCTCCTCTCCTTACTGTTCAGAAGCCCTAGACAAGCTCCCTTTTCCCTCTAACCACCTCCCACTTCATCCCACATTTGAGTTTCAGGTTTCTTAGTTTCCCTAGGCCTCCCCCAGCTCACTTGCTCTGCCCCAGGCTCAGGAACCCCTAGGAAGCCTAGGTGGTGGTAAATGGCCCAGTCTGTCCTTCTTCCTCTGTGCCTGTGCTCTGGGCCCCATACCTGAGCTTCGGTCCCCGCAGATTGCACATAGCCGTTTGCCAGCCCCAGGGCCACCTGGAGGGGGTGGACAGTGCAGGCCCCGGACCCCTAAGACTGGTGGCTTCACATCTTCAGGGGGGCCAGACCCACCCCCAGGGAGCGACACTGTTGAGTTAATCTGGGATGGGGGAAATAGGGAAGGGACAGGAAGACTCATTGGGAAGATCTCTCAGAAGTAATGAAATCATTCTCTACCACTAGACAGACCCTCTACTAGACACTCCAGAGGGTGTTAGTTATACTGCAGTCTATGTAGAGGACCATCCCCAGAGTACAACCCACAGAGAATAAAGAGCCCCCCCACCCAAAGTTATATAACTCAGTGGCCCTGAAAGGCGTGTGTCCTGGAAGGACATAAGGGACCAAAGGGGTAGAAAATCACTAACAGATGAAAAGACCATCAAGAATATCGGAGATATTTTAAAATAGGGTTAGAAAAGAAGCATGCACTAAAGAAGGTCAGTCACCGCAGAAAGGGTAAGGGACCACAGGCCTGCTAGGATTAGAGGGCTGAAAGGTCAGTGGGTCATGAGGAAGTTCACACAGGAAAACCAAAGGAATGCAAGTGAGTGAAGAGGCAGTAAGTGGGTCACAACCTCTCACCTGGGGGCTGCTGACAGGCCCGGAAAATCCTGGGGGAGCTGGAGGGGGCAGACCAGGGGACCCCATGGAAGAACTGATGACTGGGAAAGGGGAGCCCAGTGGAGGTGGTGGCATTGGGGGTGGGGGTGCTGAAGGGGGCAAAGGTGGTCCAGGAGGAGAAGGGGGTGGGATTCCCTGGGGAAGGGGGTTTGGGGAGGAGCTGTCTGGGCTTCTGGAATCTAAAGGAGAAGGTACAGAGACACACAGAGAGAGGAGAGACAAAAAAGAGAGAATGAGTGTCCGATCATCCAACTGGAGACTTTTAATTCTCTAATCCCTCACCCCACTAAGACCAAATCACCCTCACCCATCTCCAGCTCCAGAAATACCCTGCTGTCAAACAAGTTTAACTCCTATTAAAGAGGGGGTAGTGACTAACGACAAGGGAGGAGGAGAGTTCGGTTGAGGAGTATTTCCACGCAAAGAAGCTGAATGAATACCAGGTCACTCCAAGTAGACCTGGTCTCGTGGGTGGGGCAGCACGTGGGGTGGACAAGTCAATCTCTCCATTCCCAGCTTAGAGCCAAGTGGCCCGGGCATGCGTGCAGGACAAACTGACAAGTTGAAACAGACACACACTCCCAGGAGGCTGGCTCTGCCTCCCAAGGTCCCGACACCACAAGCCTGAAAGGGAATCTTGTCCTTCCCCACGCCCCGGCCGGGGGCTAAGGCCCCCGCACCACGGAGAGGGCGGAAGCTCCCCCTCCCCGCTCCGCCCCGGGGGGAGGGCGCTGAGGCCTTCGGGAGGGAGGGGAAGCGTGTTTACAAACAAGGGGGCGGGAGCGCCGGGGCACGCGCCCGCGGAAGGTGTGGGGGGGGAGGGGTGCAGGTAAGGCGGTCTCCAGTCCGCCCGCGGGCCCGCTAGGACACTCACCCCGCCCGCTGTCGCCCATCCCGTCCCGTCCAGCCTCCCCCGGCTCCGGCTCCGGGGTTTGTTGTTCTCCGGCTGCTGCCGCCGCCGCTGCCGCCGCGGGATCCAGCCAGGGCCGCCGCCGCCGCCACCGGGACGCGACCCCACAATGCATTTCTTTTCTCACCCCCACCGGCCCACACTGCCCTGCGGCATGCCGCTCGGGGAGGAAGGGAGGGCGGGCGGCCCAAGACATGAGTTCTGGCCGAGTGGAGGAAGACCGGAAGAGGTGCCAGGGCTTGCCAAGGAATGACCGGAGGGGGGGCGGGGAGACTAACGGAGCGCGAGGAAGCCCCGGAGGAGAAGAGGCTGTGGCGCGGGCCGGATGGAATTAAGCGCGTCGCTCGGCTCGGAACCAAAATGACAGCGCCGAGGTGGCAGCCATCTTTGTACAGACGGGAAGTCTCGTCGCTAGCTCCCGCCCCCTCGCCTCGTCGCAGGCGGAGGAGGCGGTGCCCTGCCCTCCCCACCCCCCCTCCCCGCCCGCTAGCTGGCCTCGCCCACCCTCCCCTTAAATAACCTCCCCGCCTGCGCATGCGCGCCAGGGCTGGACGGCTTCGCTACCCCCGAGGCCAGTGCTGCCATCTTGGTAAAGGTATGGGGACGGAGCCAGAACGGAACTTCCTGCTCTCGCGCGAACTAGCGGCGTGACTGCCACGTCCGAGCAAGCCGGGAAAGAGAGACTGTCCCGGAGCCGGTGAGAATTCCTTGCTTTTTCCCCGACCTGCCCTTTTCCAGGCCTGCCTTTTCCCCATCTGACAGGTCATAGAGACGAACGCCCAGAGAGTCCATAAAGTGGCAGATCAAAGGCTGAAGCGGTGGTCTGGGGGCCTCGAGGGCCTGCAGACGGGAAAGGGGTTCGGGATAAAGAGAACAATGTGGGTGGGAACGGAGCAGAATGGGGGTGCGGTCCTTTGAGGTACCTGGAGGGCACGAGCAGAGTAAAGCAGACCCCGTGTAGGTAGCGTTGAGGGTCAAGTGAAGTCATTATCTCTGTCCCTCTGGTCAGCGAGATGGCCAGGGGCCTGCGGACCTCCCACTGGGTGGCCGTGGGACTGCTGACCTGGGCCACCCTGGGGCTGCTGGTAGCCGGACACGGGGGTCATGGTGACCTGCACAAGGAGGTGGAAGAGGACTTCCATGGCCACAGACACTCACATGAGGATTTCCACCATGGACACAGCCATGCCCACGGCCACGGCCACACACACGAGAGCATCTGGCATGGGCATACCCACGGTCACGACCATGGACATTCACATGAGGATTTGCACCATGGCCATAGCCATGGCCACTCCCACGGGAGCCTCCACCACAGCGGACATGGACATGACCATGGACATAGCCACGGAGGCTATAGAGAGTCTGGGGTTCCAGACACCAAGCACAACCTGGATACTGTTACCCTCTGGGCCTATGTGAGTCCCCAGGGGATGGGAGAGAGGGACTGGTTTCGGGTTGGTGGAAAACTGTGCAACATTTAATTCCTGATTCTCCTTTATCAGGCACTGGGGGCCACAGTGCTGATTTCTGCCGCTCCATTTTTTGTACTCTTCCTCATCCCAGTGGAATCAAACTCCCCCAGGCATCGATCTCTGCTCCAGATCTTGCTCAGTTTTGCTTCGGGGGGACTCCTAGGTGATGCCTTCCTACACCTTATTCCTCATGCTCTGGGTAAGTAACCTGTGGACTCTACCTTAAAGTTTAAACTATTTTATTCTCTGATTTTAAAAAAAAGATATTTTTCATTTGTCATTCCTGACTTTCTCTAAAAACATATCCCTTCAGTCAGGGATGTGTAGCAGCCTTTTTTTCCCCTCCTTCCTACAGAACCACATTCTCACCACACTCTGGAGCAGCCTGGGCCTGGACATGGACACTCTCACAGTGGTGAGGAAGAGGAGATGGGTAGAGAAGTTGGAGTTCTGGGAAAAGTCTATCTCTTATTCTTTGCCTCCTTGAGAAGAAATCTGGAATCCACAATTCCCTTAATGTCTCAATGCTTCTGTTCCCAGGCCAGGGCCCTATTCTCTCTGTGGGGCTATGGGTACTCAGTGGAATTGTAGCCTTCCTTGTGGTAGAGAAGTTTGTGAGACATGTGAAAGGAGGACACGGACACAGTCATGGACATGGCAGTCATGGGCATGGAAGTCATGGTAAGCCTAGGAACACTTTTGCTGAAAGCCACTTTGCCTGCCCCAGAAAGCACTCATAGCATCCCTTGAGAATATGGCAAGAGATCCCTGACCCCACCTCTGACCAACCCCTTCTTTCCCTTAGAGTGTTCTTCAAAGGAGAAGACCAGCTCAGAGGAAGAAGAAAAGGAAAACAAGGAAAGAGGGGGCTTGCGAAAGAGGAAAAGAGGGAGCATAGAGCCCAAAGATGGGCAAGTAAAATCTCAGAACCCTGAAGAAAAAACAGGCTCAGGTAGGAGAACAGGGTTAGGGATAAGTTTGGGCAAGGGCTATCACTGAATTGCATATAATATGTACTGTGGGTAATGACAGATGTCTGGGAAACACTAAAAGTCTCTATGTAAAGTGGTCCCTGAGGGGAAATAGGAGAATGGCTGATCAGAATGGGGTGGAGGTGATAGATGCCTATTATCATTTTGTCCTCTTTTTCCTGTATAAGACCTGCGTGTGTCCGGGTACTTGAATCTGGCTGCTGACTTGGCACACAACTTCACGGATGGTCTGGCCATTGGTGCTTCCTTTCGAGCGGGCAGAGGACTTGGGATCCTGACTACAATGACTGTCTTGTTACATGAAGTGCCCCATGAGATTGGAGACTTTGCCATCTTGGTGCAGTCTGGCTGCAGCAAAAAACAGGTTGGCATTAATATAAATGTAGTTGCTTCCAACCTTCTGTGCCTGCTCACTTATCCAAAACCCAAAATGTCTCTCAATAGTTTCAAACGCTTAGTACTTCTTCCAGCAACAAGTCCTCT
The DNA here is from genome assembly GCF_024711535.1 of Dipodomys merriami. Classification (NCBI taxonomy): domain Eukaryota; kingdom Metazoa; phylum Chordata; class Mammalia; order Rodentia; family Heteromyidae; genus Dipodomys; species Dipodomys merriami. The sequence continues at coordinate 10,523,422 of NW_027202937.1, read as the reverse complement.
AGAAGTGAGGACAAATAGTATCTTTTTTGTCCTGTAGTTCAGTATTTCTTGAACTTTGGTACACATGAGCACATCTGCACACACATACGCTGCTATATCAAGATCCATAGAACTTCTTTTGATCCCTTAGAATTGTCAGGAGCTAGGCACTGGTGACTTGGGCCTATAAGCCTAGCTACTCAGGAGGCTGAGAGCTGAGGTTCAAAGCTAGAGCCTGGGCAGAACAGTTCCCATGAGACTCTTATCTCCAATTAACCACTCAAAAACCAGAAGTGGAGCTGTGGCTAAAAGTGGTAGAGTGCTAGCCCTGTGCAAGAGAGCTCAGGGACAGTGCCCAGGCCCTAAGTTCAAGTCCCACAACTGCCAAAAAGAATTTATTTTTCAGGAAATGTCTATTCTAGAGCCCTGCTGTCTTTCCCTAGCTTTTTAGTCTCCAAAATCATGGACGTTACACCTATACAACTATACCCCACCCATCACATAAGCCACTGATAATCTTTAGCTGTTGGTGAGTGCCCTCTCTCTCTTTCTGCCCACTAGGCAATGCGTCTACAATTGCTGACAGCAATAGGAGCGCTGGCAGGCACGGCTTGTGCTCTGCTCACTGAAGGAGGAGCAGTGGGCAGTGAAGTTGCAAGTGGTGCAGGTCCTGGCTGGGTTCTGCCATTCACTGCAGGTGGCTTTATCTATGTAGCAACTGTATCTGTGTTGCCTGAGCTGTTAAGGGAAGCATCACCATTACAGTCACTTCTGGAGGTGCTGGGGCTTCTGGGAGGAGTTGTTATGATGGTTGTGATTGCCCACTTTGAGTGAGCAATCGAGTGAGAGGGGGAATAAGCCCCCTTACCCCTGCCCTAAGCTATTACCCCTATCTCTTAAGTCAGGGGTCTATGGCAGTTGGGGGCCCTGTCTTTGGCATTGAGGCCTTCAACGTTTGGCAGTCTTAAAAGAAGCTGTAGAGGTGAGGAGAGGCCAGAGGGACCAAAGTGTTGGGCATTGCACAGCCATATTGTTGGTTTGGAAAGGGTAGATGGGACAATGAAGGCTGAAATAAAAGTAGCCTACCTGGTGCCCTCTACCCCACTTATTCTCAGAGGACCAAGCTGCCACACACAAGGCTCTCCAAGATCCATTCCCACTCCCACCGGTTAGTGAAGGCTTCTGGGAAAGAGGAGCCAGGGGTAAACATCAAAACATCAATCGTGTGTCCCGATTTGGGAGTGATTGGGGGTGGGCATGGGAAGGGGTTAGTAATCTCATGGCCTGATTTTTTTTTGTTTGTTTCTATTCATTTTATATCACTGTTTGAATTGAAGGGGAGGGAGGGGGTGCCCGGAAATAAAGTCCTTGGATCTTCCGCCCTATATGCAGTCTTTGTCTTTTTTGGGGAAATAGGGCCCCTTTTCTCCCACACCCTAAGTCCCAAAGCTCCTGCGTGCAACCACGCCCCCGCGGTGGGAGGTCCGCCAGCGCTGGTGGCCGCAGTCGGCCTATGGCTGGTCCCGCTTTGATTGGCTCTGGCCACGCCTCCCCTGAGCTCCTATTGGCTGCGGCCTCGGGGTCCGCCCTCTCCCACCTCGCCATGGCGTCTCAGCTCCGGCTTGGCTCTGCGCTGGCTTTGGTCACAGGTTGAGGGGTCCTCTCCCAAGGTGGGGTGGGGTGCTTTGAAGTGATGTCAACGGATATGCTCACAGACCTCGAAAGGCCTGTGATCTCTGACCCCTTGTCAAAATTTTAGTAACTTTGCGCTGCGTGACCTCTGACCCGGTCCGCTGCTCTCCCCCGACCCCGCGTGTTCTCCGTCTTAGGTGCGGGTAGCGGCATTGGCCGCGCGGTCAGCGTGCGCCTGGCCCGGGAGGGGGCCGCCGTGGCCGCCTGCGATCTGGACCAGGCAGCGGCCCGGGAGACCGTGGGACTGCTAGGAGGACCGGGAAGTGAAAAGGGGGCGCCCGGCGGGAACCACACTGCCTTCCAGGCTGACGTGTCTGAGACCACGACTGCCAGGCGCCTGCTAGAGCAAGTGCAGGTGAACCCGGCAGCCTGGCTCCTTGCTCGCTGGGAGCTCTACCAGGCCTCACTCCCCCTGGCTCTTTGTGGCGTCGTGGTGTGTAACCTCCCCCTCCCTCCTATAGGCCTGCTTTTCTCGCCCGCCATCTGTCGTTGTGTCCTGTGCAGGCATCACCCGGGATGAGTTTCTGCTCCGCATGTCTGAAGATGACTGGGACAAAGTCATAGCTGTCAACCTCAAGGTGGTGACTTCTGAACCTGACTTCTGCTTCCCACCAGCCTGGGGAGGGACTTGGAGGGCTGTCATCCCAGCTGATCTGTTTTTACCTTCTTGCCCTCTTTTGCCAGGGCATCTTTTTAGTCACTCAGGCTGCAGCCCAAGCCTTGGTGTCCAGTGGTTGCCATGGCTCCATCATCAACATTAGTAGCATCGTTGCAAAGGTTAGGTGGAGCTGGGACCTGGTCAGCCAGGCAAGTGGGCACAGGGAGAAAAGTCAATCCTTGAGACTCCTGACTCCACATCTCTAACTCACCTGTAGGTGGGGAACATAGGGCAGACAAACTATGCTGCGTCCAAGGCAGGAGTGGTAGGGCTGACCCAGTCCGCAGCCCGGGAACTCGGACGGTGGGTACCCACCTGAGCTTACCGGAGTATCTTTCGTGCAGTGGTCTGAGGGAGGGGTCGGTGTCCTCTCCAGAGTGAGTAACCACTCTCCCTTCCACAGATATGGGATCCGCTGTAACTCTGTCCTCCCAGGGTTCATTACAACACCTATGACACAGAAAATACCACAGAAAGTAAAGGACAAGGTAGGATACTGTAAGTGGAAGGCAGAATGGGTCAGAGACCCAACCTCTCTGAGCCTGAGAGAGAGAGAATACTTGCTAGCATTCGGTAAGTGTTCAATAAATATATGAAGGATAAAGACAAAAGAAAAAGTAACTGACTCAGTCTTCAAAAAAAAAATTTCCATGGAAGAAACTTGCACTCAGTGTTTCCTGACAGGTGAATGGAATAATCCCAATGGGACACTTCGGGAATCCTGAGGGTGAGCACCAAGTGGTGAGGGGCCAAATGAAGAAGTCCCCAAATTTGTGGACTGAGAGTCTCTCACCAGGATTTGGGGCTGGCAGTTGTATTTGGGGCTGGGGGGAATATGGCTACCTTGGGTCTGTGGGAAGTGGGTGCCTACTCCTTATCATTCACACCATTCCCTTAGATGTGGCAAATGTGGTTGCATTCTTGGCATCTGAAGACAGCGGATACATCACAGGGGCCTCCGTGGAAGTCTCTGGTATGAGGCCATTGTAGGGAGCAAGAGGGCAGAGAAGTGGAACCCAGACCGTATTTTTAAAAGCAAATAAGGGGAGTCTGGAGCAACCGAGAAGGGCAGAGGTGTCCTCGGCCAGGGACAGATCTGGGTACTCCCCCTCAGCCATGTACTTCTCTACCCATGCCGCTATCCAAATGTTTCTTCCCTTCCCAGGAGGGCTTTTCATGTAACTGCTTCAAGGACCCTGGACTCTGCTCACTCCCCCACCACTGTGCCTGGCCTCCTGCTGATGAGGACGCTAAGTTCCCAGGCTACAAAAGGGGTGGCAGTGTATGGCTGGGGAATGCTGAATATGGGAGGCAGGGGTGCTTGTGACCCTAATAAATTCCAAATCCTCTTCCCTGCCACCTCCGGTTCTTCTTGTGTCCAAACCCTCAGACCCTTCCCCACCTCCCCCCTCTCTCCCTTTCCCGAAGGATTGTTCCCTTTCACTGCCTGGTCTCCCAGGGCAACCCCCGCCGCCGGGTGTGAGAGGAAAGAGTGTATGTCACTGTGTATGCCTGACACTCTGGGTCTTTTTGGAGGAAGGGGTTTCTGCCCCACCCCACCCCCCTCCACTGGTTCTGCAGTGCCGGTCCCCTTCCCCCAACTGCTTGGGTCCTTATGGCCCCCAAGGGTGGTTTGTTCTTAGCCCCATCCTGGTGTCCAGTCTGGTCTTAGAAGGGGGTCTTGGAACAGGTGGCCCTCCCCCACCCTCTCCTTTCAGTTCCCCCTCCCCTTTCTCTCCACCTTACAATAGCTGCAGCCGGCCTGGGGTCGGATGGGGGGGATTAGGGGAGGGGGCCAGGATTAGGGGAATGGACCAGCCGATGAAAGGGGCTGGAGGAGAGCAGAAGGGAGGGGGCTGGGAGGAGGAGGAAGGGGAGGGGGTCCGCGCTAATCGACACTGGCGCCCACATAAGGACTGGCCACGGACTGAAGAAGACAGGGAAGTAGGGGGGAACTGGGGTGGGAGGAGAAGGGACCCACTGCTGACTTGTCCCGGAGAGAGGCCACCCCCTGGCAGCCATAGCCCAAGTCCGGAAGCCCCCGTTCAGGCTGGTGGGGAAAGAAGGCCGGGCACGATCTCTTCTTTCCCTGGATGCCTTGTAATTCCTTGCCCTCAATGGGGATCGCCGGGCTCCTTCCTCTCCTCTCTCCTCTCTGCTCTCTTCCGCTACTCCAGAGTCCTGAAAAGGCTTCTGTCCACTTTCCACGCCAGACATCCCGCCCCGTGTGTCCCCCACTCACGCGCACGGCCCCCGTCCCCATTGGGGGCCCCATCTTGTGCGTGTGTCCCCGCTTCCCCGCTTCCGCGTGGTGTCTCCATTCCCCGTCCTCCCGCGCGCCTCCCTCCCCCGCCCGGGCCGCGGCTCTTGATTGTCCAAACGCAATTCTCGAGTCTATGGCTCCGGCCGAGAGTTGGGTCTGGACGTCCCGAGCCGCCGCCCCCAAACCTCGAGGGGAGAGGGGGTCGGAGGGCCCAGGGAGAGGCGAAGCGGAGGACGGCACGGGGTCCCGCGGCAGTGCGGGGAGCCCCGGGGCACTTCGGCACCCGGTGGCATTCGGGGGACCCAAGGGTTCAAGTGGCCGGCGACCTTTCGCCGCTTCCTTTCCCCCTCCCCACCCGGGATCCCAGGCTGGGGCTGAGGGAGCCGGGTGAGGGCGAGACCCCAAGGCCGTAAGGGACGCCGACGGGGAGGTGGCCCGTTCCCGGGGCACCCCGTCCCCCCCCCCGGGTCCCCCGATGCCGGGCCCCGCCCTCCGGAGCGGAGGCCGGGGGTGAGCCCGGGGCATGGGGGGGTGGAGGGGGGCTGGCCGCGGGGCAGTGCTCGCCGGGCGCCAAGACCGCGGCCCCCACGCGGGCCGGGATCGCGGGGCGCCGGCTCCTCGGCGGGGCCCGTGCGTCTCCGGGGCGGGGGAGCCCCGGCGTCCACGTCGCAGCCACCCGCGCCGTGAGTGGCGGGTGACGTCCCGGCGGGGGGAGGGGCGGGCGGAAGTGACGTCGGCTCGGGCCCGGCCATGGCGGCGGCGGCGGCGGCGGCGGCGGGAGCTACTGTCTGAGCAGAATCGGCGGGCCGAGCCGAGTCGGCCCCGGAGCCTGGGCCTAGAAGAGGCGCGGCGGCGGCTGCGGCGCGGGCGCGGACGGCCGGAGCTGGGTGAGGGGCCGCACCGGCGCGGGGCGGGGGCGCAGAGGGGAGCCGCGAGGGGCGGGGTCTGCTCGAGAGGCGGCCCCCCAACACCGCCTCCCGTTCCCCCTCCCCAGCCTTAGTCTCCTCCGCGGCGGAGCCCCGGTGGGGGGTCTGTGCCTGGTCGCCATGACGACGCCGGCGAATGCCCAGAATGCGAGCAAAACGTGGGAACTGAGCCTGTATGAGCTGCATCGGACCCCGCAGGTGACAGGGGCTCTCCCGTCCCGGCTCACCCCCCCTCCCGCCAAACCCCGAGCCACACACCCCGCCACACAGCTCCCTTTCCATTCTTTGCTCGATTCTGCAGACCCCCCCCACACCTACCTTTGAATCACCTTCATCTTTTTAAAGCACTTTCACATTTATCTCGTCTAATCTCCTTTGATCCTCAAAACAGCCATTCCAAGAGAGGAGGATCAAATATTACTCTTTAATGGAAAGATGGCAAACAGACAGCGAAAATGACCAGCATTGCCCCTCCGTTCAATGTTATGGGTCGGTGTTTACAAAACTCCCCTTGGATTGTTTATTTAAAGGGAAATTTCAGACCTCTCATCCGAATACCCTGATTCAGTAGTGTGTAGCGAGACCTCAGAAGCTGCGTTTGTAACAGGCACCCTAGAGTTCTGATGTAGGTAGCAGGAAGATCACACTTTTAGAAAATTCTAATAAGTTCTCCAAACCACAGATCTGCCATACCAACTCACCCCCCCACTCCCCCACCCCCGCCCCCTTAAGAGGCTTCCCACCAAACCAAACCTCAGAACCTCAGATCCTCCTATTCCAGAGCTCCTGCTCTTTTTCTTTTTTTCTATTTCCCCCCCCCTCTCTCTCCCCCTCTTCCTCTCCCTCTCTCTCTCCCTCTCTCTTCCTCTCTCTTCCTCTCCCCCCCCCCGCTGGTCCTAGAGCTTGAACTGGGCACTGTCCCAGTGCTCTGCCACTTGAGCCACAGCACCACTTCCAGCTTTTTCTGAGTAGTTTATTGGAGATAAGAGTCTCCTGGGGACTTTTCTACACTGTTTGGCTTCGAACTGCAATCCTCAGATCTCAGTCTCCTGAGTAGCTAGGATTACAGGCCCCACCCCAGGGGCCCTCAGAGCTCCTACTCTTAATGAGTCCTAATCCCTTCTGCTCTCCATTCTCTCAATGGCCCTTTCAGTCTTAGAATTCCTGTCTTTATCAATTGGTCAACATGGGTACACAGAGTCTGCTGTCTCTCCGAATTTCTCAAAATTCCTTTCTCATGAATTGCTTGCTTCCAAAATCCCTTTCCTGGGGCTGGGAAGATGGCTCAGTGGTAGAGCGCTTGCCTTGCATGCCTGAGGCCCTGGGTTCGATTCCTCAGCACCACATAAGCAAAAAGAAAAAAGCTGGAAGTGGTGCTGTGGCTCAAGTGGTAGAGCACTAGCCTTGAGCTGAAGAGCTGAGGGACAGCGCCCAGGCCCAGAGTTCAGGCCCCACAACCGGACCCAAAAACAAACAAACAAAAAATCCCTTTCCTCTCAACTCACCACCTTCCACTTGCTGATGCATCCAGGAAGCCATCATGGATGGCACAGAGATTGCGGTTTCCCCCCGATCGCTGCATTCGGAGCTCATGTGCCCTATCTGTCTGGACATGCTAAAGAATACCATGACCACCAAGGAGTGCCTCCACCGGTTCTGCTCTGACTGCATTGTCACAGCCCTGCGGAGCGGGTAATGACAGGGGCATCCTTGATGGGGTAAAGGGGCTTCCAAGTTGAGGTCCTGCTGCTGGTCTTGGTTTGGTCTGGACCTCCGTGCTCTGGGATTGACCACAGGGCTTCCTTTCTTTCATCTTAGGAACAAGGAGTGCCCTACCTGTCGAAAAAAACTGGTATCCAAGCGGTCCTTACGGCCAGACCCCAACTTTGATGCCCTGATCTCTAAGATTTATCCTAGCCGAGAGGAATATGAGGCCCATCAAGACAGAGTGCTCATCCGTCTCAGCCGCCTGCATAACCAGCAGGCGCTGAGCTCCAGCATTGAGGAGGGTCTGCGCATGCAGGCCATGCACAGGTGTGCGGGTCAGGAAAGAGGCCATACACACAGGGCTGGTGGGCGGGTCTGCAGGTCCAGTTCCTGGTACTGCCTTTGCTGCCTGCTAGCTTCTAAGATTTAGCATCCGAAGAGCTGACCACAGCCTGATTGTTAGGTGGAAGTCATGAATGTAAATTGAAGCTTCTTAGTAAATAACTGGCACTACTATTCTTAAGAAGAAAATAGCGCACCTTCTAACTTTCTAGAGGTTAGACTAGACTAGTGGAGTGATTTAGAGTATAAACTCTGGATTCATCCTACAGGAGATTAATTCACCTGGGTCAGACACTCTCTGTCTGGTTAAAAATGCAAACTATGGCCAGGCACTGGTGGCTTATGCCTGTAATCCTAGCTACTCAGGAGGCTGAGATCTGAGGACTGGTTTGAAGCCAGCCCAGGCAAGAAAGTCTCTGAGACATTTCCAGTAAACCACCAGAAAACTGGAAATGGTGCTATGGCTCAAAGTGTAGAGCGCTAGCCTTGAATAAAAGAGCTCAGGGAAAGTGCCCAGGCCCTGAGTTCAAGCCCTACTACCGACCAAAAAACCCCACAAACTGTGATTCAGGAGCTCCAGAGTGGGGCCTGGGAATCTGCATTCTGCAGGCTCTCGGGTAATACCTATGCATGTGGTTCTTGGACCATACTTTGAGAGCAAGCCCCTTGGTCTCAAGTTACTGAACCTCTCAAAGTATGTTTCCTCAGCTGTAAAATAGAGATAAACATGGGGTACTTGGTAGATTGTTAGTGTTTAGTAAGTATTAGTGTCATCCTTAGAATTCCCCTGATTTCTCAAGTTCAGAGTCCAAACCTGTGATCCTTCGCACTTTTTACTTGTTTCTACAGGGCCCAGCGAGTGAGGCGGCCGATGCCTGGGTCAGATCAGACCACAACAATGAGTGGGGGGGAAGGAGAGCCCGGGGAGGGAGAAGGGGATGGAGAAGATGTGAGCTCAGACTCTGCCCCCGACTCTGCCCCAGGCCCTGCTCCCAAGAGACCCCGCGGAGGGGGCGCAGGAGGCAGCAGTGTAGGGACAGGGGGAGGTGGTACTGGCGGAGTGGGCGGGGGTGCTGGTTCTGAAGACTCTGGTGACCGGGGAGGCACTTTGGGAGGGGGAACCCTGGGCCCTCCAAGCCCTCCTGGGGCCCCTAGTCCTCCTGAGCCAGGTGGAGAAATTGAGCTCGTGTTCCGGCCCCACCCTCTGCTTGTGGAGAAGGGAGAATACTGCCAGACTAGGTGAGAAGCCCTGTCTTTCAAGATTTCCATCAGAAGAAACCCTAACCCAGGGGCCCCTCTGGGAAGATCCTCTCTTTTCCATTTGAGGCCTTTTTGTGCCCTAAACCTGCCCTGTCCCCACCCCTAGGTATGTGAAGACCACCGGGAACGCCACGGTGGACCATCTCTCCAAGTACCTGGCCCTCCGCATTGCCCTTGAGCGGAGGCAGCAACAGGAAGCGGGCGAGCCCGGGGGGCCTGGAGGGGGCGCTCCTGACACTGGTGGACCTGATGCGGGTGGGGGGGAAGGTGGGGGTGCTGGAGGTGACGGTCCGGAGGAGCCTGCTTTGCCTAGCCTGGAGGGTGTCAGCGAAAAGCAGTACACCATCTACATCGCACCTGGAGGGGGCGCCTTCACGGTGAGAGCCGCTGAGGGCCAGAAAGAGGGGATGGGGGTAAGGTGGGGGGGGCGGGGAGCAGTAAGAAGGGACGGGAGGAGAAGGAGAACAGTAAGGGGGTGGCAGGGAAAGGTGACTTGGGACCACACAACCCCAAGCCTGACCTAACTCAGCAAACCCTCCTTTTGCTCTCCGCTCCTCCCCCTCCCTGCTCTGTTTTTCTCTCATTACTATCTGTACCCCCACTTTGCCCCACCCCTTTTTATCCCTTTTTCTTTCCTTCTCCCTGCTTTCCCATCCCTTTTCCATCTTCACCTTTCCTCTCTCCTCCCCCTGCTTCCCCCTTCAACCACCTCTCTAGACGCTGAACGGCTCACTGACCCTGGAGCTGGTGAATGAGAAGTTCTGGAAGGTGTCCCGGCCACTGGAGCTCTGCTATGCTCCCACTAAGGATCCAAAGTGACCCCCCCGCAAGGGGACAGCCAGAGGAGAGGGACTGCGGGGTATCCCTGGGCCCTGGCCTACCCCTCCAGCTTCTTTGTTTCCCAATGCCCCCCTGCCCTGCCAGCCAGCAAGAGGACAGAATGAGGACAAGTGGCTTTTATACAAAATATCTATATCAGATTCTTCTATATTGTACAGAGTGACACACGCACCGCATCTACTGCCTTTTCTATGGCCCCCACCCCTCAGCCACACCGTGTGGCTGATGGGAAGGAGGGAAAACCTGCCCTTCACACCCTCTACCGACAACAAATTTGCTTTTTTCCTCTTTGAAACCTGCAGTTCTCTGTGTGTGTTTATCAGGGGATGGACAAGGAAAAAAAAAATGACTGGGGAGGGAGACGTAGAAAACACAGAACCGGCCTTAGAAATGGGGAAGCAACGTCGAAAGTCATTCACAGGGTGTCATCTCCATCTCTCCCAACCTCCAAGTTGGAAGATATGGAGGAAAGTAGGGAAGGTGGACTGAAATCCAGCTTCCACGCCCAGAGCAGACTTGTAAAGGCTGAAGGGAAAGTAATGCTCCCAAAGGAAATAACTTGTCATGTGAAGAAGTCAGGTTCTAGAGCTGGAAAGAGGAGAGGAGGGGAGGTAGAGAGGGCTTCCTGAAGCTTCTCCTCTGCATCCTGGCCACTCCACCTGTCTAGGGTAGAGACTGACAGCACTGGGGACTACAATTCCCAGGAGCCCACAGTCTCTGCCTGCCCAGGCTATGGCAAAAGGGCCAGAGTTGAATATCACACACAGGGCTGGGGAAATGGAGCACACTGACCCCATCCAGGTCAGTGCTCAGCAACTGGAGAGGACAAACTGCACTTCCATGAATCTCTCCAAGCTTCACTTCTGTTTTTGCTGCCCTTGGCACCCCTGCCCAGAGCAGCAAGAGGTGCAGGTGAAGTCAGCCTGGCTTCTCAATTCTGCAGACTCGGCAACTTCCAACCTGAGGGCATCCTTTTTGTTCCACTGACTTCACACAGCTGAACGATGAGGGCAGTATCCTGCACACGCACACACACACACTGCAGACCTGGTGATTGGTGCCTGCAGAAGTGAACAACACCTCTTCCTACCTCCTCCTCAAAGAAACCCGCCTTCTACACCTGCCACCTGCCATCCAGATTCCCCTTCTTTGGGATCCCAAGTAGCCAGGGTTCATGGTGCTCCTGGCACAGGAGGGCAGAGGCAAATGGACCTTGCTCCCAGCGTAGCAAGGTAGAGCCGCCAGCAAGATCCTGGTGTGGAACATGGTGGAAGACAAGAATGTGGAATTGATCTGGCCTCTTCTGGTTCCAGGGGCTGCCTGAAACATCTCCCCTCTGAAATTGTCTAATCCACTGGGCAGAGGCTGCCCATTATGAAACAGCTGAGATTCTCAAACTCAGCTCCTCAGTTGCTATACTTGCGCCTTTTACATTTGTTCCCTTCACTCACATTCTTCCCCTCCTGGGTCTGCACTACAAGTGCCCTCTTGCCCTCTTCTGCCCCTGGGTGACTGTGCACTGTCTAGATATGGCATTTTATGTAGGTGATATGATGTGGGAGACCTCAGGAATTTCTTCCTGAGAAAGAGCCCTTATCACGAAAAAATACGCCTGCCTGACCAGACCTTCTTCCCTAGCTCTGGAAGAGGCCTTTGAGATTGGAGGTAGGGGGCCCTCAAATTCTATACCCCATCCTCCACAGGGCTATTTACTTTCTATTTTCTTCAGTCCCTTTCAATTAGGCCGTCAAGTGAAGGTAAGGGATATAAAATATACCAAAGGGAACTTCACTGTTTTGTTGGGGTTGGGAGAGGGGGTCTGCGGGGCGGGGGGCCGGGGGGGGGGAGACAGCCAACAATGTGCAGAAGCAGGGTAGACTGGAAGATCAATGCCAGGGTCAGACCCATCTGGGCACAAGCCATGGGATTTTTGCCCTGCTGTCCTCACCTACAAAATCAGGGAGAATCAGGATTTAGTGAGATAATATAAGCAAAGTAGCATGTCTGCCAGAACAATCCTTCTGGTGTGGATCCCAGGCCAGCATCCTGGAGTCACCTGGGAACTTGTCAAAACGCACATTCTTGGACCTCATTCCAGACGGAGTGCATCTTGGGAAGTGAGGTCAGCACTGGTGCTTTCTCAAGCCCTCCATGTGATTCTGGTGTGCGCACAAGGTTGAGGACCACTGTACATCATGGAAGTGACCTCCCACAGACACTCCTGCTGGGGAGGGACACAGGCCTTGCTGGGCCACGCAAGCCCTCTACCCTACTCCCCCACTCACTGAGTCACCTGACTGCCTCCCCCAACCCAGCTCCTTTCTTAGCAGGGTGAGAAAGGATCTCTAACCTCTAGGGTAGAGAATGGTTGTGGGCAGTAGATAGTCAGGACACAGGACTGGGCTGAGGGGAAAAGAAAAGCTCTTCCAACTGCACAGATGGCCTCTCAGAGAAAGGTGGAGGTAGCTAGAGCACATGGCCAAGGAAAAGACTGGGAAGTGGATAAGACGAAGCCAGGAAAGGTTGGAGGAGAACGTGGAGGAAAGGAAACAGGGCTGTGATATAAGACCCTCAGACAAAGCTCAGCAAAACAACATGGTAGGGGAGGGAGGGGAGGGAAAAAGGGCTCATTTCTGTTGCTTCCCCCTGCTCAGGTGAGTGGACCCCACAGGCCTGCTTGTTCAATCACCTCTTCACATACTAGAAAACTGGTTTTGAACAAAGGCACAGTCAAGTAGCCCCAGAGGAGTGCCCCCTCCAATGGGCCCCTTCAGTCCAGGCTGGCATTGGAGGGAGCTGCTGTCATTCCAGTTTATAGAAGGATTCTGCAGGGAAGTTATTGTTACTGTTTACGTTATAGGATAAATGTTACAGGCTTCCTTGTGGTATTAAGTTACACCACAGTATGCACTTTGGAGCTTGGCAACATTTCTCTTTGTGATGTATCAGAGAGGTGGATAATGGACACATTCAAAGAGGAATTTACCTCCCTTTAGATGTGATTATCACCCTTGAGAGACTGCTAATCTGTACTGAGTCTACCGTGTTATCAGGGACTGTTCTGGGCTTGGGTATTGCAAGTAGCCATACAACAAGACCCCTGCCTTCAAGGTCTTTGATCTAGGGCCATTTAGAGTGAGTATTTTCTTCCATCCCTCCTCTCCCAGGGCTAGGCAGGGACTCTAACACTTGAGCAACACCCCCAGTCCAGCATCTCCATATTGAATCTATCAGTTTTAGCTGCTATACTATAACTCATCTATCCACTCTGTCTTCCTACTTCCCTGACCTAGTTACCCTCTAGACTCATTGTCTATCCTCTGGATCCCCACAACAGCTGAAGAGACTGTGAGTGGTTTCCTCTAATATTTGCTGCACAACTAAGAAAGAGATCTTGTTTTATTTCCTTTTGTTTTGAGATAGGATCAGGGTCTTGCTGTGTGGCCCAAGCTGGCCTTGCACTCAAGATCCTCCTGCCTTTGCCTCCAAAATACTGGAATTACTGATTTGTTCTGTTTGGTAGGTCATGGGGCTTGAACTCTGGGCCTGGTTGCTGTCCCTTGAGGTTCTTCAGCTCAAGGCTAGCGCTCTACCACTTGAACCACAGTACCACTTCCGGTTTTCTGGTGGTTTATTGGAGATAAGAGCCTCGCAGACTTTCCTGCCTGGGCTGGCTTTGAGTCACAATCCTCAGATCTCAGGAGTAGCTAGGATTAGAGGTGTGAGCCACACCTGGGTTGGAATTATTGACTTGTATCACCACCTAAGAGTACTTGTCTGCCCACCTGCCTATCTTTCTTCTTTTCTTTCTTTCTTTCTTTCTTTTTTTTTTTTTTTTTTTTTGCTAATTCTACGGTTTGAATTCAGGGCCTGGGCACTGTCCCTGAACTTCTTTTGCTCAAGGCTAGCACTCTACCACTTGAGCCAGAGAGCCACTTCCAGCCTTTTCTATCATGCATGGTAGCCAAGCACTATACCACTAAGCCACATCCCCAGCCCCCTTCCCTACTTTCTTTTCTTCCTTTTCTTTCTTATACCACCACCTCCTTCTCTTTCTTCTCCTCCTCCTCCTCCTTCTCTTTTTTCTCCTCTTCCTTTGTTAGTGCCAGTGCCTCCCACTTTCACTTGGCTTTTTTGCTCAAGGCTGTCATTTATCACTTGAGCCACACCTTTGCTTCTGGTTTTAACTGGAGGTGAGAGTCTTGTCTTGCGGACTTTCCTGCTTGGACTAACTTGGAACTTCTATCCTCAAATCTCAGCCACCTGAGTAGCTAGGATACAGGCATGAGCCACTGTTGCTCAGCTAAATTAGTTTTTTTTTTCTTTTAAAGCAGCAAGACTAAGACAAATGGTTTAATAAAATTAAACTATTCATAATCTAGTGTTCAATGTCCACCTGCTAGCCAATAAAGAGAACCAATATTGCGCTAGAGGTATAGCTCAATGGTAGAACATTTTCAGTGCCCTGTATTTGATGCTCAATACCCTAAGAAAATCGATATTATTATATTTCATGCAAGTTATACCTAGGACTACAGGTTTACAATTCTAACTGTAATAAGAATTCCTTTTTCTGGTCCTGGGGCTTGAACTCTGGCTTTGGGCACTGTCCCCATGTGCCTTTTTGCTCAAAGCTAGCACTTGCCACTTGAGCCATAGCTCTACTTCCAGCTTTTTTTTTTTTTTGTCATGGGGTTTGAACTCTGGGCCTGGGCGCTGTCCCTCAGCTCTTCAGCTCAAGGCTAGTGCTCTACCACTTGACCCACAACATCACTTCCAGTTTTCTGGTGGTTTATTGGAGATAAGAGTCTCACCAAGTTTCCTGCCCAGCTGGCTTTGGACCATGATCCTCAGATCTCAGCCTCCTGAATAACTAGGATTACAGGCATGAGCCACCAAAGCCCGGCTCACTTCTAGTTTTTTTTCTGAGTAATTTACTGGAGATAAAAGTCTCACAGACTTTTCTGCCTGGGCTGGCTTCAAAATATAATCCTCAGATTGGAGTCTCCTGAGTATCGAGGCTTACAGGCATGAGCCACTGGCGCCCAGCCTAAGAATTCTTTTTTTTTTTAATTCTTTTTATTGTTATTACAAAGGCGATGTACAGATGGGTAAAGAGATGTACAGTCAGGTAAAGAGTACATTTCTTTCTGGACAATGTCACCCTTCCCTCGCTTTCTCCCAGTTTTCCCTCCCATCCCTCCCCACATGTTGTACAGTCCATTTTCAACTTAGTGTCTAGTAACCCCTGCTGCATTTGTTTACCCTTTGTTCCTCCATTTCTGTGCCCCCCTTACCCTCCGAAAGATAGATAAACAAACAAGACAAAGAGAAAAGAAAACAAAAAACAGCCACAAAGAGAAAACCTCATTTCCACTTCTTGGAAGAATTATTTAATATAACGAAATGTTCCACAATCATTTGCGACTGTTATGCATGTCATTTAACACAAATCACTACCTCATGAACACAAAGAGAAGCAAGGAAACAGATCATCACCACTACCGGGAAATAGCACTTCATCAGGCAATTTGAGAGTTCATATTAAAAAAATGAGACAAGAGAGAAAAGGGCCCCATACCAGGACCCAGGAGATGAAAGTGTGTGTGACTAGTCATGGCACTAAAGGATGACTCCTCGGGGTTGATGACCAGGAATGAGAAGCAGTGACCACTTCCTGGTTCTGTGATTTTTTTTTAATATTTAATTTAAAAAAATTTTTTTTGTCAGTCCTGAACTCTGGGTCTGGGCACTGTCCCTCAGCTCTTCAGCTCAAGGCTAGCACTCTACCACTTGAGCCACAGCACCACTTCTAGCTTTTTCTTGCTTATGTGGTTCTGAGGAATCGAACCCAGGGCCTCATACATGCAAGGCAAGCGCTCTACCACTGAAACACCTTCCCAGCCCTAATCTTTAATTTTTTAAATTTAATTAATTAATTTATTTATTTTGCTGAGCCTGGGGCTCAAAGACTGGGCCTGAGCACTGTCTCTGAGCTTTTTTTTTTTTTTTGAACAGTCATGGGGCTTGAACTCTGGGCCTGGGCACTGTCCCTGCGCTCTTCAGCTCAAGGCGAGCACTCTACTACTTGAGCCACAGCACCACTTCCAGTTTTCTAGTGGTTTATTGGAGATAAGAGTCTCACAGACCTTCCTGCCTGGGCTGGCTTTGAACTGAGATCCTCAGATCTCAGCCTCCTGAGTAGCTGGGATTACAGGCGTGAGCCACCAGCGCCCAGTTTGTCTCTGAGCTTTTGTGTTCAAGGCTAGCCTTCTACCACTTGAGCCACAGCTCCACTTGTGCTTTCTTGGATGTTAATTGAAAATAAGAGTCTCATGGGCTTTCATGCCCAGGTTTCCTTCCAACCATGATCTTCAGATCTCAGCATCCTGAGTAGCTAGGATTACAGGCATGAGCCACCAATACCTAGCTAAATTCTGATTCTCCCAATCCCCCAACACTCCTCAGTACAATCAGAGTACAATCCCAAAGAAAACAGATCAGACTACTGATCTTGGCTTGGGTTTTGCCAGGTCAGTCAAAATACAAAAGGCAAGAATTCAGGACGTTATCCAGGGAGCTCTGAAATGAAGCTACCACAGCATGGAGGCTGGCTGGACAGGGAGGGACAGACAAGTTGGAGGACACCATCAGACCTGCGGTCTAGGAGAATGACAAGTGGTTGTGGGGAACAAAAGGACAGAAGGAGGTAAGACGATAATGGCTGACAGCAAGCTGCTTCCCAGGCTTCTGGTCAGGGGTGTGATCATGAGGATGGTGGCTGAGTTACAGCAGAGTGGGTCCTTGGGGACAAAGCCACCAAGTTGTTGAAAGGCTGTGTGAAAGTACTCAGTAAACTTACCTAGCAGGATACGATGGGAACCCAGACAATCAGCCAGGTGCCAGCCTTCCCCGCGTGGAGGAAGAGAGGTCTGGTAGGTGACAATGGGAAAGGGGAGAGGGTTGTGTCTTGGAGGCAGAGGGTTATTTTAAGAGCTGTCATTGAGGCCAGGAGAGGAATAGTCTGAAAGGCAGCAACCAGGAGCAAGGAAGGCACTCTTGCCGAGAAGAAAATAAACAGCTCTCATTTCAGAAGCTTGCCGAGGAGGTGGTGCCCTCTAGGGAGAATTGAATTTCAGCTACAGGCAGACAGTGGAGGGAAGGCTCGAAGGAGAAGTTAAGGGCATGAAGGGGTAGCAACTCATGAGAGGGTGTGAGGGCAGGGGAGGGAGGGGCAAGTGGAGGGGTAGGTCTGGGACAGAAAGTACACAGTAGTGTGCAGACAACAATGCCATAGAGCAAGCAGGCTAAAAGGCTTACACTAGCACTATTAAATGATAGAAACAGCCAAACCCTGTGGTGTACACCTGCAATCCCAGAACTTGGGGGGCTGAAGAAAACTGGCCTCACAAACTCAAGGCCAGTCTGGATGATAAAATAAGAAACTGACTCAGAAAATTGTCAAATAAGTACTGTCCCTGAGTTGCTGCTGCTGCTGCTGCTTCTGCTGCCGCTGCTTCTTCTTCTTCTTCTTTTCTTCTTCTTCTTCTTCTTCTTCTTCTTCTTCTTCTTCTTCTTCTTCTTCTTCTTCTTCTTCTTCTTCTTCTTCTTCTTCTTCTTCTTCTTCTTCTTCTTCTTCTTCTTCTTCTTCTTCTTCTTCTTCTTCTTCTTCTTCTTTTCTTCTTCATGGGGCTTGAACTCCGAGCAACCAAACCCAGGGTTTCATGCATGCTAGGCAAGCATTCTACCACTAAGCCATATTCCCAGCCCTAAAAATGACTTCTAAAATTTTTTTTAAAGGAATGGGAAACAGATTGGATTTCACGCATTTTGTAGCTTAGGGGCTTTGATCACAGCCTCTAGAACAGCCCTGCCTGTGTTTCCAGCCCAGCCTTGTCACATCCGGGGTCTCAAGTTCCTCTTCTGCACATGGGATGAAAATAGTAGATATTCACAGACTTCATGGTAAATGGTTAAACCACAGGTTCAAGGTCCTGGATTCAAACTCCAGGACTGTCAAAAAGAAAAAAATTAAATCAGTGACAGTTGCCTTGGCGGACAACGGAAGCGTAGCAGAAAAGTCCCTTCACATGTCTAGCCCAGATTCTCACTAGGAGAATCATAAACACCAACAAAGAAAAGCACTGCAAAGGGGCTGGGAAGGTGGCTCAGTGGTAGAGTGCTTGCCTTGCATGCCTGAGGCCCTGGGTTTGATTCCTCAGCACCACATAAGAAAAAAGCCAGAAGTGGCGCTGTGGCTCAAATGGTAGAGCGCTAGCCTTGAGCTGAAGAGCTGAGGGACAGCGCCCAGGCCCAGAGTTCAGGCCCCACGACCAGACCCAAAAAAAGAAAAAAAGAAAAAGAAAAACACAGCAAAAAACGGGCACTGTGGCTCAGGCCTATAATCCTATATTCAGGAGGCTGAGATCTAAGGATCACAGTTTGAAGCCAACCAAGGTCAATAAATCTGAGAGACTCTATAATTTCCAATTAACTGAGAGAGAGAGAGAGAGAGAGAGAGAGGGAGAGAGAGAGACAGCACAAGTACTGTGAGCTAAGGGACATTGCCCAGATCCTGAGTTCAAGCTCCAGGACCAACATATACGTATACATACAAAGATGCAAAGTTTGGTTCCTCAAGGTCCCTGACGTTTCACAGCTATGTATCAGGCCCAAAAGTGGTTTTCTAATGATGAGGCATGGAGACCTACAGCAGATGAACAAAATATCAATGGCAGGGATAGAGGGAACTTCCACAAAGAAAAATCCCCAAACCCACTGATCCCTAAAATAAGAGAGATAAAAGAAAAATAACATATACACCTGTGTATATGTGTATGTGTATATACATAAATATTACTGTGCTCTACCACTCAAGCCAAAGTTCCATTTCCAGCTTTTTGTTTGTTTTTTTGTTGGCCGTGGGGCTTGAACTCTGGGCCTGGGTGCTGTCCCTCAGCTCTTCAGCTCAAGGAGAATGCTCTACCACTTGAGCCACAGTGCTACTTCCAGTTTTCTAGTGGTTTATTGGAGAAAGAGTCTCACAGACTTAACTGCCCGGGCTGGCTTTGAATCGTGATCCTCAGATCTCAGCCTCCTGAGTAGCTAGGTGTGAGTGAGCCACCAGTGCCCGGCTTCCATTTCCAGCTTTTTTTGGGGGGGGGGGCGGGTACGGTCATAGGCCTGAACTCTGGGCCTGGGTGCTGTCCCTCAGCTCTTCAGCTCAAGGCTAGCCCTCTACCACTTGAGCCACAGCGCCACTTCCGGCTTTTTTTTTCTGCTTATGTGGTACTGAGGAATCGAACCCAGGGCCTCATGCATGCAAGGCAAGCACTCTACCACTGAGCCACCTTCCCAGCCCCAGATTTTTGAGAGAATATATATATGTGTATGTGTGTGTGCACATGCGCCAGCTCTAGGGCTTGAATTCAGGGTCTAAGGTGCTGTCCCTGAGCCTTTTTGCTGAAGGCTAGCACTCTATTACTGGAGCCGTAGTCCCATTTCTTTTTTCTTTTTTTTTGGTGGTTAATTGGAGATAAGAGTCTCCCAGACTTTCCTGACTAGGTCATCTTCAGACCCATGCTCCTAGCTGGGCACTGGTGGCTCACATCTGTAATATCCTAGCTACACAGGAGGCTGAGATCTGAGGATTGCAGTTTAACGCCAGCCCAGACAGGAAAGTTCATGAGACTTTTATCTCCAATAAACCACTCAGAAAACTGGAAGTAGTGCTGTGGCTCAAGTGGTAGAGGGCTAGCCTTGAGCTGAAGAGCTCAGGGACAGCGCCCAGGCCTAGAGTTCAAGCCCCATGACCAACAGAAAAACAACAACAGCATGGTCCTCAGATCTGGCCTCCTGAGCAGCTAGGATTACAGGCGTGAGCTATGGATGCCACGCTGTGGCTGCCTTTTGTCCTCAGGGCACATGTCCCCATTCTTAGCTCTAAAATTCAAGCTTGGGTGGGCCCTGAACATTCACAGAGGTATATGGGCCTTTAGCTGCCTAGGACACGTTTCCTAAAAGGCCACTTCAGAAACAACCCAGGGAAGGAGAGGCATGCAAGTAGAGAAATAAAGGGAAATATCTCCTTAATGGGCAGAGGTCCCAAAACAGTGTTGAGGGCCATTACAGGCCATGGGGACATCTCTATATCTTTCGGATGTGACATGAGGGACCCCTGTGCCAGATGTAGAAACTGGTTGCAGCAACTAGCAGAGGAAGAAGGGAGGGTGTGGACAAGGCTCTGTCTGTCCTACACTGCTCCCCATGCTCCTGCTCCTGAGGCCAGCTTATTATCCAAGTTTGAGGGATGGTGATCTTCTCCCAGAGGTTTCAGTCTGAAGGTCACAAGGACCTATATAAGCAACAGCTGGAGGAAAAACCCTTTAGCAGCTTCAGTATGAAGATGGCTTGGCGCAACTTCCATGCCTTCACCTGTAGGCCCAGCACAAGCCAGCTCAGGTGATGGAGAGACAGGCTCCATCCTGTGGTCTATGCTGCCCCCTCGAGGTCTATATAGGTTCCTATTCCTATCCTCCCATTTCTGATTGTCTTATCCTGCCTGGGAGGTTGTAGAGTCAGAGTGCTATGGATCCCAGGCAGGGAAGTTATATGGCCCTAAAAATTGCACACTCACGGCATCACTTGAATGATCACTGGGTCCCAAAGTCACCAGCCTAAGCTGTCCTGTAGCCCTTTCTATTCACACTCCAGCACTGTCCCTCAGCTTTTGCAGTTAGGCCTGCCAAGCCCCCTGCTCATGAATTATGTCTGAAGATTTGGAGAGGAGGATGAGCAGAAGAAGGAAAGACTGACTGAAACTGGGAAGACCCATGGTGTCTGCCTGCACAGCTGTCCCCACGTTAGATCGTTACCTCTCCTCCCCACCCTTCCCTCTCCTCCTCACTCCTCTCGCCCCTTCTCTCTCCCCCTCCTCTCCTTTCCTTGTGGCTTTTTTGTTGATCAAGCCGACACCTCACTAGTCAAGCTTGGTGAAGTCACCTGTCTCAGCAGTCGTCACAAGTCAGCAGGGGACCCGCCCTTTTTGTCAAAGCAGCCTACACTTCTGTCCAAAAACCCTGATCCTTGGCCCTTCTCCTGCCCTGGAGCTGAGCTTGGAGTCAGGTCAATGCCAGAACACCTGAATCCCGAGACTGAAACCCGAAGGAGGGGTGGACTAGGTGGTGGTCAGACAGGACTCCTGGGAAAGGCGGAGAATTCCCCAGCTCCAGCGCCTGGGATGAGCTTACAGCCCCTCCATAAGCCAGCGCAGCACTGAGCAAGCTTTCCTTTCTGGGAACCTGTATGACAAGGTTAAGGGGGGAGGGGTACACTGAGAATCCAGTGGTAGTGTGAGTTCAGTTAAGAACAGATTTGGTTCCCCTCCCCACTTTCAGGTGTGTGACCCAATATGGAACCTCACCTTTCTCCACTGACGTCATCTCCCCACTACCCCAATTCTCCTCTGAGCTCCAGCCCTCCCATGCCTTGCTCCCATGCCAAGACAAATCTAAAGCCTTCAAATACCAGAACCACTCAGTTGTATGGGGAGAACCCTAAAGAGGAGGGAGCTGATAAACCCATCCAGTAACCTCCCCCCAGGCACGCCCTCCCCTATAACTACCAATCAGGTGGGTCTGTCTTGCCTGGCCTCACTAGCACCCCCCCATGCCCCACCCCCCACCTCCATGCACTAGTTCTACTTGACCAAGAAGCAAGCAAGGTCCAAGCTGTCCATCCACCAGGCTTGGGATGTGGGAAATGAATGATTCGGCTGTGGGGATGGAGGGAACATATATCCCAATTAGCTCCCCGCTGCTCAGCATCCTTCCACTGAAGACTTAAAGGAGCCAGAGTGTCTTTCCAGTCTAGACTGAGTTCAAATGAGGTACAGAGGCAGAGCCACAGGAAGGCTCTTAATCAAACAGAAATGGATATATTGCAAATCAGGTCCACCCCAGACCTAATTGGGAAGAGTGCAGCAGCCCCTCATCAAAAGGTTGTGACAGCCATATCGCACATGGCTATGACCACAGCCCTCACAGCATCTGTGCTTGTAACCTGATATGACATTCCCCGACAGGTTGGCTACCTAGAAAATAGTCCCCTTTCTTTTCTTATTATTTTTTTGTTGTTGTTGGTCTTGAGCCCTGAACTCTGGGCCTGGGCGCTGTCCCTCAGCATTTCAGCTCAAGGCTAGCTTTCTACTGCTTGAGCCACAGCGCCACTTCCAGCTTTTTCCCACTTATGTGGTACTGGGGAATCAAACCCAGAGCCTCAGGCATGCAAGGCAAGCACTCTACCACTGAGCTACCTTCCCAGCCCATAGTCCCCTTTCTCAACAACCAGCCACCTTTCCCACCAGAAGCAGCTACAGGCTAGTAGAGGTTACTGTCCCTGTCCCTTCTTTCTAGAAGAGATGTAAATCTAAGTCTGAGAGGGAAGATTCTGGACAAAAGATACGGCGGCCCCCATATTAAGGAGAAAGAGGAAAGAGTGTTGTGTTACATTAAATATTTATTATTTCCTTCAGACTGACTTTGAATAATTCTCAAGCCAAGAGATGGGTTAGTGTTCAGTAGTTGAGACTTTCAGTCAAAAAGCTATAGGAATTACTTTGAGTCCAAAAAAAAAAAAAAAAATCAGTGACTTGGAAGCAATGGAGGCTGGGCAAGTGTGTCAAAGGCCTAGGAGGCAACTGGAAACTGGAGTGTGGGGTAGGGTGCAGAAGTCCATGGACAAGGCTGGTGGGCCTCGGAGAACCCAGCAAGTCAGAAGTTGGGCTTGTGCTTCTTGAGCTCCACCATCAGGTGGTGAATGTTGATGAGCTCCGCCCTGGCAGGAAGGGCCCGAAGCTGCGGCTGGGACAGCACCCGGTGGAAGCGATGATAGAGCTGGATCAGCTGGGTCAATGCTCCCTGGTCAGAGAAAGCCACCGAGGGATCAGTGCTAATGTTGATGATGGGGATCATCAGGGCTCATTCAGAACTTTAAACACAGCTCATAGTTGAAAATTATGGGTTATTTAGATGATGCTGAGCCCAGGTAAAAGAGGAAATGGGAACTGGGACCCGGGCTGGGAATTTCAGGTCACCTGGATGATACTGGTTCCATTTCTGAAGTTGGTGAAGCTGCGCATTACATCCTGACTCAGAGACTCCACTGATGATTTCCAGGAACTGCCAAAGCCACGGATCAGCTGAGTTACTCGGGCTGACAGCAGAATGAAAGTGTCAGAGGGACTAGGCCACGTGAAGTTCCACCCCAGTAAGTCCTCCCCAAGGCACAGCCATCCTCACCATCAAACCCCTCTTTTCTCAAATGTTTCCTGCAGTGCCCCTCCCCCTGTAATCCTCATCCCATCATTTTTCCTTTTCATTCTCCTTACCACTGACCCCTACCATTATGACACTATCACAATACCTTCTTCTCCTCGAAGTCGCTCAGCCTGTCCACGCTCAATCAAAGCCTCAGCTTCTTTCACAAATGCCACCAGACCCCCAAAGGGGGGAGAGAGCAGCTCTTCAATGAATTCCTGGGGAGTCACATAGGCATACACACAGGGTCAGGAATCCTGGTACCAACAAATTGTCTGAATCCTGGCATTATGACTCACTTGGTGTGGATGCTACCAAGGCTGACCAGATGAACTCTCTGCAAAGATTATATGTTTCCAGATATCAGTGGTTTCACAAGAGGTAGAGAAAATCTCCAAGGTCCGAAAGGAAGAAAGGAAGAGAGAAAGACAGAAAGAGAGAAAGAGAAAGGTAGGAAGGAAGGAAAGAAGGAAGGAAGGAAGGAAGGGACAAGAGAAGGAAAGAAGAAAAGAAAAGGAATGGAAAGAAAAGAAAAGAAAAGAAGCTAGGCACCAATGGCTTAAGCCTATAGTCCTACTCAGGAGGGTGAGACCTGAGGATCAAGGTTCAAAACTAGCCTGGAAGGCTAAGTCTGTGTGTGAGACTCATCTCCAATTAACCACAAGTAAGAGCACAAGGCTGACTTCAAGCCCTTGTACTGGCACAAAAAAAGAGAAAGGAAATTAGACCCAACAATGACAGCATTTTGCTAACAGAGCTAAAACTCCAATTCTATATACCTAAGGTCCATGAGGCCACATTCCCCAACACATATGCTAACTACATACAGCATAGAAGACTGTTCCTTCCTTTTATCCCAAACCCCTACCTGTGTCCGAGCATTGAGCAGCTGCTGAAAACTCTCAACCTCTTTGCTGTCATCTGCAGCCCGCTCCTATGGGAAATCAAGGATAAATGTCAAATCTGGGGAGAGTAGTCCCTCATGCCAGGATGTCTCCTACAGTCTACATTCCAGACACTGCCCAGATCCAAAATGCTGACCAATATATACATCATCTGTGCCCTGCAGAGCTTGTAGAGCTGTGGGTGGTGAGACAAGTGTGTTCCTCACCATCAGCACCCCCAGCATCATGTCATAGTTGTTGATCAGAAACACTAGCTGCTCCTTCCTCGAGGAGAACTCGGCAGCCACTCGGAGGACAAAATTCTCCACCTCCACCTGGAAAAGCCGAAAAGCAATGGTGACTCAGGAAGCATTAGAATGGGCAGATTCCACCTGAGGTGGAGGCTTGCTGCTGGGAAGTCTGTCTGCCCCACCCTTACCTGTAGCTGCCCCAGCAGCTGCATGGTGCGTTCATTGGGAATTGTCTGGTTGATGCTAACCAAAGCAGAGGAGAACTCCGCGTATCGGCGTGTGATCTAGAAGAAAGAGGCTGGGTGGTATCCCTGGTGAAGATTCAACCTCCTAGCTCCCCCGGCCACCCAATGCTATATAACTCCTCCTCCAATCCCTTCTCCCAGCAGTGCCAGCCACCATGCTTGCCTGCCCCTCACAACACAACCGTGACCTTGGGAAGCCTACAGTAAAGCTTAAAGCTTGCCCTTCAAGAATCCCCTTGTTACCCTCACCCTCCCTTACATAGTGGGGACTCCTCCAATCCCTTCTCCCAGCAGTGCCAGCCACCATGCTTGCCTGCCCCTCACAACACAACTGTGACCTTGGGAAGCCTACAGTAAAGCTTAAAGCTTGCCCTTCAAGAATCCCCTTGTTACCCTCACCCTCCCTTACATAGTGGGGTCGAGTATCCAGCCCCCCAAGGCGCTGGGGATCAGTGCTTCGGACACTCTGGACATTCATTTCCAGGATCAACTCAAACCGTGGCCACAACAAGGCAAGCACCTGTTCCCAGTACCTGTGGGCTTAATCAGAAATCAGAAGTCAGTGGGCAGGGAAATGTTGGGAGAGAGCCAGGCATCCCCAGATTACTGGTGGGAAGCAGGTAGAAGGCTGCATATGAAAAGTGAGTTAAAGCAGCAACACTGCTTCTCGTGCAGACCAATGGGAATAAAGGTCAGGGAGGTCAGGTCAGAAGGATCTCAAGGGTTCAGGTGATGATGTTTAAGACAAAGAGTTCAAGGCCGGCAGGGCATCAAAGACCAGAACTCAGTGACCTGTCC
Source organism: Dipodomys merriami (assembly GCF_024711535.1). Lineage (NCBI taxonomy): Eukaryota > Metazoa > Chordata > Mammalia > Rodentia > Heteromyidae > Dipodomys > Dipodomys merriami. The sequence goes on along the minus strand of NW_027202937.1, from coordinate 10,498,261 downwards.
AGGGCAGGGACGTCCCTCTTAGCTGCAATATTGCGGAATCGGAGAACAATGTGGATACACAGGAACACAGCAATGGCATCATAGCAGTCAGTCAGATAGGACTCCAGGTGTTTCTGTGGTTTAGGAACAGGCAGAGGATTTCAAGAAAATGTTTGTTATGCACGGTCAAGTCACCACAGACAACTAAATGCATGAATTTGGAAACAAGTCTGGGCAGGGAGAGACCTAGGAGGGAAATGTCCCCTCCTCCCCTGTTCCCTGGCCACTCAGGCTGCCACTGCCTCACTCGGGGACAATGATTACAGGCCCATCAGCAGAACTTCAGGCTGAGCTTGGGCCAGGGGTTCATTTTTAGGTGTCTCAGCCTGGTTGTGTATTAGCATCACATCTTCACATCACAGTCTTGAAGACCCACGCTCTAAGGGTTTTTTGAAGAGTTGAGAGTACATGGCTGCCACTTTAAAAGGAGGAACTCCTGCATTCTGTAAGAGCAGAGTTAGGAGCCCACTGGGTGCTGCTGAGGACTAATGGCAAAGAGGTTTAAGGGCATGGGAACGGTGATCTTACCAGGGTCATGTTGAGTGTTCGGCCCATGACGGCATGGAAGAGGTCGTGAGCAGCTGGACCAGATACCACAAAAAATTCACAGATGAAAAGATATTCACGGCAGGAATTATCTAGGAGGGCATAGTGCTGGCTGCGGAAGAGGGCCTCAAATGGATACTAAGAGGAGAGGGGGAAAGAGAGAGGGATGGAACAAACACCCACCACTCTATGGAAACTCAGCAAAGTTGGGTAATGAGAGCTCAGCAGACGCTCCCTAGTCAACCTTGGTCTGTGCAGGGAAAGAACACCCTGAATAGGCACCAAACATGGGAATAAGAATTAGTCAAGCCGGGCGCCAGTGGCTCATGCCTGTAATCCTAGCTACTCAGGAGGCTGAGATCTGAGGATCACGGTTCAAAGCCAGCCCGGGCAGAAAGGCCTGTGAGACTCTTATCTCTAATAAACCACTAGAAAGCCAGAAGTGGCGCTGTGGCTCAAGTGGTAGAGCGCTCGCCTTGAGCTGAAGAGTGCAGGGATAGTGCCCAAGCCCAGAGTTCAAGCCCCATGACCAACAAAAAAAAAAAAAAGAATTAGTCTCTGCCACATGCTGTCACTACTCCTGTATCCATGACAATTGCCTCACAAGTCACTCCCTTGGTTTGCTCTTAAATGCAGGGTTCCTAGCCCTTTTCACATTGAAGCAGGCCAGGCACCCAGGTCTAGGAGGAATGATACAGGCCCAGAGAATGGGAAGTTTTATCTGAGGCCTTACTTTCCACACTCCCCTCATACCCTCTGCTCTCCACGCTGGGCTGTGTGGGGCACCAGGATGGGGGCCTCAAGTTCAGTGGGGGAGATGACAGCGCCTCGGGTTCCCAGGGTGAAGATAGTGTTCCTGCTGCGGAGGGATGGCTTCGAGAAGAATCGTGAGGAGGGTCAAGTCAGGGAAAATGAGATTGCACTGGACCCAGGGAGCATGACCCCAGGAACTCCAGAGTCAGTCAGAGACAGCAAGGCTAGCCCCTTTCTCTGACCTGTGCCAATGGGTGCTGAGGAATCTCTACATACTCTGACACAAAAATATGTGTGAATAGCCAGGTGCCAGTGGCTCACGCCTATAATCTTATAAGAGCTACTCAGGAGGCTGAGGTCCGAAGATATTGGTTTGAAGCCAGCTCACACAGGAAAGTCCATGACTCTCCTATCTCCAATTAACCAACAAAAAGATAAAAGTGGAGATGTGGCTCAGGTGCTAGAGCATCAGACTTGGGCAGAAAAGGCTAAGGGACAGTTCCTAGACCCTGAGTTCTATACTCACACTCACACACACACACACCCCACCACCACCACCTACGTGTCAAAATAATGAGTACTTTTTCTATAGGAGAAAAATTATAGCTTTCAACACATTCTCAAAAGTTTTGTCCCACAAGTAAAGACAAGCCTAAGTCCTTTGGCAGCTGAAGCCAGGAGTTCTCCCCTTTTCCGCTGAACACCAGTTCCAGGATATCTTTTTTTGCTGTATCTTCCACACCCATTAGGTCATCTTTCTCAGCAACTTCCTCATACTAGAAAGAAATAAAGAAGGAAAGAAATCCCTGGGTGGGTGGTACCACTCCAAGTCCATGTGCTCAGGAATGCCTCTCCCTTTCTGGTCTCACCTGCACCTTCATGAGCCGCCCCAGGTAAGAGCGGTAGTAAGACAGGTAGATCTTGCTTAGCGTCTCCACATACTCGTCCCTGATCTCCTTCGCTGTTGCTCGTTCATTGCCCAGCAGGAACTGATAGAAGAACCTGGAAATCCGAGGACAAGTCAGTGTCTTCCCAACAAACAAGATGCCCACTGCTAGGGGTTCAGAGGCCCCTCTATGCCCTTCCCTGGGGTAGTGACCTGTACTTCAGTAGAGCTGTCTGGGGGATCTGATAGTTGGTCATTGGTTTCCTGAAGGAATAAATCTTCTGGAGGATGAACTCTCGGATCTTTGTCACTGCCTGGATGTGGTGAAACAAACACAGGGCATGAAGTTGTAAGTGGGACAAGTGAGAATACTTTTTTTTTTCCCCCCAGGGCTGAGGACCGAACCCAGGGCCTTGTGCTCACCAGGCGGGCGCCCTTCCGCTGAGCTAAACCCCCAGCCCCGAGAATACTTCTTTAATGTTTCTTTGGATTTTCCTGGAAACCCACAGGGGCAAGGATAAGCTAGTGAGGTTCTCAGAGAGGCTGGTTCTAATAGTCTCTGGAATGTCCACCTCCATCTCCTACCTTGACCCGGAGCCGGTCAAGCACGCCTCTGACGTCTGCACAGGCTGCTGTGCCTCTAGCTTCCTGCTCTCTGACTGCAGCTGCCTTAGCATCCAGCTCCTGCAGCTGCTCCAGGAACCTAGGCTCTGTCACTGGAGCTTCAAGAATTGCCCTGAGTAGTAGGGAGGTTTGAAATGCATTAGAAGACTCCACAACCCTAATCCAGGCCCAAACCACAGCCCCTTCCATCTAGCCTCTGTCACTGCTTTCTTTTTAGTACTGTCTCACATAGTTAGGATGTAGGTACAAAGTTTTCTATTCCAAGTCTTTCACCTCATGCACACATAAGGCTTGGCTGCCCTCATTTTATATCTGATCTTGGATCACTCCTGACCTATGATACTTAAATCATGATACTTAAACCATACATCAGAGTTAGAAATGATGGTTTACCCACTTAGTAATTTCTAGACGGCACCTAATGACCTAAGCCAGGCAGAAAATAGGAAAGGTCCCCTCAGACTGTCTACCTGCTATGGATGTCATGACCTTTCACACTAGTGACTCACGTGACCAGAGCAGAGGGTACCACCAGACCATCAACAAGCTCCCCAAGCTTTCCCCGAACTGCCTGGCGGTTTCGAAGTCGAATATTCATGGCTCCTGACTGTTCCTGCAGTGTTCGGATCTCAGAGCTGATGGAGCTGAGGTCACTCTGAAAAGCTCCCAGCATCTGCTCCATGCGCTGGGGGAGAGAAGATGATGATGGTGTGCTACAGGGTTGGGCCACGTAAGTCTCCTGGTGAATAGCCAAGTAGTCACCAGTTCATGAGAGTGGCAGATGATGAGGTATCCCTACCACAAGGAGATATTAATGATGGCACTTAAAGCAAAAATTTCTGTTTGAGGGCATCCTGAAAGAGACCCTCACTTTTCCCTTCCTGAAGCTGATGATGGTGCCATAGGCCATAATCCAGTTCTGAGTTTTCAGGGGCCACAGACTAGGGTTACTAACCTCCAGGACAGCATCACAGGCTGTGATCTGATTGTGCAGAGATGCTATGTTCTCACTCTCTTGGATATCTAACCCACAAAAGTCAAGGGCCTCACAGTGAAGATGAAGATCCTCAGAACTATAGTGCCTAATTTCTCCCTGAAGTGATAGAAACCTCAGAGAGAAAATGCCAGCCCCTCAACCTGCAAAATCCCCATGTTAATAACACCATCCTCTCCCTCAGCTGAAGGATACAATCCCGAATGGATTTCTGCTCAATTTGTTGTAGCTCCAGCTCAACCTGCTTTGAATAGTGACGAAGATCCACACCCTGTGAGAACAGAAAGAAACCAAGTCAAGAGGGAGCTACAGTCTAAGAACACCAAAACAGAATCAGCAAAGGATGAGATAAGACACCAAGGTGAGTTGGGTGCAAGTGACTCACCCTTATAATCCTAACTACTTAGAAGGTTGAGATCTGATTATTCAGTTCAAAGACTGCCCAGGCAGAAAAGTTGGAGAGATTCGTGTTTCCAACTAATCACCAAAAAGCTGGAAGTAGAGCTGTGGTTCAGTGGTAGAGTGCTAGCATGAGCTAAAAAGCTAAGGTATAGCACCCAGGCCCTAAGTTCAAGCCCTAGTACAAGCACACGTGCAGACACGCAGACACATACACACACACACACACACACACACACACACACACACACAACACCAAGGTGATATCACAAGAACAGGAGATTTTTTCCTTCGTTTAGGAGAGAAGGGAAAGGGGTACTGATTAGTATAATGAAGAGCCTCACCGTTTTAAGAGCTTCCTTTACTAACTCATCCTCCAGATTTGCCTGAATATGAACTGTAAATAGAAGTTTATCACAGAGTCAAACACCACAGTTCCCTCTCCACCCTATTCAGCATTTGCACACCAATCCCTGACTTATTCCTCCTGGCCGGAGGCCTCCATGCCTCTCAGATTATAGGTAAAGTCCTCTTAAGACTGACTTGGTTTCCGGCTGGGAAGATGGCTTAGTGGTAGAGCGCTTGCCTTGCATGCATGAGGCCCTGGGTGCGATTCCTCAGCACCACATAAGCATAAGAAAAAAAAAAAAACTGGAATGGGGCTGGGAAGGTGGCTCAGTGGCAGAGTGCTTGCCTTGCATGCATGAGGCCCTGGGTTCAATTCCTCAGCACCACATAAGCAGAAAAAAAAAGCTGGAAGTGGCGCTGTGGCTCAAGTGGTAGAGTACTAGCCTTGAGCTGAAGAGCTGAGAAACAGCACCCAGGCCCAGAGTTCAGCCCAAAAAACAAAAGAAGACTTGGTTTCACTTTTGTTTTGTTTCAGTTAGTCATGGCCAATCACAAGTCAAAATTTTTAAATGGAGAAACTCTGCAAATAAATAATTGGCACTTTAAATTTCGGCACCATTCTGAGTAGCTTGAACTCTCATGTCATCCCATTCCATCCACTTGGAATGTGAATCATCTCTTTGCTGAGTGTATCTATGCAGGCTATGCTATTAGTCTCTTTGTTAATCCCTTAGTAACCTTCTAAGTTATCACATCAGTTGTTTACATATGGGAACACTTATGTCCAAATAACCCTTCCTTTACTTAATAATAGGCCCAAAGTGCAAGAATAATGATGCTGACAAATTTTGTCACAGTATATTGTCCTAGCTGCTGTTTTGATACTAATCATTATTGCTCATTTCTTTGTGCTTAATTTAGAAATTAAATGTTATCATAGGTATATGGAGAAACAGTATAGGGTTTGATGTTATGGGCCATTTACTGGGGATCTTGTAACAAATTCCTTGGAGGGAGTATCTGGGAATATTCTATACTCTCCTCCCACCCCACATCATCACTTACCATCCACTTCATCCAGGATAAATTCATCAGAGGTGATGTCCAACTCTCCAAGTTGCAGTGGCTCTTGGAGCCCAGGACCAGCCCCCTGAGGACAGATTAATGGAAGAAGGGATACAGAGAGAGAGGGAGGGGGGGAGAGGGAAGAACAGAGGGGAGAACAGAATATAATGGGATGAGAGTGTTCGTATGGAGAATCAAAGGTACTGAGTAAAAAAAAAAAACTAATTCTTACAGTGCACTCAGTCTACTACTTTGGGCTAATGGATAGAGAATAAAACAAGAAGGCAATTCATTAAGACTTGTGGTGTCCAAATGAGGAAAATTAGGAATTTGCCGAGGACAGTTTAGGACACTCAGACTCCTGTTATCTCATGTGTTCTATTATACCTCTGAGGAGCTTCCAGACTTTCAAGAATTTTCAGCTAACATGGTGTGTATACCTGTATGTCATCTACTCATCCATCTAATCATAACGAAAACCTATCCGGTTGGCCCTAATATCTTCTCACTTTATGGATGTGGAAAGTGGTAGCACAGGGAGGTTATTTTGTTTGCCTAAGACATGCATAGCGTGTAAGTGGCAAAACTAGTCTGGTCCCAGAGGCCATACTCTCTATCTATATTCTCTCTACCACTACAGGGGGAAAAAAAGTGAGTGGGAAATTGAAACTGTGCCCCCGGAACCTGAGTTACAGCCACTTTGGTCCCCGCTGAAGCTCAGGTCCTATTCCAAGGAAAACCATGGCAAGCCAAACAAGGAGCATCGCCGTAGCAGGGGAGCTGACTTCAAGGTGAAGCCCTTGGATCTGAACACGGCAGAGTCCTTTCTGCGGCAAGGATAACCGGACGAGACTACACAGTACAAACAGCCCGGCGCTCTCACCAGCGGGCCCTCCTCCTCCTCCATATCTGCGGTCCCCGCCCGCAACACCAGCTCCCGGGCAGCAGCCGCCATGGTCGCCGCGGCAGCCATTCCCTGTAGCCTCACTTCCGGCAGCTGTCAGTCACGGCGAGTCTGTCTCCCGAGGTAAAACTACAAGTCCCAGAGTTTCTCCTATAGAGCGACAATTCCTAAATATCCTAGTTAAATTGTTCGGTTCCAGTCTTCCTCTTTCAGCTCTGGCCAACCACGCCGGAGAGCAAATGGAAATACGAAAGTCTCCAGCATAGTCTCACACCGGAACCTTTGTTGCCCGCATACCCGGGAACCCGGGACTGAAAGGAGGACTGCACCGGAAGTTGCAACACCCAATACGGATTCTCAGAAGTAAACTCCCGCGGAAGCAGTTTCCGAAAGCGCTTAGCCTAGATGGATCCGCCTCTTCCGCCTAGAAGCTATAAAAGGGATTAACGTCACTTCCGCTCTCTCTTCCACAGGAGGCCTACACGCCGCCGCTGGTGCTGCCGCCATGGTAAGACTGGGATCCGCGCTGGGATCCGGCGACATCGGAACTGGGACAGGGAAGGTTTGCTGTCGGGACATCGAGAACACCATAATTTGAGGGCCTGCAACTTTGTATGTGGAGCTTTGGATCGTACCCCTGGGAAGGAACGACCAAAAACTTTCAGTTCTGGGGAGCAGGGCTCCTGGAAGGGTCACTGCCCCGGCACTTGAACGTTGCCAAGGCTTAGGCGTGTGTGGGGACTTCCGGCCATCGCCACTAAGAGCACACTTTTGGAAACCTCCATTGTGCGTCCTGTTGCCAGTAGTTGGCATTTTCTCACGCTTGAGTGTTTCATGTTCTTGCTGTCTGAGGAGTTGTATGCTAAACTAAGGGGAGGGGATCGGGACCCGTTGTGTGACAAGCTTAACATACCTGTTGGAGCTGGTTGCATTGCCTTAGCGACTTTTTGGGTTGATAATGGTGTCCGACTTCCTCCCCTATACTTCTAGTCTTTAGTGATTCCTGAGAAGTTCCAGCACATTTTGCGAGTACTCAACACCAACATCGATGGGCGGCGGAAAATAGCCTTTGCCATCACTGCCATTAAGGTAAAGCAGGGTAAGGGGTAGAGGTTAAGACACTTCAGTGAAGGCCTAAGGCTCTCGAAGAGGCTAGGTTAGGAGGCCTAAGTCTTATCCAGATCTCCTCTCCCCCTGAGTTTAAAACATCACTGCTTAAATGAATGACTAACCCCCTTAACACATTTGCCATAAAAGGAAAACAGTAAGAGCCAGAGAGTGGTCTAAACCCAAAGCACTTCATGTGGAAAAAAGGAGTATGGTCACCTTACTACATGAAAATTTCCCTTAACTATCAGTTTCTAAAGTCTCCTTTCTAGGTTTATGTTGTCCTTATCCCCCAGTGAATTGTATCTCCTGTGAAATTCCAGGATGCTAAAAATTAGGTGATTATTTTGGGGGAAATTTGCCAACTGATAAGATAATCAGAAGTGAGCAGGGTGTTTCATTGCCAGAGGTGAATGCCAATGCTCTTTCTTTCTTTTTTTTTTTTTTGTCTTTTTTGGTACTGGGGATCGAACCCAGGACATTGCACTTGCTAGGCAAGCGCTTTGCCACTGAGCTACATCCCAGCCCCCAATACTCCTTTCTAGTTGAAATGAGAAACATTTCTACTTTGACTTGTTGCAATGGGTGAATGTGGTATTGGATATTTCTCCTCACAAATCTAATGAATTTCCAGATGGGGAATTGTGGAAGTAGCTGAATGTCTTGTCTTGCCTATCAGTATGTGTGTCCTCCAGGAGGGGTTGACTTCCCCCTAGCTTCTAGTGTGGAACATGCTGTGCAGTTTTAGAGTAAATGGTATTGGGCAGTACTGCTGTTTGTGTCTTGAGCTTACAAGAAACTGATAGTTTTTATAAAGAAGGAACACACTTAAAGTCCTTTTAAGCTGAAGGGGATGCTCAAGAATTAAAGGTGGATTGATCCCAAAACGATGACTTAGAGTGAGGTGTGACAGCACTCCTGTAATGCTAGCACTGAGGCAGGAGGAGGGACCATACTTTCAAGAAGAGTTTGGTCTACATAGCCTGTCTTCATTACTTACTTCTAATGCTATACTGCAGGAAAGACCGCAACCATTCCTTCTTGTACTAGTATTTAGTGCCTATTTACTTGGGGCAAACCAAATGCGTTAGTAGAAAGGATGTATGTTAAGAGCATGTTCGTGCTGCACTGGTCATCTGCCCCTTTAAATTGTGTAGCTATAATGGGTCAACTAAAAATACATAGAAAAGTAGTTGGGGTAGCTTAGTGACAAAGCGCTGCCTAGCAAGTGCAGTGTCTTGGGTTCCATCCCCAGTATACCAGCCCCCTCCCCCAAAAAAAGGAAAAGCAGTTTTATCCGGGTATATATTGCTACATCTCTTGGAGGTCCTAGTGTATTGAGTACTGCAACTTGCTGACTGCGTGGGGACCCCAAAAATGAACATTTCTCTGGGAAAGGTGATGGGAATTGGGTAGAAATTTATATGGGATCAGTTGCTTCTAGAAGTGTTTTGGCAATTCAGGGAGTTGGACTTGGGACCTCAGGGTTGTTAGGTAAATACTCTGCCACTTGAATCATATCTCCAACCCTTTTTGCTTTATCAGGTAGGATCTTGCCCCTCCCTTTTTCCCCCTCAGGCTAGCCTGGAGTCTTGATAGTGTTTAGGGGTGGGTACACCTCACTCATAAATAATCGTTTTGGGATCAATCCACCTTTAATTCTTGAGCATCCCCTCCAGCTTAAAAGGAATTTAAGTGTGTTCCTTTTTTATAAAAACTATCAGTTTCTTGTAAACTCAAGATATAAGCAACAGTACTGCCCAATACATACCTAGGCTACCCTCAAACTGATCCTCAGTCTGTCCTTGGAGTTGCAAGGACATGAGCCACTTCACTTGGCCTGCTATGTTGTTTAAGGATAGTCTCTTTTCCTTTCCCTTCAGTTGGACAGACCACTGCTTTTGTTTTTTGCCAGTCCTGGCACTTGAACTTGGCCTGGGCATTGTCCCTGAGCTTCTTTTGCTCAAGGCTACTAGTGCTTTACTACTTGAGCAACAGTGCCACTTCTAGCTTTTTCTCTTTATGTGGTACTGAGAAATAGAACCCAGGGCTTGGTGCATGCTAGGCAAGCACTCTACCACTAGGCCACATTCCAAGCTCAACCACTGCTATTTATTGGGTTGGAAACATTTGGGGTTTGAATTTTCAGGTCATATTGTTTGAATATAAGTTGCCACAAACACAGTTGTTTTAAAGCAACTTCTATTTCCTCAGCAGTAGGGGTTGAAAGTCCAAAGTAAAGTCAGCAGCACCATACCAATCCCTCAGGAGGCACTGAAAATCCTTCCCTGGGCTGATCTGGTTGTCACCTGAAACCCTTTGCTGTCCTTGGTTTGTAGCTACATCACTGTATGTGGCTGTTTATCTCTAGTATGTGTCCCATCCTCTAAATTCAACAGTCGTATTAACTATTGAACCTAGTACACAATTTCCATTATCCTAGTTGGTTTGGTTTGAATTTAGACAGAAAGGGGTGCAGTGTTGGTATTTACTATTGACATAAGCATTTGTTTGGCTTAGGGGAGAAATTTAACTATCTCTGTGGTGATGGGAAATATTGTCAAGTTGCCTCCAGAACTGTAGACCTGACTTAGTGGCTTAGGCCACCAATTATTTTTTATTTTTTTGTCCGTCGTGGGGCCTGAACTCTGGGCTTGGGCACCGTCCCTCAGCTCTTCAGCTCAAGGCTAGCTCCTTAGCACTTAAACCACAGCGCCACTTCTGGCTTTTTCTGCTTATGTGGTGCTGAGGAATTGAACCCAGGGCCTCATGCATGTGGGGCAAGCACTTTAACACTGAGCCACCTTCCCAGCCCCAGGCCACCAATTTCTAGCTGCTCAAATGGTTGAGGTTTAGATGGTCTCAGTTTGAGGCCAACATGTGCAGTAAAGTCCATAAGACTCCAAAATAAGCAAAAGGCTGCGCTGGGTCATGATGTGAGTGGGAAGAGCATAGCAAGCATAGGACCCTGAGTTCAACACTGGTACCCATAAGCTCCCCTCTCCCTCACTGTTGTGGAACACTTAGTTATCTTTTTCCTTGAGAGCTTATTTGGGATGATAGGTGAGGGGAGACTGGTCTGGGAAGCTACAAAGTGCTGGATTATTGCAAATCCTACCTTTGTGGGATCTTGGAATAATAGGATCATCAAGGAAAGCAATGTTTTTTTTTTTTTTAATTCTAAAATCTCTCATCTTAGGGTGTGGGGCGAAGATACGCTCATGTGGTGTTGAGGAAAGCAGACATTGACCTCACCAAGAGGGCTGGAGAACTCACAGAGGATGAGGTGAGAGCCCTGACTGGGAAGGGAATTGGGACCACCTCTAAAAAGAGAAACCTACATCTCACTTCATACCCTCTGCTAGGTGGAACGTGTGATCACCATTATGCAGAATCCACGTCAGTACAAGATTCCAGACTGGTTCTTAAACAGACAGAAGGATGTAAAGGATGGAAAATACAGCCAGGTATGTGACTGAAATGTTGGGGAATGGGCTTAATATCTCCAATTAACTGCCAGAAAACCAGAAGTGGTGCTGTGGCTTGAGTGGTAAAGCACTTGCCTTGAGCTAAAGAGCTCAGGGATAGCACCCAGGCCCAGAGTTGAAGCCCCAGGACCCACTAAAAACTGAAAGAAAAAGAAATGGGCCCGGGACGTCAGGAAGTAAAATATGCTCCTCATCCAAATCCAGGTTTTGGCCAATGGTCTGGATAATAAGCTCCGTGAAGACCTGGAGCGGCTGAAGAAGATTCGAGCCCATAGAGGGCTGCGCCACTTCTGGGGGTGAGTTGGGGTGACCCGTACCTGCCTGTCGCTACACTATCAGCAGTGATTCCTTGTGCTGTCTTCAATTTTTTTTTTTAATATTTTTCAAGTGTTGTACATACACTGATCTTTCTCTTTTCACCTGCAGCCTTCGAGTTAGAGGCCAACACACCAAGACCACTGGACGCCGTGGTCGCACTGTGGGTGTATCCAAGAAGAAATGAGTAGGCCTTTTCTGTTAATAAATAGTTTATATACTGATGGCTTCTTGCTTTGTGCTTCATTTTTTTTCTCCTGATAGAGGCGATGCTGAACCCTGTTGGTTAATCATTTAGCAGAATATTGCCCATGCTCCATAAAATGGGGTTGTATTAAACGCAGTAGCAAGTGTTTCACATCAGAAATAGCGGAAAGTAAGCCGGGCGCTGGTGGCTCATGCCTATAATTCTAGCTACTCAGGAGGCTGAGATCTGAGGATCCAGGTTCAAAGCCAGCCCGGACAGGAAAGACTCATACCTCCAATAAACCACCAGAAAACCAGAAGTGGCACTGTAGCTCAAGTGGTAGAGCACTCACCTTAAGCTGAAGAGCTGAGGGACAGCGCTCAGGCCCAGAGTTCAAGCCCCACGACCGACAAAAAAAAATAGGGGAAACTTTTGCCAACTTCTATTTCACCTCCAGAGTACTGCCACACCTAAATAATGAGGGGTGCGGGGGAGAGGGGGCTGTATGGGCCTTGAATGCAGCTTTTATACTTCCCCTGGGTATTTATGCTCAAGGCTATTGCTCTGCCACAGCTCTGCTTCCAGCTGTTTGTTCCTCCGGTGTGATTGTCTCACAGACTCACATGCCTGGTCTGGCTTCCAAACAGTATAACCAGAATTACCAGACCTGAACCAGTGGCACCCAGTCTGAAAAACAATACTTTTTATGTGAAAGCTTCCTCCTGCAGCTTGCGAACAGAGCCAACAGTTTGAAGGTGGCCTGGGGGTTGGGCTGCACAGCTCTTGTGGGGATGGGGTTCATAGTAAAACCAGGTTCTGCTTGGGTGAGTTGCCCTGCGTCTAGAATTGGGGCTCACTTGCGGGAAAATCACCCCGATGGATGTACAGTTCCCTCAGGACTAGAGAAGTGACATAAAGCAGAAAGGTGGTTTTCGGGAGCGCCGGCCGCGCCACTTCCGGCACGGGGGGATGATGGGAGTGGGTGTGGCCTGGCAGCCAGTCACGGAGCACAGCCAGCAACGGTCCTGGTGGTCCCGGCCGCGTCCAAGCGCCTGTGGGCACAAGCACGTGCCCCCTGCAGCCCACCCTCATCCCGCTGGAACAGGGCGGCGTGAGCCGGTCTCCGCCCTCCAGACGCCGCCATGCCCCTCAGCCCCTTCCGCCGCCTCCTACTTGCTTCCCTGCTGCTGGTGATGTTGTGGACGCTCTTCGGGCCCTCGGGGGTTGGGGAGGAGCTGCTGAGCCTCTCGTTAGCATCTTTCCTCCCGGCCCCCGCCTCACCAGGACCTCCCTTAGATCTGCCGCGCCTTTTGATCCCCAACCAGGAGGCGTGCAGGGTTCCAGGCGCCCCACCTTTCTTGCTGATTTTGGTGTGCTCTGCTCCAGAGAATCTGAACCAGAGGAATGCCATTCGGGCCTCGTGGGGTGGGCTGCGTGAGGCACGGGGCCTCCGGGTGCAGACGCTCTTCCTGCTAGGAGAACCCAGCAGGCAGCAAGAGAACTACTTGGCCCAGGAGTCAGTGGCCAGGGCGGACATCTTGCAGGCTGCCTTCCAGGACTCCTACCGCAACCTCACCCTCAAGACCCTCAGTGGGCTGAACTGGGCAGATAAATACTGCCCCATGGCCCGCTACATCCTCAAGACCGATGATGATGTTTATGTCAACGTTCCTGAGCTGGTGTCTGAACTGATTCTGCGAGGGGGCCCTCCGGAAAGATGGGACAGAGGTCTGGAACCCCACCAAAAGGGCAACGTTATAAATGAACAGCAGAAAGGTGGCCAGGCCTCAAGGAGAGAGAAAGTGCCTCTCCTGTACCTGGGCCGAGTGCATTGGAGAGCTAGTCCCTCTCGGGCCCCAGGGAGCCGGCACAGAGTGTCCGAGGAGCAGTGGCCTGACACCTGGGGTCCTTTTCCACCATATGCCTCAGGCACAGGGTACGTGCTGTCTGCTTCTGCTGTACAGCTCATACTCAAGTTGGCCAGTGGAGCACCCCTTCTGCCACTAGAGGACGTGTTTGTAGGGGTAAGTGCTCGCCGAGGAGGCCTCACCCCAACCCATTCAGTCAAGCTGGCTGGTGCCACCCACTACCCCTTGGACAGGTGCTGCTATGGGAAATTCCTTCTGACATCCCACAAGTTGGATCCCTGGAAGATGCAGGAAGCCTGGAAGCTACTGCATGGATTACATGGGGAAAGAACTGCACCTTTTTGCTCCTGGCTTCAGGGATTCCTGGGGATCCTGCGGTGTCGGTTCATGGCCTGGCTTCATAGTTGACAATGCTTGGAGCTGTCAGAGTAAGGAGTCACCTATCCAGCCAGCACCAAGACCTCTTTCAGGCCCTAAGGGCTCTTGTTGGCTAAAGCAGATTAACTTCCTCGTACCAGACTGAGTCTGTCTCCAGATAGGAGCTTGGAGTTTGGCTTTCCAGCCCCAAAGATGGTCACCAGATATACAATAATAAAAATCCTGGGATTGTTCCATTTCCTGAGCCAGGGAAAAAGAGGGGCATGTGCTCCTCAATAAAACTTGCTTCTCCACCCTTTTAAGTGCCATGTGTCCTCACCAGAACTCCCAAGACATACCTAGAAAACTGAGGGACCAACCCTGCTGAGTAGGAAGAGCACTCCCCCAGGGACAGAGAGGAGAAAGCACATAATCTGGAGAGGAAGGCCCTGAACAGGCCACTACCACAAGGTTGTGAAGTAGGGAAATGGAGGCAGGACACTGACCCCTCTGGGCCTAGATAGTCCCATGTTGGCAAAGGGCAGTAGAGGTCCACAGGACATTTGAGGCATATTACAAAAACCTTGTTTTCTTTAATACCAGCCCACACAAGGAACCAGTTGTCTACACAGTTGGGAAAAGGGACACATGTCCCCTCATTGCAGGAAATAGTTACTTCCCTGCAGGTGATCTTAGGAAGAGGTTGTTCCCAGGCCACCCTGGAGCCTGGCTCAGCGCACAAATCTGTCCAGTGCAGATGGTCGGGCCCCTGTGGGCTTAGCTTTCTCTTGTTTCTGCTGTTGCTTCTGTTGCTGCTCAAGACTCTGTCTGACTTTGTCCTAGAAACAAGTGAGGGGACACAGGGAGAGGTGACCAGTGGCTGCTAGCAAGATCTGACATATAAGCAGGAGAAAGATGCAGACTGGGAGGCCAGGCGAACCCCAAGGTTCCTTTACCCTGTGCTCCTTGTCCATGACCTTCTTCTTCCTCTTCACCAGACTTGCTGTGGAGCTGCGGCCCTTCTGCTTCAGCTTGGGCTGGAAGGGAGCCTTGGCATCTGGGTCATAACCCTGAGGGGGTGGACAGGAGTAAAATTAGTAACAACTATCTCCTGAGACATAGAACCGGGGGCAAGCCCAGAGTAAAGGGAGGAATGTAGGGTGGGAGAAGGGTCTCGAAGCTCAGGTGCTACTCCATACCAGCCTCTCTATCCGCTCCTTCTTTGCTTGCTCCAAAGAGATGACATCTACCTCTGCCAGAGCTCGGGGGTCCAGACAGATGAGCTCTGCAGGTACCTGAAAGTGTCACAGAGGGACAGGTATGGATTAATGAGCCACAGGAAGGTAACACCAGGAAGGCACAAAGGCCAAAGAGACTGCTGAACCCTATCTCGCCAAAAACCCCAGATATGGGATCACTGAGCTCTCTTTTTCTCCTAGCCTGAACCGAAACACTTGGCTCCAGCAGGTAGCTCACCTTCTCCAACAAGGCCTTCACCTCCCATTCCTGGCGCTGTTTCCGGCTCCTGTATGGGTTATTCTCCAGGCCATCAAAGTTGGGCTCAGCAGCCCCTGGCAGGGAAGGAGAGGAAACCATAAGGAAGAATCTAGTCCTTTAGCTCCAGCCTAACCATGTTCCCTACCCACTCTTGACTGTTTCAGGCCCACATACATTTTACCCAGTTGTCACTTTCTGCATTGTCTGTCCCCTAGCCCACTTACCAGGGACCAGCATGCTGGTGATTCCCCCACTGTGCCCAACTCCCAGCACATCTTCAAAGGAGCAGAACTGAAGATCATGCACATGGCCTGAGAGCCGGTGAGTGAGGTAGGGCTGCTCCAGGGAGGGTGGGCTGGCCTTGCCCTGCCCTGCCCATATGTTGACAACGTCACCCATGCCCGCAACCAACAGTCCCCGCTGGGAAAAGGCCACGTGCCCTGCTCCCTGGGGCAAGGTCCGAGCACTCAAGGGCTGGAATGTCCCTCGCAAGTCAAAAATCTTCAGCTGGTGGTCCAGGCCAGAGGTAGCCATGTATCTGGGGGGAGAAGAGGGAATCAATTCATCTGTCAGCACTAAGGCCTGCAGCCATGTAATTGTAACCTCTCCGTACAGTATTTTCACAATAAAAATAAAAAATAAAAATTTTTAAAAAAAGAAAGTAGCAAAGTACAACTCAGCTCACTGTCTCTGCTTTCCCTGCAACACTGGTTACCAAATCTTTTCCAAGAATAATTCACTATGTAAGTAGATTACTTTCAGAGATTGGAAGTTCTAGTTCAAGTTGTTCTGTGGAGAAGGAAGCTGAAAAGGGGAATTAACCAGGCCAGAGGACGTGTTTGTCAAAGGGCCAATGATTCTTTCCTTAGGCCTCTGTTGTGACCCAGGAAGGGACCAAACAGTTACTGTGAGAGAGATTCACCTTGGAAGTTACCAGGGACCCAAGAGGGCCAGCTGTGTTTCTGACAGGACAACCTGAGCAAAAAAGCCAGTAGTACAGTAGTGCGGAACTGAAGATCATGCATATGTAGTGAAAACCAGGAATGACTGTGGGGTCCAGCAAAACTCTTGGGCAAACCAATGGCTCAACTCCAGGGCAAATACCAGTTTGTGGGAATCTGTAAATGCTGAACCATGAGCTCTGTTCATAAGAATTAATATGCCATTTTCTTAATTCCCAGAAGGCTGGGAATAGTCTGAAAAATATCGATCTCTTCTAGCATTACAGAGATTTAATCAGAACCTAGACTTTCCTGGACCTTGGTTGTTTGCTGCCTGCCTTTACTTTCTAAGCTCAGGAAGTCACTCATCCTAGGAATGTTTCACATGCTGGTGTCTGTAACTTCAAAGAAATCGCTACCTGACTTTCTGCATCTACTACCCTGTCCCAAAATCAATAAAGACCCTTTTAATGGGATCTTGGGGTGTCTGTTGCTAGCGAGAGGGACAGGCCCCCTGGTGCCCCAAAACCAGTTTCACGGTCTGGCTTCTGTCACTGCCTTGTTCCCAGCGCCCAGTCACAGTGGGTTAAGGTGGTCGCAATGGGTTAAGGCGCTTGCAGCAGTTTGCAACACAGGTTCTCCTCAATAAATAACCCACCCCAAGGTAAATACCAGCCCAGCAACTAGATAGCATTCAAGGTCACACTGCTAGACTACTAAATTGCAAATGGCAAGTTGGTCTTGACAAGCCAATCCACTTAGATGCCACTGTAAACTTCAGAAAGCACCTTGAGGAATTGGAAAAGGCCAGCTTCACCCAAAGCCCATGGCCTGCAGAGCCTGCCAGAAGAGCTGCTGATGAGGACCAGGGATAAGCAGAGACAGGCCTAAGATCAAAGACCAGAGCTGTCCAGAATCACAGTGTTGAAAATCCTATGTCTCAGTGAACTAAGTGATCAAGACTTGGGCACAGTGGCTAGCCCAGGCAATCTGTGCACAAATAACAGAAAGCTTAGATAAGATTCTTCACTCTCCAGAGCCAAGCGAGCACAGCTAGGAAGTAAAAAGGACAGAACCAAATCATTTTTCCCAAAGATACAATTATGAAAGCCAAGGGGTCTTAACCTGAAAGGATCATTAAGTTGGTAGCCACCTGCCTTTGTTTGGCAGTACTCTGATTGAACACAGCCTCAGATGGGTTTCTTTTTTTTTGGGTCCAGACGTGGGGCCTGAACTCTGAGCCTGAGCGCTGTCCCTCAGCTCTTCAGCTCAAGGCTAGCACTCTACCACTTGAGCCACAGCGCCACTTCTGGCTTTTTTCTTTTTGCCTATGTGGTGCTGAGGAATCGAACTCAGGGCCTCAAGCATGCAAGGCAAGTGCTTTACCACTGAGCCAACTTCCCAGCCCTCAGATGGGTTTCTTCAGAGATTCACATTAACAGTAACGTTTGAAGATTTTGATCCGTCAGTTGGACACTGGTGACTCACACCTGTAATCCTAGCTACTCACAAGGCTGAGATCTCAGAATCACAGTTTGAAGCCAGCTGGGACAGGAAAGTCTGTGAAACTCTAATCAGCAAACTGCTGGACTGGACATGGCTCAAGTGGTAGAGAAAAAAAAAACAACAAAAAACTAAGACTTCAAGACCTGTAGTTCAAACCCCAGTACTGGAAAGGAAACAAAAAGAGAGAGAAAAAGAGCCAGGTGCCAGTGTAACCCTAGCTACTCAGGAGACTGAGATTAAGAATCATGGTTCAAAGCTAGTCTAGGCAGAAAAAATCCATTGATAAAAGTAAGATGCTTATTTCCAATTAACCACTCAAAATCAGAAATGGAGTTGTGTTAGCTTTGAGCAAAAGAGCTCAGGCCCTGAGTTCAAGCCCTACAACTGACCCTGCCCCCGCCCATCCCCCCCTCCCCCCGAAATGGAGTCTAATATTCCAAGAATAGAGATGGTCATTATATTTTAAATTTTCACCATTTAAAAGACTTCTTGTTTTTTGGGGGGTCTGGTCATGGGGCCTGAACTCTGGGCCTGGGCACTGTCCCTCAGCTCTTTAGCTCAAGGCTAGTGCTCTACCACTTGAGCCACAGTGCCACTTCTGGCTTTTTTCTTTTTGCTTATGTGGTACTGAGGAATCGAACCCAGGGCCTCAGGCATGCAAGGCAAGCGCTCTACCACTAAGCCACCTTCCCAGCCCATAGAGTGCTTGCTTAACATGTGTAAAGTCCTTCAATTCCTCAATACCACATAAACCGAAAAAGTTGGAAGTGGCGCTGTGACCCAAGTGCACTAACCTTGAGCACAAGGAGCTCAGGGACAGTGCCCAGGCCCTAAATTCAAACCCAGGACTGGCAAAAATTAAAAGAAAAAGATATTTTAACAATTACTTTTTCTACTGCTATTTAAGTACCTCTTTGTTGAGCAAAGCCTAAAATATTTATCTTTCTAAGATGACCCCGAATTAGACTCATATCTCCACTCAGGATTAGGAACTGGCACACAGAGGTTAAAAGCTATGTGCCCAGGGCTGGGAAGGTGGCTCAGTGGTAGAGCGCTTGCCTTGCATGCATGAGGCCCTGGGTTCGATTCCTCAGCACCACATAAGCAAAAAGAAAAAAGCCAGAAGTGGCACTGTGGCTCAAATGGTAGAGTGCTAGCCTTGAGCTGAAGAGCTGAGGGACAGCGCCCAGGCCCAGAGTTCAGGCCCACGACTGGACCCAAAAAAAAAAAAAAAAAAAAAAAGCTATGTGCCCACACTTATATGACTGGTGAGTGGTAACCCAGAACCTATGCCCAGCAGCCAAAGTGAAGTCCATGACCCAAATACCTCATCTTCAAACAAGTGACTTACGTGCCTGTAGAATCTACTGCCACAGCCCGGACTGCACCACGGTGACAAAGAATCTTTGCCAGTGGCTCCTTCACAGCTGGACTCCATAAAGACACAGTACCTGGAAAAAAAAGAATTAGGATTATCAACACAACACCTTTGACTATTAAACAGGTAAAGGACCAGGGGTTGGTGGATCACACTTGTAAATCCTAGCTACTCAGGAGACTGAGAGCTGATGATCAAAGTTCAAAGGGAGCCTGGGAAGACAAATCGGAGACTTACCTCCAGCTAGCCAACAAAAAGCTGGAAATGGGGCTTAGTGATAGAGTGCTTGTGTAGCATGCATGAAGCCCTGGGTTCAATTCCTCAGTACTATAAACAGAAAAGGCTGGAAGTGGCACTGTGGTTCAAGTGGTAGAATGCTAGCCTTGAGCAAAAGGAGCCGAGGGACAGTGACCAGGCCCAGAGTTCAAGCCCCAGTACTGGCAAAAACAAAAGTTGACAAGACTCCATCTCAATCTGTGGCTGGGCACATCTGTCATCTCTAGTGACATGGAAAAGCACAAATTGGGGAATTGCAGCCCAGGCTTGGTAGGCCCAAAATAACCAAGGCATAAAAGGAGCTGGAGATGTGGCTTATATGACAAGATGCTTAATCTCAAGGACTGTCCCCCCAAAAAGCAAGCCACAGGACTCACCATTACTGTGTCCAAGGTGGATGACAGCATTGTAAGGGTTCTGAGCCATGACACTCAGCCGTCCAGCCCGAGCATTCAGAGCTGCCACAATCTTCCCCACTGACACATCCAAGTAGGTCAGAAATCCTGTCTCTGACTGAGAACGAGGGAATAACTGAGTTGGGGGGGGGGCTGTATTGTCTTCCCTCTACTGAAGCCCTAGAGGAAAAAGATTCCCAACGAGTGCCATCAGGCCCTATATTCCATAGCCACTCACAGCTGTGGCCAGGAGGAAGTGGAAGGGCAGGAATTCAAGCCGTGTAACTCGGTCACAGCGGCGGATGCAATGGAGCTCGATGCCCTGGTTGTCATAGATGTAAAGCCAGCGGTTCTGAGCAACAGCAAAGAGTGTCTCAGAATGGAGAAACCTGGGGGGAAAAGAAGAGTGGTTCAATGGGAAATGGGATCCCAGGTTGTCACTCAATGGAATGGCTGTTCTCACCCCCCACTGACCAACAACAGAGAAGACACTGACTGGATGTCCCGCACTGCCTCCATGACGTTGATTTCACATGTGAGCTTCTTTGTCACCCAATCGAGGGCAGCCACATGACCCCGACGCCCTCCAAAAGCCAGGTGTCTATTGGAGATGAAGGAAAGGCATGGTATGAATGCAAGGCAGCACTGTGACTCAAATATTTTGAGGTCTTCCTCATGCTAGCTTCTCTCCAGGGAAGAGGAGATGTGTTCCTGTAGATGTTCAATCTCCTCATCAACAATCGAAACACATATGGCACAGCCAGTGAGGTTAAGGAAACATGACAAGTTCAAGAGTCACTGAAGGCTAGGAAAGTAGCTCAGTGGCCCAGCATCTTTATTATGAACAAGACCCTTGGCTCAAGTCCCATCACCACTACCAAAGAAAGAAAGGGAGAAAGAAGGAGGTGGGGAGGGAAGGGGGAGAAGGAGGGGTGCTGGTGGTTCATGCCTGAGATCTGAGGATTGTGGTTTGAAGCCAGCCCAGGAAGTAGAGCTGTTGCTCAAGTGAAAAAGCTAAGGGTATGTACCCAGGTCCTGAGTTCAAGCTCCAGCACTGACACAAAAAAGGAAAAAGAAAAAAGCCAGAATTCAACTTTACCTCCCAGTCTGAGAATAGTTCAGTCTGTAAGGTCCAAACTGTCGAAGATTCAAATTAAAGTGCTAAGAAAGAGTAGAAAAAAGAAAAAAAAAAAATCAAGAAAAGAATGGCTTCCCCTCAGTAAACCACCGTGCTATTCTTTTTGGTGTTGCGCTCATGGACTATCCTCCTCCTCCTCAGACCCACCTTGGCAGCACTTGCAATGTCCACAGCCTCCACAATGTCAGTCTGGAGTATCTTCGCTGTGTCTTCCCCATCCTCGCCTTCTAGAAACCTGAAAGCCAAAATGGAAGGCAGTAAAGCTTCTCAATATGAAATCTGCAAACCAATATATAAATGAGAAGTCATGTAAACTGGGGTGAGCAAGGCCCAGATTAGGGTGGACTCACCCAGGTTCCTCAACAAGCAGCAGTTCAGAACGAGCAGCTCTGACACTTGCCTCTTCTTCCTCAGCTTCAGCCACCTCAAGTTTGCTTCGGGTTTTGGTCTTAGAATGTGGGATCTATAACATTGTTGATGGGAGATAAGTAGAAGTACCTGAGGACAGGCAGAGTCACAGGAGAGCCTCCTGGCCCAGTCTCCAAAGACACTCATCCAAAGACACTCCTCCTTCAACCCATTCCCACACTATAACTGGTCCTCACCTTTTTTGATTTGTCAATACGACGGAACTTCTGGGCCTCCTCCACAGGGGCGGGGGCGGGGCCTGGGAATGGGTCCTGGGCCTGGTGAAGGAAAGTGACAATTAACTAGCAAGTTATGGGTGTCCCCAGAACTCTCACTGTCAAAGCACAAGGCGTCTTGCTTCACAATCTCATCAGGTCCCAGGCTCACCCCCGACAGACTGCGCTGTGGCTTCTTCTGATCACGGGCCTTCCTGGGGACCTGGGGCGTCTTGGAGATCCGAGACTTCTTTGAGACACCACTATTCTTTGGCCTCTGGGGACGGAACTCCTGATTCCTCTTCTTAGCCGGAGGCCCTGGAGAAGCCCCGGTAGCGGTCGGAGTGCTCTCTTCCTCCCAATATCGCCGCGGTTTCTAAGAGCAGATCAGACGCTCTAGTACTTCGTAGCCCACGTCACGAACCTCAAACCCCGCAACTAAAAAAAAAAACATCTAGGGCCTCTACCTTTCTCTTGGCCTGAAGTTTGTCTTTCTTGGGTGGAACATCCTTGCCGGGCGCGGGGGCTGTCTCCATCTCGCCCACCCGAACAACGATCCACGTGCAAAAACTCCCCAGAGCAGTAACACCGTCCGCTTTTGCAAACTTCCGGAAGTCCTCTGGCCTTCACCCAATCAGCGCCTTGCCAGGACTGAAGGCATCCAGCCGCCATCCTGAGTGAGGGCATGCCTTTGACAGGCGGGGCCTGCGCTCCCGAGCTACAATTTACGACTGAATGGATAAAAGGCCAGTCGGTTGCCAGGAACAGGACACAAGGCAGCCTCTTCTTTCAGATTAACTTCATTACCTCACCTAAAGCAGCTCGAGTCCCCTCTCTTTGGTAGAATGACACTCGTTGAACATGTTAGAACTACATTTCCCAGCATCGGTTCATAAAGCAGCTTCAGGCGTGGTCTTTTCCCAGCATTCCCTGTTTACTTCCGGGTTCTAATACAGACGGGAGAACGTGAGTGGGATAGGGTTTGGGTCGGAGGGTTTGGGGAGGTCTGGCTTCGCTCCTGCTGTCCCGAAGCTGGGATAGTGTCGAGATCCAAGGCGAGGAGAGCCCTCGGTGTTTCCAAGGGTCTGCTCCTCACAAGAGCTGTCATTTCTGCAGGCCAGTCCAGAAAAGGGACCTCGGGTACCTTCCTGATCTTCAGACCCAGCGCACCCCTCCCACTCCCCGCAGACTTTCATCCTCGCCATGGCTGAGCTGATCCAAAAGAAGCTGCAGGGAGAAGTGGAGAAATACCAACAGCTACAGAAAGGTAAGGGGCGTGGCCCCATCCCAATCCACTCAGACCCCAGAGCCATGTCAAGATAAAGATTCCTGTCCCGTCCGGGTCCCCGCCTGCGCTTGCTTCTCGCCTCAGTATTCATCCACCGCTGACTTCGTCTATCTCTACTCCCTCACGTCCATTTTCTTCGGGATGGGATTGTGGGGGTCTCTGACACATTTCATGTTCCTAATCACTTTTCTCCCCCAATACCTCAGACTTGAGTAAATCCATGTCAGGAAGGCAGAAGCTTGAGGCACAACTAACAGAAAATAACATCGTGAAGGAGGTGAGAAACTGGGATTCCGGGGGGCGAGAAAGACTTACCTGTGCTGGCTATGGTTCAATCGGCCGTGTTCTCTTCCTCCATCAGGAGCTGGCTCTGCTGGATGGGTCCAATGTAGTGTTCAAACTTCTGGGTCCAGTGCTGGTCAAACAAGAGCTGGGAGAGGCTCGGGCCACAGTGGGAAAGAGGCTGGACTATATCACAGCTGAAATGTAAGTCTGTCCCACCAACCTGTGCTCACCTCACCTATATATTGTAGTTCTCCATCTGTCCCCAGCAGTCCAGTTTCCCCTTCCCCTCCCTTAGACCTCCAGTTTTCCACCAATGACTTTCTTGCCTTCAGCTCTCTCAATGAGCCCCACTAATTTCAATTTTTCTGCTTGTCTTCCTTTCTTCTCCTCAGTAAGCGATATGAATCCCAGCTTCGAGACCTTGAGCGGCAGTCAGAGCAACAGAGGGAGACCCTAGCCCAGCTGCAGCAGGAGTTCCAGCGAGCCCAGGCAGCAAAGGCAGGAGCTCCTGGGAAGGCCTGACCCCCATAGTGGGGGGAGGGGAAGGGAGGGGTGGGAATGAGGCAGCTTTAGGGACTATATTATAGTAGCTAATAAAATTTTTAAACACCTGGCTTTGTTTTCTGTCTGGCCTCTTCAGTCATATTTCCATCCATTCCTCTAGCCCCTTCCACCATAGATATAATACACCACTTACATTCCTCCCTAGGTGTCTTTTTTTTTTTTTTTTCTGGTCCTGGGGCTTGAACTCAAGGCCTGGGTGCTGTTCCTGATCCTCTTTGTGCTCAAGGCTAGCACTCTACTGCTTGAGCCACAGCACACTTCTGGCTTTTTCTGATATTGAAGACAAGAGTCTCACTGACTTTCCTGCCCAGGCTGGTTTTGAACCTTGATCCTGAGATCTCAACCTCCTGAGTAGCTAGGATTACACCAGGGCCCAGCTATCTTTCTTGAATCTAATTTGAATGTTTTAAACCTGCTTTTTCCATATATGACATATATGGCCTTTTTTGGGCCATATTAGGGAACTTAGGGTCTCCTGCTTGCTAGACAGATGCTCTATCACTTGAGCCAAACCTCCATCCCTTGTTTTTGTTAGTTGTGGGGCTTGAACTCAGGGCCTGGATGCTGTCCCTCAGTTCTTCTGCTCAAGGCTAGCACTCTACCACTTTGAGCTACAGCACCATTTCTGGTTTTCTGGTGGCTAATTGGAGATAACAATCTTATGCACTTTCCTGCCCAGCCTGGCTTTGAACCTCAATCCTCAGATCTCAGCCTCCTGAATGGCTAGGATTACAGGCATGAGCACCAGCACCCAGCCAACCCTGACATCTTTTCTTTTCAGCCTCTCTTCCTAGAATATTTTGAATGTGACTTAAAATCCCTTCTAAATATGTGTTGTCCACAAAGGTGTTCTTTATCTTGGTGCTAGAATTGTGTCTTACAAAGGTGACTCCAAGGAAGTTCTTCATAGCCATCATTTTCATCTGGTGGCTTCTGCTTCACATGGGTCTATGAAAGGTGAGAGGCAGTAAGCAACCGAGAATGAAGAGGTCACGAGAGGAATGAACTGTTCTGAGGAAACTATTTTTCATACATTGCTTTGAGCTCCTCATGGGAGTAGAAGACATTGTACCCGTTCATGTTCCCTGGCTTCTACCCTCAGCCAACTCTCCACCCCCATTCCCACGCCCAGCAACCCGTTCAAGGATGTGTTGCAAGAATAGAGATAAAGTCAGGTAGTGTTTTGGTTTATTATCTTAGTGTCACAGTGACAGTAATCCCCAGAATGGGGAAAGGGAAGTATTAGAACCTACTGGCCATTCCTCTCTGCCCTGGGGCTCAGAGCCTCTAGGCCTTTCCTTCCCCTGCCCTACTCTAGGCCTTTCCTTGGCCCTTCACATGCTAGAATGTGGCAGGAATCAGAAACCAGTGCATTTTCCCATATTATCTGTGTGCCACATTCATCAGAGGTGAGGAGCTGCCAAAGGTATCCATCTTGTGTACAAGATTACCCGCTCCCACATGGGTTTATTCTTAGCAGTTTGGTAAACAAGTGGCACTTCACTGCCCCAGGGTAGCTGGCCACCTCTCAGAATTTCTGTCTCATGAGTTACAACTGCCACCTTTCAAGATGGCTCCCCACATCTGGTATGAACACCATCCATGACTTCTGTTAAGTCAACAGGGTTTCCTCATCAGAATAGCGCGCGTGCAATCTTCCTCCCTGTAGCCTTGATCCGGGGAAAGGAGCCTCCTCCTCCCTCACTTGGGGGAGTTCCTGAGGCAGAGGGGCCACTGGCAGAGCCCGGAGTGACAGTAGAGGGCCTTCGCCGCCGTAGGAGGAAATCATGGGATGCTCCATCCATGGCATAGAAGACGTTAGCTGAGGGCGGAATGGTCAGCTCTGCAGGTTCAGAGAAGAGTGTCAAGCACAGTCATCAGACAACTGCCCAGATGTGGAAACAATGGTACCACCCCCCATCCCACCTGCTTTCCCTCCTGCCCTCTGACCTCGCTCCCCTGGTAGCAGCTGTACCAGTTCAAACTCTGAAGCCACGGCAGAATCACGATTGTTTTTCTTAAGGACACGGCTGATGACACTTGGGGCCTTGTCCTGGCTTGTTACCTGGCAGGACAGGAAACCAGAAGAGCAATAAATTGGCCATGATGATCTCTAGTTCCCATCCTTCCAACCTCAGTCACCTACCCAAGCAAAAGAAGGTTACCTGTGTCTAATGCTTTAAAATGAACAGGAAACCCCATATGGTGGCTCCCCGAACCCCATAAGCCAGCCCACATAGTGCCCAGTGTAACAGGGCTGCTTCCCTGTGGGGAAACTGCTGTTGGTCCTGGAAGTCTCATAGAACCCCCAAAATACAAGACATAGCTGTTAGTGCAAAGTAGCCACCAAAATAAAAACAGCTGCTAAAGCCAAAGGTCAGAATTAAAACTAGAATCAACTCTACTTGGCTGCCTAAACCTAAGACAACATTTACACTCCACCCTCCTTTTCCCCCAGCCCCAGCCTCAGGCTCCCTCACCAAGATGCTCTTGTAGACACTGCCATCTTCGCCCAGCTCCATCTGGACTCGGATGATTCGGCAATCAGAGGACCCTGGCCCAGATCCCCCTCCCCCACATCCAGTCCCCCTGAAAGGCCCTTCTCCTGTACCCCCGCTCAGTGGGGAGCCACAGGAGGCTGAGCGGCGGTGACCCCGAGAAGGCCGAGGGGAGGAGGCTGGGGGAGAGAGGTGGCTAGGATCCGTTGGAGTGTGCAAAGAGGGACTGTTTTCCAGGGCAGAGTCCAGAGATGAGACAGATGGCCATTTCATATGCTAGGGTCAAACAACATAGAAACTGTCATGAAGTCAGAGAAGTTAAGGAAGAAATAATCAGAGTCAGGATCAGTGTTGAAATCAGTGATCAAAAGCAGTGCTCACCTGGGCCAATCGGGTGAGCAAAGGAGCAGGGGTTCCAGATACCTCATCGCCCCCTACACTGGGCCTGTCCCAGGCCACAAGGGGGGTGGGGCCTCCAACAGAGCCTAAAACGCTGGAGTGGCAGGAGATGGAGAGAATCAGAGGAAAAGTGACAAATCCCAAGAAATGCCCTCCCCTCCCCAGCTGCTGCCTCCCTCACTCTGTCCACTGTGAGATGACTAGTGTTGGACGGAGCACCCTTGGAGCCGGAGGATCACTGGTTCCAGATGGCTCCACCTCACAGGACACACGGTGACTGGAGCGGGGAGCAATAGACAGAGGTCAGGACCTGCCACCAATCCCAACATCCAGCCCTACAACCCCAACCTCGCTCAGCTATTCACCTCTGAGCCTCCGTCAGCGGCCGGAGTCCCTGGAGCCATTGTTGGATATCAGAGTCAGGTCGGAGGTCATAGCCTCGACATTCATTCTGGAGCCGCCTCAACTCAGAAAGGACAGCAAACTCCTGGAAAAGAGTCCTCAGACTTCAGAAGCCCAAACATAAAGACTCCCAGCTTTCCCTCCCCCTCCCCTTCTTTGGACACTGATGGGACATCCAGCATCCAGTGCATGCAGAACTCTCACCTTTCTCCGTTTGTCAAAATTGATGTAGCCATTCTGCAAAGACCATGGGATAGGAGTGAAAGTGGGAATCCCACGTAGGGTAACAGAGTGTCTCTTCTAATCACAGGGCTCTCTGACTCCTCCAGGCATCCTTTCCCTTCCCCTCATATCTCTCATTTCCAAGCTCTCCACTTCACCTCCCCCCACCCCACCCCACCCCCAGCACTTTTTCTTAGGTTTTTACACTCAAGGCTAGGGCTCTACCACATGAGTCACAGCTCAACTTGTGATATTTTAAATTTATTTTTGTCAGCCATGGGGCTTGAAATCAGGGCCTGAGTGCTATTCTTTTACTCCAGGCTAGTGCTATACCCACTTCTGATTTTCTGGTGATTAATTGGAGATAGAGTCTTGCAGACTTTTCTGCCCAGGCTGGCTTTTTTTTTTTTTTTTTTTTTTGTCGGTCGTGGGGCTTGAACTCTGGGCCTGGGTGTTGTCCCTCAGCTCTTCAGTTCAAGGCAAGCGCTCTACCACTTGAGCTACAGAGCCACTTCCGGTTTTCTGGTGGTTTATTGGAGATAGGAGTCTCACGGTCTTTCCTGCCCGGGCTGGCTTTGAACCGCGATCCTCAGATCTCAGCCTCCTGAGTAGCTAGGATTACAGGCTTGAGCCACCAGCGCCCGGCTGCCCAGGCTGGCTTTGAACCATGATTCTCAGATCTCAGCCTCTTGAGTAGGTAGGATTACAGGCATGAGCTACCAGCGCCCTAGTCACTTCTGACTTTTTTTGGTACTTAATTGGAGATAAGTCTCACAGACTTTCCTGCCTAAGCTGGTTTCAAACAGATCCTCAGATCTCAGCCCCCTGAATAACTACAGGCATGATCACCAGCACTCAGTACTTCACCCTTTATTTCTTTTCTTTTCTTATTCCAAGACAGGAACTCAAACTCAATACCTAACATTTGCTCATTGGTTAGCACTCTACCACTTGACCATGCCTCCAATCTTGTTTCTTTCCTTTTTCGTTCTTGGGTTTTTTTTTTCCCCCCTCAATCATGGGGCCTGAACTCAAGGCTACTCTACCACTTGAGCCACAGCACCACTTTCGGCCTTTTCTGCTTAGGTGGTGCTGAGGAATCGAACCCAGGACCTCATGCATGCAAGGCAAGCACTCTACCACTGAGCCACCTTCCCAGCCCCTGGTTGTTTTTTTTTTTAACTTCACCTTTTAAATTGGAGTTGAGGTAGAAAATGGAGCTAACCTCACAGATGATAAAATGAGACTCAAAGAAGGTAAGGAGCCTGGTACCATCAGTAGCTCAGCTTGTAATCCTAGCTATTCAGGAGGCTGAGATCTGAGGATCTCAGTTTGATGCCAGTCTAAGGAGAAAAGTCCCGTGAGACTTATCTCCAATTAAGTACCCAAAAAGTCAGACACAGAGCTGTGGTTCAAGTGGTAGAACATTAACAATTATCAAAATAATTCAGGGACAGCATCTGGGCCCTGAGTTCAAGGCCAAGGACACACACACACACACACACACACACACACACACACACACACACACAAAGGTAAGGAACTTTTAGTTTTCCAGTATTCAGGAATGAACCCAGGGCTTTTCGCATGTTAGGCAGGTACTCTACTCCTGAGTTATATCCCTTCAATATTTGTTTTAGCAAACTCTCTATGCAGACATTTTTGCCAGGTTCTAAGCACTTGAATACAAATTCATTTGCCTCAACAGACTGCTGTTAGCGTTTCTAGAGACCACGGAAGCCCAAGAGGTTAGGCCACTCACTACAGTAACAAAATCCATCTGGCCCAAGAGCCCAGTTGTCAGCCCCTTAGGCCTTACAGCTGCTTTCTGAAGGGAAGTTTGCTGACCCTAAGGCAAACCTATTACATCATCACAGTGAGAACATTATATACACACATATACACACCTACCTCTAACTCATCCTTAGAGGCTGCATCCAGCATCACAAGATCCTTTAGGAAGGTGCCAAGGTATGGAACCACCCCCTGCAGTCAGAGGTCAGGATCAGACACCCTCTGTCCCTCTACATTTTCCTCCCCACAGCCTCTGAGCACAGATATCATTCTTCTCACCCCTTGGGCCTCATCTTTCAAGCCCAGTCTGTTCTCGTTCATACATACTCCAGACTCTTTCCAGGTCCCTCCCAACAGCCCTGTCACTCACCCCACCCCGAGAGCCAGACCTCGGGGCTTTCTTGGAGTGTGGTTCCAGAGAGGACTGTGGTTTCACTTCCTGGCAATGACAAAGCAAGAAGATATGGGGGGAAAAGTAGGCAAAGGGAAGGCTGAGAGAACCAGAAAGCAGGGTCTCACCTTCATGAGGAGTTCCCGGCTCTGGGAATAATTATCCTCCTCGGAGAAAATCTGGCAGAGACTGGAAAAGACTCTCAGACTATCCCTGGGGAGGGAGAACAGTGGCCCTGAAGACAAGCCTGGCTCAGCCAACCCCTGCCTCAATTCTCAGGAGAACTTCCACCCTCTGTTCTGTGCCATGCCCTCATACCTGGCTGCCTCCCCCCACGCTGACCGAAGCCTGTGGATGGGGCTAGACTGCAAGGCGGACACAACCGCGTAAACTGAAGAAAAGTTTCGGAGCAGTCGGCACTCCTGTGAAGGTCCAAGAGGAAAACTGAAGCTGTGGAACACCCCACCCCGCCTTCTCTACATCATGGTTCCCAACAGGGCAATCTCCTCTCACCTCTGCCACACGGATCCATTTCTCCAGGAGCCGGGCCCTCTGAGGGGGCCGGAGTGGCCGAATGGTCACCTCTCCAGGCCCATCTCCAGTGGGGGTGGCCCCCAGGACAGAGCTAACCACTGCCCCTGCCACCTTGTTGAACTGTGTGACAGTAGCTCGGACAGATGGGCAGAGGTGGGAATGTCCTGGCCGGTCTCTGTGACCCCACAAGCCCCCCAAGCACTGGGAAGGCACCAGGTTCAGAAACAGCTCCTGCAGGGTAGAGGGCAGAGGTTAAAGTTCATAATCAAGTGAGGTGAGCCTTCCAATATCAGGGACATGAGGATCTCAGGTGGCCAGAGAACCAGAGGGTGACAGGATTTGAGGGGTAACAACCCAGGGGAGATGGGAAAAGGTCAAAACAGTAGATGGAGGAGGCTGGGAACTGGATCAGGAAGGGTTAGAACCAAGGGAAGGATCTAGAGTCAAGGAGAGGCTAGTAAGGGGTCAGGGTCATGGGGTCTCACCGCATCTAGCAGGGTCAGCTGTTCGGCCAAGTGGTCAGCGAGGAACACCAGGACATCCGTGGGGTCAGCAGGGGGGTCGCCAGGGAGGGCCGGGGGCTTAGGAAGGTCAGGGGTGTGGGGGTCCACCCGGGACCGGAGGTTGCGGATGAGGTCAGCGGTGCCCTCCCCAACACCCTGCCCTGCTGCATACCCTGTCCGAAGCAGGAAGCTCTCAAGCCGGTCAAGTTGACCCTTGACCTCAGAGCCAAAATCCTCAGGGTGAGAGGCCAGCCAGGTTGACAGTACAGAAATGGCTACCCTGGGAGAAAGGGAATCAACCAAGAGTCAGAGGTCCAGATGCAGCTTGGGCAGAGGGGACTGAGATGCAAGTCAGGAGTCACTCACCCTGTTGTCCTCTCTAGCTCATCAGGAGGATGAGATTCAAGAGCTTCCAGCCTGGAGAGGGGAAGACAATCTACCTGTGCATTTTCCCAAACCTCCTATGGTTCTGACTGCATTGCAGGAATGTTCCAGGTTTAGGATGTCCAGAAACCTCCACGACCCTTAGTCCCTTATGACCCTAACCTGTCAACCACAAGCCCAAGCAGGGCAGGCGTAGAGGTGAAGGCCCGGTGGGTGGCCAGGAAGGCTGATATGAAAGTCACGTCAGTCCCTGATGTCCGGGTATCCAACAGGTGTCTGACCAGGGCCTCCAAAGTGCCAGCCCGGAGCCGTCGAGAAGATCGTGGAGGAGGCATGGGGGCCTGGAGGACACAGAAGACTGGTCACTGTCCGTTTCTTCTGAATATCTAGAACAATCCCAGATCTAGAAGCAGATCTAGCTCATTTTGTTGAGATTCAGAGAGGGTAAAGGACCTGGCTTAAATCTTAACATGGCAGAATCCTGAACTCCAGAATTCTTTTTTTCTTCTTTTTTTGCCTTTTGTCAGTTGTGGAGCTTGAACTCTGCTGGGCACTGTCCCTGAGCTCTTTTCTTGAAGGCTAGTGCTCTACTACTTGAGCTATAGCACCACTTCTGGTTTTCTGGAGGTTAATTGGAGATAAGAGTCTCACAGAGGGGCTGGGAAGGTGGCTCAGTGGTAGAGCGCTTGCCTTGCATGCATGAGGCCCTGGGTTCGACTCCTCAGTACCACATAAGCAAAACGAAAAAAGCCGGAAGTGGCGCTGTGGCTGTAATGGTAGAGCACTAGCCTTGAGCTGAAGAGCTGAGGGACAGCGCCCAAGCCCAGAGTTCAGGCCCCACGACCGGACCCAAAAAAAACAAACAAACAAACAAACAAAAAGTCTCACAGATTTTCCTGCCCAGGCTGGCTCTGAACTGTGTTCCTCAGATCTCAGCCTTCTGAATAACTATGATTACAGGTATGAGCCATAGGTGCCCAGCTCTGAACTCCAGAATTCTAACCTAGCACTCTGGCCAAAAAAAACAGCCAAAGAAAGAGAGCTAGGAGATGAGGGGGTCAGAGGTGAGAAGCCAGTGTCATGATCTCACCAAAGGATCAAGAGGCCTATATTGGCGGCTTGTGACAGTAAAGGTGGCTCCATCTTCCTCCTCATCCCAGACAGACACAGGAGCCTGGAGAAGCAAAGAAGGGGAAGTCAGACAGTCCAACCCCATCCCACACTGTCACCAGCCCTCTATCCCCGGCCCTTCACCTCCCTCTGTGGCCCTCACCTGTGATGGCAGGGGGCAATACCAGCGAGTGCGAGGGGTGGGGGGGGCTGATGACCCCAGGTCTCCCCCCCTGGGGCCCAGACAGCCCCCCCCTAGACGCCTCAGAGCCCGGTGTAGGCGAGGGGGTTGCAGTAAGGGGTTCAACTGAATGCAGGAACCCTTTTCCTGGAGACCCTCGAGCCCCCTCCCCCCCAGAGCTGAGCCCCAACACGGCAGAGAAACAGGGTGCAAAAGCTGAAGAGGGAAGTTAGGCCAAAGGCAAAGAGACCTTGAGTAGCTGAAATCTCAGGCACAAGCACAGTCACAAGCCCCACCCTTCCCCACCCAAACCTGACAAGCCCCAAACTTAGTCCTTCCCCTTGAGTGTTCTGGGGTGAGTCTTCCACTATCTCAGCCCTGGGGACCCCCTGAAGGTAGCGGCTCCAATCCCAGTACAAGGAGAAGGGGAAGTGAGGATGATGTTCGCTGGTGGGATAGACTCAAAGTCACGTGGTCCTAGCCCTTCCCCTGACCGATCCCGAAAAACCAGCCCTGCCAGTAATCCAGCGCTTCACCCAGAGTCTAGACCCTGGAGTCCTGGGCCTCTAGGTCCCGAATCTAACTTCCAGCTTCTCCTTAGGCTTTAAATCCTGCCCAAACCATCACTGTTTTTCCCTGAGGACTCAGATTACTACACTCTACCTAGCTCAGAAGGGATCGTCCCTCCACGGTGCAAAGCCTTGGCTTCTAGGCCTTCTAGCCCCAAGGGCTGGGGGGGAGGGGGGAGGGGAAGGAGGAGGGATCACGAAATCGGAGGGTTCCCTCCCCAATCCCAGAGTCAGAGGAGCCGGTTACTGTGGAAACAAACCCCTCCCCGCCAAACAAAAACGAGGAGGGAGACCGGGACCCGAGACACCACAGCCGCGAGGCTGGCACGCCGGCAGGCTGGGGCGGCCAGGGCCGCGCAGGCACAGCGGGCCGGACTTGAGGCCGTCGCAGGGCAGCTCCTGAGTCACACTGACTCAGAGACCCGGAGAGACGCCAGGACCCGCAGCAGCCCGGCAAGATACTCAGTGACAGGCGCAGATAGAAGCCAGGCAGGGAGGAAGAGATGGTGGGACCCAGACACACCGAGGGCAGGTGAAGAGTCTCCGAAATACGTAGACCCCATGTCCCACCACCCGCGTCTCACCTCTTCTTCTTCCTCCTCCTCTTCCTCCTGCCCCCCGCCCACGGCCCGGCCACCTGGGTCCCCACCCTCTTCGGGGTCTCGGCTCCGGAAGCTGCTCAGCACGACTCCCCCGGGGGGGCTCGTGTCCAGAAGCAGCCGCAGGGGCCGCGGGAGCATGGCCGGGTGGAGGAATCAGCGGGGTCGGGCCATGGGGGCGCCTGGGGAGAGACGGGGGCGAGGGGGTGGAGAGTCAGGCAGGCGTGGGAGCGCGGGGGCAGGGAAGGGACGCGGGTGGGTGTCTAGGTAACCGGATGGGAGTCCTGCAGGAAGGCCGGGGGAAGGAGGCGACACAGACATGGAAAACGGGGGCCCTGGGTGCATTGGAGGGGTAAGGGGAGGGGGGTCACGGCTACCGGAACGGGCAGGGTCACCCGGTTCTCTACCTCTGACCTGCTCGGTAGGGGTGGGGGCAGCGCGGGTCCCGGGCCGCTGTCCCCGACGATCTCCAGCCCCCGGTCGAGTCCCCTCCACGGCTTCTCCGCACCCCCCTGCACCCCCTCCCGGCGCCGGGCTCCCGGGCCCTCCCGCCCTTTCCGCTCCCCCCCTTCCCCGCGTCCGCCGGCTCCGAGAGCGGGAGCCAAAAGGGGAAGGAAGTGAGGACAGGAGCCAGGGCCGCAGACTGGGGGAGCGCTGGACGGCCCCGGGCAAGGACTGGGGCGCCGGGTCCCCATCTCCAAGTCCCCCAAAACACACTCAGGGACTCTAGAGCCCACGTCACTCAGCACTGAAATGGGACAGAGATTCCTGTTCCCGGGGAAGGGCAGGAGCAGAATTTGACATCCCCCCCCATCCAAAAAGAACAAGACGAAAACTCCCGCGGGAAGCGCTTTATTAAGCAAGCGAGGACCCCGTTATCCCACGCGGAGAGGTTACACAGCCCATCCCCAACCCACGAGTGCAGCGGACCGAATCCACTCCGGGCTTTCAGCGGAGCCGGAGGCCCCGCCCACTCGCCTGGGGGCGTGGCAGGAAGTCGCCACTTCCGGCTCAGGCTCTCGGACCTGGCGCTGCGGGGTTTCCGGCGCCTGGGGCCTAGCGGTTCTCGGATTCCGGGAGGAGGAGCTCCTGGGGCGGCCGAGAGGTCTCCGGGAATGCCGGGGTGGCAGGAGGTGACCCGGTGCCCTGTCCACTCACCGCGCTTGGAAAGGGGGTAGGATGAGAGACTCGCTCGGCAGCACAAGAACTCCACGGTATGCCCACACGACTGGCCCGGCGTGGTGTCGGTCCCAGGCCGCGCCGCCGCCCGGTACCCGGCGCTGTTGGTGACGCCCTCCAGTGGGCGCCCGGCCGCGAGACGGACTAGCTGGGACCAGCCTTCGAGAAGCCCAGTCCGGGAGGGAAGATGGGCCGTTGACGACTCACAATCACTTAAATAGAACCCTGGTAAAACCTCCCCAGAAGGGCAAGAAATCCGGGAGCCGGTGATCTCAGGATCATGGTTCGATGCTAGCCTGGGCAGGGAAGCCTGTGAGACTTTATTTACAATTAACTACCAAAAAGCGGAAGTGGGGTTGTGGCTTAAGTAGTAGACCATCAGCCTTCAGTGAGGAAAAAAAAAAAAATTAAGCGGTGCCCAGGCCCCACTACTGGCACAAAAAAAGGGGGGACAGGGCAGGGAGAGAAGGAAATGTCTTGGGCCCAGAGAGGGCTAATGGGCTAGGCATAGGGAAACAGCATTGAGACTCCAGAGGCAAGCTGCAGGTTTCATTGGGAGAAAAGAATAGCTGTCCTCTGAGAGGAAGTTTAGGGGGGCACTAGATAGGATTGGAGAGTTCAGCAGTGGTCAAAAGGAATGGATTTGGCCCTACGGTATCTGTTCTCCAGGTGTGTTCTCTGTCCTGGAGGTCCCTAGACTACTTCAATAAGACCTTTTAAAACAATAGTAAGGGCTGATGGAAGGGGAAACAAAGGAAGAGGCTACAATGCTTGATAAGAAATGTACTCATTATCTTGCCCATGTAATTGTAACCCCTCTGTACAGTATTTTCACAATAAAAAAAATTTTAGGTAAAATAAAAAAAAAACAATATTAAGGGCTGAGATGTAGCTCAGTGGCAAAGTGCTTACCTGTAAATACAACTTCTTGGGTTCAATCCCCAGTACCAGAAAAAAAGAAAAAAATTCCCCAAGAGTGTATGGTATGCCACAGGTGCATGATATGTGTTGATACCACAGTTTTCAGAACGAATGCAAAGTGTATTCTTGTGATTTAAACCTTTCTCAATTTCAAGTACCACCAGAGACCACGATCAATGTAAGCAACAAAGAGCCGGCTTATTGCAAGCTCGAGCTTGGTCCTCCGCTCACATGGTAACCGGTGACGCTAAGAGGCCCTGAGCATAGAATCAGGGCCGTTTTTATAGTATTGAACAAACAAGGAACTTTTACATAAGAAATTACATGATTGGTTAACATTTACATTTAAAGCCAGCTAAACTGGGCAAATAATGATTGGTTGATCTTTACAGAAAAAATGTCCTTGGTCCATAGCTGGACCGAAAAAGGTTACGAGAGACACCCGGACCAACAGAATGCATGGCATGTCTCGCCCCGGGCTCTGAAGAATGGGTTGTTTAGAAACTCTTATTAGTCCTAGGTGGGTGGGGGGGCAACACCACTTGGGGGCTAACACCTGCCTTAAGCAAATGCCAGCTATGGCTCCAAGAATTGTGCATGGCTTTTTGTCATAAATTCCTAGCATTGGGGCTAAAATGGATCACGAGTCAAGTCGCAGAACTGAGATAGAGTGTTAAACAAAAATGGAGTTGCTTAGGTTTCTTAAAACATTATATTTCTTCCCTAGGGCCTTACTGCCTCGGCCTCCAGGAGGGGCGTTGCAGCTGTGGGGATAATTCTGAGGACTTTGCCCCCTTGGTCAGGGCTGTAAACCCTTTGAAGTCTTTTACTAAGCAACTCTAGGCTCCCAGGCTGACATTCCACTACTAAGTAACTAAAACCAGTCACAGTTAAAATCATACAAAAACCATACAACCATCCAGTACAAAGCAATTCATACAGAAGCAAAAATGGCTGTTAGGTGCTTTTATATATATATATATATATATATATATGTTTTTTTGCGTTCTTCACAAGTTTTAGTACACTATCAATAGTTCTCACATAATTAAAAACTCTTTATTTATTTATTTTTTTTTTTGCCGGTCATGGGGCCTGAACTCTGGGTCTGGGCGCTGTCCCTCACTCTACCACTGGAGCCACAGCGCCACTTCCGGCTTTTTCTGTTTATGTGGTGCTGAGGAATCTGAACCCAGGGCCTCATACTTGCAAGGCATGCACTCTACCGCTGAGCTACCTTCCCAGCCAAACATTCTTTTTTTTTTTTTGGGTCCGGTCGTGGGGCCTGAACTCTGGGCTTGGGCGTTGTCCCTCAGCTCTTCAGCTCAAGGCTAGCGCTCTACCACTTGAGCCACAGCGTCACTTCCGGCTTTTTTCTTTTTGCTTATGTGGTGCTGAGGAATCGAACCCAGGGCCTCATGCATGAAAGGCAAGCACTCTACCACTGAGCCACCTTCCCAGCCCCTTAAAAACTCTTTAGACTGATAAGAGGTCCTAAAACAGAAACAACCACTGCCCTAGTGCTTTAAAAAAGTGAATGCCAGATTGTGTCTTAAAAAAATCCAGCCACGGGGGGAGGGGGGAGGCTGGGAAGGGATGTGAAGGGTAAACAAAGGAGGAGGCTGCAATGCTTGGTAAGAAATGTACGCATTATCCTGCCCATGTAATTGTAACCCCTCTGTACAGTATGTTCACAAATAAAATAAAATTTAAAAAAAAATCCAGCCACTCGGAGGGAATTTGTGGATAATGGCAGAGATCACGGTGGCTTCTATAGGATGATAGTGAGTGCCTTCACTGTGTTTTCTGGAAGAGAAGGAAGAAGGAAGTGAGGGATTTGGAGTTTCAAATGGTTTGAAGTGCTCATAGTCAATCTAGTAAGATCAGTGGGATAATGGTGGGACAAACCTTTTCTGCCCGAGGTATATGGGAGTACATTATCTCTTGCCTTATCCAAGAGATAGACTTTATTATTTAAGCGATCCAACCGCTGGCTGAGAGCTCCACACTCCAATGTGCTAGCCCCTATACAGGCAGTCAATGCTACCTCCAGGATGGTAGCCCCATAGGGATAGTCTCAAGTACAGTATGCTGACAGGCTGGGGATGTAGTTCTGTGGAAGAGCACCTACCTAGTATATAGGAGAGTCTGGATGTGATCCACAGCACCATAGAAAGTAAAGGAGGAATGGAAGAAAGCCAACACCTGAAGTGTGAGGATTCACAGAGACCTGGTGGATCACAGTCCAAATCCAGTCCAGACATGGGGCTGGGAAGGTGGCTCAGTGGTAGAGTGCATGCCTTGCATGCCAGAGGCCCTGGGTTCGATTCCTCAGCACCACATAAGCAAAAAGAAAAAAGCCGGAAGTGGTGCTGTGGCTCAATTGGTAGAGTGCTAGCGTTGAGCTGAAGAGCTGAGGGACAGCGCCCAGGCCCAGAGTTCAGGCCCCACGACTGGATGCAAAAAAAAAAAAAAAAAAAAACAAATCCAGTCCAGACAGAAAAGACTGTGAGAATCCATTCCCAGTTTATCAACAAAATACTAGATTAGAGGGGTAGCTAAAGTGGTAGAGTATCAACCATGAGTGAAGAAAGCCAAGAATGGTCATGAGACTCTTGAGTTCAAGCCGTATACTGACACTACTTATGGTAAAGAGAAAACCAAAACCGTTTCTTCTTTTGTAATTTTTTGGTGATGAGCTCAAACCATGGACTTCATATATTCTAGGCAAGCACTCTTCCATTGAACTATACCACCGCCTTTATAATTTGGGGGCCTCACACATGCTAAGCAAGTGCTACCACTGCACCAGCCTTCTCAGCCCCTACCTGTTTTTTTTTTTTTTTTTTTGGGGGGGGTCCGGTTGTGGGGCCTGAACTCTGGGCCTGGGCGCTGTCCCTCAGCTCTTCAGCTCGAGGCTAGTGCTCTACCACTTGAGCCACAACGCCAATTCCGGCTTTTATTGTTTTTGCTTATGTGGTGCTGAGGAATCGAACCCAGGGCCTCAGGCATGCAAGGCAAGTGCTCTACCACTGAGCTACCTTCCCAGCGCCCCCTACCTGTTTCTTTTAACTTGATCTTTTTTTGTTGTTGGAGATGATCTCTCTATATATCCCAGGCTGACCTTAAGCTCAGGATCTTGCCTTAGACTCAAGTGCTGGGATTATAGGCATGTGATATTATGCCTGACTCTTACTTGTTTAATATTACTAACTAGATTGTTTCTGTTTACATGTGTGGTTTGCATTATATTTCCATTAGACAGAACTAAGTAATTTTTAAATTCCTTCATCCAGGGAAACTAAGATGCAGATGTAGCTTGCTTACGAGGCCCTACAATTAGAATGTAGGGCAGGATTTAACCTAAGTCTGTGGGAAGTCGTAGTCTGGGTCTGCCCGCCATACCAGCAACCTCCCTCCCTCCCTGGGTGAGTGTTGGAACAAGAACAATATGAGGCCAGAAGATAAGAAGTGGAGCCCTGTTACCTTCTCTGAATCCTTGCACATGGTCAGGTAGGCGGCTGTAGAAATAGATGGAGAGGAGATAAGATTCAGAAATGGGCAGAGGTGGGTATATCTGCTCCTAGAAGGGGAGTGTCTACAGTGGGGAGGATCATGGTCACGGTGGGGTTCATACTCACCAACACAACCCAGAGCCTTGATTAGTCCAAGGAGGAGAAACGCTGACAGGAAGAGGCCTATACCATCCTCAACGGAGGGCCCAGACAGGCCTGACAGAGAGAAGGTATGAGAGTGAGCATCCTGTCTTCATCCAAAGGTGCCAGCCTGATGCCACAGTGTTCCTAGCTCTTACCTGCCACTTTCAGAGTGACCTCTGCACTGCGCCCTGATGCATGAAGGCTGGGATGACGTACTCGACAGGCGTAACGTGCCCCATGCTGCTTAGTGGTGACTGGAAGTGGCTGCAGGTATGCAGAGAGACTGACAGAGCCATCCGAATGATGATGGAGAGATGAAAACCACCTCTGCCCTTCAGCCTTCACAGCATAGCCCTCTGGACCACCCCGGAGCTCCCACTCCACCTCCAGGCCTTTAGAGGGGTAGAAGTGGGACACCAGGCAGATCAACTCTGGGGGTGCCTCCCCCGGGGCAGCCCATACAAGGGGTGCTGGCATGAGGGACACTTTGGGAGGCTCTGAGGAAAGAGTAAGAAAGGAATATGAGAAGACAAATCCACATAGTCCTCCCTGTCTGCCCTCTGGCTTTCCTAAAGTAGAGGTAGGAGGGTTTCCTCTGAGGACTGGGAACCACTGTCTCCCATTGTTGCTTCATAGGAATCCCCATGCCAAAGTTCCCTAGATTCCTACGGACACTCAAATTCCTGCCATTCTCCCTCTGGCTTCCCATGGTCCCCATTTATGTCACTTAGGCACCCTGGTCTTCATCCTCCTTCATGCTCTGGTGGTGTCCTAATCCCAGTCCCCCCCACTCCCTGTAGAAATTTCTGTGCCCCACTTACTGTGCATAGAGAGCTCCAGGGTGACCTGTCCTTGAAGGTATGGCAGGTGAACTGTGGCTAGGTAAGTGCCTTCCTGAAAGGGTTGCACTGCTGGCAACCAGAAGGTGCCATTCCCGGTCCAAGGGCCCCAAGGCTCATCATCATCCCATGCAGCAAATGCCACTGCTCCCTCCTGGGCTGCTGGCATTTGTCCACCTAGTCCAGGAGTTGCAGCCAGGAGCAGATGACCTTTACCCATGTGCTGGCGTCGCCACTCCAGGCCAAAGGGAGGGGGACCTGGGGGCAGAGATGCAGCAGCCTCGAGGGTGGGGGGCATGTAAGAGAAGCTCAAGTCCACTACTGCATCTTGTCCCAGCTGGACTCGAAGGGCAGGGGTGTGAGAAAGGACAGTCAGCACCACTTGGGGACAGGAAAAGAGAGAGGGGAGAGAAAAAAATAGAAATGAAGTTACAGAGTGGATCAAACTCCAATTTACCCACTCTACAGAGGATACTTCTATTTCTGATACTTGTCATCTCTGAATGCTCCCTGAAAATGTCCTTTTCTCTGGCACTGAGTGGGAATTTACGTGGCTCGGTGTAAGCAGACAGGTCTAGGGGTGAATAGGAGCACTAAGGGTACAGCCCTTAAAGCCTGCTTTGAACACTGTCCATTCAAGCTCTGGGGATGGTAGGATCTGAGAATATGGTTGGTTGGTTTTAGTTTTGGTGCCGTATTAGGCTTGAACTGAGGGCCTGGGTGCTGTCTCTGAGCTTTTTTGCTTAAGGGTAGTACTCTATATAACTTGAGCCACAGCTCCACATCCAGCTTTTTTGGAGGTTCATTGGAGAGAAGAGTCTCATGGATTTTCCTGTCCAGGCTAGCTTTGAAATGATCCTCAGATTTCAGCCTTTGGAATAGCTAGGATTACAAGTGTGAACTACCAGCACCCAGCTTAGTATCTGTCTTTTATAGTTGGAAAAAATAGACTCAGAGAGAAAAGTACATTCTCACCATCACCTCACAGTGAGTAAGGAGTGCCAGAGATCTAGATATCCAGGTCAGATATACTCCATTTCTGCATTAATTGCCCACTGCCACTCTGGGTTCAGAAAAGCCAACAAGTCTGGTTTTTGAAACAGGGTGAACTACTAGGTGCCTAGCAAGATACAGATCCCAGATCCCCATTGCTTGGTCTTTGCAAAGCCACACCTTATAGAGGACCTCGAAGCCCCTCCCCCAAACCACTGTTGGTTTCGAATTATACTGTTAAGGAGAAGTAAGGAAAAGAAAACTGAACCCCAATTGGAGAAATGACTTGCTCAAGTCCAGACTTGAGTCCCTGGCTAATCTGAAGCCTTAGAATACATCTGCATCTATCTTCCTTCCCAGCTACCTGTTGCCTTGGTGATGGGGACAGGCTCCTGCTGAGGTTCTGGCTGTGGTTGTAGGAGAATGGAGAGGCTAAAGACCGAGCTAGACATGCTGACCATCAGCCAAGCTCCATTCAGAGCCTGGGGGCAGCTCTGCTCGGGTGTCAGGCCTCTGAGCCAACTCGAAGAGGCTGGCAACGGGAGGAAGCGGCTTATCTCGCAGTGTGGAGCTGGGGTACTCCTGGGGTACCGTCTGAAGGCAGCCTGCAGGGTGCCTGTAGGGTCTGAGAGCAGAAAAGGAAGTAGAGCTGTAAAATGAGTCCGGAAAGGGGCTGGAAGGATAGTGTTCAAAAAAGCTCAAATAAAGACTACTAAAGTTCATTGGTAATCCCAATTTACTTTACTATGATTACTACTATTATTTTGGTGCCAGTACTGGGGCTTGAACTCTGCCTCATTCTCTCAACTTGTTTTTCTCTGCTCAAGACTAGCACTCTACCACTTGAAACACAGCTCCACTTTGTGCTTTTTGCTGGTTAATTAGAGGTAAGAGTCTTACAGAGGGGCTGGGAAGGTGGCTTAGTGGTAGAGCGCTTGCCTTGCTATGCCTGAGACCCTGGGTTCGGTTCCTCAGCACCACATAAGCAAAAAGAAAAAAGCCGGAAGTGGCGCTGTGGCTTCTTCAGCCTTGAGCTGAAGAACTGAGGGACAGCGCCCAGGCCCAGAGTTCAGGCCCCACGACCGGACCCAAAA
The DNA here is from genome assembly GCF_024711535.1 of Dipodomys merriami. Lineage (NCBI taxonomy): Eukaryota > Metazoa > Chordata > Mammalia > Rodentia > Heteromyidae > Dipodomys > Dipodomys merriami. The sequence continues at coordinate 10,456,219 of NW_027202937.1, read as the reverse complement.
AAAAAAAAAAAAAAGTCTTACAGACTTTTCTGTTCTGGCTGGCTTCAAACCGTAATCCTCAAAACTCAGTCTCCTGAGTAGCTAGGATTATAGCTGTGAACTACCACAGCCCAGCTTAATCCCGATTTATTTATGGAGGGGAAATTCCAGAATCAGTGAGAGATCTAAGAGGGGGGCTGCCCCTTGATCTTCAGCAATGGGGAAAAAAAGTTTGTGTCATCTAGGCTGAGGATGTGGTTCAGCAGTAGACCACTCAGCTATCATTCCCCAGGCCCCAGGATCCCCCACTCGCACGTTGGGAAAAGTGGGGTGGGGCAGGGGGGGTGAAGACCTATCCTTGGAGGCAAGGGGTGGGGTGAGTCCCGGAAGACTCACCTTCTACGTGGAGGTAGAGTTTAGGGTCGAGGTCCGGCCTGGGCGGTGGGCCCTGGGGTCCGGGACGCAGCAGCAGTGCAGCGGGTCTCTGGGCCAGGCTACCCCTGCCGGCGTCCTCCACGAACCAGCACTCGACCGCCGTGTGTCCTGCCGAGGCGGCAGTCACCAGGCCTGGGGGAGAGGACGCCCGTGATGCCACGTCCGACTACCGACCCCCCACGTCCCCAGAGGGCCCACCGCCCCCGCCAGCATTCCCCCGGTGGGCCCACCGCACCCGCACGTCCCACAGGTGGGACCACCTGCCCCCCGCCTCCCCTCGATGGGACCACAGCCCCCGCGCCCCCCCCCGTGGGCGCACCTGCGCCCCGCGGTCCCCCAGTGAGACCATAGCCCCAGCCCCGCGCGTCCCCCCGTGAGAGCACCTGCCTCCCACGGCCCCCCGGTGAGGCCACAGCCCCGCGGAGCCCCGCCTCCCCTCGATGGGACCACAGCCCCCGCGCCCCCCCCCCGTGGGCGCACCTGCGCCCCGCGGTCCCCCAGTGAGACCATAGCCCCAGCCCCGCGCGTCCCCCGGTAAGAACACCTGCCCCCCACGGCCCCCCGGTGAGGCCACAGCCCCACGCGTCCCCTGGATGGGTCCACCTGCGCCCCGCCTCCCCTCGATGGGACCACAGCCCCCGCGCCCCCCCCATGGGCGCACCTGCGCCCCGCGGTCCCCCAGTGAGACCATAGCCCCAGCCCCGCGCGTCCCCCCGTGAGAGCACCTGCCTCCCACGGCCCCCCGGTGAGGCCACAGCCCCGCGCGTTCCCTGGATGGATCCACCTGCGCCCCGCGATGCCCCGGTGGGACCACAGCCCCGCGCGTCCCACGCAATGGGACCACTACCCGCCTCCCCCACACCGGCTACAAGACAAGTCTCCCGCTTTGCTCACCCAAACCCACAGCCAGGAGCAGGGCGGCGGGCTCCATGTCGCGGGCTCCTCTCCACTACCCCAGCCTCCCCTTCCTCTTTCGCTTTCCCTTTCGCTTCCACCCAGGCCGAGGGAGGGGCCGCGCCGCGCCAGGCTGCGCTCGGGGCCGGGTGAGGGCGAGCCCAGGCGCGTGCATCCCCCACGGGCCACCCGGAGTCCCCAGTCTCCCCTCTCCACCCCTTCCCCACCGAGTCCTCCCAGCTCTTCCCGGAGCGCCTAGCCCCTCCCCGCTCCTAGACTCCTCCCTCGGGTCTCCTCCCAGCAGCACTTTTCCTTCAGCTTTCTCCCACCAGGGCCTGGTCCCTAGCAAACAGAGGGGTTGTCAGAAGCCAAGTGAAGTGACCAATAAATATTTTAATCACTGTTTAAAAAAAACCTAAAACCTGTACTACAACTTTCACTCCCTTCTAATCTACACCCATTTCCTCGGGAGAACTGAGTTGGGAAACCCCAATGGAGGTGTGTAAGGTGATATACAAACAGGGGTGTATCATGTGGGAGAGGATAGGTTCCGTGAGACTCAGGAGGCCTGGGCCCCGGCCAGGGAGCCGGTGGCTCACACTTGTAACCCTAGCTGTTCAAGAGACTGAGATCTGAGGATCACAGTTTGAAGCTAGGCCAGGCAGGAAGTCCATGAGACTCTTATGTCCAATTAACCACAAGAAGCCATAAATGGAGCTGTAGCCCAGTAATATAGAGCTAGCCTTGAGCTTAAAAGCTCAGGGATAGCACCCAGGCCCAAAGTTCAAACCCAGGACTGGCAAAAATTAAAAAAAAAGGCCTTCTCCCACAACACAAACACAGACTTCAGGTACAGACTACTACAACCTGACTCATGACCCTGCAACTCCAGGATGCTCCAAACACCCCCTCCCACTCCTCTCTCCATGTTTCCCCTTCTCTGTAGAGCTGGGGCTTTGGGCTATAATGGGGATACCTTGGGAGAAAGGGGCTGAGTGGAATGAGTTGTTGATAATGAAACATGGTTTCCTCTCCAGAATATGTACAAGTCCATAGCGATAGAGGAAGACAGTGTGATGGGAGATCATCCAGGGATCACAGCACCCCTGGAGTGGGCTCCCCATTCCCTCTTCCCCAGAAGTTACCCCAATCGTCAGTCAGTTCGCTCCTCCACCTCCATTGAAACCCATCTCCACCTTGTGGACACTTGGTGGGGACCAGACACCACGTCTGTTGGGTGGGGGTGTGGCCCCACTTGCCTCATCGCCACTGGCCCCACCCCCTCCAGAGGACTCTCTCTTGGGTTGTAAGGTTGGCCCTGTGGACACCCCGGGGCCAGGTACGGCCCCAGCTCCACCCATTCGGTGCCTTCGCTCACAGTGTCCCCGGTGACGCATGAAGCTATCTCGCCACATGAACTTCTTGGCGCAGACACCACACTCGTAGGGCTTGAGACCTGTGTGTGTCTTCATGTGCTCTGTCAGATGGTGCTTCATTTTGAACTTCTTGTTGCACACGGGGCAGTCAAAGGGCCTCAGGTTGAGATGCATGTTCACATGCCGATCGCGCATGCTCTTGTGGGAGAAGGCCTTCCCGCAGTGGCACAGAAAGATCTTATTTCCATCCCCACTTCCCGTCCCTCCTGGTGCCCCGCCATTGCCACCTGGCATGCCCAGGCCTGCTGTTGATGTGCCCCCAAGCGTCACAGCCCCATGTTCTGCTTGGTTCCCTGGCGGCTGGCCTGGAGCCTGTGAGGAGGAGGAGGAAGATGATGGGAAGACCAAGATCTGGTTGCCCTGCATGTCCAAAGGGAGGAGGGGTCGTGGAGGGTGTGTGGGGACATAAGAAGAAGGGGTGGGCCCCCCTGAGTCATCCAACCCTGCCCCAGGACCCCCACTCTCATAGTGACCAAAGTCATTGGAGGATTCACAGAAGTTGACCTGCTCCTCTCCCTTGTCTGGAGGCTCAGTCAGGGTTCGGACATCACTGATACTGAGAGTAGCCTCAGGGCCTCCCCCTGATAGAACCCTAGAGCCACCCCCCAACTCTTCATCCTCATCATCCTCACAGGTCAGCACCAAGTCTTCCTCCTCTTCCTCCTCCTCTAGCTCTGTGTCTTGGGGAACCAAAGGTGCTGGTGCAGGGCAATTTCCACCCCGTTTAACATACACCCAGTGTTTCTGTGGCACGATGCTGGTAGGTGTATAGGCAGGCCTCCGGAGCCCAGCCCCAGGGACCACTGCCCCTCTCCCATCCGTGCCATCATCACACAGTTCATCTGCCTCCAGCAGCAGCTTCCCAGAAGTGGCAGCCCCACTACCAACCACAGGGGCCGGGAATACTGGGCCACCTCCTCGCCGCTCCCCACTGCCTACTGCAGAAGCTGCAAATGCCTCTTGGGAAGAAGATGAGAAATCAGTAGACTCCCGAGGGCTGAAGTAGTTGCTGCTGCTGGGAGACTGATTCTCACTGGCCCGGCTGGAGGTATGGGAGCGCACAGAGCCCATGCTGGCAGGGGCCACAGGGCCCCCACTCCCTGATGGGACACCAACACCAGGTACAGTGACAGAGGTGGCTGCAGTAGTAGTGATGGTGGTAGTGGCTGAAGCTCGGCCTTCTCGGAGGAGTTCAGTGCACTTGTCCACAATGTGCCACATTTGGAGCACAGATCCCACAGTGAGGAAGTTGACAATGTCAGCAGCAGCCATGCTGAGCCGGCCAGTGTAGGCAGAGGCTAGGACGGTCTCAAAGGCACCAGGATCCATGACACTGGGTAGTGAGATGGAGGTCATGCCCTTGAGTAGGACCTGGTCGTGGAAGTACGGAGAAGAGGCAGCCAGAACAGCTCGATGAGCCCGAAACTCCCGTCCCTGCACTCGAATGGACACATCACAGAGTTGGCCCTGCAACCGTTGTTGATTAAGGGACTCCAGGAGAGCACTGGTCACCTCTGGGAAGGACACGTGTACCACTGCAGCTGCTGGCAGGGGCAGTGGGGGTGGAGCCAGAGAGAGGGGCAGGGGGAGTGCTGCCCCACTGGGTGACAGAGGAGATGGCTCCATGTTGTGAAAGGAGAGGATTAACCCCCCCCCCCCAGCCACAGGAACAAAGGAAAGAGAAGGGCGGCCGGGGGGGTCTCTGGGGAGAAAAAAAAAGAGAACAACATTTTGTAAATGTCCACTACAGTTCAAAAGCATATTCATACCACTCTTCTAAGTAACTTGCCATAACAAGGATAGGTAAATGCCTCAACCCCATTTGACAGGTAAGTAAACTAAGTCTGAGAAAGATTAAGCTTATCCAAGGACATTCAGCTATCGAGCGGCAAATCCAGTGATCTTTCCCTTAGAGGTTAGAAATAAGGCGCTCTTAGGGAGCATCTTGGAATTACACCCTATTTACCATTTGCTTGACTCCGACTTTTCAAAATCCACCTTTGGGGTGATTTATACTCTTGACTTGGGAGGGTGGCAAATCTGCTCCTCTACTGGAAACCAGCCCTGATTCCATTTCTTCTAATGTGATGCCCCCCAGCGATGTCACAGACCACGCCCCCTCACCCACAGCGCACCACTAACCACGCCCAAGAAAGTCCGCCCCGCCCCGCCCCAGGTCATTTCGACCCGCCCCTTGTCTACCCCCCGCCTACACTGGACCCCGCCTCCCCTGCCCCGCCCCGCGCGCTACCACGGCCTTTTCTCCCACCCGGAAGGTGCCCCCAACCCCGCGCGTCCCCGCTTACCGGGCCGCGCGCCCCGGGGCCCACCCCCCCGCCCCTCACTCGGCGGCCAGAGCTGCAGCCTGGGCCCCTCCCGCCGCCATCTTGCGCCGACTCCCTCCGCCCGCCTCCTCCACTCCTCCTCCTGCCCCACAGACATTAAAGGCAAAGGCAAACACCCCGCCCGTGCAGCTGCGCAAGATTCTGCCGACACAGCCACTTCCCCTTTAAGGAATCATCGCCTCATTCCACCTTAAAGGTACCAGGTCCCCTCTTCCACTGTGGGCCCAGAACTTGGTTTGGTAGAAACTTTCATTCCCCTTTAATTCCGTAACCCTGCCTTTTCCCACCGGCGACGGGTTCTGGCCTTTGCTCCTCAGGCCCCGCCTCCAAGCTGTGGCCTCCAGCTGATTTGCAGGATCACATAACCCCATGCTCAGCCTCTTTAACATTCCCCCTAAAGCCCCACCTCCTTCCTCCGGGCCTGGATTGGCCAAATAATCTTGAGCCAGCCCCTGATTGGCCTTTTCATTCCTAACCCTTGAAGAAAAGTAAAGTGAGTTAAAAGAAAGCCAAAGCACTTTTCTTTTTTTAAGAGCCTGATGTAGGGGACCAGACCCAAGGGCATTTTAAGGTGACGCGATGACACAAGCTATGAAGGATAGTTCCCAGGCTGCTCTGGGACCTGGGTTATCCCTAAACTAGGGGAACAGCTGAAATACAACTGTAACCACAGAAGGACAAGACAGGAATACAATAAGAAAAAGTTTTATTATTTATTGTTTCTGTGTAAAACTTAATCTTAAGCTTTTGATTTTTTAAAGAAACCACCAAAAAGAATTAGATCAGTCCATCCCTTCCTCAAATTTATTTGCTTTCCACCATCCTCCAAATGCTATCCAAATCATTCTGGAAGGCAGGGAGAGTGGGAGGGAACTAATCAGAGTCTGAGAGCACGATGATTTCTTCTGGATCACACTGTGTGGCCACACTCATCTGCAGAGAAGTGAAAGACAGAATCAAAGAAGTCGAGAGTGGGGGCTGGGAATGTGGCTCTGTGGTAGAGTGCTTGCCTTGCATGCATGAGACCCTGGGTTGGATTCCTCAGCACCACATAAGCAGAAAAAAGCCAGAAGTGGCACTGTGGCTCAGATGGTAGAGCGCTAGCCTTGAGCTGAAGTGCTGAGGGACAGTGCCCAAGCCCAGAGTTCAGACCCCACGACTGGCAAAAAAAAAAAAAAAAAAAAAAAGTCAAGAGTATAGGCAAAGGAGAAGAAGGAAGCATGTAAATAAATTAAAAACTGCCAGACACTGGTGGCTCATGCCTGTAATCCCAGCTACTCAAGAGGCTGAGATATGAGGATCTTGGTTCAAAGCCAACCTGGGGAGGAAATTCTATGAGACACTAATCTCCAACCAACCACCAGAAAACTGGAGTGCTAGCCTTCAGCAAAAGAGCTCAGGGACAGTACCTGGGCCCAGAGTTCAAGCCCCATAACAAACAGACCAAAAAAAAAAAAAAAAAAAAAAAAAAAAAAAAAGCTGGGAACTGGTGATTCACACCTGTAATCGTAGCTATTCAGGCGACTGAGATCTGAGGATCTTGGATCAAAGCTAGCCCAGGGAGGAAAATCCATGAGACTCTTATCTCCAATAAACCACCAGAAAACTGGAAGTGGCATGTGGCTCAAGTGGTAGAGTGCAAGCCTTGAGCTGAAGAACTGAGCGGGATGGTGCCCACGCCCAGAGTTCAAGCTCCACGACTGACAAAAAAAGAAAAAATGTTTAAAACTAAGGTGGGAAAAACGGAAACAAGATGTGACAAGTGTTCCAGACAGAGGGCCTGAAACAATGAATGGTCAAGAAAAAGACTACCCCTCTTACCTTATAAGAACTGGGTTGAAGAGCTTGTGATTGGGGAACTTGGGACATCTGGGCTGGAAAAGGGCTGCAGAGGGAGCTGGTCACCAGGCCATGGCTAGGAGAGTCCACCCTTGTAGAGGAATCAGCAACTGGAACCATAGAAGCCAAGGGGGAAGGTGGACTAGGCAGGGTACATACTGTCTTCTTCCCATTCTTCTCCTGTAATGCCTTTTGCTCTTCCACAAAGCTAAGAATAAAATGCAAACACATGGAGGGATGTGAGAAGCCTAAATCTAGGAGAGTATCCAATCTCTCCCAGAAGCCTCAATCCTTCAATATTCCTCAGAAAGTCCCCTGAAATCCCTTCTCTGCTTCCCTTTTCCTCCACCTTCTCTGCTTCCCTTTTCCTCCACCTGTTGTTACCTGTTTCTTAATGGTCCTATTCCTGTTGGCTTCTCCTTGCGAGATTTCTTGCAGGGAGGACTGGAATCTCCCCAAGCATGAGGAGAGACACCTCCATTGAAGGATGTGGAGGAGACCATGGCTGCCCCATTCTCCAAAACAGTACTGAGGACATCCTCTGATTGCTTTCTAGAAGAGGAAATATCCTTTTCCTCAGGGGAGGGGGTGGTATCCACTGGTAAAGCTTCAATTTCTAACTCAAAGAGCTGAGACTTAGGACTCTCTTCCTCTAGGGGAAGCTTTTCATACTGTTCTCCACTGCTTTCAGCATCTATGCTGGAAGGATTCAGGGGTTCTTCCAACAGTGAAGCAGGTGACGCTGCGAGTTCTTTATTTTGCAGTTCTTCTGAAGACCTGTTGTTCTCTTTGCTGGGTTCCACGTTTTCAGTGGAGGTCTGTGATGGTGACATTGGGCTTTTGTCTCTACTATTACCTAGGAAAGAAGAAAAGAGGAGAGGAGTGACATGAGGACTGGGGGAGGGAAGAATACTACTGCAAAGGAACTAGGAGTAAGAGGAGAAAGGAAAGAATCTCAACAGGTACTCATGCTCAACAGAGTAGAATTGACAGATGTTCCTCTACAAACCTCCTCTTTCCTCCTCCTCCTCTTCTTCTTCCTCCTCCTCTTCTTCTTCCTCTTCCTCCTCCTCTTCATCTTCCTGACATTCCTGTATCTGTTCTAGATCATCTTCTTCTTCGGAATCTGTGGCTTCTTCCTCTTCCTCTTCTTCCTCTTCTTCTTCCTCATCACTTTCTTCATCTTCCTCATCATCAGTGTCAGCCTTGGAGGTAGGAGGGCATTCTTGGGATGCCATTCCACTAGGGCCCTGAGAGACAAAGGAATTTCTCTAAGAAATCCCTTGCCCCAGAGTTTGGTTCTTATATTCCTTCTGTGCATTCCCCCATCAAACACCCTGGAATCTCTGGTGGTCAGAGACAGAGACAGACAGAGAGAGAGAGAAAGTGTGTGTGTGTGTGTGTGTGTGTGATGTGTGTGTGTGTGTGTGTATGTGTGGTGTGTGTGTGTGTGTGTGTGTGTGTGTGTGTGTGTGTGTGTGTGCAGGCAGATGGGGAAACAGTCTCCTGTCCACACCTCACCAGAATCCAAGGAGGCTTTGGGGGAGTCTGGAGATTGGGAGGAAGTGCCTTGGGAAAGCCGAGCTCTTCGCTTCTGTCTCTCCCCCTCCTCACTTTTGTCTTGCATCACTGCATATTTGGAGATGACTTCATCCAGTCGGTTCATTGCTAAGTTTCGGTTTTCTCGAAGGCGCCTGGCCAAAGCAGGATCTGAAAGTGCTGGGTCAATACCTATGTGGAAAAACAGAACACTCAGCTCAAACCTGAGAAGGGACTAGGGCAATGCCCCCTCTGCCACACATCTACCCTAAAGAGTTATTGATGGGCATCCCACTAGCCTCCTACCTGGCCTATAGTCATCTGTGAGGTGACAACCAAAGTTGTAGATGAGATCAAGGTGGCGGCGCTCTTGTAACCTAACACCAACATCCCGGAAGGCATCCTGAGCCAAGAGCTGAAGCTGCTGTCGAGGAAGGCCAAGGCTGTGCCGAGCAGCTGCCTTCTCTACTGCTCGAAGCACATCTCTATAGTCAGGGAAAGTATCCAGCCCTGGCTTGTTGATGAGCCGTTCGATGCGCCTATTAACCTCTGGATAGCGGGTACCCCGGTAGGGTATTCGCTGCTCAATGACACGGCCAGTCAGAGAAGAGCAGTCTTTCAGCTCACACAGGCGGCCAAAGAGGCGGATAAGCTTCCGCTTCAATCTGGCCTCTTGCAGGTATGTGGAGTCTGGATCATCCAATTCTGACAGATCCAACTCCTTTTCCTGTAGCCGCTTGATCTCTGCCACATAGAGTGCCAGCAACTGCTCCAAGCGCTGGATCTGCCGTCGGGAACCACGGGTCCTTGGGGCCTCAGAGGCAGAGGCTTCAGCATGTGTGAGGTTTGAGGAGTCTGTGGGAGGGTTATTCTCAAAGGGCTCACTGGAAGTGGTAGCAGGAGGGGCCAGGTTCAGCTTCTTCTTGGCAGAATGGGCCTTAAGAACAGTGCAGAGTTCATTGATATACACATACAACTTAGCTGGCCGACTCCTGGCCCGGGAGAGGACCCGGGAGAGGATGTTGCAGAACTCTGCTGAGGCCAAAAACAGAGACTGGGCCCGCTGCTGCCGGTTAGAGAGGAATTGGACCACCTCAGGGTGGTCCGCTGTCTGCGTCTTACACAGTTCAAGGAACTGCAGAGTTCAGGGAAAAGAAGGGGGAAAGAGACAAGGGAGAGAGTTGAGAGAAAGAAGGTAAGCTGGGGTTAGTGGGGAAGACAGGACCAGAGAGCAAGCCAGTCAACCATCCCCCCTCCCTGGAGTACAAGAATCTCCTCCCGTGAAGCTCACCTCTTCAAACAGCTTCTCATTCTCCAACTTGTAGCATTTCTTGCTGCCAGAACTACTATTTCCTTCAGCTCCAAGGGGCTCAGAAGAACCAGGGGCTTCTGCCTGCGGTGAGCCAAGGGCTTCTGCCTGAGGTGAACCAGGACTCAGGGGTGGGTGGGAGGGCCCTGGCTGAGCAGCTGCTTCATCTTCATCATCATCATCCAGCACAATGATGCTGTTAGCGGTGGCCATGGGGGATCAAATTCCCCCGAGGGAGGAAGTGTTGGGGATTTCAGATTTCCTGCTAGAAGGGGATGGGGACCTCAGAAAGAGCCCCTCCAGCATTACCCCATCCCTTTGTAGTTTATGGTCCTCTTGGGTTTCAAGCCCAAAGGTGGACATCCTCTCACTGCCCAGTTTCAGCAACTACTTCTTTGTGCTTTTCCGGTCCTTGAAGTGTAGGATAGTAATGAGCCTCCCAAACCGTAAGTCCCCACCTCCTACTCCACCCCCCCATGTCGATTTCCGGTCTTTCGGTTCCTTTTCTCAAAGTTGGTTTTTACTCCCAACCCTAAAACAAACTCTCAGACTGCAACCCAAATTCCCGACAAGCCCTTCCACACCCCCTATCGGTATCACCTCTCACGCTTGCCCCCCTCCGCTCTTAAACCAGGAAAACGCTCCACATTCCACCCCATAAATTCACTCCCAACTCCAAGACTCTCGGAAGTTCCCTCCAAACAATCCGTTCTCCTTACTGTTAAGGAGTATTATTTCACCCTCCTGACGGCTCCCCTCAAACCCGGCTTGAGGCTGGAGATTTTTCATCTCAAGTCCCCCTCCCTGTCACCCCACCCTATTTTCCTCATTTTTTCTGACTTGTAGCCGACCGGGGGCCTTCTTCTGGACTCTTCCTGATTCCTCTTGATACCAACCCAGTCGGGCCGCGCCGGTGTTCAGAGCTTCCCGCCAAGTCCCCTCCCCCAGTTCAGCCCCAGGCCACCCGGCTCCCTTTCGGACACAGCAAGGTACAACAGCTTACACCTCAGACTCAGCAACCCAGCTTTCTCTCCCAACACCTCTCCCTCAATCTTTCTCACCCCTCCTTCGCTGTCCACACGGTCTGGTCCCCACCTCAAAAACGGTCTCTCAAGGCGACCCTCGCGGCTGGTCTCAGAACCTAGCATGTTCTCTCCGCCTTCCTTTTCCTCCCTCCCACCGCAGGCCCCAGTACGGACCGGAAGTCCCAGTTTCCGCCTTTTTTGAACCAGGGTGCGGCCATATTGTCGTACGGCAAACAGTCACCTGTGGCCGGAAGTGGGATTGGGCCCGCCCACAGCATCTGAGGTTTTCTTCCTGCGGATTTGTACGGGGTGATGTTTGTCCCCGCCGGCGTCCCGTAGTAGTTTAAGGCCGCCATTTTCGCGTACGGTACTGGCTCCGCCGAGGCTCGTTCCCATAGGCTGAGAGGCTTTTTTCACCCGGTACTTCCGCGACTTGGCCAATCAGAAACTTCCTACCTCTGACCCACCCGCCCGTGAGTCAAGTGCTAGTAGGACGGAACCATGTTTCCGAGGAGGGGAGGGGGAGCCAAGCAGGACGGATTCAAAAGGACTTGGTCTTTCTAAGGCAATGCGGGACTTTGGGGAAAGGAAGGAAAGTAGGAGGAAGGAAATGAGACACTTTCCTTCTCTTGGGTGCCGGCGAGGCTTCCGGCCTTGCTTTCCTGCGCCGCAGGCTCCCTTTCCCACCCTTCTCCCCCGGCGCTTACTCCTTCTCTCTAGGGCCGCGCGGGGCCGCTGTCCAGCAGCTGCCTCCAGCGACGGGCGCGGCGTCTCCCGGAGTCACACCCGTGTGCAGAAATGAGTACGAGCCGCTACGAACACGCGTTATTATGGCTATTATTGACTTGCTGTTCAAGCTCCAGAACTAAAGGCCGACCGAGCCGGTGGGGGCCTGAGAGGTTGGCCCTCCGCTCTTCTCTGAAGGGTCGGCGGCGCTGGCCAGGAGGCCCTTCTTTATCCCGAGGGATCCAGGGTCCAGGGCGGGCACTGGAAGGGGTGGGGGCCTCGTGGAAAGCCCGTGAACATGGTGAGGGCTGAGAGATGAAGCGCACAAAATACCGGGGGTCACCTCCTCTTCTGGCAGCGCTGAGGAAAGAACGGGAAGAAGCCGATGTGATGGTTGGGGGTGATGGTGAAGGTGCGGGGGGGGGCTAAAGGGTTTCGTGGAGGCAAGGCTGGGGCCGCCCGTGATCAGACGAGGAAACCAGCAAGGTGAACGCCTTCCTGGTCTCCAAGAATCCCACCTCTTGCATCCTTCCACATTCCACAAGTGGTGGGCACTTTGCCAGTTTCTAGGAACTCAGAATCTCTCACATTCCAGCCGTTAGCTTCAGAACCTGAAATGCTCCTTTCTATGAAAGAATCTCACATCGTATCTCCAGTGGTCTAATTAGAGAACAGAACTCTACAAAGGGTGTTACAGGGATTTAAGAGATAGGAGGGATTTAATTTCCTCATCCCCAAGTTTCCCAAATGGGTCTTCGAGTAAATCCTTGCGGTCAAGGTTCCCTTCTTTTACAATAGACTTTCTCTCCCCACCCCTAGGCCCCAGGATCTTTCTTTTTTTTTTTTTTTTTGTCGTCAAGATGATGTACAGAGGGGTTACAGTTACATAAGTAAGGTAATTACACTTCTTATAGAACTTATTACCCCTTCCCTCATTTTTCTCCAACTTTCCCTTCCGCCTCCCCCTCCCCCTACTCACAGTAGACTTTCTCTTTGGGGTCAGGGCTGGTTCCACCACTGGGGAGGGTGAGACATAAATATTGTCTGGAAGCCGGGCGCTGGTGGCTCACACCTGTAATCCTAGCTACTTAGGAGGCTGAGATCTGAGGATCGTGGTTCAAAGCCAGCCCAGGCAGGAAAGTCCGTGAAACTCGTATCTCCAATAAACCACTTAGAAAACCGGAAGTGGCACTGTGGCTCAATTCGTAGAGCCCTTACCTTGAGCTGAAGAGCTGAGGGACAGCCCCCAAGCCCAGAGTTCAAGCCCCACGACCGACCCCCCCCCCAAAAAAAAGGCATTGTCTGGAGTTCAGCCTGGACTACACATCAAGACCTCCTCTCAACTAAAAAGCTGAGGTAGGGAGTGGGCACCACAGGTGGAACGGGAGAAGGAGGAAATGAATGAGCCTCAATTGTTTTTTTTCTTTTTATCTGAGACTTTCACGCATTGGATTGTGCTCTACCATCTGAGCTACATCTTCAAACCCAAGGGTGGATTTTCTTGCCTGAGACTGGGACTCAAACCTGGTATCACTCATTGGTGACACTCTGCCACCTGAGCCACATCTCCAACCCTCAATTGTCACGGGAACTCAGGGCCAGGGTGCTGATCCTGAACTTTTGTGCTCAAGGCTAGCACTCTACTACTTGAACCATAACTCCACTTCTGATTTTTTGGTGGTCAATTGGAGATAAGAGTCACAGACACCAGGCGCAGGTGGTTCACGCCTGTAATCCTAGCTACTTGAAAGGCTGAGATCTGAGGATCAAGGTTCAAAGCCAGCCCCGGCAGGAAAGTCCGTGAAACTGTAAGCTCCAATAAACCACCAGAAAACCAGAAGTGGTGCTGTAGCTCAAGTAGAGCTGAAGAGCTGAGAGACAGTGTTCAGGCCCAGAGTTCGAGCCCCACTACTGACCAAAAAAAAAAAAAAGAGTCACAGACTTTCCTACCCAACCATAATCTTCACATCTCGACCTCCTGAGTAGCTAGGATTACAAGCATGAGCCACTAATGCCTGGCAAAATATGATCTTTTAAAAAACAAATTTTGTGTGTGCCAATATTGGGGCTTGAACTCAGAGCCCAGGCTCAAGACTAGAGCTCTACCGCTTGAGCCACAGTGCCACCTCAGGCTTTTTTCTATTTGTGTAGTACTGAGGAATCAAACCCAGGGCATTATGCATGCTAGGCAAGCACTCTACCGCTAAGCCACATTCCTAGCCCTGTCCCTTAGCTTTTTCACTCATGGCTGGTGCTCTACCACTTGAGCCACATCTCTACTTATGCTTTTTTTTCCAGTTTAATTAGAGATAAAATTTTCAGACTTTCCTGATTGTCTGCTTTTGAACTGCAATCCTTAGATCTCAACCTCCTAAGTAGCTACAATTACAGGTATGTTACATCAGTGATCAGCTCTGTTTTATACTTTAAAGTACTTACCAAAAAAAGGGCTCTGAATGTTCTCAGCACAAGGAAAATTATAACTGAGGTGATGGATATGTTAATTGCCAAAATTTAATCAGTGCACATAATATGCATGGGTCAAAGTATTACATCCATTCATATCCATGAATGTGTAAAATTTTGTGTTATTTTGTTCTAAAATACGTAAAGTACTTTTTCAAAAATGATTACCCAGCATAGAGGTACAGAAAGGGTAGTAAACTACAGCCATAAAGCTATCCAAGTGTCCCAGAGCCCCCAATAGTCTTGTTTTCCTCCAGTCTCCCATCTCACCTCAATGGCAAGGAGAGAGGATGTTTGTACGGAGGTTGTCACAATTCCAGTTCCTCTTCCTCCTGAGGTGTCCTCAGGAGCCAGTCCCCAAACTTTGCCCATGGTAGCAGCCACAGCAGCTTGTAAGTAGCCTCTAGCATCAGCAGTGACAGGAAGAGGACCAGGAAGATAAAAAAGACTTTGTCCAAGGCGCGGCGCAAGGGACCCCTAGGAGGAGTGGGAACCTGGGAAAATGCCAAGAACACATCCCCTTCATCCACACCACCTTCCTCCTCTGCCATCTTCCCCCTCTATCTGACAGCTGCTGGATCAGTGAGGCTGAGATGAAAGCCCTGGCTCAGCACTGCCAGGATTAAGGGGCGTGGCTGGACTGAGTCCCACTCCAACCCAGCCTGACCCTAATTCCAGCCCTGTGGAAGAAAGACCTTGGAAACAATTATCATCCCATATGATGTGAAACGTCAACACCAAATGATGAAGATTGCTCAGCTTGACCATAATATCATTCTGAAGTTTGAAAACAGTAAATGCAACATGGAGACATAAAGTGGAGATGTCAGTTATTATAGGTTTTCTAGGCTTATGTGTCAAAGTTCCTGTAGATAAGAGAGTGAAGTCAGGGCTAGGACCATGGTTCAAGTGGTAGAGCTCCTGTTCAGCAACCACAAAGCCTTGAGTTCAACCCCAGACTGCCGGGGGGCAAGTCAGCCAAGGATCTAATGCTATTTGGGATTTACAGTGGTAGTCCTAAACCAGGAGGTTAGTTCTATAGTTCAGGGGTGTGTGGGGGTGGTGGAAGTTAGAATAATAAAACAGCATTCCTTTCCTAATTTCTAGTCGCTGTGGTGCTGGGGCAGGATTATAACTGGACAATAGGAACCCCAAAAGTTTACAAAAAGTGAAAGACCATGACTATTCAGAGGGACAAGGATTGGGGCTGGATTTAGAGAATTGTGAGGACAGAGGTGGTGCATCCTTGGTCCCATGAGATTTTGCTGGTGGGATACATAGTGGACAATAGTTGTGGCACCTGAATTTATGCTAATGAAGAGACATAGAGGGCTGGAAAGGTGGCTCAGTGGTAGAGTGCTTGCCTCGCATGCATGAGGCCCTGGGTTCGATTCCTCAGCACCACATAAGTGGAAAAAGCTGGAAGTGGTGATGTGGCTCTAGAGGTAGAGTGTTAGCCATGAGCTGAAGAGTTAAGGGACAACACCCAGGCCCAGAGTTCAGGCCCCACGATTGACAAAACAACAAAAAAAAGAGACAGAGTGGGATCTCTAGATAGCCTCAGCCACCAAAACAACCAAGGGATTTGAGGATTAGGAAGTTGAAACTCTCAATCTCTAACAAGTCCAAGGGAATTTAAGTGCAGTGGTTGAAGATCAAGCTCTGTAAAAGCTCTTGAATAGTTTCAGGCACTTGTAGCTCATACCTATAATTGTAGCTACTCATTAGGCTGAGATCTGAAAATTGTGGTTCAGAACCAGCCTGGGCAAACAAACCCACAAGATTCTGATCTCTAATTAACCAGCAAAAAGCCAAAATTGGAGACATGGTTCAAGTGGCAGAGTATCAGCCATTAATAGAAAAAGCCAAGTAAAAACATGAGTCTCTGAGTTCAAGCTCCAGTACAAGCACACACACATACATGCAAAGTGTTTGTTTTTCTTTTCACGTGAGGCTGTGATATAGATAAGTGGTAGAGTGTGTGCTTAGTATGCAAAAGGCCCCAGACTTTCCTGCTCAGGCTGGATGCAAATTGTGATCCTCAGATCTCAGCCTCCTGAGTAGTTAAGATGACAGGAGTGATTCACCAGTGCCCAGCTCTCCCTTAGCTTTTTGCTCAAGGCTGGTGCTCTTCCGCACCTGACTTGAAAATATTTTGCAATCAACTAATGAACCAATGTTAAATGAAAAGCTTACAAAAGTGATATTTCTCAATAGTCCCAAGACACAGGTGTGTTCAGAAGTGTCCAGAGGTGACCAGAGGTGGTTGTGTACTCCTCTGTCTCAAGATTGGTTGGGTGGAGTCTTGTTCCAATGGGAGTCATTGACTCCTGGCAGAAGGTCTGCCCTTTCCTGGCTGCCAAGATGGCTGCACATTGAGTGAGTGCAGGGAGTATGGCTCAGGGCAAAGGTGGAAGAGTCTGGGATATCTAGCCTTTCTCCTGTGAGCTAGAAATAAGGATACTGGGTCTAACTGGCACCATCTTAGCCATGTGGTGGATGATAGGGAATTGGGTTTAACTGGAGCCATCTTGTCTTCATGGTAGAGGCAAGGAAGTTCTACCCCCAGATGATGAGCATGCCTGAGTTCCTAGAGGCAAGGCGGGGACTTGGACAGCAGGTTATTGGACCTGTCAGTCCTGTACCTTGAACTTGGGGGATTCTCCAGTTCCTGTGACCCTGACCCCTGCCCCTGCCCAGATTTAGGCCCAGATCAGCTCAGGTACCATTACACCATGCTTCATATCTCCTGGCTTGTCTCTGGTCACCATGGAGTCCCACTTCAGCTCTCCACTGGAGCTGAATTGGCTTGTTGGTATTGTTTTTGTTATTTCTTTCCTCTTTAGCATGTTTACTAGCTGTGTTATAATGTATTTGCGTGCTGCAGGCCTTTGTAACAACTGGTGGCCTGCAGCCTGTCAACTATTAGGCTCCAATATTCTATATTTTGTTTGTTTGTTTTTTTTTTTTGTCGGTCGTGGGGCTTGAACTCTGGGCCTGGGCGTTGTCCCTTAGCTCTTCAGCTCAAGGCGAGCGCTCTACCACTTGAGCTACAGCACCACTTCCAGTTTTCTGGTGGTTTTATTGGAGATAGGAGTCTCACGGTCTCTCCTGCCCGGGCTGGCTTTGAACCGTGATCCTCAGATCTCAGCCTCCTGAGTAGCTAGGATGACAGGCGTGAGCCACCAGCGCCCGGCTCAATATTCTATATTTTAAAATGTGCCTTTTGAGATGATTTACCTTACAACAAGATCTGAGGATCATGGTTCAAAGCCAGCCCGGGCAGGAAAGTCTGTGAGACTTTTATCTCCAATAAACCACCAGAAAACCATAAGTGGTGCTGTGGCTCAATTGGTAGAGCACTCGCCTTGAGCTGAAGAGCTGAAGGACAGCCCAGGCCTAGAATTCAAGCCCCATGACTGACAAAAAAAAGAGAGAGAGAGAGAGAGACAGACAGACAGACAGACAGAGACAGAGAGACACAGGGGGAGAGAGAGAAAGAAAGAAGAGAGAGAGAGAGAGAGAGAGAGAGAGAGAGAGAGAGAGAGAGAGAGAGAGAGAGAGAGAGAGAGAGAGAGAGAGAGAGAGAGAAAGGAAAGCCAAGGAAGTAGCGAGATTCTTTGCTTGGAGATGGAAGAATGCAGTTGAGTCCCCCAAAAGGGCAGTTTTCTTAGTACTGGGATCCTCCTCTATCCCCTGGCTTTGCTCTGATTGTTTATGTATGTACCACCTCCCAGCTCTTTTCACTGGTTAAGCAGGCATCTTGGGAAGAAGCATTTGAGCAGAAACCTGAGGCACTATGGGAACAAGAAGTACCATGATGGTACAGATGTAATCTGCAGTGTTATGTCTGCCATGCTTTATCCATATCTACCTAACAACTCCCTTCTTTTTCTCAAAGCCAAACCCTCTAAAATGATTTTCCTGTCCATTTTTCTAGGTACAAGTGATTTTTTTTTCTGTGAAGTTAATGATGCTTGAACATACCAAGTTCCTTGCTTGTTTTCTCCCTCCATCAGGCCTGGACCTAGTTCTGTACTAGTACTTTTTGTGTGTGTGTGTGTCAGTACTGGAACTTGAACTCTGGGCCTAAGCACTAGCCTTTAGCTTCTTTGCTCAAGGCAGATACTCTATCACTTGAACCATAGCTCTACTTCTGGCTTTTTAGTGGTTAATTGCAGATAAATGTTAGGTATGTGGAGGGGAATGGCTCCTTCCCTATTGTTCTCCCTGAATACACACTTGGTCCCTTCCCCAGAAGTCCTTGCCCCCACTCAGGTAACTGGCACACTTGGGGGCAGTAGGAGATTCCCCCAGGCTCTGAGGTCTTTGCTGCAGCCAGCCCCTCATATATCATTTTCCATCATTAGGTCCCGTTTTTGCCTCTGGCCCCTTTGCAGCCTTTCTCTTGCCTCTTGCCCCTTGCCTCTTCCCCGCCCCTTTCCCTTCTCTTTCGCTTCCCCTGCATCCCTTGTACCCCCTGCACACCTCCATCTTGTGTAGGCCAGCAGTATGCTCTCCCTCCAGTAAACTCTTTTCTGCCTGCACCATGTGGCAGTCTCCTTTCAGTGAACCTTTTAATAAGAGACTCATGGATTTTCCTGTCTGGTCTGGCTTTGAACCGCAATCCTCAGCTCTTAGCCTACTGAGTAGCTAGGATTACAGGTGTGAGCCACTGGTACCCAGCAGAATTGGTAGTTATTTTAATATTCTTTTTCTTACAAAGGAACACAGAGTTGTCCAAGTTTTAGATACATCTCCTCAAAACAAGCATCTGATGTTCTTCCAGTTTCTCCCAGAGATAGTCTTCATCTACAAGACATTTTTTATATAAGGAAGAATAGAATATGTGTGTGTGTGAGAGAGAAAGAGAGAATGAAAGCTCACTGTTCTCTGCCTTGATTTTTTTCACCAAGTATTTAGAAATCAAGCATTTAAAGGGTTATCTCCTTTTTAACCATTGAACCAGCATTTCAATATAGGGGTAAATGACACTATTCAGTGCCATTCACCATTTGATGAATAATTAAGTTCTGTTCTTTTGTCGGGGCTTGCACTCAGGGTCTGGGCACTGTCCTTGAGCGTCTTGTGCTCAAGGCTAGCACTCTACCACTTGAGCCAGTTCAGCCTTTTTCTGTTTATGTGGTACTGAGGAATCAAACCCAGGGCTTCATGAATGCTAGGCAACCACTCTACCACTAAGCCACATTCCCAGTCCCATGAACCACAATCTTCAGATCTCAGGCTCCTGAATAGCTAGGATTACAGGTGTGAGCCATTGGTCACCTGGCTAATTGAGTTATTTTTAAACAGTATCTTACTAAGATAAGTTGCAGTGCATAGCTTTTTTTTTTTTGGGGGGGGGAGGTCTGGTTGTGGGGCCTGAACTCTGGGCCTGGGCTCTGTCCTTCAGCTCTTCAGCTCAAGGTAGTGCTCTACTACTTGAGCCACAGTGCCACTTCCGGCTTTTTTCTTTTTGCTTATGTGGTGCTGAGGAATCAAAGCCAGGGCTTCAGGCATGTAAGGCAAGCGCTCTACCACTGAGCCACCTTCCCAGCCCATGCAATGCATATCTTTGTCTACCATTTGTCATTAGAGTGATCACACATATAAATGTCTAAATTGTTCCTTGTTTGCTTTTGTTTTTGTGCTGGTACTGGGGCTCAAATTTAGGGCCTCACACTCTTGCTTGGCTTTTTGTTGTATTGGTTGTGGGGCTTGAACTCAGGGCCTAGGCACTGTCCCTGAGCTTTTTTTGCTCAAGGCTAGTGCTCTATCATTTTGTTATTTTTTTTTTTTTGGGTCCGGTCATGGGGCCTGAACTCTGGGTCTGCGCTGTCCCTCAGCTCTTCAGCTCAAGGCTAGTGCTCTACCACTTGAGCCACAGTGCCACTTCTAGCTTTTTTCTTTTTGCTTATGTGATGTTGAGGAATTGAACCCAGGGCCTCACGCATGCAAGGCAAGCACTCTACCATTGAGCCACTTTCCCAGCCACTGCTCTACCATTTTGAGCCACAGCTCCACTTCTGCTTTTTGAGCAATTAAAATCAAAAGTTTCATGGGGACTTTTCTGCCTCGGCTGGCTTCAAACCTCAGTCCTCAGATCTCAGCCTCCTAAGTAGCTGGGAGGATAGGCATGTGCCTTCAATGCCCAATTTTCTTGCTTGGGCTTTTTTTCCTGAAGGCTGGCACTCCACCACCTGAGCCACACCTCCACTTTCAGCTTTCTTTTTTTTTTTTTTTTTGGTCCCGTCGTGGGGCCTGAACTCTGGGCAAGGCAAGTGCTTTACCACTGAGCCAACTTCCCAGCCCCCCACTTTCAGCTTTCTGCTGATTGATTTGAGGTAAGAATCTCTTGGGCCAGTTGCCAGTGGTTTGTACCTATAATCCTAGCTACTCAGGAGGCTGAGATCTGAGGATCGCAGCTCAAAGCCAGCCTGGGCAAAAAAGTCTGTGAGACTCATCTCAAATAAACCACCAGAAAACTGGAAGTGGCGCTGTGGCTCAAGTGGTAGAGTGTTAGCCTTGAGCTGAGTTCAAAAAGAATCTCTTGTGTTTGCCTGCCCTGACCATCTTTTTTTTTTTTTTTTTTTTTTGGTGAGGGGGTCCAGTCGTGGGGCCTGAACTCTGGGCCTGGGCTCTTCAGCTCAAGGCTAGCACTCTACCACTTGAGCTACAGCACCACTTCCAGCTTTTTTCTTATGTGGTGCTGAGGAATCGAACCCAGGGCCTCCTGCATGCAAGGCAAATACTCTACCACTGAGCCACCTTCCCAGCCCCACCCTGACCATCTTCAAACCTCCATTCTCACATCTCAAGTTCCTGAGTACCGAGGATTACAAGCCTGAGCCACCAGTACCCAGCTATACATGAAGTTCTTTTAACCTTAATAAGTTTTACTAATGTATTTTCAGTCCATGGCTAAGCATCTGATAGCTCTGTTTTTGGAGCTAGCTAGGTGTTGTTGAGTGAACAAGAGTTTCTGGCCACATATCTCATCATACAGAAGTCCAGCTCGAGCTTATTTGCTGCCAAGACTCCAAGACTGAGAGTCTAGTGTACAGGGTTTTCTGAGACCTAGCACAGGAGCTAGTACAGTGCCGCTCAGCCTCCATGAATTGGCCAAACTAAGTCAAAAGTCAGTCCTGATTCCAGGAGTGCAGAAACAAGTTAGGGCTTGCACAGTGGAGCGCAACTGTAATCCCTGCTACAGAGGTGGAAACCAAAGTGCAGAAATGAACTCTACTTTTTGGTGAGAGTCCACTAGCTACCAAGGAACCTAATGAAAGGCTGCAATAAGAGCACTTAGTAAAAGAATTCAGCCTGGCACCAGTTGCTTATGCTTGTAATCATAGCTACTCAGGAGGCTGAGATCTGAGGACTGTGCTTCAAAACCAGCCAGGGAAGGAAAGTCCATCAGACTCTTTTCTTTGGGGGGGGGGGGGAGGGTCCAGTTGTGGGGCCTGAACTCTGGGCCTGGGCGCTGTCCCTCAGCTCTTCAGCTCAAGGCTAGCGCTCTACCACTTGAGCCACAGTGCCACTTCTGGCTTTTTTCTTTTCGCTTATGTGGTGCTTATGAGGAATCAAATGCAGGGCCTCATGCATGCAAGGCAAGCACTCTACCACTGAGCCACCTTCCCTGCCCTCCATCAGACTCTTATCTCCAATAAACCACTAGAAAACTGGAAGTGTCTCTGTGGCTCAAGTGGAGTGCTTGCCTTGAGCTGGGACAATGCCCAGGCCCAGAGTTCAAGTCCCAAGACTGATCAAACAACAACAACAAAAAAAACAGAAAAAGAAAAAAGAAAAAAAAACATATTTGTTAGTACAAAAAAAATTTAAAGAAAAAAAGTATGTGCTAGTCTCAACTGGATAGCACAATGTAGGTGCAGCACATGGGAAAGGGAGGCTGGAGGATCATGAGTTAAAGGGCACCCTGGTCTGTGGTGTGAGACACTGTGTTTAAAAAGAAAGAAAGAAAAAGAAAGAAAGAAAGAGAGAGAGAGAGAGAGAGAGAGAGAGAGAGAGAGAGGGAGGGAGGGAGAGAGGGAGGGAGGGAGGAAGGAAGGAAGGAAGGAAGGAAGGAAGGAAGGAAGGAAGGAAGGAAAGAAGGAAGGAAGGAAGGAAGGAAGGAAGGAAGGAAGGAAGGAAGGAAGGAAGGAAGGAAGGAAGGGGGCTGGGAAGCTGGCTCAGTGGTAGAGTGCTTGCCTTGTATGCATGAGGCCCTGGGTTCGATTCCTCAGCACAATATAAGTAAAAAAAAGTTGGAAGTGGTGCTGTGGCTCAAGTAGTAGAACACTAGCCTTGAGCTGAAGTGCTAAGGGACAGTGCCCAGGCCCAGAGTTTGGGCCCAATTACCTACAAAAAAAAAGAAGAAAATAATAAAAAAGAAAGAAACAAAGCTGGTCTGGAAAAATATATGCAGTTTAGAATTTATTTTTTAATCTATAAAAAGTACAAACTATAGGCACTTTTTTCTTCTTTCATCATAGCTAAATCCTTCAAAAGCTAAAAGAATGAGTAATGCCCCCAAATTGTACTTCCAGACTGGGTAGATTGTGACCACCCCAGAGTAATGTCCAACACATGGAAAGATAGCAAAAACAAGCCTCTCAACTGGTGCTCTTCCCTGGCAGGTCCCTAACTTAAAGCTAGGTTAGGTAAAAGTAATTTTATTCTTGTTTTAAATGTATACAGGGAAAACATTCATTTTATAGAGTCCTTTCCATATAGGGCTAGAACATTCTCTCAAATACCCAACTAGGGAAAGGAGAGAAAGGTTAGCAGTTACAGAAAATGGGTAGAATCTCACCTCCTTCCTGTTCTAGCTCTGTGGTATGATGAAATTATATAACCTCTTTGAATTGGTGTTCCTTTGTCCCTAAAAAGTGAAGCTGATGATATCTACTTTGAAGGACTGCCTTGAAAAAAAAAAAAAAAAGGTGACACTTACCAAAGGCAAATTTTGCTGGAGGTCTGGGGCTTACAACTGTAATCCTAGCCACTCCTGGTCAAAAATAGACGTGGAGCTGCAGCTGAACTGTGAAAAAGCTAAGACAGCACCCGGGCTCTGAGATCAAGCTCTACTATTAACACAGGAAAAAAAATATTGATGGGCTGTGAAGGTGGCTCAGTGGTAGAATGCTTGCCTCGCATGCATAAGGCCCTAGGTTCGATTCCTCAGCACCACATAAGCAGAAAAAGCCAGAGGTGATGCTGTGGCTCAAGTGGTAGAGTGCTAGCCTTGAGCTGAAGAGCTGAGGGACAGCACCCAGGCCCAGATCTGGTTCAGGCCCCACAACCGACCAAAAAAAAAAAATATTGATGACAAATTTTTTATTTTTTTGGTTGGTTTTGAGGCTTTTGAACTCAGAGCTTGGGTAGTGTCCCTGAGCTTTACTGCTTAAGGCTAGGGCTCTACCACTTTGAGCCACAGCACCACTTCTCATTTTATGGTGGTTAATTGGAGATAAGAGTCTAATGGATTTTCCTGCCCAGGCTGGCTTTGAACTGTGACCCTCAGATCTCAGCCTCTTGAGTAGCTAGGATTACAGGCATGAGCCACCAACACCTGTTTTTGATGACCAACTTTGTGACAACACTCTCAACATTGGAGTAGTGGTGAACAGAAATTAGATCTCTGCCTTCCTGTCGCTTAAGGCCCAGCTGAGAATACCAATGTTGGATAAGATGTGTAATGACGAAATGGAAAGTGAGTCTTGAAAGAGGAAAGAAAATGTGCCACAAGAAGGAAAGACAAAGCCCGGCACCAGTGGCTCATGCCTATAATCCTAGCTACTCAGGATGCTAAGATCTGAGGATCATGTTGAAGTCAGACTAGCTAAGAAACTCCATGAGACTCTTTTTTTTTTGGTGGATGTTGGGACTGAAAACTCTGGGCCTGGGCACTGTCCCTCAGCTCTTCAGCTCAAGGCTAGTATCCTACCACTTGAGCCACAGCGCCCTTCTGGCTTTTTCTGCTTGTGGTGCTGAGGAATCCAACCCAGGGCCTCAT
Source organism: Dipodomys merriami (assembly GCF_024711535.1). NCBI lineage: Eukaryota > Metazoa > Chordata > Mammalia > Rodentia > Heteromyidae > Dipodomys > Dipodomys merriami. The sequence goes on along the minus strand of NW_027202937.1, from coordinate 10,432,211 downwards.
GCATGCAAGGCAAGCACTCTACCACTGAGCCAACTTCCCAGCTCCATGAGACTCTTATCTCCAATAAACTACTCAAAAAAGCCAGAAGTGGCGCTGTAGTTCAAGTGGTAGAGCAAAAGAAGCTCAGGGACAGCGCTCAGTGCTGAGTTCAAGCCCCAGGACTGGCCAAAAAAAAAGGAAAGATAAACAGGGATGTCAAAGCCAGCCTGGGAGACAGCAAAGACTCTGTGAGATGTGGCTTTTACAAGAAGTTAGCCCAGGGGAAAGACAGGACAGAAAAGCACTGCTGCTGATTTATATAGATCAATTACAATAATAGAAATAAACTTCCTAAGATCATAGCTGGACACAGAGTTACAAAGAATGTCAAAGATGAAGCAAACAAGCAAGCAAGAAAAGAAACATCTTTCAATAAAAAAGGACACACAGTACACTTTCAAACTGTCAAACTGTTTTATAATAACAAGCCTGCCTGTGGAGGATTAGTGGGGTGAGGATTGTTCCCTCCCACAAGAGGCAGGAGGGAATGAAAGTTGGGAATGGGAGCTAACATTGTCTCCTAGCCTTGAAGTTTTCACAGGCAGCTACTTTAAGGGAGGCTAGGGTTATCCTGGGGAGGTAGTGGCCTTGAGCTGCTAGAAACAGTGTCTTTGTTAGAAATTTAATCATTAATATCTAAGGGTGAGGCCCTAGGAGAAAGGCCCAGAGGAGACAAAACAGAAATCTGTCAGAACAGACTCTCTCATTTCATAATTTTTATGCTTACATTTTAAAAATCTAGATATTTTAATTAACATCAATTAGTTGTATAAAAGAATATATTATGTTTAATTAATTTTTTTGTCATTCATGGGACTTGAATTCAGAGCCTAGGTGCTTTTCCTGAGCTTTTGTGCTCAAGGCTAGTACTCTATCACTTTGAGCCACAGCAACACATCTGGTTTTCTGGGGGTTAACTGGAGATAAGAACCTCATGGCCGGGCTGGGAAGGTGGCTCAGTGGTAGAGCGCTTGCCTTGCATGCCTGAGGCGCTGGGTTCGATTCCTCAGTACCACATAAGCAAAAAGAAAAAAGCCAGAAGTGGAGCTGTGGCTCAAGTGGTAGAGTGCTAGCCTTAAGATGAAGAGCTGAGGGACAGTGCCCAGGCCCAGAGTTCAGGCCCCATGACCGGACCCCCCCCCAAAAAAAAAAAGAACCTCATGATCTTTCCTGCCAGGGCTGGCTTCGAACCATGATCCTCAGATCTCAGTCTCCTGAGTAGCTAGGATTACAGGCATGAATCATTGGCACCCAACTTATATTTATTTTTGGGGGGTGGGGATAGCATCTTACTACGTAGCCCTGGCTAGCACCAAACTCATGATCTCCTCCTTCTGTTTCCCAAGTGTGAGATTACAGGTGTGCATTATCACACTTGGCTCTATATTTTAACTCTATTAAGAATTCTGATTATGCCGGGCACAGGTAGCTAACGCTGATGATCCCAGCTAAGGAGGCTAAGATCTGAGGATCATGGTTTGAAGCCAGACTGGGCAGGAAACTCTGTGAGACTCTTATCTCCAATAACTACTCAAAAACAAAAAAGCCTGAAGTGGCTCTGTGGCCCAAGCGGTAGAGCGCTTGCCTTGAGCAAAAGAAGCTCAGAGCCAGCACCCAGGCCCAGAGTTCAATCCCCAGGACCCAGGGCGGGGGCGGGGGGGGGGGGTAGGGTGGGGGGAATCCTGATTATCTTTTCATACCTTTTGAAATATAACTGAGTTGGTCATGATGGCTCACTCCTGTAATCCCAGGTATTTAGGAGGCAGAGATTAGAAGAATCAGGCCGGCTTGGGTAGAAAGTAAAACCTCTGTCTCAACAAATAGGCTGGGTGTAATGGTTTACATGTATAATCACAGCTACTTGAGAGTCACAGGAAGGAGTATATCAGTTCATGGCCTGTCTAGACAAAAATGTGAGACTTGGATGGGAATATGGCTTAGTGGTAGAGTGCTTGCCTTATATTCATGAAGCCCTGGTTTGATTCCTCAGTACCACATACACAGAAAAAGCCAGAAGTGGCACAGTGGCTCAAGTGGTAGAGTGCTAGCAAAAGAAGCTCAGGGACAGTGCCCAGGCTATGAGTTCAAGCCATAGGACTGGCAAAACAAAAACAAAAACATGAGACCATATCTGAGTAATAAACCACAAGGGCTGGGCAACATCACAAGGTCCTGAGTTGAAATCCCAGTACTACCAAAGGGGAATAATAAGAAATATGTATGAGACCAGGTGCTGGTGGCTATGCCTGTAATCCTAGCTACTCAGGAGGCTGAGATCTGAGGATCAAAGCCAGCCCAGGCAGGAAAGTCCGTGAGACTCTTATCTCCAATAAACCACTAGAAAACTGGAAGTGGCGCTGTGGCTCAAGTGGTAGAGTACAGGGACAGTACCAAGCCCAAAGTTCAAGCCCATGACTGACAAAAAAAAAAAAAAAAAGAAAGAAAAAGAAAAGAAAGAAAGAAAGAAAGAAAGAAAGAAAGAAAAAGAAAGAAAGAAAGAAAAAGAAAGAAAGAAAGAAAGAAAGAAAGAAAGAAAGAAAGAAAGAAATATGTGTGAATAGAAATATGTGTGAATATGTGCACACATGACTATCCATCTATTGCTTCAATCAGCTGGTTGGGGTTCCACTCTACCCAGATGTGTAGACAGGAGAAGCTCTTCCAGTGACCCTGGGCATATTTTTGTAATCATTGGGAGCAGCAGAGGTAGAAAACAGCAAATAGTAACAGGTGGTGCCCTCTAGTGTAGTACAGGCCCTGGGGGTCCATCTCTTAGCCCCCAACAGCAAAAAGTGTTATGGGCTATGGTGCCTCGGGTGTGGCCACCTGCAGACTTTATACCCACTGTGTCTAGCATTCTTCCTATGCCTGGCCCATAGTCAATTTTATTTTATTTTATTAATTATTTATTTATTTGGGGTTTTTTTTGGGGGGGGCGGTCATGGAGCTTGAACTCGGCCTGGGCACTGTCCCTCAGCTCCTCAGCTCAAGGCTAGTGCTCTACTGCTTGAGCCACAGCACCACTTCTGGCTTTTTCTGCTTGTGGTGCTGAGGAATTAAACCCAGGGCCTCATGCATGCAGGGTAAGCACTCTACCACTAAGCCACCTTTCCAGCCTCAAGACTTTTATCTACAATTAACTGCCAGAAAACCAGAAGTGGAGCTGTGGCTCAAAGTAGTAGAGATCTAGACTTCAGCAAAAGAGCTCAGGGACAATGCCCAAGCCCACAACTGCAAAAAAAAAAAAAAGTCTCACAGGCTTTCCTATCCAGGCTGGCTTTGAACCACGATCATGAGATCTCAGACTCTTGGGAAGCTAGAATTACAGATATGAGCCACTGACATCTGGTGGCTTTGGAAACTTTAATACTAGGGGCTGGGTATGTAGCTTAGTGGTAGAATGTGTGTCTAAAATGCATAAGATCCTAGGTTCAATTCCTAGCATGGCCAAAAAAAATCTGTTTTACATCTTAAAATTTATATTCAGTTATTCAATGCTATTAGCCAAAATTCACATGCTCAGCAGCCACATATGGTTTGCTGTACAATATTAGACAATGCAGATATAGAATATTTCCATCACTGCAGAAAGTTCTATTGGACAACACTATTATGGAACATAAAATGAGCCATCTGGATCTACATATTTCAAAATGTAGGTCTCAGAAATATAATGCTGATTGAAAAAAAACAAGCAAGTGCAGAAGGATGGTTAGAATATCCTTGCATTTAAATAAAGGTTGGAAGGAATGGATGACATTGCCTCTAGGGTAGAGGAGTATGTGGATGAGGGGTGAAGTGAAGAGACTTCACATATGTTCCATGCCCTTAAATCCTCCCTCCCTCCTTTCCTTCCTTCCTTCCTTCCTTCCTTCCTTCCTTCCTTCCTTCCTTCCTTCCTTCCTTCCTTCCTTCCTTCCTTCCTTCCTTCTTTCCTTGTCTTCCCTCCCTCCCTTCCTTCAAAATCCAAGCTTCTTCTGTGTATGTGGTACTGAAGAATTGAATCCAGGGCTTATGCATGCTAGACAAGCACTCTACCACTAAGAGACATTCCCAGACCCTCTCACACTGTCTCTACTAATTTTTTTTTTTTCTGTGTGTGCTAGTAATAGGATTTGAACTTAGGATTTTACCCTCTCTCTTAGGTTTTTTCACTCAAGGCTGGTCTCTACCACTTGAGTCACACCTCTACTCCTGGGATTTAATTGGTTAACTGGGGATACGAATGTCTCAGGGAAGTTGAGTGCTAGTGGCTCATGCCTGTAATCTTAGCTACTAAGGAGGCTGAGATCTGAGGATCATGGTTCAAAGCCAGCATGGACAGGAAAATCCATGAGACTCATCTCCAATAAACCACCAGAAAACTTTTAAGTGGTACTGTGGCTCAAGTGGTAGAGTGTTTGCCTTGAGTTCAAGAGACAGTGCCCAGGCTCAGAGTTCAAACCCCATGACCAAAAAAAAAAAAAGAATCTCTCAGAGGCTGGGAATGTGGCTTAGTGGTAGAGTGTTTCCCTAGCATGCATGAAGCCCTGGATTTGATTAATCTGTACCACATTAACAGAAAAGGCCGGAAGTGGCACTGTGGCTCCAGTAGTAGAGTGCTAGCCTTAAGCAAAAGAAGCTTGGGGGGGGGGGGGGGCAGGGAGAGCTGGGAAGGTGGCTCAGTGGTAGAGCACTTGCCTCATATGCATGAGGCCCTGGGTTCGATTCCTCAGCACCACATAAACAGAGAAAAAGCCGGAAGTGGTGCTATGGCTTAAGTGGTAGAGCGCTAGCCTTCAGCTAAAGAGCTGAGGGACAGTGCCCAGGCCCAGAGTTTAGGCAGGAGGAGGAGGCGGAGGCGGAGGCGGCAGCAGCTTATGGACAGTGATCAGGCCCTGAGTTCAGTCCTCAGGACTGATAAAAAAACAAAAACACAAAAGAGTCTCTCAGATCTATGTGCCTGGGCTGGCTTCAAATCTCTATCCTGTTTCATGTGGAAATAAAAGCTGTTAAGTGTGATCTAAAGTCTTAACAATACTTATAACAAGGGCTGGAAATGTGGCTTAGTGGTAGAGTGCTTGCCTAGCATGCATGAAGCACTGGGTTCCATTCTTCAATACCACATACCCAGAAAAAGCCAGAAGTGGCACTGTGGCTCAAGTGGTATAGTGCTAATCTTGAGCACAAGAAGCTCAGGGACAGTGCCCAGACCCAGAGTTCAAGCCCCAGAACTCGGGGAAAAAATAAAAAAGAGTGGGCTGGGAAGGTGGCTCAGTGATAGTGCGGCTTGCCCTGCATGCATGAGGCCCTGGGTTCGATTCCTCAGCACCACATAAACAGGAAAAAAAAGGTGGAAGTGGTGCTGTGGCTCAAGTGGTAGAGTGCTAGCCTTGAGCTGAAGAGCTGAGGGACAGCACCCAGGCCCAGAGTTCAGGCCCACAACCGGACCCCCCAAAAAAAAATTTAAAAAAAAAGAATACTTGTACAAAGGAGGCAGAAGCAGACAAATATAATGTGAACACAAAATTAATGACAATGTTAACTCATAAGTAATATTTGAGACATATTAAAAATGCAGGCCCATGTCTGGGAATGTGGCTTAGTGGTAGAGTGCTTGCTTAACATACATAAAGCCCTGGGTTCAATTCCTCAGTACCACATAAACAGAAAAAACCTGCTGTGGCTCAAGTGGTAGAGCTCTAGCCTTGAGCTGAAGAACTGAGGGACAGTGCCCAGGCCCAGAGTTCAAGCCCCATGACCACTAGCACCACCACCACCATCAACAACAACAATAAATAAATAAAAGAAGCTCAGAGACAGTGTCTAGGCTCTGAGTTCAAGCCCCAGGACTGGAAAAAAAAAAAAAAAAAAGAGTTCAGGCCCATTTGGGTGCTGGTGGCTCATGCCTGTAATCCTACTCAGGAGGCTGAGATCTGAGGATTGAGGTTTGAAGCCAGTCCAGGCAAGAAAGGCCTTGAGACTCTTGCCTCCAATTAACCACCAGAAAACTAAAAGTGTGTTGTAGCTCAAAGTGCTAGAGCACTAGCCTTGAGCAAAAGAGTTCAGGGACAGTGCCCAGGCCAAGTTCAAGCCCCATGACTGATCAAAAAGTAACAAAAGAGGCCAAGACACTAGTGACTTATGCTTATAATCCTTGCTACCCAAAAGGCTGAGATCTGAGGATCATAGTTGGAAGCCAGCCCAGGCAGACAAACCGGAGACACTCATCTCCAATTAACCACTAAAAAGCCAGAAGTGGAGCTATAGGTTCACAAATGAGCAGAAAAAAGTCAAAGGAGAATTCAAGGTACTGAGTTCAAGACTCAGTACTGACACACACACAAAATTTTCAAAAATGAATTTCCTGGTTGCTGAACACGTGGATGTGGTGTTGGGAGGATGCAAGGAGGGAACCTCTTCCCTATTTCCTACCTCACCCGAGACCCTCCCATCTGGTGGTTTGTCTGTGTCATGTGCAGTAGCCTTCATAATAAACTCATAAACATATGGGGAATGTTTCCCTGTTGAAAACTGAGTCCAAGGAGTGGGCAGTGGAGATTGATTTACATACAGTCCGTGGAGAGCAGACTCAGAGACAATCTGCCACTTTTTAATTTTATTTTTTTGTCATAGGGTTTGAACTCAGGGCCTGGGTGCTATCCCTGAGCTCTTTCACTCAAGGCTAGCGCTCTACCACTTTGAGCCACTTCTGGTTTTCTGTTGGTTCATTGGAGGTAAGAGTCTCACAGTCTCTTCTGCCCAGGCTGGCTTTGAACCACAATCCTTAGATCTCAGCCTCTTGAGTAGCTAAGATTACAGGCATGAGCCACCAGCACCCAGCATTCTGCCGCCAATTTTGATTGATACCTGAAGTGGGGACAGTCTTGTGGCACTATGCCCTTAACCTGCCTGGCCAAGAACAGAATTGAACAAGAGGATACCTAGCTTTCTGAGAACAGCAGTGAGTGGGAAGGAGTCTGTGCACATTCAGCCATGAGAGTGTTTTGTGTTACGTGAGATTGTAAGAGGAGAGAAACAGTTTTGTTTTTCCTTTTATGGTTGGCTAAGGGAGTGCCTATGTGAGGTTCATTATAGTTTTGTGGGGGTTTTTTGTCGGTCATGGGGCTTGAACTCTGGGTTTAGGCTTGGGTGCTGTCCCTGCTCTCCTCAGCTCAAGGTGAGTGCTCTACCACTTGAGCCACAGCGCCACTCCCGGTTTTCCTGCCTGGGCTGGCTTTGAACTGTGATTCTCAGATCTCAGCCTCCTGAGTAGCTAGGATTATAGGTGTGAACTACTGGAGCCTGGATGAAGGTTTTTTTGTTTGTTTTTGGTTGGTTGTGGGGCTTGAACTCTGGGCTTGGGCACCATCCCTCAGCTCTTCAGCTCAAGGCTAGCGCTCTACAACTTAAGCCACAGCACCACTTCTGGTTTTCTGAGTGGTTTATTAGAGATAAGAGTCTCATGGACTTTACTGCCTGGATTGGCTTTGAACTGTGATCATCATATCTCAGCCTCCTGAGTAGCTAGGATTACAGGTGCGTGCCACTAGCCCCCCACTGGCTGAAGTTGTGTGTGTGTGTGTGTGTGTGTGTGTGTGTGTGTGTGTGTGTGTGTGTTTCTTTTTGTTGGTCATGGGGCTTAAACTCTGGGCCTGGGCCTTCAGCTCTTCAGCTCAAGGATAGTGCTCTACCACTTGAGCCACAACACCACTTCCAGCTTTTTCTGTTTATGTGGTACTGAAGAATCAAACCCAAGGCCTCATGCATGTGAGGCAAGCACTCTACCACTGAGCCACTTTCCCAGCCCCCTGGCTGAAGTCTTTAATCATTCCAAAACAGAGGGAAAAATAGGGCTGGGGTAAGGTTCCAGTAGCAGAGGTCCTAGGGAGTGTGATTTTTTTTTTCTTTTTTGGGGGGTCCGGTCATGGGGCCTGAACTCTGGGCCTGGGCTCTGTCCCGAGCCACAGGGCCACTTCCGGCTTTCTTCTTTTTGCTTATGTGGTGCTAAGGAATCGAACCCAGGGCCTCAGGCATGCATGCAAGCTCTACCACTGAGCCACCTTCCCAGCCCTGTTCTGGCTTTTTTTTTTCTGCTTATGTGGTGCTGAGGAATTGAACCTAGGGCTTCATGCATGCAAGGCAAGCGCTCTACCACTGAGCCACCTTCCTAGTCCCGGGAGTGTGAGTTTCTGAGTTGGAACCTCAGCACTGCCAGAGAGAAAGAAAGAGAGAGAGGAGGAAGAGAAAGAGGATGAGGGGGTTATAAGAAAATGTGGCATTTGGAGGAATTTAAGTTACTGGGAGAGTGGCTCCAAACCCCAGGACCATGTGAAAAAAAGAAAAAAAAAAACAACAAAGAATAGGATCTGAATATGAGAATGGACTTGGACTTGTTCTGAATAGTGCAATCAGTTGGCATGAATCGCAAAACCAAAATGAAAGGAAAAAAATATGCAAGGCAGGTTGTGTGTGTGTGTGTGTGTGTGTGTGTGTGTGTGTGTGTGTGTGTGTGTGTGTGTGTGTGTGTGTGTGTGTGTGTTGGGGGGTCGTATGCTTGTAATCCCTGAATCCCTGTAAGGAAATGTAGTCACAAGGGCATCAGAATAAAGAAAGGACAGAAAGGGAATTCAACAGACCAACAGGCTTTATTTGGGAGTGAAGCCTGAGAAAGGCAACCAAATCTTCTTCAGCCTGGCTGAAGGGAAAATAGCATTCAACCCCCCCCCGCCCCCCTCCCCCACCCTCTTGTAACTAGGGTCTCTTTAAATATTAGGCAGAAAGAGTGAAATCGGGTGAGATGGAGGCGGGGTGGATGAGCAACTGTTATTTTGACTGAGGAATTTCAAGGACTTAACAGCCTCTGTGTTAGTCAGGGAGATTAGCATCAGATGTGGCCTTGGTCATAGGTTCTCTTTCAAGACAGGTGGTACATTTGTTCAGGGGAGAAGGGAGGGAAGATGACTCAATGGGGTCAGCCGCAAGGGCTGTTCTAAAATATGGCTGTGGAAGCTGGGCGCTGGTTGCTCACGCCTGTAATCCTAGCTACTCAGAAGGCTGAGATCTGAGGATCATGGTTGAAAACCAGCCGGGGCAGGAAAGTCTGTGTGACTCTTATCTCCAATAAACCACTAGAAAACCGGAAGTGGCGCCGTGGCTCAAGTGGTAGAGTGCTAGCCTAGAGCTGAAGAGCTGAGGGACGGTGCCCAGGCCCAGAGTTCAAGCCCCAAGACCGACAAAAAAGGATGGCTGTGGCGGTGAAGTGAGTGCTTTAAGGTAAGTCACTTTCTATCATTCCCAGCTACTCAGGAGGTGGAGCCAAGAGGATTTGAGAGCAGCCTGAGTAAAGGTAAAAAGACTGTCACAGAAAAAAAAAAAAAAATGAGAGGAGGGGCTGGGAATGTGGCTTAGTGCTTGCCTAGCATACATAAGACCCTGGGTTTAATTCCTCTGTACCACATAAATAAAATTAATTTTTAATTTTTTTTTTTGCCAGTCATGGGGCTTGCACTCAAGGCCAGGGCACTGTCCCTGAGCTTCTTGTGCTAAAGATTAGCGCTCTATCTTGAGTCACAGGGCCACTTCCGGCTTTTTCTGTGTATGTGGTACTGAGGAATGGAGGCCAGGGCTTCATGCATGCTAGGCAAGCATCCTAACACAAAGCCACATTCCCAGGCCCCCAAAACAGTTTTAAAAAGGAAAAAAATATCCAACTAAATGGCCCAATTTCTGGCTTTTTGGTAGCTAATTAGAGATTAGACTCATTGTCAGTTCTTTTTTTAATTTGGTTATGGATGTGGGGCCTGAACTCTGGGCCTGGTCGCTGTCCCTCAGCTCTTCAGCTCAAGGCTAGTGCTCTACCACTTGAGCCACAGTGCCACTTCCGGCTTTTTTTCTTTTTTCTTATGTGGTGCTGGGGAATCAAACTCAGGGCCTCATGCACGCAAGGCAAGCTCTCTACCACTGAGCCACCTTCCCAGCCCAAGTCTCATTGTCAGTTCTGCCTAGGCTGGTTTTGAACCTTGATCTTCAGATCTAAGCTTCCTGAGTAGCTGGGATCACAGCCACTGTTACTGGCCTTTTTCTTTTTCTTTTTCTTTTTTTGCCAGTACTGTGACTTAAAGTCAGGAATTCCCCGGGCCTGGAGTTCTTGCTTAGCTTTTCCGCCCAAAGCTAGTTAGTACTCTAACACTTAGGCCACATAAGGAATTTCCAGGACTACTTCTCAGAATTTCCAGGACTACTTCTCAGGCGTGTGTGTGTGTGTGTGTGTGTGTGTGTGTGTGTGTGTGTGTGTGTGTGTGTGTGTGTGTGTGTGTGTGTGTGTGTGTGTGTGTGTGTGTGTGTGTGTGTGTGTGTGTGTGTGTGTGTGTGTGTGTGTGTGTGTGTGTGTGTGTGTGTGTGTGTGTGTGTGTGTGTGTGTGTACTGTGACTTAAAGTCAGGAATTCCCCGGGCCTGGAGTTCTTGCTTAGCTTTTCCGCCCAAAGCTAGTTAGTACTCTAACACTTAGGCCACATAAGGAATTTCCAGGACTACTTCTCAGAATTTCCAGGACTACTTCTCAGGCGTGTGTGTGTGTGTGTGTGTGTGTGTGTGTGTGTGTGTGTGTGTGTGTGTGTGTGTGTGTGTGTGTGTGTGTGTGTGTGTGTGTGTGTGTGTGTGTGTGTGTGTGTGTGTGTGTGTGTGTGTGTGTGTGTGTGTGTGTGTGTGTGTGTGTGTGTGTGTGATTTGCCCATCCCAGACTTGAACTTAGGGTCGAGACATAGTTCCTGAGCTTCTTTTGCTCAAGGCTAGCATAGCACTTTACCACTTGAGCTACAGTGCCACTTCCAGCTTTTTCTTAGTAGTTTATTGGAGATAAAAATCTCACAGACTTAGCCGGGCGCTGGTGGCTCACGCCTGTAATCCTAGCTACTCAGGAGGCTGAGATCTGAGGATCGCGGTTCAAAGCCAGCCCGGGCAGGAGAGACCGTGAGACTCCTATCTCCAATAAACCACCAGAAAACCGGAAGTGGCGCTGTGGCTCAAGTGGTAGAGTGCTCGCCTTGAGCTGAAGAGCTGAGGGACAGCACCCAAGCCCAGAGTTCAAGCCCCACGACCGACAAAAAAAAAAAAAAATCTCACAGACTAGGCTGGGAATGTGGCTTAGAGTGTTTGCCTAGCATGCATGAAGCCCTGGGTTTGATTCCTCAGTACTACATACACAGAAAAAGCCTGAAGTGGCATTATGGATCAAGTGATAGAATGCTAGCCTTTAGCAAAAGAAGTTCAGGGATAATGCCCATGCCCTGAGTTCAAGGCCCAGGACTGGCAAAATAAACAATCTCGCAGACATTTTTTTTCTTTTTTTTTTGGTCATAGGGCTTGAACTCTGGGCTTAGGTGCTGTCCCTGGGCTCTCCAGCTCAAGGCAAGAGCTCTATCACTTGAGCAACAGCACCACTTTTGGTTTTCTACTGGTTTATTGGAGATAAGAGTCGCATGGACTTTCCTGCCTGGGCTGGCTTTGAACTGCAATCCTCAGATCTCAGCCTTCTGAGTAGCTAGGATTGGTGTGAGCCACCTGCGCCTGGCTTCACAGACTTTCTTGAATGGGCTGGCTTTGAATGTGATCCTCAGATGCCTCCTGAGTAGCTAGGATTACAGGCATGAGCCACCAGCGCCTGGCTTCAAATGGGTTTTCTGCACCAAATGAGAGAAATAAATTTCATTCTTTAATCTTTCTTATTTTTCCTGGTCTAACATTTAACTTTGATAATGTCTGCTATAGTTTCTTCTCAAAATTCATGTTTCAGTTCCTCCCTTCCCATCCACTGCCTTTCTTCAGTATTCTCCTTTATTTTTCTTCTTCTTTTTTTCCTCAAGTCCCTGCTTTTTTGGGGTTTCTCTAAGATATCAAAGTTTAGGGAAGGAGAGTCTACAATGGATTTGAAAATGAGCAGTTCAAGTTCCACACCTGTCAGATATCCAGCTGTAAAATAAGCCCCTGGCAGATCTTTTTGTCCCTGTCATTCAGTCTCATAAATAAAATCCTGCCTATGTCTGGATTGGATGGAAACTCAGATGCATAAATTTGGTAGAACTACTGGACAAAGTGGTACATTATTCACATGGCTAGGTGATTGTTTTTGTAATTAAGATTGGTAGATGCTGTGTGTGATAAAATTGCTTGGACTTTGAAGCTAATGTAATCTAAATCTATATCTAACCAGCTCTGTGCTCTGATGCTTGTTCCTTTCTAAATCCTTCTCATCTATCTTTCAGAAAAGACATGCAAAACGCAGGTCCAAGGTAAGAACTAAATTAATAGTTTGCCATTGTAAAACGAGATAATGCATATACACAAAAGCACAAAATGCGTCATAAGTGGCGCGGAAGACTCTTCCTGGGTTCGAGACTGTGAAAGTAGTTCGCCAACACCAATGACAGCACCCACGCTTAAGATCACAGGTGGCAGGAGAAACAGGGCTGTAAACAAACACCTCGAATTTCCACCCGCCGGGCTTTCATGAAGCCCCAACTTATGCCTAAGGTTTCTAGATTTAGTGAGAAATGGCCAAATGATCCCCAAAGTGGACAGACCCGGCAATTCACGTTAGCTCTAATTACTAGGACCACCAAGACGCGAGAAGCCACGCTCTGGCGCCAGTCTGCTCCGACCCCGACACAGTTTAGACTTGCATGCCCCATCTCAGCCGCCAGGAGGCGCTCCCGCAAGGGCTTCGGTTTGCGCACGCGTAATTCCTTTTCTCCAGGAATCCCTCCCTCCCCCTCCGCCTCCACGCCAGTTACGTTACGACCGAGCGGCGTTCTTGACGCATTTTCTGACGTATCGAGCGGCGACGTAAATCCAGTGCGCTCACTGCTAAAGGAATTGGGAGGGGGGGGGGGAGGGGGGTGGAGGAGGAGGGAACCGGAAGTAGATTTAACCCGTCTGTCTCCTGGACACTTACTAGACCGGAAAGAGAAGTCGCAGGCTAGGAGGGTGTGGCCTCGCGAGGCGCAGGGAGCTGCCATTGGCTCTTGTTGGAGGCGACAAAGACGATTGGCCCCTGCGCGCAGAGCGTGGTAAGAATGGGTAACGGCGGTTGAAATTCAAAAGTGGCGGGTGTGGCGCGCGGCCGGTAGCCGTCAGAACCCGCCGCGCGGGTACTCTGTGTCACTAGCGGACGAGAGAACGTGGGTCCCAGGAGCCCCGGTGTCCTTTCCCCTTCCATTGCACCACCCGGCGTGTGCGGGTCGGAGGTGGACATGGAGCCCCAGGTGAGAGCGGGCGGCGAGTGTCGCCCATTGGGGGGGGGACGACGGGCGGTCGTCGCTGCTCCCGCGTTTGGGACTCCAGGCGGGGCCTGGGTGGAAGGCGAAGGTCTGTGCGGCCCCGCGGTCGTGGAACGGGCAGAGGAGGCCGTGTGGACGGGGGGAGCAACCCCGGCAGGGCTTGGGCGGCAGGACTTGGGCGACGTCTTTCTGCCCGTCCCCAGCTTCCATCTCGGCCGTCCCCGTCCCACTTTTCCGCGCCAGGATTGACCATTTCGAATTCTCAGGCCCATCTGACAGGTTTCCGCTTTTGGTGTGAGAAGTGAGGGTTCTCTTTTAGAGAAATGGTGTCCAAGGCTGGATCCTGCGGGTGTCCTTTGTGTTGGCTGATGTGTGTGTAGGTGATACTGCCTTGACCTTTGGCGCCAGTAAAAGTCCCGTCTGCATCCTTTGTTTACTAGTTTTTCACGTTTGTATTCATCCAAAGTAAAGATTCAACCTGAGACTTATTGTATTCTGGCAACCAAAAAACAGGGCTGTGTGATGTGACAATGAAAAGTAGTAAAATGAAAAGCCTTGCCAGATCTATTCATTAAATATCTATGAAAAAACTCACTTTTTTAGACATTGATAAATTTTTTTCTTCACGTGATATTTTATTCAAGATCACTTCAGACGGGTTATTAGATGTGACTGATTTTAACAAGTTCTATTAGATTTGTATTATATGTTCTATTCATAGTCTTTTGTGAATCATTGCCTTATTGTTTAAAGTGATGGCCTATATTGAACTTTGTATAGGTACATTCCTGGTTTTATGACAAAATAGAACCTTTAAACTGTCCCAGACAAAAAATAATGGCTATTAGAAGTATGTTTTGTTTTTGCGTGAGTTACTGTTACTATATTTGTTTATTGTAAAAGTAGGTGTGTAGCATTCAGTGCAGTTTTTAAAAGAAGTAATTTAACAATACCTGTCTGTTGTGAGTACCCCTGGGGCTTGAAGTCAGGGCCTGAAATCTGTCTCTGAGTTTTTTTTTTTTTTGGGGGGGGGTCCAGTTGTGGGGCCTGAACTCTGGGCCTGGGCGCTGTCCCTCAGCTCTTCAGCTCAAGGATAGCACTCTACCACTTGAGCCACAGCACCACTTCCAGCTTTTTTTCTTTTTGCTTATGTGGTGCTGGGAATCGAACCCAGGGCCTCAGGCATGCAAGGCAAGCGCTCTACCACTGAGCCACCTTCCCAGCCCCTGTCTCTGAGTTTTTGTGCTCAAGGCTAGCGTTCTGCAACTTGAGCACAGCTCCACTTCCATTTTGGGGGTGTTTAATTGAAGATAAGAGTCTCACAGCCTTTTCTGCCCAGGCTGGCTTCAAACTGCCATCCTCATACTTGATTTGCTAAGATTACAGGCATGAGCCACCTGCATTGGGATCTCCTGAGCTTTTTTACTCAAGGGTATCACTCTACCACTTGACCCACAGCTCCACTTGCCACTGGCACCTTGGCTTCATTAAACATTTCTTAAGTACCTACTGATTGCCCGGGACAGTTGTAGGTACTAGGATGAAGTAGTAAAGGAGACAGAAGTCCTAGCTATCAATGAGTATGCAGAGACAGCAATAAATGCAGTAAGTTGTATAGCTCTATTAAAAGGTGTTAAGAGTTATGCAGAAAGAAAAAAAATAAATTATGTTAAGAGCAGAAGAGGAAGCCAGCTGACTGGATAGTATTACATAGTGGTTTCAGTAAGCCCCTTTAGAAGGAGAGAACTGAGTAAATAATTGGAAGTGGTGAGGGAGGGAGAAAAGCAATTGGATGTTGAGGGAAAGATCATTCCAGGCAGAAGTAGTCTATTACAGTAGAGATCTCAAAGAGTTTGTATCAAGGAGGCCAGTATGGCTGGAATTAAGTGAACAAAAGGAAAAAGTTGTGCAAATGATCAGTTTGCTGCTGCTTTTTTGGGGGTGGGGGTGGGGTGTTAATGGAACTTGAACTTGGGCTCTTATACTTGCTAGATGGATGCTCTACCTTCCTCTTGATCCATGCCTCCAACCCTCTTGCTTTTGTTATCCTTTCTCCCCGTAGAGTCTCAAATGTATGCCTCAAAGCCAGTCTCGACCATAGTCCTCCTATTTATGATTTCCTTATAGCTGGGTTGACAGATATGCTCCCTAGGTCCAGCATTTTCCTAGTAAATATTTTGCCCAGCCTAGCTCACACTTCAGTCCCCTCCTCACGACCTCCCAAAGCAGCTGGAATTGTAGGCAAGAGCCTATAATCTGATAACTGGGCCTGGCCGTTATCCAACTTTAAGTGGAGATGTTGAGGAGGCACTAATGTGTAAATTCAGAAGTGAGGTCTAACCTGGAAGTACAAATTTGGGAACTCAGTATATTGATATTTAAAGCTGGAAGAACACATAGTGAATATACATATATAAAAAGCCAGTGGTTATGGTATGTTGTTGCACATCTGTAATCTCTGTACTCAAGAGAACAGGCAGAGCTGGCTAGTTAGGGCATGCCTGTCATCCAGCTGTTTGGGCAGCAGAGGCAGGAGGATCATAAGACTAGGTCATGGGGCTGGGAAGGTGGCTCAGTGGTAGAGTGCTTGCCTTGCATGCATGAGGCCCTGGGTTTGATTCCTCAGCACCACATAAGCAGAAAAAGCCGAAAGTGGCGCTGTGGTTTAGCGTGCTAGCATTGAGCTGAAGAGCTGAGGAATAGTACCCAGGCCCAGAGTTCAGGCCCCATGACTGACCAAAAAAAAAAAAAAAAGGCTGGGCACAATGACTTAAGCTTGACATAAGCTGCTGGAGAGAAGGAGATTGGGAGAAAAACAATCCAAGGGCAAATGGGGCAAAAAAAATTTAAGACCACATTTCAGCCAATAAAAGGTGGCAAGCTATTTTATACTTGTTATCTAGGAATGGTAAATAAGAGGATTCCAGTCCAAGCTGGGCTAGGTATAAATAGAAGACCCTATTAGACATACAATGAAAACAAAAACGCCTGGTAGCATGGCTGAAGTAGTATACCTGCCAAGCAAATGCATAGACCTTAGTTCACAACTTAATGCTGACAAACAAAAAGAAATTAGTTAACTGAAAATTTGGGTCAGTTGATGCGGGGAGTGGGGGGATGGGGGGGTGGGTTGTGGCTTGGGCTAAGGGTCTTATGTTCTTGTTTGACTCTTTTGCTCAAGGCTGGTGCTCTACCATTTAATCCACAAGACCATTTTCAGCTTTATTGCTAGTTAATTAAAGATAAATCTCATGGGTTTGCTTGTCTGGGCTGGCTGCGAACTGTGATCCTCAAATCTCAGCCTTTTGAGTAGCTAAGATTGATTGTAAGTGTGAGTCACCAGCACCCTGCTTAATTGAAAATTTTTAATCAAAACCACATCAACCATTCCTTCTATGATATGGGTAACAGGACTAACTTTGACAGACACCTTGGAATTTTTTCTCTCTCTACTGCCTTCCAACTCCCAAGCCAACTCCTAGTTAGATCAATACTTGGTTGCAGGCAATCCAGCTCCTCCTGTTCATCCCTCAGAGCCCTACTTTACTCAACTGCTTCTCCTCTGCTTAGCTGTCAAGCTCTCCTGAGTTCCATGAGAATTAAGTCTCAATGCCTGAAGGCATCCTTTGCACATAGTGAATTAAATTATGTCTGTATACTCAAAATGCTAAAAGCTGTGTACATCCTTGAGAGTGTTGAAAAAATAGGTCATTTTCCTGTAGAGCAATTATCTTGTAGAACTCGCTTGGAAAGGCTGCCTTGGGAAAGAAGGGACTTAGATGTTCATTACTTAGTTCAGTACCTAGATCAGTGCCTGGCACACAGCATATGTTCAGTAAATCTCTGTTGAATGAAAACTGTGGACTCTTACTCAACCTCCTGAGTAGCTAGGATGATGGGCTCTACCATCCAGTTACATTCTTGTTTGTGTGTGTGTGTGTGTGTGTGTGTGTGTGTGTGTGTGTGAGAGAGAGAGAGAGAGAGAGAGAGAGAGAGCGTGAGCGTGTGAACATGCACACATGCACTTGCACCAGTCCTGGGGCTTGAACTGATCTCAGCCTCCTCAGTAGCTAGATTACAGGCGTGAGCCACAGGCACCCGGCCCATCCCTTATTTTAGCTCCAGTTTAAGCCTGTTTCATAGCTGTACCATATGCATGTTTGAGTTTTTACTTTCCAGAAGTGTCCATTTTTCTCTGCTCTTCAAGTCCTACCCTAAAAGTTAGTTGAAGTCCCGCAACTGTCTAGTTTTTACCATAGAAGGTGTTCCCCCTTTTATGTCATGTCTTACTACTTTTTTTTTTTGTCGGTCTTGGGGCTTCAACTCTGGGCCTGGGTGCTATCCCTCAGCTCTTCAGCTGAAGGCTGGCACTCTACCACTTGAGCCACAGCACCACTTCCAGTTTTCTAGTGGTTTATTAGAGATAAGAGTCTCATGGACTTTCCTGCCTGGGCTGGCCTTGAACCGTGATCCTCAGATCTCAGCCTCCTGAGTAGCTAGGATTACAGGTGTGAGCCACCAGTGCCTAGTGATGTCTTACTTCTGACTGTGCTAATTGGTTGACACACTGTCTGCAAGTCTCAGCTTTTGGCCTAAATGATGCTTAGTTAATGCTTATTGATGAGGATGTTGAGAACTAAGGCTGGAGGTTCAAAAAGGGAGTTTATAGGATATTTGGGCTTTGGGGTATTGTCTTAAGTGTCTCTTTTTCCCAGTAGAGGTCTGCCTTGTTAGAAGTGAAGGGGAACGTAGAACTGAAGACATCCCTGGTGAAGGCCTCGTCCCGATTACCTCTCCCAGGAAGCAGGCTCAAGAGGGGCCCTGAGCAGATGGAGAATGCCTTAGAACCTGCGAAGGTGAGCTGTGTGTACAGAACTGCACATGGTTGAGAAAGAAAATATGAGTGTGTGTGTGTGTGTGTGTGTGTGTGTGTGTGTGTGTTGTAAGAGAGGCAATAGGGAGAAGAGGAGGGGGAGGAAGAGGAGAAGAGTACAGATAAATAAAGGAAGTTGATCATAGGCCTTGTCTTTTATCTTTTTCCAGAAACGGACTCGAGTTCAGGGTGCAGCACCCAAAATGAACATATCCCGTCCCAGAGCACCCCCTCTCAGCACAGCAGCACACACACAAAGCCAGACTGCAGGTGGGTTCTAGGGATGGACAAGGACCAAAGCCATGGGAGTACACTGCTTTTCTCCTGGCTCTTTTCATTTTTTCTTTTCTTTCAATTTCACTCTTTTTTGGGGGGAGGGGGAGGGGTCAGTCTTGGGGCTCAAACTCTGGGCCTGGGCACTGTTCCTCAGCTTAAGGGTAGAGTCTGCCACTTGAGCCACAGCACCACTTCTGGTTTTCTGGTAGTTCATTGGAGATAAGAATCTTATGGACTTTCCTTCCTGGGCTGGCTTTGAACTGTGATCCTCAGATCTCAGCCTCTTGAGTAGCTAGGATTACAGGTGTGAGCCACTGTTGCCTAACTTCAATTTAACTGTTTTGAGTAGGTATATTTCACTTACTTCAAAATTCCAAAGGCACAAAGATTGCTTTACAGTGGATGTGTTGTCGTATCCTTCCCCTCTCCCCCCATTTCATTTGCCCTGGTGGGGCAGCTGTGTGTCCTTGTAGGGAGAGTTTGTGTATTTGAGCAGATATGGGCATTGTCCCAACTTATTTTCACACAGATAATAGCATACTTTACACAATTCTGCTCTTTTTACTTATTTCCATCCAACTTGATTCTTCGTGTAATCAGTAATTTCTGGTCTTAGGAGGGACATCATCGGGAGCCTTCCAGTACTACAGGACAGTTAGAAGTTACCTTATTTCTAGATTTAAAAAATACTTCTGCTGGGCTGGGAATGTGGCTTAGTGGTAGAGTGCTTGTCTAGCATACATGAAGCCCTGGGTTTGATTTCTTGGTACCATATAAACAGAAAAAAGAAGTGATGCTGTGGCTCAAGTGGTAGAGCACTAACCTTAAGCAAAAGAAGCTCAGGGTCAGGTGCTGGTGGCTCACACCTGTAATCCTAGCTACTCAGGAGGCTGAGATCTGAGGATCACTGTTCAAAGCCAGCTCGTGCAGGAAACTCCATGAGACTCATCTCCAATAAACGACCAGAAAACCAGAAGTGGTGCTGTGGCTCAAGTGGTAGAGCGCTAGCCTTGAGCTAAAGAGCTGAGGGACAGCACCTAGGCCCAGAGTTCAAGCCCTATGACCAACAAAAAAACAAAAAACAAAGGAACAAGCTCAGGGACAGTGCCCAGGCCCTGAGTTCAAGCCCCAGGACTGGCAAAACAACAAAAAAAACACCTTTGCTGCTCCTGGCTCAATCAGTATATACCACCTCAGTTATTGTTCTATTTTTTCCTCTCTCCCATCTCTGGACAGCTCAAAAAGTTCCCAAGAGGACAGGACCCCGTTGTTCCACAGCTTTTGCTTCAGGTAATAATGCTTAGAAGCTGGAGCTGAGAAGGAGTGAATATAAAGAGGATGGTAATAGAGTCACAAATTCAATAATTCTTATTCAGCTCCCCAATTTTCTAGTGGTAAAGAACCAGAAGCCAGTACCTGCTGTTCCTGCTGTTCCTGCCCAGAAGCCTGCCAGTAGGTGACAAATCTAACAATTGGGTGAGAGGCTGGGATAGGGAACAGGAGATGGTGAGTGCCTAGGAAAATCCATTTGGTCTTTTCCTGTCTCGAGGGTAAGGACATAGATGTGGTGTCAGGTGTGGAGGCCCTGAAAGCCAGAGGGAAGAGGACAGAGAGCCAGGACTCCACCATTTGTCTTTTTTCTGTCCATACCAGCATCAGCTGCTCCTGTCGTGGGAGTGAAGAAACCCGGTAAACGTCCTGCCTGGGACTTAAAGGGTCAGTTATGTGACGTGAATGCAGAACTGAAACGATGTCGTGAGAAGACTCAGACACTGGACCAGGAGAACCAGCAGCTGCGGGACCAGCTCAAGGAGGCCCAGCAACAGGCCAAGACTCTGGGGACAGAGCGCAGCACCCTAAAAGAGGAGCTGGCCAGAGTACAGGCTCAGGCTGAGCAGGGCCAACAGGAGCTGGGGAGTCTGAGTGCCCGTGTACTGGAACTGGAAGAACGGCTGGGCACGCAGGAGGGCTTGGTGCAAGCGCTCCAGAAGGAACAGTTGGAATTGCAGGAGGAGCGCAAGGTGTTGGCAACCCGACTGGAAGAGCAGGAGGTGGGGGTCAGATTCTCATAAAGTGCTAGCTCCCATTGCCTAGCAGAGGTCATGTACCCTCCCCTTCCAGGTCCCCCTGAAGCTCTTTGGGCTCAGAACTCCCGACTACCTATCACCACCATTATGTCTGTGCTTCCGGGCTCCACCCAGTCACTCCTGCCTCCACCTCCTTCCACTCCTCTCTGTGCTTCCTCTGTGTTCATAGTTCTCACTAGGATCTGTTTCTTCCCCTTGCCCTCAGTTCCCCTTTTTCTCAGATCCCCAGCCCTATTATAGATCTCTGAAGTACCCTCCCACTCCTGTGTCCATGTGAGTCCTTGGTGAGCTTCAAGTGGATTATTTGCACTTTCATATGATTCAAGTCTAGTTTTTTGTACTTTGAATATGTGCTTCACTTTTTTGAATATTCTTTTTGTGCTCCATTCTTAGTTTACCTGTTCTGTGGAGTGTCAGCCTAGCTATCATCTTTGTGCCTCCTCTAGATATTTCCATAGCACTCCTCTCTCCTAGTACTGTGAGTCTGTTTCCTTCTGTTTACTAGTCTACACAGTCCATGGGGCTATATAGGAACCTACTTCCACCCTTTGCCCCACTTGGCCACATGACTTGGTTGCATCTCACTCTCTGTGTCTATTCTGTTCTGGGCAGAGGCGACTGCAGACATCTGAAGCAGCTCTGTCAAGCAGTCAAGCAGAGGTGGCATCTCTGCAGCAGGAAACTGCAGCCCAGGCGACCTTACTAGCTGAACGCGGAGACCGTCTCCATGGGCTAGAGATGGAGCGCCGGCGATTGCACAACCAGCTTCAGGAACTCAAGGGCAACATCCGGGTCTTCTGCCGGGTCCGCCCTGTCCTCACAGGGGAGCCCAGTCCATCCCCTGGCTTCCTCCTGTTTCCCCCTGGCCCTGCTGGGCTGTCTGATCCTCCAACTCGCCTTAGCCTTTCCCGGTCTGATGATCGACGTGGGACTCTGAGTGGGGCTCCAGCCCCCATTACCAGACACGATTTCTCCTTTGACCGGGTATTTCCACCAGGAAGCAGACAGGATGAAGTTTTTGAGGAGATCTCCATGCTTGTCCAGTCAGCTCTGGATGGCTATCCAGTTTGCATCTTTGCCTATGGCCAGACAGGCAGTGGCAAGACCTTCACAATGGAGGGTGGGCCAGGAGGAGACCCCCAATTAGAGGGGCTGATCCCTCGGGCACTGCGACATTTATTCGCTGTGGCCCAGGAGTTAAGTGGCCAGGGCTGGAGCTACAGCTTTGTGGCAAGCTACGTAGAAATCTACAATGAGTCTGTCCGAGACCTGCTAGCCACTGGGACCCGAAAGGGCCAAGGAGTGTGTGAGATTCGTCGAGCAGGACCAGGAAGTGAGGAACTTATTGTCACCAATGCTCGATATGTCCCTGTCTCCTGTG
This sequence comes from Dipodomys merriami, assembly GCF_024711535.1. Taxonomy (NCBI): domain Eukaryota; kingdom Metazoa; phylum Chordata; class Mammalia; order Rodentia; family Heteromyidae; genus Dipodomys; species Dipodomys merriami. Next base: position 10,410,298 of record NW_027202937.1, on the reverse strand, counting down.
AGAAAGAGGTAAGGACCCATGAATACTTGAGATTGAGGATGGGGATGAATAGGTAGGGAACCATAGGGGCAGCGGGGGGGGGGGGGGGGGGGGGGCAGGGGGGAGGGAGAGGGAAGGAACTGGAGAAAATTGACCAGTAAGTTGTGAGGACTAGGAGTAGGAAGGAGTGATATAGTTGCTGAAAGGCTGAAAGGGCAGATCTGTAAGATGCATTATCAAGTCTTGTTTCCTGCTACAGTCCATGCTCAGTTTACCTGAGCCATGTCAGCCTCCTAGCTGTTCCTCAGTTATTAGTGACAGTCCTAATTCAGGAACTTTGCCTGAATGCAGTCAGGCCATCTGGGTTGTTTGTCCTGTCTAAACTTACACATTCCCACACACCTTCATATACTATTCCTCTATACTCTTATCCTTTAGCCTTCTCAGATATGTTGTCTATTTGACTTGCTTATTTTGTCTCTTCACTGAATAGAAAAGAAGTTCCAGGAGAGCATGCCTTACCTGGCATCATTATTTGATCACTTCTTGTCTCTTTGTCCCTTGTTGCCCTTGGTCTCTAGGTGGAGACTTTGTTGCATTTGGCCCGCCAGAATCGGGCTGTGGCTCAAACAGCCCAGAATGAGCGATCATCTCGTAGCCACAGCGTTTTTCAGCTGCAGATCTCTGGGGAGCATGCTGCTCGAGGCCTGCAGTGTGGGGCTCCCCTCAACCTTGTGGACCTGGCGGGGAGTGAGCGACTAGACTCTGGCCTAGCCCTTGGCCCTGGGGAGCGGGATCGTCTTCGAGAAACACAGGCCATTAACAGCAGCTTGTCCACACTAGGGCTGGTCATTATGGCCCTAAGCAATAAGGTGGGTCAAGGGCAGGTGGAGTAGGAAGCTGCTTCTGATGGGCTGTGCAGAACCTGGCCCTATCCTAATAACAGTCCTCTTCAACCTTTCCAGGAGTCCCATGTGCCTTACCGGAACAGCAAGCTCACCTACTTGCTACAAAACTCCCTGGGCGGCAGTGCTAAGATGTGAGTGGAAGGGACAGATGGAAGGGATTTAGTAGGAACTATAGTGGAGAGGGGTATTGCTGGGGATCTGTTTAATCTTTGCTGAGCACTAATGTTGGGTTGGGCTTCTTCTTTCTCCCTAGGCTTATGTTTGTGAACATTTCCCCCCTGGAAGAGAACGTCTCCGAGTCCCTCAACTCTCTACGCTTTGCCTCTAAGGTGAATTACCACTAATCCTAGGCCTAATCAGGACCCCTGACTGATTGTAGGCTTCTCTATTCCAAGTCCTGTTCTTTGGGTTGCGGGAGGTAGGGGAAACACATTTATCCAGAAAGGATTTATACTTGCTAGGCATATGGAGGACTGCCCACCTGGTTCCATTTTTAGTTACTGGCTTTTGAATTGAGTTTTTTTAGAATAGATAAATAAAGCCAGGCGCAGGTAGCTCACGCCTGTAATCCTAGAGGCTGAGATCTGAGGATTGTGGTTCAAAGCCAGCCCAGGCAAGGAAAGTCTGTGAGACTCTAATCTCCAATTAGCCACCAGAAAACTGGAAGTGGTGCTGTGGCTTAAGTGGTAGAGTGCTAGCCTTGAGCTGAAGAGCTCAGGGACAGCACCAGCCCCAGAGTTCAAGTCCCACAACCGACCAAAAAAAAAAAAAAAAAACCCAAAAACTAGATCACAAAAACAAGCTATGAATGCATGTTCTTATTTCCCTATCCTGTACATATGTACTTCTGAACATTTCTTTAACAAAACAACTCCAGAATTACTCCCATCACCAGAGATGACCAACCACATTATTTTCAGGTTTGGGTAGGGTACTCTGTAGATATACCAAAATTTATCCACCAGTTCCCTCTACTGGTCACTTGGATTGTTTCCACATTTTTTCCCTAATACAAACAAGGCCACATAGACTAATCTTGTACATGTGTTATTTTGTGTTTTTTAGTTACAACTTAACGATGTAGGCAAATAATCCTTGAAATGGAGAATTACAGGTTTTTCAGAGCATTCCAAATAATGTGAATTCAGGTTACAAACCCTGCAAGAGACAGCTCATGGCCATGAATTTTCAAGGAGACTCTGTGTTCCCTCCACTGGAGTTAAGCAAGTCAGAAAGTTTTCTTACTGTTTGTCTTGGCAGAAGGGTGATAATGGTGAATTTCCCCACCCCCACTCCCCCACCCCCTTCCCCAGGTTACCCATTTCTTGAGGGTAGTGTCCTTTTTTTCCTCCAGTACATTTTCTTTTTTTTCTTTTTTGTGGGTCCAGTCGTGGGGCCTGAACTCTGGGCCTGGGCACTGTCCCTCAACTCTGCAGCTCAAGGCAAGCGCTCTACCACTTGAGCCACAGCGCCAGTTCCGGCTTTTTTCTTTTTGCTTATGTGGTGCTGAGGAACCGAACTCAGGGCCTCATGCATGCAAGGCAAGTGCTCAACCACTGAGCTACCTTCCCAGTCCTAACAACATGAACTTTTGTGTGTGTGTCTGTATACTGGTCCTGGGCCTTGAACTCAGGGCCTAAACACTGTCCCTGTGCTCTTTTGCTCAGGGCTAGCACTCTATGATTTTGAGCACAGCTCCACTTCCAGTTTTCAGGTAGTTAATAGGAAGTGAGAGTCTCACAGGGACTTTTCTGCCTGGGCTTGTTTCAAACCTCTATCCTCAGATCTCAGCCTCCTGAGTAGCTAGATTACAGGTGTGAGCCACCAGTGCCTGGCTTAGAGTACATTTCTTTTTGGACAATGTCACTCCTTCCCTAATGTGAACTTCTTAATATTCCATACTAAGCAGCTAAGTTTCTGAAATGTCTCAAATGTCTTTTATACATTGAACTTGTTCAAGTCAGGATACTCATTATTTGCTTGAAAGATTTATTTTTCTCCCAACTCTTAGGTCATTTATTTGTTGAACTAGATCATTGAATATATAGTATTCTGAATTTTGGTTAGTTGTTTTCTCTTCCACTTATATCTTTTTGCTAATAATTAGATTTAGAGATTTATTAGACTTGAAATTCTAGTTCATTCAAATTTCTTGGCACAGTATACATCTGTTGTGTCTTTTCAGAAAGCACCTAATATCTAGTTGTTTTGCTTTAATTTTTATTGTTTTTTAAATTTTATTGTAAAGATACTATACAGAGGAGTTTGTTACATGAGTAAGGTAATGAGTATATTACTTGCCGAACATTGTTACACCCTCCTTTGTTTTTTTCCTACTATCCCTTCCCTCCTCTACTTCTCCCCCACCCCCCTTTTTTTTTTCTGGGTCATGGGCCTTGAACTCTGGGCCTGGGCACTGTTCCTCAGCTCTTCAGCTCAAGGTTAGCGCTCTACCACTTGAGCCACAGTACCACTTCTGGTTTTCTGAGTGGTTTATTGGAGATAAGCATCTCACGGACTTTCCTGCCCAGGATGGCTTTGAACTTCGATCCTCAGATTTCAGCCTCCTGAGTAACTAGGATTACAGGCATAAGCCACCAGGCACCCTGCTACTTATTTTTATTTATTTTTTATCAGTTGTGGGACTTGAACTCTGGGCCGGGGCGCTCTCCTTTAGCCTCTTTGTGCCCAAGGCTAGCACTCTACCACTTGAGCCACAGTACCACTTCCAGTTTTCTTGCAGTTAATTGGAGATAAGAGTCTCACAGCTGGACGCTGGTGGCTCATGCCTGTAATCCTAGCTACTCAGGAGGCTGAGATCTGAGGATCGCGGTTCAAAGCCAGCCCGGGCAGGAAAGTCCGTGAAACTCTTATCTCTAATAAACCACCAGAAAACCAGAAGTTGCGCTGTAGCTCAAGTGGTAGAGCCCTAGCCTTGAGCTGAAGAGCTGAGGGACAGCGTTCAGGCCCAGAGTTCAAACCCTACCACCGGAGGGAGAAAAAAAAAAAAAAGAGTCTCATAAACTTGCCTGCCTGGGCTTGTGATCCTCAGATCTCAGCCTCCTGAGTAGCTAGAATTACAGGGGTGAGCCACCAGCACCTGGCTTGTTTTACTTTTAATAATATCAGAATTGATATCAGAATTGAGTGTTGTCAGTCTGATCCATCCATTTAGAGTTTTGTGGATTTTGTCGGTCTTATTGGGCCTCAGTGCTCTTCAGCTCAGGGTGAGGGCTCTACCACTTGAACCACAGTGCCACTTCTGGTTTTCTGGTGGTTAATTGGAGATAAAAGTCTCACAGACTTTTCTGCCTGAGCTGGCTTTGAATCATGATCCTCAGATCTCAACCTCCTGAGTAGCTAGGATTACAGGGGTAAGCCACTAGCACCCAGCTTAGAGGGTTTTTAAGTGAAGATTTTCTAATCTCAGCTTTATCTTTATTGTGATTTTTTTTTTTATGAAGAATGTTCCCTTGCCATCTGCAGGCATACCTGAAAGATATTGTGAGTTTGGTTTTACACTACTACGATAAACTAAATATAGCAGTAGAGCAAGTCATGAACTTTTGGGTTTCCCTGTACATACAAGAGCTATGCTTGTCCAGGCACCAGTAGCTTACATGTATAATCCTAGTTATACAGGAGGCTGAGATCTGATGGTCACAGTTTGAAGCCAGCCTGGGCAGGACAGTCCATGAGACTCTTATCTCCACTTACTACCAAAAGCTGGAAGTGAAGCTGTGGCTTAAGTGGTAGAGAGTAGGCCTTGAGCAAAAAAGCTCAGAGACAGCACCCAGGACCAACACAAAAGCAAACCAATAACAAAAAACTTTATTGCCAAGTAGCACTAGTGATCACCTAAAACAACTGGAGAAAAAAGTTGAGTGTCCTCAGGGTTGAGTGCAGGGTTATAAGTCTCAAACTTATAATTTGTAAATAGTGCAATAAAATGAGCCATGCCTGCATTTAGTTGCTCTGAAAATTAGTCTGTGTAGAAAAAGAAAGGTAGTTCAGGGCTGGGAAGGTGGCTCAGTGGTAGAGCGCTTGCCTTGCATGCATGAGGCCCTGGGTTCAATTCCTCAGCACCACATAAGCAGAAAAAGCCAGAAGTGGCACTGTGGCTCAAGTGGTAGAGCGCTAGCCTTGAGCTGAAGAGCTGAGGGACAGTGCCCAGGTCCAGAGTTCAGGCCCCACAACCGGCAAAAAAAAAAAAAAAAAAAAAGAAAGGTAGTTCAGGCTTGGAAGTTGGCTCAATGGTAGAGTGCTTGCCTCGCATGCATGAGGCCTTGGGTTCGATTCCTTAGCACCACAAAAGCAGAAAAAAGAAGGAAGTGGTGCTGTGGCTCAATTGGTAGGGTGCTAGTCTTGAGCTGAAGAGCTGAGGGACAGCACCCAGGCCCAGAGTTCAGCCCCCACGACCAACAAAAAAGAAAAGAGAAAAAGAAAGGTAGTTGAATTCTTCATTGATTGTTGTCCAGGTTATTTTAATGTTTGTATACTTGTAGTGGGGCTTGAACTCAAGGCCTGTGTCTGTCACTCCTCTTTTTTAGCTCTACCACTTGAGCCATACCTCCAGTTCAGATTTTCAGAATTGATTTGATTCCAATTTACAGCAGCTCCAATGGTGACCTATTGAGTTTTTGTGGGGAGGTGTTAATCATTACAGATACTCAAGTATTCATTTTCAATGCTTTGCAGTTGTTCTTTCTAGCATTGATTGCCTTATCTTTGGCAGGTATGAGCCCCTTCTAGTTGACTCCTGTTAATTCATGTGTTTTATTTTGGGCCTTCTAGGTATGGAAATCAGAGTCTTACATCCCCAACCCTCCTATGTCCTTTAAACAGGACCCCAATTGCTTTCAGACTTGTGATGATCCATTTTCTAAGGAGCCTTAGTTCCTAAATAAGTGGTGTTATTTTGTCTAGCATAAGTATTTTACGGAGGGCCTTTGAGGTCTCTTTGAGGTCTCGTTATCGCTCTCTGTTCCTTTGTCCTGCATTTCTTCTGCTCTTTACTTCCTCCAGAGTGGCATAGAACTAATCATAAGTGGAACCAGCTTGGATATACTTTCATAGCCGTTATTTCAGTATTCTAGAGGGTAGCCCTAGCATTGGGGGTGGTACAACTTGGGGAATTTGTTCCGATTACTCTGCAAACATTTTTACCCTGTATAATCCCTTATCTTCAGGTGAACCAGTGTGTTATTGGTACTGCCCAAGCCAACAAGAAATGAAGATGGATCTAGATCCTGTGTATGTCTCTGTGTTTCTGGGGGAGGGGAGGGGTCTGAAGGACTGTGCCGAGAGCTTTATGTACTCGGGCTTATCAAATAAAGAATATTTGTAATTGCTTTTTAAATAAAGATTTTATTAGTGGTTGTAGAAGGCAAAGGTATTTTTCCTATCTGTAAGGATGGAAGGTGTGCAGGACTCGGGCCTTTATCTCTTAAGTGGGTCGCCACAAGGAGTGGGCAGTAGCCAGCCACACTCCCTCCCCACCACTGGCCACCCGGGCCGGTGTGGGACGTCGGGGGCCAGAGCGCAGGTGAGACGAGGCGCCCCCACCACTGCCGGCTCGTCCCTCCCGCCCTTTCCCTGCCTCACTGTTTGAACCGCTCGGGCTCTGCCCGCCTGCTGCCCATTGGTCAGCTCTCGGCGGCGTCACCGCCTGGGCTACTCGCCCTCAACGCCCTTCCACCGCTCTGGAAGCGCCAGGCGGGACGGTCTTGGGGCGGGCGCGCCAGCTCGCCAGCTCCGTCCTACGGCCTCCGGCTGCCGGCCGCCGCCCGCTCCGGGCGGAGCTGTCTTCCCAGGTGCCGCGCGCGGGCGGGGCCACGCGTGCGCAGAGGCGAGGGGGCGAACTTGCCATCGAAAGGGCGGGGCAGGGGCAAGGGGGGGCACCGGGAAGGGTGAATGGAGGGCGGGGCCGCGAACTCGGGCGGGGGCGGGGCCTGGGGCGCCCACGGACGGGGCGGGCGGGGCAGCGAGGTGCCGCGCGGGGGCATCCCCTCTTGCCCCGAGGGCGAATCTCCCGCCGCGGCAAGGGGCTGCGAGGATTCCCTTTCCCGCCGAGATCGCCCGCTCGCGCCCCGGCTGTGGAGGGGCAGCCGCAGGCCCCGCGCCCTCCAGGCCTGTTGGAGGTGAGGGAGGTGGTGCCCGCCCCTCCCTCCGGCTCCTCCTCCCCCAGCCCTCCCCTCCCATCACCCTCCCCTACCGGTAGGTCCCTCCCCTCCCTCCCCCTGCCGCCTCCTCCTGCCGCTGCCGCTCCTTTGGCTGCTGCGTCATACGCCCCAGAGCCGCCGGGACCGAGGGGCTGGGCCTGGGGACCCCCCGGCCTCCGCCTGCACGCCCCCCGACGCCCGGACGTGCCCTTCCCGCGCGGAAGGCTCGCTCCGCTTTCCCGCGTCTGCCCCTGCCCAGCCCCCGGCGGCCCCAGCTGTCATCGGTAAGAAGGCGGCGGGAGGCGCCCGTGTTTGCGGGGGGCGGAGGGGGGAAGGACAAGGCGCCGGGGGTCGGCATGCAGGGCGCGGGCCGGCGGCCTGGGGTCCGGACCCGGCCGACCCAAGTCCCTTCTCAGACTCGCCTTCTCCGGGAGTAGAGACGGGGACTGGGACACGCCCCCCTCCCGGGGCACTCAGGGAAGTTATCAAACCCAGGGCAGGAATCCTCGAATTTGAGGGTGACCTGACATAACCTGGCACTAGGGTGATTGTTCTGAATGAGACAGGCAGGCCTGAGGAGACTGCTGTTTCTACTCTAGAAAACATCTCCAGAAAAGCTCCAAAACACATTTCTGGGAAACAGAGAAACCCAATTATGATATCTCCAAACAGCTGGGGCAGGTGATATGATACCCCAAAACAGATGAGGAAGGTGAATTGAGTGGTTGCTTCTGCAACCATCATTTCCCCTAAGATCTCAAGGCCAGAATTTAGTCCCAGGAGATCTCTGGAAGCTGAAAAACTAGAGAACTAGACTGGGGAGGAGGTTAGAGTTGGAAGAGCTGCAGTCAAGGACTGGAGTGACCAGTAGTTTCTCACCCAAGTGTCTTAGAGCTTTGCAGACTGGGAGTGCAGATGTTTGGTCCTTGATCCTTGACAGAAAAATAGGCAAAGGGAACAGGGAAGCTTACTTGACTTCCATAACCTTCTTTCCATCTCATTCTGGCTAGACCCCCCCTCCCCAGGATGCAATGGCGCAGCCCCCCCGGCTGAGCCGCTCGGGTGCCCCCTCTCTTTGGGACCCAGCTTCCCCAGCTCCCACCTCAGGCCCCAGACCTCGACTTTGGGAGGGTCAAGATGTGCTGGCCAGATGGACAGATGGGCTCTTGTACTTGGGTACCATCAAGAAGGTAAGTCTAATCTTTCACCATCTCCCGGTTCTCCTTATCTAATTCTGGTCCTCACTTCATTCTTGTGCTCACCTATTCCAGGTGGACAGTGCACGGGAGGTGTGTCTGGTCCAGTTTGAGGATGATTCCCAGTTTCTGGTTCTTTGGAAAGACATTAGTCCTGGTGAGACCCTAAAAAACCTGAGTGTGTATAGTATGGATACTAGAAACCTGGCTTGGGTGACACACTGGAACTTTAGGGCAGCCATGCTGATACTGTGTTCCTTTACAGCTGCCCTCCCTGGGGAAGAACTCCTTTGTTGTGTCTGTCGATCTGAGACTGTGGTCCCTGGAAACCGGCTGGTCAGCTGTGAGAAATGCCGCCATGGTAAGAAGACTGGACACCTTTATGGTCCTTTGTTTTGGGGGGAGGGCAGTCCTGGGAATTGAACTCAGGACCTGAGAATTGTACTCTCAAATTTTTGCACAAAGTTGGTGCTCTACCACTTAAGTCATAACTCCACTTCTGGCTTTTTGGTGGTTAATTGGTGATAAGAATCTCACAAGCTGGCTGGAAATGTGGCTTAGGGGCATGAAGCCCTGGATTCGATTCCTCAGTACCACTAAACAGAAAAAGCCAGAAGTGACGCTGTGGCTCAAGTGGTAGAGCGCTCGCCTTGAGCTGAAGAGTTGAGGGACAGCGCCCAGGCTCCAGAGTTCAAGCCCCACAAACGGGGGTGGGGGGTGGGGGGTGGGGGGGAACCAGAAGTGGTGCTTAAGTGGTAGAGTGCTAGCCTTGAACAAAGGCAGCTCAGGGACAGTGCAGGCCCTGAGTTCAAGCCTCTGGACTGGCAGGAAAAAAAAAAATCTCAGAAGCTTTCCTGACCAGGGTGGCACCAAACTGCAATCCTCAGATCTCAGCCTCCTAAATAGCTAGGATTACAGGTATAACCACCAGGACTCAGCTCAATGGTCCAGTCTGCCCTGGACCTTCTGAGTTGCCATTAGCCCTTCCCTCTAGCACTATTCCCCCATCCTAGTCTGAGTTGTCAGACCACAGATCTGGCCAGTCTCCTTAACCTGTGACCTCATCCCCTTCCAGCATAGGGGGAGACAGCCATGGAACGGAGGTGATGTAAACTTTGCAGGCAGGTGGTATATCACATCTTTTCTAATCATCTGACCTTGGACAACACCCTTAAATCTCTAGGAACCTCAGTTCTCTCAGTCAGGATAATGCACTCAACCCAGTAGGACCATAGTTAAGGATTAATGAGACAAGACTGTTACACAATATGCAGCTCAGTAGGTGGTCCACTATCAATATTGTCCTTATTCAGCTTATCACCAGGACTGTCATGTTCCCAGAGCCCCAGCCCCTGGAGAAGGAGAGGGCACATCCTGGGTCTGCCGCCAGTGTGTCTTTGCGATTGCCACCAAGGTAAAGGCATCTCTTTGTTGCCCCTTCCTGTGGGAGTCTTCCACCCACAGCCTCTCTCAAGATGCCTCTCCCACCCCTGAGTCCTCCCACCTGTTCTTTCTCCACAGAGGGGAGGTGCCCTGAAGAAAGGTCCCTATGCCCGGGCCATGCTGGGCATGAAGCTCTCCCTTCCATATGGACTAAAGGGGCTGGATTGGGACGCTGGACATCTGAGCAACCGACAACAGAGCTACTGTTACTGTGGTGGCCCTGGGGAGTAAGTATGAAGGGTAGCAAGTTACGGAATAGGTGACATGGTAGTAGACCTGGAGGAATGGTGAATGGGCAGGGTGAGGGGGAAGACACTTTCTGGAGCCCACTAATTGTTTCTCCTTAGGTGGAACCTGAAAATGCTGCAGTGCCGGAGCTGCCTGCAGTGGTTCCATGAAGCCTGTACCCAGTGTCTGAGCAAGCCCCTCCTCTATGGTGACAGGTGAGGCCAGAGCAAGGTCCCCTGGAGCTGAGGATGTCCTCCTGTTGTGTTCTGTCCTCAGTTCCCAACCCCTGCAGTGTTTCCTCCTTGCTTGTAAGTTCTCCAGGGCATATATAGGTTGTCCAAGTAAGTTGGGGTTTTCTTCCTTTTCCATGTGCAGGTTCTATGAGTTTGAATGCTGTGTGTGTAGGGGGGGGCCTGAGAAGGTCCGGAGGCTACAGCTTCGCTGGTAAGCCAATTGGGCACGGGCTCAGCATTTCACCCCAATGCTCCTACCTCCCACCTTAGGACTCCTTTGGCTTCTGTCATGTTCTCATGGCCTTGACAACTCCATGTTTCTCCAGGGTGGATGTGGCCCATCTTGTACTCTATCACCTCAGTGTTTGTTGTAAGAAGAAATACTTTGACTTTGACCGAGAGATCCTCCCCTTCACCTCTGAGAACTGGGACAGTCTGCTCCTGGGGGAGGTAAGGGGTAGTAGAGCTTTTGGGCATCGGGGTGGACAGACAGAAAACGTCAAGAAAAGTAGGAGAGAACCTCCACTCTCCGGACTCAGTTCACTTGCCTTTTCCCAGCTTTCAGATACCCCCAAGGGAGAACGTTCTTCCAAACTTCTCTCTGCTCTCAACAGCCACAAGGACCGGTAAGTTGGAGGGTTGGGAGAGCCAGCAGGGAGGCTCAGAACACTGGATGTCTGGGAAGGGAAGGGCCAGCTTCAACCCACCTGGAGGACTAAAGAATGGCAAACGGACCCCTTTTCTATAGCACTTACCTTATATCATTTCTCTCCTTGCCCCAGTTTCATTTCTGGGAGGGAGATTAAGAAGAGGAAATGTTTGTTTGGTCTCCATGCTCGGACCCCTCCTCCTGTGGAGCCCCCCCCTGCTGGAGATGGAGCCCCTACCAGGTCACTGGTCTAGCAGGGATGGGGGAAATTCCCAGGATAGTCTGGAGGGCAAATGTATAGAGAGGGGGAGGTCTTGGGATGTCCGGGAGGGGGCTGGGGGGATAAGGAGGCCTCTTACAGCTTCCCTTCAGGGCAGGGCCCTGGGGGAGGGGTCTCAAGTCCCCTGGGGAAGCGACGGAGGCCGGAGCCAGAGCCCCTGAGGAGGAGGCAGAAGGGGAAGGTGGAGGAGCTGGGGCCACCCTCAGCAGTGCGCAATCAGCCCGAGTCCCGGGAGCAGAGGGAGAGGGCTCGTCTGCAGAGGGCACTGCAGGTACAGGGGCGGGGGAATTCAATGGGGCAAATGGCGGGGTATGGGAAGGAACCAAGGAAGATTTCTCAGTCTTCTTCTTCTTCTAGGCCTCTGTGTCACCACCATCTCCCAGCCCTAACCAGAATTACCAGGGCAGCAGGGGCTATAACTTCCGGCCCACAGATGCCCGCTGTCTGCCCAGGTCAGTGTTTCTATGCTTCCCAACAGATGTGTGTTATTTTCACCTTCTAACTCTTGTCACCTAGAATTCTTTTTCCTCTCCCCTTTGGCTACATGTTTCTTGTTCTATACGGGCTTTTAGAGTCAATGTCTAGGAACCAGTGTTTTGGGGGTAGGGGTTACACTGGGGTGTTTGGATTCTGCCATTCCAGGGGGAGAGGATTTGTTCCTAACCTCCAATCCTGCCTTTCATCCTCCCAACCTTAGCAGCCCCATTCGGATGTTCGCTTCCTTCCACCCTTCTGCCAGCACCACAGGGACCTCTGGGGACAGTGAACCCCCAGACAGGTAAATTTGTCCCTCATTACCCGTGACTTCTCCACTTCTATGATCTTAAATTCCTTTACCTCAAACCATTTCTTCTGATTCTCATGTGTGCCCCACCCCACCATTTCTGATTAGTCTTCGTCCATGTCTGTCTAACTAGACTTAATTTAATATTGTCTTCTCTTCCTAGGTCGCCCTTGGAACTTCACATTGGCTTCCCCACAGACATCCCCAAAAGTGACCCCCACTCGATGATTGCTTCATCTTCCTCAGTCCCAGCCCCCTCCCCAGGTCTTCCTAGACATTCAGCACCCCCTTCTCCCCTGTGCCATAGTTTGTCTCCTGGGACTGGAGGAGGAATCCGAGGTGGGGTTGGCTACCTATCTCGAGGGGACCCTGTCCGGGTCCTTGCTCGAAGAGTAAGGCCTGATGGCTCTGTGCAGTACCTTGTTGAGTGGGGAGGAGGGGGCATCTTCTAAACAGCCTGCCCCTGCCCACCTCCCCATTTGCACACATCGGCACTTTCATACCCTGACCTCTGACCTCACCTACAGCTGGGATGTACCTGGAGAGATAGGGGGTAGTTCTCCCTACTGCCCAGGCTGGAATCCAAAGGGGGATAGGGAAGAGACTCTCTTCTCTACCCACTTCATGATTCCTGACCCCCCTCATCCTTCTTCCTATTCCTTTTGATGTTATTTTGTTACAGCTTTTTAAATATTTTTAAAAATTATTTAACCCCTGGGTGCAAAGACTGAGGAGGGGGGATGATAAAGGATCCCAGATTCTCTATGACTGAAATAAAGAGAAATAAACTAGTGGCTGAGTCATTCTGAAAGATAGAACATAGAGACTAGAAGGACTTCTGATTTTTTCTGAACTAAATGCCCATCTGTGACAAGGAATAAAGGTGAAAGTCAGAGAAAACCAGGGACAGGATTTATTGAGGGCCCAGTCACTCCATGGAAGTCAGAGGATAATGAAGTGTATGAGAGAATCGAGGACAGGACTCATGGTAGGACTGTGCTGGAATCAGAAACGGACTCTGTGACCTGGCGCACCCAGTGCAGGTATGGAGAGTTCCCCTGCTCTACAGGCAATGCAATTACTTCAGCCACTTCATAAGGGTGCACAGACCTGCAGGACGATGGGGAAAGGATTATTCAAGTGTTTATCTAGAGGAGCCCAACCCCTCAAGCACAAGCCCCAGACTGTCCAGCAAATCCCTCCCCAGAGTCCCTACATACCCTTACCCTATAAATCTCAAAAAGTTCTTACCGAACGAATTCTGTCAAAGCTGGGACCAAGGAACTTTGGGTTTTAATCATCTAAATGGCAAAGGTAAACATGGCTGAATCAAGAAGTGGGATTGATCTCAGGACCTAGCGACAGGGGCCAAAGGCAACTGGGAACTGTTGGATGGGGGGATGTTTCTCACCATTAGCACCTCACTGTCTTCCTCAATTTTTCCTTTCCATTCATAGCTGAAGAAACCATAGAAAGAGATAGGGAGAAAGTCTTGGATTTTCCCCCAGGAAAAAGGCTCCCTCCCAGTCAGCCCAACTTAGGTTAGCAAAGTAACTGCTAGGACTCACATGGATGTGATCTGAGGGATGAGGTTGACACAGGCTGCTAGGCGCTTCTCCACCACAGCCCTGAGGGTAAAGAGAGAGTTCCATTCAGAGTACCTAGTGACTCAGAATTTTGCTCTGGTAGCTGAGACTTCCAAAGCTGGACAACAGAAAGCCACCTCCCCTCCCCAATCTCCCTTCATGACCTTTTTCTGAAGTGCCCACCTGGCGATCTCCTTGGCGACTTTCTCATTGGGGCAAGAGACGAAAGCTGCAGAAACTGATCCTGGAACATAGCTGGAGCCCGAGGCCTGAGCGGGCTGGGACGGGGAGCTTCCTGAGGCCATGGACAACAGGGCTCGGGGTAGCAACAGGAGGCGGGAAGCCACAGGTAGCAGCGCTGGCATCCAAAGAAACGACAGGAGCAGAGTGGCCTGAGAACAGGGGACGAATTCAGTCTCTCTTTACAATGATCCCAAGAAGTCGTAAGCCAAGATGCCTTCTCTTGGACACACCCAAAGCTTTTGCCCTCCCTCATCTACATCCCAAAGGGAAATGTTACTCTACACCTGGGAAAGAAACTTGGGGCTAGAGGACCAAACGTCGGCGCTCACGGACACCTCAGCGGCCCAGCCTCTAGGCTCTTTGGGTGCAGATAGTGGTCCCGACGTCTAGGACCGGAAGGGGCGAGGCAGGGCACTCACCCCTCCGCCGAGCAGGACCGTGGGCACCCGCCCCCACCACATGCAGCCTTTATGCTGGTAGAGAAAGGTTGATATCAAAAGCCACAGTTAACCTAGAGAAAGGACCCCACACCCGGGAGAGGCAGCCTTTTCTTACCTTGGCGGCGGCCACGTGATAAAACAACGCACACCACGTGACAACAGAAGCAGGACCAGAGTCTCTACAGCCAGCCAATCCTGGCCTTCAAGTGGCCCGGATTGCCCCGCCTCCTTGGGAGGGCGGAGCAAAAGACTCCTTAGCCAATTGGCAGTCGGATCTGCGGAGGTGCGCGGAAATGGCCCGCCCGTTTCCGTGAAGCAGGAAATCGCTAGTTGCTGGCTGAGGGGAGCCGCTGCGGCGTTCCACTGTCACGTGACTGGGCCGGTTTCTCTGGCGGCGCTACCTCGGGGAGTGACGCGAGGAGACCAATGGCAGGCTAGCTCTGGAGGCCACGTGACACGAGAGCTGGCGCTGGGGAAGGGGGGCTGGAGACCCCGCAGACTCGATGCGTCAGGCTGTGGAATGGGGAATCATCCCAAACCCCAGGATGTGCCTAGTAACAGCCCCCCTTACAATGGTTAGAGGCCCTAGAGAGTGTGGGGATCTGCAAGTACAGATCCTGCGACGTGAAGAGTGCCCCCTACCCTTTCAGCTGTACCTTGGTTTGGGGATGAACAGGGATGATCTGAGGAGGAACCAGCTGTCCCTGGGTAGGGGGCAGTGATTAGGCAGGAATAGTCATGGCATGACAATGGCTAAGATGAGAAACGATGCATTTTTAAAAGGACAGGGACAACTCTAAACTGGGATGTCGCCCTCAGCCCTCATCACTGAAAACCCAAAGCTTGGGACAGACTGGTGAATCGAAGGAAAGGAGAGAGGAAGGTTGCAGATTGGGGATAAGAGTAATGGCATCTTCCCTATCTATTCTATCCCCAGGATTGGTCCACCTCAGAGCATTGGGTATCCTTTCCTTAACCCATCCCCCAAGGAGTCTGGACTTGCCCTACATAACCTCCCTGGGGCCCAAGCACATCCAGTGACCCAAAAATGGAGAGAGGGGCCAATGAGAGGCTAGATAAATGAGAGGAGACAACAGGGGAGAGAGAAAAAAAAAAGGTTGTGCAAGTATTCCCCTTCCCTCCAAAGTCTGGGGTCTCTGGTGTGGTGGGCATCTCTGAGAGTTTCTAAGAACTCTCTGGAGTTGAGTGACTAGGGGTCTCTCTGAGATCTCTGGATTTGGAGTTGGTGATCTTTGTAGAGTATTGCAGTATTTGTGTTGGAATCTTGACCCAGACAGAGTCTCTTTCTATGCTGTTTTAGGGTTTTCTTTGTTTCAGGGTCCAATGGTCTCTCACTCACTTTGAGTTCATTCCAATTTTATGAGTTTCAGGTCTCTTGAGTCCTCTATCTCTGGGCCACCTGAGTCTTTCCCCCAGTCTTGAGTTTCTGTCCAAGCCTTTGAGTTATCTTAGTGTATTGTTTCTTTTCTCTAAGATCTGAGTCTGGGGTCTCTCAGATCTCTTCCTGTGTCTTGAGTTCTAAAATCAAATTCTGGGTCAGGATCTTTCTAATCTGAGTTTTATCTTTTTCTTTGAGTCTAGGTCTCAGGTCTTGATTCCTAAATAACACTACCCCCTGGGTCTGCAGTCTAAGATTTCTGTGACTTTTAGAACCTTTAGAGACTGGGTTTTCAGATTTGATCTTTAACTCCTTTCAGATGTGTGGGCGTGCATATTCTGGGGTCTTTTTTTTTTTTTTTTTTTTTGTAAACAGGTCAGCGATGTCTTTTCCTCTAGATTTTGGGACTGTGTCTCAGATTAGCCTGTTGTGTATGGAGGGGGAATGAGGTATCTGATTCTGGGGTCTGTTGGTCTCTAGGTCTGGGGTCTGCATCTTCAAGAGTTTGCTCTCCAGTATGTTTGAGTCAGGGGTCTCTCTCACTGTCTCTTTCTCTCTCTGGGTCCCACTGGGTAGGGGTGGGGGCTGCAGAGTCTCTCCCTCCTCCTCCTCCTCCAGCTCTCTTCTCTCTCGCTCGCTTCCCCCGCCCCCCTCTCTCTCTCTCCCTCTCTCTCTCTCCCTCTCTCTCTCTCTGCTGCCGCTGCTGCCGTTGGCTCTTATTCTCCTCCTCCTCCTCCTCCTCTCTCCTCCTCTCTTCTCCTCTCTGTTCCTCTCTCCTCCTCTCTCCTCCTCCTCCTCCACCACCTCCTCCTCCTTCTCCCCCTTTCTCTCCCCCTCTTTCTCTCTTCTGTTTCTCCCCGGTCCCCCGCCCCCTCCCCCCCCAGGCCTGATGAGCAGGTCTCGAGCGTCCATCCATCGGGGGAGCATCCCCGCGATGTCCTATGCCCCCTTCAGAGGTACGGTGGTGGGGGACAGGGGGAGGGCCAGATTGGGGGAAAGGAGGGGGAGGGGGAGGGGCAGGGGGCGGAGGAGAGCCGGGGCCAGGGAGGGGAGGGAGCGGCTGAAATGGAGGGAGAGGGGAGGGCTGGGAAGGCAGGGGTGGGAGCTTTGGGGAAAGAGAGATTGGAGGCTAGAGGGATAGGGGCAGGTAAGGGACTGAGGGGCCAGGAAACAGGCCTGGAAGGGGGTTGAGGGGAAATTGATGAAGGGGAAAGTGAGAGCCAGAAAGGGGTGGGAAGGTAGAAAAATAGGGTTGGGGGAAGAGCTGCAGAAATAATTTGGGGGTGGGAGCTAAGTGGTGAGGAAAATATCAAGGAAATAGAGGCACAGTGTTAGGAGAGAGGCTAGGAAGGGGGAATGGAAACAGGGGTGAAAAAGAAGCCAAGAAGATAGGGGGAAGACTATGGTAGGGGGCTCAGAGAATGGTAGGGGTGAGGAAAGGAGAGGAGGATGGAGAGAGAGAAGGGGCCAGATGGAGAGAGAGGGTGGCAGTGGGGGGGGGATGGAGGGTCCAGATGGAGGGAAGAGAAGAGAGAGGGAAAGGGTTGGGGGAGGGGAGACCAGGGCAAGGGGAGAGCCAAATTATGTGTGTGTTTGGGTGGGGGGGGGAAGGGGGTGAGAAGATACAAGTAAGATTGAGTAATGGGAGTAGGGGGCAGGTTAGAATCCTGCCCTGGACTCTGACCCTCATTAAAGCCTCTGACACGTGAAATGCAACCCACGGGGGCTGGTCTGCTTCTTCATTTTGCCACCTTTACCCCATCCCCCTACCCCATCCCTTTCCATTCCCCCTCCCTTCTTTGGCTGTCCATCATCTATATCTTTCCCCCTATATGATGTCCGTTCCTTATATGAGTCCCCCTCCTGTCCTTCCCCCGTATTAGTCCCCTCCCTGATGTCCATTCTTTCCCTTCCTCTTTTCTGTCTAGTAGCCCATTTAACACCTATACCACCTCTCTACTCACTGCTAGACCCCCGTGTCTTAGCCTCCCCCTCCACTAAGGCCTTCTCATTTTCTCTATTCCATGTCTGATTGAGCCCTTCTTGTGTACTTCCTTGTCCCTAGCATTTTCCATGCTTCCCTTTCTTTTAGACTCATCTTGTTATTTGTCCCCTGGCCTACCCTCTATCTCCTACTTCACTCCCATCTTATCACCAAAGTCTGTGCCTACTCACTTTCCCTTAATATCCTAGCCTTCATCACCATTCCTCTTGACTTCTCTGTTTTCTGGGTTTTTGGAGATTTGGGGTGCAAAGATATTGAGGTTTTGATGGTTGAACAGTAGCTATAAGGGATCTCTATCCCTTGTGGAACTTCTTGTTCTAGTAAAAAGAATTCCCCCTTCTCAGCCATGTTCTTCTGTCTCCCAGGATCACTGTCATTCTTCCTTAAGTCCAGTGTGTGTGCACATGTGTGTGTGTGTGTGTGTGTGTGTGTCTATGTGTGTTTGTATGTTTACAGAGTTGTTCCTAAACTAAGTTCCCTGGGTCTCTCCCTGTTCCCAGGAGAAAGGTATCCCCCTGAAGTTAAACCTGCTTTCCTCAGCTGCAGATCTGAGTCAACTAGCCTCTTCCACTATGATTATGTATAACAACAGATTTTATCCTCTGGGTATACCAGGTGTCTGAGGGCAGAAGGCCTGTTGCCTGCACTGTCTGTTGTCACACAATCTAGGTATTGCTTATCTTCGTATCTAGAGAATATGAGTTTCTGAGAGTTAAGACTGTGTAAATTTTAACGTATTGTGCATTATAGGTATTTATGTCCTGGGGGTTCATCTCTCACTCTGACCTGCAAGTTGGATAAATGTGACAGACATGATTGTAGACAGAAAGGGGCTGTAATTTTTCCAGAGCTCCTACTCTAAGCAGGGGAATGTTGCTCAAAGATGACTTATTTTGCCATGTTAAATGTCCCACAAAGGTAACAGAATTTGATTTTTATCCCTCAAGACTCTTACTCTGATACCTTAATCCTAATTTCTGTCACTTTGATGTCAACAATCTATGTGCCTTCTCTCTAACTTCCACAGGGTCTGTAACTGTGATGTGTGACCAATGAATTTAAAGGAGAGGTGATTTGCAAGGAAGAAGAGCAGGGCAAAACAGCAAGGATGGGGAAGGGGCATCCTAGGAGCAAATCTGAGCATGAGTGACCCCTGGCCTACTGTTCTCTGTTTCATCTCCAACTCTTAGGGTCATCAGGCCTGGCTTTTGCATTCTTCTCTTCACTCTTTCTCCCTCAAGCTGTTCACTGTGCCTGGGGAGGTTCTTCACTTGTGGAGTTGGCTTCCATCCTGTCAATGGAGAACACAGGGAGGGAGGGTAGGACTGAATCTTCGATGGAATAGGGAAAGAGACCAATTTGATCTCTAGTCATTGAAACCAGATTATATTGCCCACTTTCTTCCATCCTGACACCTCTACAGGTAGATGCTAACAAATGCCATCTTCTCCCTATCACTGAAAGAAACAACTTTCCCCCAAGGACTAGAGGAGGAGGGCACAAGCAAGGGGAGGCCCTGAATCTTATGTCCCTGACACTGTGAACAGGCAAGCCCCTCCCCTACTTCATCTCTTGTAGTTGTTTAGCTTTACAAATCTCATGACCCACCCCCATTCCTTTTCACAGCTGTATAGCTTTCCTCAATCTCTTACTTCCTAGAAGATTGTGGTCCCCTCTTCTAAGTCCATCTTAGGCAGTTTTTTGGATGCTCCTCCTCTTCCCAGACACCTGCCACCAACGTCTATGTGTTTTTTCTTCTGCCAGTTTTGCTGCACCTCCACTTTTTTTATTTTCTCCAAGAGGCTGGAGAACTCCTTTACTTCTCTCTACCTCCAACTGTATTCCCATCATGATATAATTTCCCTCCCAGAGCCACCCCTCTGTACTCTACACAAAGTCTACAGAGCCTCCTGTGATTATGTGATTCCCCTTCTTTCTTTTTCCTCAGATGTAAAGGCTTGTCTTCTGTTCCTCTAAAGTTGCCAAGTGCCTCAACCCTCAGCTGAGATCTCTTGGGGGTACGGTGGGGGGGTGGGATTTCCTCCTTCCACCTTGTGGACTCTTCTTGCCAATTTAGGCCTCTGCTCCTAAACACATAGAGCCTCCCTTACTGTTTCTGTGTGTCTCTGTCCCCCAGATGTACGGGGACCCCCTATGCACCGAACCCAATACGTTCATTCCCCGTATGATCGTCCTGGTTGGAACCCTCGGTTCTGCATCATCTCGGGGAACCAGCTGCTCATGCTGGATGAGGATGAGGTGAGCAGGGTGAAGAGGTTGGGGAAAGATCACTGGGTAGTGTGGGAGCCCTCATTAGTTAAAGGGGAAAGAGATGCAAAACAGGTAGAAGCATTTGCAAGTGGAGGAAGGTTGCTGTTGAGGTTTGGGTTGGAGTATGATAAAAGGGACAGTCATTCTTTTACCTTGGCCAGAGGATCTTTGAGAATCATTGACAATGTTGGGGAGATGTGATCCTGAAGATTTTGAGATGCCTCCCATTTCCATCCATCTGTATAGTGGGATAAGTTAGAATGGGGAAGGGAAATTAAAGAGCTGGGAGAAATAGACAGGCCTTCCCTCCAAAGTGAGCCTAGGACCCCTGACCTCTTGCACTGAGCAAGAGCCATCACACATCACTCTTATTCTTTCCTCATCATGAGAGTGCAGAGAGGGATCCAGAGTACAGGGTAAGTAGGAGAGTGGGTTGGAGGGTACTAGGAGAGGTGACAGAGGTACCTGGATCTGGGCGTGGCTAGGGATGAAGACTTCAGGTGCATGAATGGGTTTAGAGAGACAGGAGAGCTGTCCCTGGAACTGGTTGGACATCAGGAAGGAATATAATTATGCAGGGAGATGATGCCTGTGGAGGAGGAGAACTGGGAATATGGGGAATTGGCTAAAAGAGTAGGACTGAGGTAGGGGCAGGAACTGGTGAAGCACATAAAATAAGACTGGGGAGCCGGGCACTGGCGTGGCTCATGCCAGTAATTGTAGCTACTCAGGAGGCTGAGATCTGAGCATCATGGTTCAAATCCAGCCCAGGCAGGACAGGCCGTGAGTCTCTTATCTCCAAATAACTATGAGACAACCAGAAGTGGTGGTGTGGCTCAAAGCGGTAGAGTGCTAGCCTTGAGCAAAATGACCTTAGAGACAATATCTAGTCCCTGAGTTCAAGCCCCATGACCACCACCAACAAAAAAAGACTGGGGAGTCTGGCGTGACCATGTAAGATTTTAGAGCTTGGAGGTTCTAAAGTGGGAGTAGAGTCAGCAGTATCAGGTCCATCAGAGGAAATAATATGCACCTGTGAAGGGTGGATGCTCTCCAGTGTGATTCAGGTATTGAGGATGAATTCTAGAGAATGGTAGGGTATACTGAAAGCCCAGGAAAGTGGGGGGAGATGTGCCAGAAGGCTATTGGGGAATAGTGTGGTAAGGGAGGCAGGGCTTGACTTGGAGTAAGGACTCCTTAGACTGTAAAGGGTCCTGGGGGTGGGGATGGGGAGGTGGAGTGGTGGTAGGGTGAAGAGATGGCTGGGTCAAGGGCTTCCAAACCACAGAGTAGTAGTTGTGTAGTGGAGGTCATGGCGACTGAGGAGTCTTAAGCTGTAGGCACTGGAAGGCATTTCAGTGATTCACTCGGGGTCATCAGCCTTGAGCAGGGATTTGGAGTCTACAGGACAAACTGGGGAAATCTGGAGACTGCTGTAAGGACAGTAGGTAGGGGTCCCATGCAGAAAGAACGACAGAGAGGGGGACAGAGAGGACCCAGTGCACAGTCAGCAGAGGGACAACATTAATGGCCAGTCTGCAGTAGGAAGGTGGGGGAGCAGAGGGGATGGCACTGAGATAATGAGCTGTATGTAGAGCCCCAGGGAATTGTTCAGTGGATGCCTTGAGGGGTAGGGGCTGGTGGCTGGCATGTGGGTGTGTGTGTGTAGGGGGGGTCCTTAGATACTGTGGCTCCTGGTAGGGGTGGAGATTGGGAAGAAGATGCCCTGGGGGAGTTGGAGGTGAGGAAGAAAGGAAAGGTAATGACTGAGGGAAGAAGGGAACTGCAGTGTGGGTGGGAGGTGATGGAAGGAGATGAAAGGGTGGGGGGAGGTGACCAGGCCCTCTAGGGGGAGGGGAGGTTGGGTCCCAGTCTGGCCGCAAGCCGGGGCCGTGGGAGGGAGACAAGCTGTGGATCCTGATTATAAATGCAGCTTCTGCTACCCCCGTGACAGGCTCGAGGGAGAGAAGGGGGTTAGGGAGGTGGGAGGTTGGGAGGAAAATGGGGAGAATGGACGAACTGAAGGTCAAGGGGAAAGTGCATTCTGCAGGTAGCTAACTCCTGAGGACTTCTGCGGGAAGCGCTGAAATAGGGTTTGGGAGAATTCTCTTAGGCAGTTTCCAAAGAAATGGCAGGAGAAAAGAAGTGGATGAGACGGTGGGGTGGGGGGTAGGGGGTTGGGGTGGGAAGCTGGAGAAGGAGAAGGGAGGAGAAGGGAGAGGAGGCAAAGAGAAATCTCCCCACCCAGAGACACCTGAAGAGTGGGCAGGGGCAGGAGGTGGCAGGCTGGGTGGAATGGGGCCCGCATTCTGTGGAGGGTTGTGGGGGAGGGGGGAGAGGAGGGACGACACGGGCCAGTGAGGTCTGACCCCCCCCCCCGCATCCCCTAGATACACCCCCTTCTGATCCGGGACCGGAGGAGCGAGTCCAGCCGCAACAAACTGCTGAGACGCACGGTCTCCGTGCCAGTGGAGGGGCGGCCCCACGGCGAGCATGGTACGGCGGCCGAGTAGGCTCTCGTGCCCCGGACAGTGGCGGGGACAGGGCTGGAGGTGGACGGGGGAAGGCCGGGCGGGGGTGGGGGGGGCGGGAGGGGGCGGAGGCAGAGTCTCCGCCTCCTCCCGGAGAGGCGGCGCCCACCCAGTCGGAGCTGCGGGGCGGGACCGTGGCTGTGCCTGAGGCCCCAGCGCGTCCTTGCTCTGCTGCGCTCCCATTTTCCTCTCCAGCAGCGAAGTTTGACTGTTTTCCCGGTGCTTGTAAAAATAGTCTCCTTAGATCTTCAGCTTTCTGTTAAGCGTGCCTGCCCCTGGCCCTCCCGTCCATTGGTCTGGGATCTTGGAGAGGATGACCTACTTCCTGCCCTCCCTCCAGACCTCTGTCCCACCCCCCCACCCTCATGCTCTGAATTCTTCTTCTAGACCTTCAGGCCGGTGGCCCCTCCCTCTCTTCTTATCCCCCCCCCCCGCCCTTTTCCCCCCTCTTCTCATCAACTGCTTCTATTTTCTGCAGTTGAATCGCCCCCTTTTTCTTTTTCACTTCCCCGATTTCTCTTTATTTTCAAGGTACCCTTTCTTGATTTCCCAGTGCCTTCCCCTCTGTTCCCAGCAAACTCCCATCAGACCCCATTTCATCTCCTTTCTGTCTGTCTGTACAGCTATCTCAGTCTGTCTCTCCAACTCTCTCCCTCTCTCCATCTGTCTCTTCCTCTCCCTCCCCCTTTCTACCCCCACCCCCCTCTTTAGTCATTTAAAAAAAGATTTTTGTCTTCCTGAGAAGTTCGCTTAAAAGGTTTCCATGGGAACAGTGAGGGGAGATGAAGGCAGAGAACAGAGATCTGCAGCCAAGGTGCAGAGAGACGCCCTCAGGCCCCGGAAACCCCCTCGCCACTGCCCCCTTCTTCTGAATTTCCCTCCCAGGACCCTAGATTAGGTCCTCCATCTCTCCAAGCCCCAAGTGATCCCTTTCTCCCACCAGTTTCCCCTCTCCCCATGGATCCAGGCTTTCTAGTGGCTTCCTTAGACAGTCAGTGGCTTGTCCCTATCCCTTGGCTCCCTCTAGGTAATCCAGGGTTCACTGCCCCAGGGGCCAGCTCTGGGACCTCGTGTCACTGTCATGGAAACCTCTGACCATGGGGGGTGGCGGGTAGGTAGCATATCTCTTGTGAGGCAAAGCCAGGCGGTGGTGCACTGTGTGTAGAGAGTATGTGTGATGTCTGTCAAATCCGAGCATTGGTGTGCATGGATGTATGTCATGTCCCTGTCTGGTGCTTGTGTGTGGACCTTTGTGCCCAGGCCAGAATGGCACCAGCTGGCAGAGCGCTGGTTTATCATGTGCCCTGTGGTTGACCACTCTGCCCACATGTTCTCCATCTTTCTCCTTACCCTGAGTCCTCAGAGTCTAGGGGGTCTGTTGCAGGGGTCTATGGGTCTTGTGTTTTGGGGGTGGGGGCACAGGTATGTTTGGAGTCGAGATGGTATGTGGACATTGCTGTGTTGGGGTCCTGTAGAGGACAGAAGGGGCTCCCGGAGCATGCATCTAAATGTACATATATGCATTTATACCTATATACATGCATATATGCATATATATGGGGCAGGGTTTCGTCCGAGTTGATAGCTGGTGAACGTTTGCGGTCTTGAGCGCGAAGTGGACCGTGTAGAGGACATGGCCAGTGTGCAGTGGTCACGGGGTCGTCGGGACCCTTGGGGGCTCTGATCTGCGAAGGTGTTTGCCTGCCGAGGCTGTGGGCTTTCCAGACGGGAGAGGTCGCAGGACCTTTGAGGGGCATTGGAATCGGGGCTCCTCCTTTGCTGGGTGGAGCCGCAACCCCCAGCCCTCGCGGGGCTTTTTTTATTTTATTCCATTGTATTTGTTTATTGGTGAGGAGAGGGTCCTGCTCAGAGACGATGGTGGAAGGACCAGTTGGTTTTGGGGGTCCCCATGTCCCCCTCCCCCGTCTTTCTCGTGCTGTCTCTGGGCGACGGGGCTCGTGACAGAGGCGGCCACGGCAGCAGCGGTCGCCTAGCAACGGCGGCGGGGCCCGGGCAACGGCGGCAGCGGCGGGAGCGGCGGTGGAGGGAGCCGTTCCCGCGGCCGTCACCGCGCGGCCGTCCGGCCGTCCCGGGCCCCGCCGCCGCCCCCACCGCGTCGGGCGGCGCGGTTCGCGCCGCCCCCTCTCCCTCCGCACCCCGCCCCTCCCCCGCGCAGGGGCGGGGCCCTTCCCCCACCGGGGACACCCTCGACCCCCCCGGGGGGCGGTGCGAGGTAAGGGCGGGGCCTGGCGGGCGGGGGGGGGCGCCGCGCGCGCGTGGGGCGGGGGCGCGCGTGTGCGGGGGCGCGGGTGGGGGGGTGGGGAGGCCGCGGCGGCGGCGGCGGCGGCGGCAGCTGCTCCCTCCGCATGTTCTCGCTGCATCTTCCGAGTGGGGGGAGTTATGGTAACCGGAGGGGGGGCCGCGGAGGTGGGGGGGGTCGGCACGGCCTCGTGGGGGCAGGTTTGTGAGCGCGCGGGGGCGGCGCCGGCTTGTGGGGGTCCTGGAGCCCTGGCTGCAAGGGGCGCCCCTGAGTGTGTGTGTGTGTGTGTGTGTGTGTGTGTGTGTCCGTGTCCGCGCGTGCGCGCGCGCGCTTATGTGTTCGCGTCCACGCTCCTGTCCCCCATGTGTGTTGGTGCCATGTGCACACGGGGCCCAGCTCCTCGTGCCCACTTGTGCAGTCAGTCGCGTGCAAGCCTGTCCGGTCTCATCCTGCCTCTGCCGGTTTCCTGCCTGAGGGTCTTTTGGGCCAGCACTGCCTTGTCACCTCTGACCCTGAACATGCATGTCCCTGGTGGAGGCTGGCCTCCGATTAGCCTCGTGTGTGTAGGAATGTGTGGCTGGCTGCATGAGCAGAATTTTCCGTGTCCCTGGTGGCAGGTGTGTGTCTTTGCATGTGTTCCTGCATTTGCCCTAGTATCTGTGTCAATCCCAGCACTGGTGTCCAGGGCGTGTCTGGGTGTGGGTGGTGTGTGAGTGGTGGTGGGGAGGAGAAAGTGTGAGTGTGTGTACCTTGGAATCTTATGGTGCATGAAAGAAACACCTTTGGACTAGGCAGGTGTGAACCCCTCCCTGGTCCCAGAGTGGGAACAGAGAAGCTCAAAAAGAAGAGTGGGGTAAAGAAGAAAAGTGGGGAGAACAGGGCAGAGGAGGAATGAGAAAGGCTTCCAGAGACTCAGGGAGAAAGAATTGCTGGAGAATGGGGATGTGAGAGAGAGCTGAGCCAGACTTAGAAGAGAGGAGAGGATAGGCTTAAGATGGGGAACTGGGAGGCAGGGAGACGAGACAGTTGGGCCTTTCTGTAAAGTGTTCTCTAAGAAGGTGGGGAGATGCACGAGGCCTTGTAGAATTAGTTGGAATCTGGAGGCTACCCAGGCATAGGGGCTGGCTCAGACCTGTCAGAGGAGAGATGGTAGAGCTCTGCTCCCTTTCCATCCCTATTCTTCATCCTCTGGCAACCTTTCTCCCCTGGCTCTCCTTGAGAGCTGCCAGCTGGGCATGGAGAAGAAAGGCAAAAGAGAAGGTTAGGGATTTGGGGGATTGGAACGCAGGGGGGAGATTCTGTGGGTGATGACAAGATTAGAGACATTGGAGAGGCAGGAGTCCAAGTCCTTGCTGTGTGTGTGTGTGAGAGAGAGAGAGTGCAATTGTATGTGTATACAGGGTGTGTACATGTGTGGGTGTATGCACAATGCCTGTGTTACGGGTATGTGTAGGTGGCTGTTATGCATGTGCATGCGTGTATACATCGTGCGGATGGGACACAGAGACCCAGCATTGCAGTCAAAGCTTTTCAGGTTTGTTTTGTGTGTGTGCATGGCTATGTGTGCTGTGTTATTAGTTTTGTGTGTGTGCATGGCTGTGTGTGCTGTGTTATTAGTGCATGCAACACTCATAACAGGATGTCTTGTTTTTTCATTACTCTGCACCCCCCACACACTTTTTCTCTTGTTTCTGCTATTCTTTGCTGCAGTGAGAGTCTTTGTAAGCATATGTGTATGTGGCCTATGTACCTGCGACTTATGTGTGAGTTCATAGATCTTAGCTCCTGGTAATAGGTATAAGGTATATTCCAAGAACCAAGCAAACCAATTAGCAATTTCTTTTCCCCATGTTAATCCTTTCATTCCAGAGCAGAATTTTAGTAGATTTAAAGTTGGATTTTATTACCCTTTATTAGAGATGCTGTATGTGTGTGATGCTAATGGCTGAGCAAGGTTCCCTGAAATGACAGTGAGGCAGCCATACTTGAGAAATGCAGAGAAATGGACTGGAAAGAAGTGCTGGGCCCTTGTATGCATTGCTTACCGTATAGCAGAAGGATCAATGAAACACATCTGCTCTTCCCTCTCCCCCCCCCACCCCGACCCCCAGCAATCTCAATGCAGGTGTTAGAGTTAGGGAAGAACTAGGGAGAAAACGGGGACTGTCCTGTGAGAGAACCCATGTGTTAGTACTTTTCATGGGACTGGAGGGTGTTTGTACTTTCAGGACACAGGGATTCCTTTATGTGGTTGAGATTATGGTCTGGAGATTGTGCAGGGATTGGACATGGTATATTCAAGGCTGTGTCTGAGGAGTTAAACTTGTATTCCCTTGTTTGGGGACTTGAGTTGTCCTAGAGTTTACATGTTAATGTCTGTGGTGTGCTGTCCACATGATGGCCCAAAGGATTTGGGCCATAAAACCCACGCCAGTAGCTCTCATGTAGGTGTCAGACTTCAAGTATGTACTCCTTTGTTGCAGTGGTCACATATGTCTAAGCATGTGGGGATGCATGGGGCTCAGGGTCTTAGAATGTGAATTCCTGTTAACCCTATGTTCACAGTTGTCTGTATGTCTCTGGAGCACATAGATCCCTATTTATTTTAGTATTGTGGCTCTAATATACATGCACCCCTCACAGCTCAATGTTTCTGTGCTTTCTACAAGTGCTCCTGAGAGACTGAAAGAGTTCTTGTGTCATGGCATCCAGATTTTGTGTGTAAACCAGGGTTTGCAGGTCAAAGGAAGAAGAGGACTGACTGTAAGGCAATTTGCAATTCTGGAAGCAGTGAAAAATGTAACATGGTCCTCCCTCATTCTGTTTAGGAACCTAGAGGGTTAACAGGCAGCTCTTCCGGTCTTGCCCCCCCCCCCCAGCCTGTAGCTTCTTGTTGCTGTGGAGATAGTGGCCCCGCCCCTGATGCAGCACCTGCCCCCCCATTGGCTGCAGTGGTGACTGTGGGGCTGAGGGGGGAGCCCAGGCCTGGGCAGCCATTCTGGAGCTGGAGCCGGAGCTTGGCATCCCCTCACTTTGATTCTCCTCCAGCCAGCCCCTCGGCCCCTATAAATTCCCTGGCAGCAGAGCCTCAGCTTCCCTCTTCCGAGAGCTGCCATCCTTCTAGACTCTTAGCTGGCTGAGCTTCATCCGCATTCATCTCCCCTCCTCCTCTGCTACCTTTATTTGGGAGTCCCCAGAACCCTGACTGCCGGCTCTGCCCACTCCCCGGCATTCTTTTCTTTCTCCTTCTTCCCCTTCCCTCTGGGTCCCTGCCACTGCAGTGCACGTGGAACTGGCTTTTTCTCCATTGCCCCATCTGCCCCTTCCTTGGGTTTTCTGTCCACAGGCTTCTCCCCCTACCACTCCTCACAGGTCCTTTTGGAGACTTCCCCCTCCAGTCCAGGGAGGGGGTCATGAGAGGCAGCCCTGGCCTTCCCCATAGTCAGGGGTCCTGGGAGGTGGGGGGCAAATGGGGGATGTCCCCACTGGGAGAAGAGGAAAGACTGCCCACAGGCAATGACCTTTAACCCATCTTGATCTCCCAGCTAGTCCCTCCTGGGGGGATGGGCAGCAGGGACTTAGCCTCCCTGGGTCTTCTGCTAGCCTCCATTACTGGGGTTTTACTGATCCTTTTGGCCATGTCACCTTGCTGACTGGACCCCAGTCATGGGCTTACGGCCACCCACCCCATCCCCCTCAGGGGGCTCTGGCTCTGGTTCCTTGCCCCCTCCTTCCCACCGCCAGCCTCTCCGTCGCCGCTGCTCTTCCTGCTGTTTTCCAGGGGGTAGGTGAGGCCAGAGCTGAGGGGCTGAGGGAGGGAGGGGAGTGGGTTGGGGTCAGGGTGGCGAACAGCCCTTCCCCTAGGACCCCTCCCCAACTTTTCCTTGGATCCTTTCCCCCCCTCCAGAATACCACTTGGGTCGCTCGAGGAGGAAGAGTGTCCCAGGGGGGAAGCAGTACAGCATGGAGGCCGCCCCCGCTGCACCCTTCCGGCCCTCGGTGAGTGAATGGAAGTGCTGCCAGATGTAGCTCAGCTGGGCCTCCTCCCCTCCAGCCCCAGCTGGAGTCTAAGGATTCTGAAAAAGGGGGCAGGCAGGAGGGAGAGGGAGAAGGAGAGGGAGAGAGAGAAAGAGAGAGAGAGAGAGAGAGAGAGAGTCCCTGCACCTCTTTGGTTTCCCCCCTCTTGGCTCTGCCCCCTGCTTCTCGGACCAGCCCTCCCACCTTCTCCAAGCTGGTGTGTGTTTGTGTATTTGCTTTCACCACACGGCAGGCACGCACCCGTGGGAGCAAAGAAGACAAACTGGTATCAGGGCTCCTATCCCTCTTTCCTTGCCACTAGAGACTTTCCTGTCTTCCATCCCACTACCTTCCAAGGACTCTACTAGAAGAGGATGAGTAGGTAGAGAGCTGGTCCTACCCCAACCCACCCCTATTCCCATTTCCTCCCCAGCAAGGCTTCCTGAGCCGGCGGCTAAAAAGCTCCATCAAACGCACCAAGTCACAACCCAAACTTGACCGGACCAGCAGCTTTCGCCAGATCCTGCCTCGCTTCCGAAGTGCTGACCATGACAGGTACAGGGGCTGCAGCATGTGGGATAAAGATACTTGTGATATAGGGGTTCTGGGGCACAGGGTGGGGGAGAGGGGCAAGAGAAGACTACCTGAATACAAAGGCTGAAAAGCTTAGATTGGTTGAGGGATGTCATGGATGGTCAGGAACAGGCCAGAGGGAGGACAGAGAGGAGCCAGGCTAGGCTTTGAGCATCAGTAGGGTGCAGAGAGAGGACCCATAGGGATAAGAAAGGGGGTGAAGGTGAAGTGAAGGAGGGTGCCTCAGGCTAACAGAAGATAGGCTCTAGCCCAGGATCTAGGGACATGTACAGAGGGACAGAAAGAAGTGACAAAGCCAGCCTAGAAAAGGAATCTAAGGATGGGAGGGGGGAAAGGTGTGAGGGAAGGGGCCAGCAGGTTGGAGTGGGGGCAAGGGTCATGTTAGCAGGGAAAGTCTAGGGCTCAGGGGCCTCATCAATGGAAGGGGGAAGGGACAGTGAAGAGGAAAACTGGGGAGGGTAGGCTAGGACAGGTGTGCAGGGTGACAGAATGAGGAGCAGAGGTTGGGAGGGGTGAATTTGGCTCGGAGAAGCACCAGTCCAAGGGCCACTGCCCTGAGGCTGAACTTCAGACCTCTCGCTGTGCTGTCTGCCTCTGTTATCTCCTTCTTGCGGTCACTCTCTGGGTTTCCCCCATCCAGTCACTTCCCTGGGGAGAACCCTGTCCATTTCCCACTCCCCACCCCTTTCACGGCTAGTTGTCCCTGGAATTGGGCAGGTAGGGGTTAGGGATAAGGTGAATCACACCTTTCCCTGCCCCCCCCACCCATGTCACCAGAGCTGGATTTGGGACCAGCAGGGGGTGAGGGCATGGTATTCCTGGCCGCGGGGGTGGGGGGCCGGGGGAGCGTGGCGCTGACGGCAGCCAGTGCCTGTGATGACGGGGCTGCTATAAATAACTTCATGGAGGCTCCCACACCCAAGCTCCCCCTCCTGCTTCCCGACTGCTCTCCACTCTTCATCCCCTACCCATCTCCACACGCTTGTTCTGCTATCCCCCCCCCCCATTCTGTTCCCCCAGCTCCATTTACCTTCTGCTCCTCCGCAGTGCTGTGTGCATGTCGGCTCTCATCTCTGTCCTGTCCATCTCTCTCTATTGGCCCCTCCTTTGCTTCTTTTCACTCTGTCTTGCTGCACATGCCTTTTCTCCCCTTAGTCTTTGCCCTTCCTCTCCTTCTTCCTCCGTTCCCATCTCCAATCTCTGACCTTCAGTCTGCCCCTTTCTTCCCATGGCTTTCTTTTCTTTCTTCCATGTCTTTCCTCATTCTCTCATTCTCTGCTAAAATTTATCTTCTTACCTTACTCATTCATTCATCCATCCATCCATCCATTCATTTTTTTCTATCATGAAATGTTGGTACTGTGTGTCAGGTCCAGGCAGACCATATCATATCTTCTGTATTACTCCAGTTTGTTTCCATTTTTACCTTATATTGAGTCTCTGGTTTTCTGGGGTCAACTAGAGGCCCTACTTAGTCTAGGCCCTTTCTTTTTTTTTTTTTTTTTTTTTCATTTCGTTTTATTCTTCCTACACCCTCCCTCCTTCTTTTTCTGCATTGCCCAATTCTGAATTGATGTATTTCTGGGTGTCCCTAGTCCTTTCAACTCCTTAGTGAGGGTAGGGGTGTTCCAGGTTTCTCTCATGCCCCCGTGACCTTTTCCAGAGGAGGCTGGGTTTTCTTTCTGTGAGTTCGAGTCTGTGTATGGAGGGGTTCAGGAGGTCTTCTCTGCAAGTCTGCACTCCAGAGCCATGTGATGAGGCAGGGCTCTTGAGTGTGTAGGGAGAGTCGTGTTCCTGATCCTCTCCTCAAACTCCCCACCTGCCAGGGCCCGGCTGATGCAAAGCTTTAAGGAGTCTCACTCCCATGAATCCCTGCTGAGTCCAAGCAGTGCAGCTGAAGCCTTGGAGCTTAACTTGGATGAAGATTCTATTATCAAGCCAGTGCACAGCTCTATTCTGGGCCAGGAGTTCTGTTTTGAGGTACTTACTGGGTCTATCCTAGCCTCTGGGCTAGGATAGGCCTGGGAGGAAGTAATGGTGGGAGCCACCTCTGCTCTGGAGCTTGAGCTCTTAATTCTACACCCCTTTCTAGGTGACAACATCATCTGGAACAAAATGCTTTGCCTGTCGGTCTGCAGCTGAGAGGGACAAATGGATCGAGAATCTACAACGCGCAGTAAAACCCAACAAGGTATTGGAGAGTAAGGAGACATGGATAGTATGTCTAGGACAAAAGACAAGCCACAAAAGGAGGCTGGAGGTCTAATTGGCTAAAGGAAAGGGTTTTCATTCTTTTTTTTTTTTAATTGAGGATTGGACCCTGAGGGCCTTATACATGCTGGGCAAACTCTATCACATGTGCCATTCCCCTAGCCCTTTGATTTTTATTTTGCATTTGGGGACAGGGTCTCTCCACCTTTGCTGTTTCTGGGCTCAAACTTGTGATCTACCTGCCTCTCATCAGCTGGGATTGATTACAGGTGTGCCACTGTCCTTGAATCCCTTTTTTTTTGTTGTTTTTTTTTGGTGGGTCGTGGGGCCTGAACTCTGGGCCTGAGCTCTGTCCCTCAGCTCTTCAGCTCAAGGCTAGCACTCTACCACTTGAGCCACAGCACCACTTCCAGCTTTTTCTGCTTATGTGGTGCTGAGGAATCGAACCCAGGGCCTCATGCATGCCAGGCAAGCACTGTACCACTGAGTGACCTTCCTAGCCCTTCTTTTCCTATCCAGACTGCTACCCGACCTCAGGATGTTTACCTCCTATAGGAATCCTAAGTGACTGGGCTCTGATTTGTCAGCTGTGATCCACCTTTTTTGCAGGCGGTAATGCCTCATTAACATCAGACAGGTGGTCGCCCAGCTCCCACTTGCACTGTTTTTTTTGGGATCCACAAAATTCAGCTGGTCAAGTCTTCGTACCCTACTTAGTTTCCTCTTTGTAAAATGGGTGGGAAGGGAGTTGGACTGGATGACCTCTCAGGTCCCTTTGGCACAAACATTCTACAAATCTGTGGCCTTCCTAAGACTTTTATTTCCCAGGAGAAATGCCTTCAGTTTTGTCAGCTAGTCTCCCTCACTCAGTTTCTAGCAAGCTCACTCACAGTCCTAATCTCCCTCCTCTGGGAGGGGGGCAGGAGGGGATTCTTATTTTTCAAATGGTAGTCTATTTGGTCAGTGCTAAGGTTTGAATTCAGGCTCTTGTGCTTGCTAGGCAAATGTTCTACCATTTGAGTTACACTTGCAACCTTAATGCCCTTCCTAAGAATGTTTTTGTGAATTTTGGGTTTTTTTGGGGGGGGGATCAGTACTGGGGCTTGAATTCAGGATAAGCAAACACTTTACCACCTGAGCCACAGTTTCTTTCTTAAAAAATTCTACCTAAGTAAGGTGAGTCACACCTGTAGTCCTAGATAACTGGGAGACTGAGCTTAGGAAGATTGAGGTTCAAGGCCACCCCGGCCAGAAAGTTCAAGAGATCTCAACTAATAAAATGTTAGATGTAATGAAACACACCTGGAAGTGTTCCAAGCTGGCCCAGGCAAAAAGAGTGAGGATCATATAAAAATGGGGAAAAATAATGAAAACATAAAGGACTAGGAGCATGGCTCAAATGGTAAGAGTACCTGCTGAGCAAGCAAAAGGCCCTGTCTGCCTCCCCAGTAAAAAATTCTACCTAAGCTGAGTGCCAGTGGCTCATGCCTGTAATACTAGCAGCTTGGGAAGCTTGAGATCTGAGGATTGTGGTTCAGAGCCAGCCTGGGCAGGAAAGTCTATGAAACTTTTTTTTTGGGGGGGGTGGGGGTGAGGGAGTCGGTAATGGGGCTTGAATTCAGAGCCTGAATTCTGTCCCTGAGCCTAGTGATCTACTACTTCTGCACCACTTCTGGTTTTCTGGTGGTTAATTGGAGACAAAAGAGTCTCACAGGCTTTCCTGCCCAGGCTGGTTTTGAACTGTGATCCTCAGATCTCAGCCTCCCGAGTAGCTAGGATTATAGGTATGAGCCATTGGCGCCCAGCTTCCATGAAACTCTTACCTCCAGTTAACCACCAAAAAGGCCAGAGGGGAGCTGTGGCTCAAGGAGAGTCCTTTACCTCTCCCAGCAATCCTTGGACATCTTTGGTGCAGGGGTGAGGAATGACTGGGTGGGCTGTAGGTCATATGAAGCCCTTCAAATCATCTGGCACATGACAGGACAAACAAGTACATTTCTTGACAGCTTCCCAAAGTTTGTTTTCCTGTACTGATAATTTTAAGTGGCCCACAAATGATGTTATAATATCTAAATGACTTTTGACAGAAAAAAGGTTCCCTGCCCCTGGATAGCTAGATCCATCTAGTTTTTTGCCTCCTACATGGTAAGCTTTCTTCTGTACATCTCTATCTCCAGATCGCCCTCTCCATATAATAAAGCCATTAGCCACTGGACTAAGGGTACACCCCAATCCAGTACGCCCTCATCTTTATTTGATTGCCTCTGCAAGGATCTTATTTATGAATGAGGTCACATTCACAGGTTCTGGATGGACATAAATTGGGGAAGGGGGGAGAAACTGTTCAACCCAGTTTCTCAGCCTTAGGATGGCTCTCTCCATCCCACTTTCTCACTGTCTCTCCTCTTTTGGTCTCTCTGTCTTTCTGTCCCTTTTTCTTTTATCCATCCTAACACCTCCCCATGCCAGGACAACAGCCGCCGGGTAGATAATGTGCTGAAACTATGGATCATAGAGGCCCGAGAACTGCCCCCCAAGAAGCGCTACTACTGTGAGCTCTGCCTGGATGACATGCTATATGCACGCACCACCTCCAAGCCTCGCTCAGCCTCGGGGGACACCGTCTTCTGGGGCGAGCACTTTGAGTTTAACAACCTGCCGGCTGTCCGTGCCCTGCGGCTGCATCTATATCGTGACTCAGACAAAAAGCGCAAGAAGGACAAGGCGGGCTATGTGGGCCTGGTGACTGTGCCAGTGGCCACCCTGGCTGGGCGCCACTTCACAGAGCAGTGGTACCCTGTGACCCTACCAACAGGCAGTGGGGGATCTGGGGGCATGGGGTCAGGAGGGGGAGGGGGTTCCGGGAGTGGCTCAGGGGGCAAGGGTAAAGGAGGTTGTCCGGCGGTGAGGCTGAAGGCACGTTACCAGACAATGAGCATCCTGCCCATGGAGTTGTATAAAGAGTTTGCAGAGTATGTCACCAACCATTATCGGATGCTGTGTGCAGTATTAGAGCCCGCCCTGAATGTCAAGGGCAAGGAAGAGGTTGCCAGTGCACTGGTTCATATCCTGCAGAGTACAGGCAAGGCCAAGGTGGGTACTGTGCCTTCAGGGAAAAGTGGCTTGGGAGTCAGCAGTGATGCGGGGGACAAGGAGGACTGGACTGACTCTTGGGTTTTTCTGGGCCCCAGGACTTCCTTTCAGACATGGCCATGTCAGAGGTAGACCGGTTCATGGAACGAGAGCACCTCATATTCCGCGAGAACACGCTCGCCACTAAAGCCATAGAAGAGTATATGAGACTGATTGGTCAGAAATACCTCAAGGATGCCATTGGTATGGCCCACCTCCAGGCCCCTTCCCAAACCCACCAGATACCTTTCCCAACTTCAGACGCAGATTCCCCACTCCTCGTGTTACCCTCAGTCACAGGATCCTAGTCTCCAACCGCTTGACTTTGCCATTCTCCAAGCCAGGGACCCTTGTCCCTGCCCTTGGAGAGTGTGACTACTCCCTGTTGTGTCCCCACCCCCCAGGGGAGTTCATCCGTGCGCTGTATGAATCCGAGGAGAACTGCGAAGTAGATCCCATCAAATGTACCGCATCCAGTTTGGCAGAGCACCAGGCCAACCTGCGAATGTGCTGTGAGTTGGCCTTGTGCAAGGTGGTCAACTCCCATTGGTGAGACTGGGAACGCTGGGCTGGGGGGTTGGGGCAATTGTGTGTTCATCTGTTCATCCATCTGTCCATCCTCCAAGAGGACTGAGCACCAGTTATGGGCAAAGCATTATTCTGGGTGCTGTAGAGCAGACAGGTGCATAGGCCTGGTCCCTGCTCTCTCAGAGGAGCCTACACCAGAACGAGTAGGGACAATTGAGATGCACAACAAGGGAAAGAACCACTACTATGTTAAGTGCTGAAGGAGGGTCCTCTGTGCAATGCCAAATCTGCAAAGGCAGGGCTTTGAGATAAGGAAGAGGTGCCTGGGACTAGGTTTTTAGCACTGGGTTTGCTTACGGTGGGCAGAGAGATTTCTGAAAACCGTGGGACAGGCACATAGATGAGGGTAAGAAGACCCAGGAGCTTGCAGGGAGTGACAACTAAAAGAGGCTTAGTGGAGTATGTGGTTCATAATGGATGTGGAATGGGAGATGTGTGGACAGAGAATTAGTTAGAATCTGGAAGGTTCTGGAGTCTCTTTTGTAGGCCAAGAGATGTGACTAAAGGTGTTGGGTACCAGGAAAAAGCAGGATTGAGAAAATTAATCCATCAGTAGAGGTAGCTGGTGGGTGATCAAAATTAGAGAGTAGGGAGAATGAAGTCCAGGCTGTTGGGGGCTGTGATTAATAGGTCAGGCATAAATATCATATCTTGAGTAAAGATGGTGACAGGAAACATAGAAGGAGGCTGTTGCAAGGACCAGCTGAGAGATGGGTGGGGAGCTTTCAGTGGATTGGAAAGGAGGGGGCCACGTCTGTGGGGAGTCAGAGATGACTCAAGAGGCCATGAGGCTGGTGGTTGGGAGACCGGTGGCCTCATTGACAGAACCAGGAAAGTCAGGAGGAGGAGCCAGTTGGAGGTGTGGGGGCGATGGTGAGCTCCTTTTTACACTAGTCAAGTTTAAGGTGTCAGTGGGACATTGAAGTGGTACTGGGGGCGGGGAAGAGTAAGCTCTGAGCCATTCCAGGGACTGGGGATCATGCCTGGGGCACATCCATCCCCATTTCCCTGGAATCCAGAAGAGTTGGGGGGTCCGAGCTCCCTGTATCTCAAGTGACCCTCCATCTCTCTCCCATCTCTGTCTCTCCCTGGTGTCTGTTTTTCTTCTCCTCCTCTCCTTGTCTTTCTCACCCACCCCTCTGTCACTCTCCCACGTGTCTCTTTCCCCTCACCTTTCCCCCTCCATTTCTCTCTCCAGAATCTGTCTGTCCCCTCTACCATGGTCCTCTGCTTCCAGCAGCCTTGCCTCTTCCTCCTGCGGTCTCTTTCTCCCTGTCTCTCCCACCTCTGTCTCCACACCCTCACCTCCTGCCACCCCCTCAGCATGTTCCCTGGAAGCTGAGGGTCTCTGGGGCTCAGTCCCGGTCTCTCTCTTTCTCTTTCTCTCTCTCTGTCTCCCCATCCCTTCCCCCCAGCGTGTTCCCGAGGGAGCTGAAGGAGGTGTTTGCATCTTGGAGATTGCGCTGTGCAGAGCGGGGCCGGGAGGACATCGCGGACAGACTCATCAGCGCCTCGCTCTTCCTGCGCTTCCTCTGCCCAGCCATTATGTCGCCCAGTCTCTTTGGGCTCATGCAGGAGTACCCAGATGAGCAGACCTCACGAACCCTCACCCTCATCGCCAAGGTCATCCAGAACCTGGCCAACTTTTCCAAGTGAGGGAGGCTATAGGCAGGGTGGGGTCAGGCTGTAGGGGGCAAGAAGGGTCCCCTGAGTTCCCAGAGACCCTGAGACAGGGCTGGGTGTGAGACCTTCTGCACCTGTGTGACCTCTACTGTCTGGATCCCTTGGCCAGGTTTACCTCAAAGGAGGACTTTCTGGGTTTCATGAATGAGTTTCTGGAGCTGGAGTGGGGTTCCATGCAGCAGTTCCTGTACGAGATCTCCAACCTGGACACGTTGACCAACAGCAGTAGCTTTGAGGGCTACATTGACTTGGGCCGCGAGCTCTCCACACTGCATGCCCTACTTTGGGAGGTGCTGCCCCAGCTCAGCAAGGTCAGCAAATGCCCCCTTTGCCCCATCCCAGGCACTTTTATTGACACCTGAGGCCTGAGAAACTGCCCTCCATACAGATTTCTCTCCTTTGCCCATTCCCTGAAATGTTACCAACACGACTCTAGCTCAGACACCCTCTGTGGCCCTCTTAAACCTGGTCACTCAGCCCCCAGGTAACAGCCTTGCCCTTCTAGGAAGCCCTCCTGAAGCTGGGCCCACTACCCCGGCTCCTCAATGATATCAGCACAGCCCTGAGGAACCCCAACATCCAAAGGCAGCCGAGCCGCCAGAGTGAGCGGCCCCGGCCTCAGCCTGTGGTGCTGCGGGGGCCATCGGCAGAGATGCAGGGCTACATGATGCGGGACCTCAACAGGTGAGTTGGGACCTCCACCCCTATATCCTGGGATCCCTCACCTGTTCTGGATACGTCTCACTGGGCCCCACATGCATCTTTGTAGGGCTTGAAAGGGGAAAGGCAGCAAGTTCTCGGGGAAAATGGTAAGAAGACAGGTTGCAGGCAGTGGGAAGCCTTCAAAGCCAGAAGGAGCCAGAGCCTCAGAAGTGCTTGGAGCTTAGCTGGAAGCCCAGGGGATGCCCATTGCAAGCTCTCACTTGCCTTGGTTTTTCTGCCTGCCCATGCCTGTCTCCAGACCGAGCTTTGGCCAGCACTTGTTTCAGCCATGTAGTTTCAAAATAGCCCCTATCACGGTGGGGCTTGGCAAATAAGCGCCCTCCCCGGTCCCCGCAGAACCTTGCAGAGCCTCCCTCCACGATCCAGCCCTTAGACAAGCAGCAGCTGGAAGCCTGCTTAGGGGCCACTGCATCTGGTCTGATAGGGTGGGCCTGGGCCTCAGCGGCTGTTCCTTATTTGATGATCACCCTGCTGTTCCTCTGCTCATGTCTCTTCCTCCATGATGCTACACCCATCCCACTATTCTGGCCACTCCTTCCATCCATCCATACCTCTCTCCATCTGTCTGTGCTCGCCCCTCTTCCCATCTCTCTCCAGCTCCATCGACCTTCAGTCCTTCATGGCACGAGGCCTCAACAGGTGAGGGGCTCTCCCCTCCCCAGCCCTCTCTTGCTCCACTGGCCTTCGCCCTCCTCCTCTCCTCTCCTCAGTGCACCTCATCTCCTCCATATCTGCCCAAACTGGCCCTCATCCCTTCTCCTGCTGTAGTTCTCACCCCTGTCCTTGGAGGGGGCCTTGTCCTTTCCCTTTTCCCCCCTGTCCCCTCCTGCATCCCTGCCTGCCTCTTCAGGGCTGCCACCACCAGCTCTGAGCCCTGCCCTGGGTCCCACTTTACACTCCAGGCCTTTACCAGACCACAGCAGGCTCAGGTGCCAGTAGCCCTGGACTTACCTTCTGCTTGTGTGTCTCCTTCCCTTCTGACAGCTCTATGGACATGGCTCGCCTCCCCTCCCCCACCAAGGAAAAACCTCCCCCGCCGCCACCTGGTGGGGGTAAAGACCTGTTCTATGTGAGCAGGCCGCCACTGGCCCGGTCCTCACCAGCATATTGCACAAGCAGCTCGGACATCACAGAGCCAGAGCAGAAGATGCTGAGTGTCAATAAGAGTGTGTCCATGCTGGACCTGCAAGGTGATGGGCCCGGTGGCCGCCTCAACAGCAGTAGCGTTTCCAACCTGGCAGCTGTTGGAGACCTGTTGCACTCAAGCCAGGCCTCACTGACAGCGGCCCTGGGGCTTCGGCCTGCACCTGCTGGACGCCTCTCCCAGGGGAGTGGCTCATCCATCACGGCAGCTGGCATGCGCCTCAGCCAGATGGGTGTCACCACGGACGGTGTCCCTGCCCAGCAACTGCGCATCCCCCTCTCCTTCCAGAACCCTCTCTTCCATATGGCTGCTGATGGGCCAGGACCCCCAGGGGGCCACGGAGGGGGTGGCGGCCACGGCCCACCCTCGTCGCATCATCATCACCACCACCACCATCACCACCGAGGTGGAGAGCCCCCAGGGGACACCTTTGCCCCATTCCATGGCTATAGCAAGAGTGAGGACCTCTCCTCCGGGGTCCCCAAGCCCCCCGCCGCCTCCATCCTTCACAGCCACAGTTACAGTGATGAGTTTGGACCCTCTGGCACTGACTTCACCCGTCGGCAGCTCTCACTCCAGGACAACCTGCAGCATATGCTGTCCCCTCCCCAGATCACCATCGGTCCCCAGAGGCCAGCTCCCTCAGGGCCCGGAGGTGGGAGTGGTGGGGGCAGTGGTGGGGGTGGCGGGGGCCAGCCGCCTCCCTTGCAGAGGGGCAAGTCTCAGCAGTTGACGGTCAGCGCTGCCCAGAAACCCCGGCCATCCAGCGGGAACCTATTGCAGTCCCCAGAGCCGAGTTACGGCCCCTCCCGTCCACGGCAACAGAGCCTCAGCAAGGAGGGCAGCATTGGGGGCAGCGGGGGCAGCGGTGGCGGAGGGGGTGGAGGGCTGAAGCCCTCCATCACCAAGCAGGTAGGTGAGGGTAGGAGGGAAGTGGTGGGGTGGGCGAAGAGCTGGGAGGGAAAGAGGAAATGGGGTGATGGGTAGGGAGGCCACAAGCATGGGGTTTTCTTCCCTCCTCTGGTTCTTTAAACAAAACGTAATTGCCTGCAATGTGCCATGTGCTTATTAGGCACAGTGAACACAAAAATGCCTGCCCTCATAGTACTCTGCCTCCAGAGGGAAGATAAAACCAATTATTTCCTTCCCTAGCATTGCGAGGGGAGAAGGGTTGACTATGGGAGTGGGTCTGGGGCTATATCAGTTGCTGGCTCCATTTTTTTCTCTCTAAATGCATCCTGCCTTTTCCTTCCTTTCTGCTGTCTTGTCTGCCTCTACCT
Source organism: Dipodomys merriami (assembly GCF_024711535.1). Lineage (NCBI taxonomy): Eukaryota > Metazoa > Chordata > Mammalia > Rodentia > Heteromyidae > Dipodomys > Dipodomys merriami. The sequence goes on along the minus strand of NW_027202937.1, from coordinate 10,370,330 downwards.
TGCCGTGCCCCAGCATTCTCAGACGCCATCCACGCTGAACCCCACGATGCCAGCCTCTGAACGAACTGTGGCTTGGGTCTCCAATATGCCTCACCTGTCGGCGGACATTGAGAGCGCCCACATTGAACGGGAAGAGTACAAGCTCAAGGAGTACTCGAAATCCATGGATGAGAGCCGGCTAGATAGGGTACGCTGGCCCTGCCCTCCCTCCCTCCAGTCCTAGCTCCCCTTTTCACTTTAGTCCCTCCAAGCAAAACATACAGGCTCAGATAGTTATGGTGAAAAGAAAAGGACCTGGTTCCATTTTGAGAAGGCTTCAGGTCATTAAGGGAGACAAGATGACAATCCATTTAAAAAGTGATTAAACTCTATTTTGTGGGTTATGTACAGTATAGACTGGAGAGAAACATGTTGTAATTAGGCTTGCTGCCATGTTCTTCCCCAGAGACAATCTTACCCCTACTTCTGGGACTGCTCAGGAAGGGAAATTTTCCTTCACTAGCAGTGGGAGCTACTCAGCTCAGCCTGGCAGAGGCTGTGCAAGCAATGGCTGGGGTACCCAATCACTGACCTATGAGTGTGGGTGGCAGAGACTCAGTGGGTGTGGGTTACATGATCTAAATTGGTACAGATTCCTCAATGGGATAAGGACTCTACAGAATCTTGGTTGGTGGGAACTGAGGGCAGATAGTCCTAAGAGTCTTGAGGCATCTGCAGGTAATTTGCAGGAAGGGCCTGGAAAAGGGTGACTGCAGGATTAGGTCATATATAAAAAGCCTATGACTACCATGTAGCGTTTTAGGAAGAAGTTGGAGCATAGGTAATGTTGCACTGACTTAATGGACTTGGTCCAGCGAGTTCAAGAGCAAATGAAGCCCCAATTCTCCAAGGCACCTATCATAAACAGTGAACTCACATCTCTCCTCTGCACCCAGAAGGGGGTTGTTTATATATTTTTCCCCTTCACAGAATGGTAAAAACCTCTCAGGTTCTTCCTCCAGTCTCTACTTCAAATAAGGGAGGAAAATTGTTGAGAAGGCGTCAGACTAGTTTTCTCCAATAGAACTTTGTGCAGTGATGAAAAGTCCTGTCATGTGCACTGTTAACAATGCCGGGCGCCGGTGGCTCACGCCTGTAATCCTAGCTACTCAGGAGGCTGAGAGCTGAGGATTGCGGTTCAAAGCCAGCCCGGGCAGGAAAGTCCATGAAACTTTTATCTCCAATAAACCACCAGAAAACCAGAAGTAGCGCTGTAGCTCAAGTGGTAGAGCACACTAGCCTTGAGCTGAAGAGCTGAGGGACAGTGTTCAGGCCCAGAGTTCAAGCCCCACGACCGACAAAAAAAAAAAAAAAAAAAAAAAGAATGGTAGCTACATGTGGCTAGTGGCTATTGTATTAGATGTGTGACTTGTCATGATTCAAGAAATAAATTATTGGGTGCTGGGAAGGTGGCTCAGTGGTAGAGCGCTTGCCTTGCATGCATGAGGCCCTGGGTTCGATTCCTCAGCACCACATAAGCAGAACAAAAAAAGCCAGAAGTGGTGCTGTGGCTCAAGTGGTAGAGAGCTAGCCTTGAGCTGAAGAGCTGAGGGACAGCGCCCAGGCCCAGAGTTCAGACCCATGACCGGACCCCCCCCCCAAAATAAATAATTTAACTTTGAAATAACTACATGTTGCTTGGTGGTGAGGCCCTGGGTTCAATCCCTAGCACTGGAAAAAAAAAAAAAAAGCTACATGTGGCTTGTGGCTACCATATTAGGCAGCACATAGAGTCTATAGGAAATATAAAATAATTCTTGTAAACAAAAATTGAAAAAAATACTAAAATGACTGAGTCCTTTTGGCTGTGGAACTCCAGGGTTCTATTTGCAGTGGTATTCCTAGATTTTCAGCCTCAGAGCCCCTTGATGACCTACAGTCCCCAGGACACTTAAGAAAAGTCACATGTAGGATATACCTATCCCTGCCCCACTCCAGTCCAGTGTCCTTTCTTCCTATCTCTCTCCCACATACTCAATCTCAGCTTGGAGCTGATGAATCCCTCCATCTTTCATTTCTAGGAACATTTGCACAAGGTGTGTCTAGGTGGCTCTGTGCTGAAAAGCATGTGCAGGCACAGATACACCTGTTAGGGTGTGGGTCTGTAACCTTGTTCCATCTTGAGTGAGCCTCAGCATCCTGCTGGGCCTTCTCTCAAGCATGCTGAGTATGGTCCACAGGAAGGGAGAGGATTTGATGCTCCTCCATGCAGTGGCTCTCGGGGGTAGACGAGGATAGGGACTGGTTGGTGGGGTCAGGGAAGGGCGCCCCTCATAGTGCGGGGTCATGTGCCCGGCGGGCAGGTGAAGGAGTACGAGGAGGAGATCCACTCACTGAAGGAGCGGCTCCACATGTCCAATCGGAAGCTGGAAGAGTATGAGCGGAGGCTGCTGTCTCAGGAAGAACAAACCAGCAAAATCCTGATGCAGTATCAAGCCCGACTGGAGCAAAGTGAGAAGCGGCTGAGGCAGCAGCAAGTGGAAAAGGACTCACAGATCAAGAGCATCATTGGCAGGTGAGGGGCGGCCCGGGGAGGGTGGCAAGGGAGCGTGAGGCTGAAAGGAGCAGGGACTGGGCTGCTTTTCCAGATCCCTGCCCGATTCAGGGGGTCCCATCAGGCTCTTCCAAGGAGTCGCCGCTTATCACCTTGTGGGGAGAAACCTGCTGATGAGTAACTTCTGAAGCCCTTGGGATATGTAGCAACCAGTGTCTGGCTGCAGCCTAGGCCAGAACTGCCCACAGGTTACCTCTCAACTCGGCGTGTGAAGCTCACCCCAGAGCAAAGCAGGGACCCTAGTCACAGGAGCCCTGAGTACTCCAGGACAGAGCTCCTTCTCCAGCCTTGGCAAAGGGTTTCATCAAAAAGCGTCTTTGCGACTGTGCTTGTTTCTGACTCCCCAAAGTAGGCATCTCATCAAGGGGGGGTTAGTTATCTTGAAAATCAAGGGTGGAGAATTCAAACCTCACTCTAAGCAGAGCCAGCTTCATTTTGATCCCTTGTAAATGTTGGAGTAAGAAATAGAATGGCTTGGGGCTGGGAAGGTGGCTCAGTGGTAGAGTGCTTGCCTTGCATGCATGAGGCCCTGGGTTCGATTCCTCAGCACCACATAAGCAAAAAAGCTGGAAGTGGTGCTGTGGCTCCAGTGGTAGAGTGCTAGCCTTGAGCTGAAGTGCTGAGGGACCGTGCCCAGGCCCAGAGTTCAGGCCCCATGACTGGCGAAAAAAAACCCAAAACATTTTGGTACCTGTTTTTTTTACTGATAGCCTTCATATGACCTTCAGAATCTTCACCAAAGGCAGGGAAAGCTGGGCATACTAATTATGGAGACCAGTCCTGGGCCCTGGGCAAGGGGTATCTTGGGATGTCACTGGAGGTAGAAGCCAGGTGTTCAGCCACAGAGGTTCTACAGAGGAAGGAGGGCTGGGGTGTTTGGGTGTCAGAGGTCTTTAAGGACAGAAGTCTGTCTTCAGTAGGGAGACATGAGGGTCTCTAAGAGGAAGGTGGAGGACCCTGAGTGACAAAGGAGTCTTCTGGGTAACAATGGAGATTCTGCAGGAAGGGGAGAAGGATGTCTGAGGCAGTCAGGAGTTTCATGGGCAGGAGCCCAGCCTGTGCCCGCCACTAACCCCACTGAAGCCCGTCCCTTCAGGCTGATGCTGGTGGAGGAGGAGCTGCGCCGGGACCACCCCGCCATGGCTGAGCCGCTGCCTGAACCCAAGAAGAGGCTGCTCGACGCTCAGGTGGAAATTACAATGTCATTTATCTTCTCCGTGTCCCATCCCCATCCATCCCACTGTCCTTTGTGCACTCACTGCACCAGCCACCCCAGCCCCATCACATCCGTCTCCCATTGTCCTCCGTTCGTCTGCCGGCTGCTCCCCCCATGCAGCCCCTCAGTGACCCATCTTCATTCCATCATCTGTGCCTATGTCACTCCTGGCAGTGTCAGCCCCACCCCGTGCCTTCCTGCCCGTCTTCCCACTCCTGTCTGCATCTCAGGACCTCCTACCAGAACCTCAGCCTCTGCCACGTTCTCACCTCTTCTCTGAACCGCTGCTGTGCCTTTGTTCGCTCCTGTTCAAGGCAGAGTTCAGCCTCTCTAATCTGTTCTTGCTGGGCTAGAAGGGCTAAAAGTTGCTCTTTGCTAGAATGAAGCATGGGGCAGTCTGAACTGTAGTGTCCTCAAGCCCTTAGAGACTTGGAGTCCCCATCACCTCGCTTCTTCTACCTCCCTATAGTCTGACTCCCTGGAAGCTCTGATATAGTTTCCTCTTCCCAACTCTTCAGATCCCGAGGGCCTCCTATTAACCCCTTTCTTCAGTGCCTAAATCCACCCCTCTTCCTTTGGCCTTCTCTGGCCTCCCGCTCGACTCACTATCGGGCTCCCTGCTGCTACCCTCTATGCTTCCCAGCCAGCTTGGTGGCCTCTCCCTCCTTGCTGTCCCCAGATCCTGTTCTTCCCTACCCATGACTCCTTCCTCTGCTCTGACCACCAGGCCTCTCTGTCACTACCACGAAGGCCCTGACCCCATGACCCCACTCTCTCCCCCTGCAGCTCCTCATCAGGTAATTCTCCTGGTTCCGCTTTGACCACGGGCGGAGGACACTGGGGGAGGTGACTCCGGACCACTGCAGGTTGGTCATGAAGCCTCTCCCCTCTCACTGCTGCCTTCCACACCCAGAGAGCGCCCTCAGACCCTACCCTCCTGACACCTCCTCGTAGACCCTCCCATGGCACCATCAGAGCGCACTGGCTGATGCCCCCACAATCACCCTGTGATGCTTTAGTACAAGTACTGAATTTCACCCAAGCTGGACCTAGCACATTCACAGGTCCCACTCTTCCCTCCAAACCCACACCTCCTGATTACACCCTTCCCTTCCTCTACCTCTCCAATGTATGTCTGTCACCCCCCATTTCACCAGAGCGTCCTTGGGGGTGGGGTGCTAGGGTGGGTTCAAAAGGGTGGAGGAAAATGATGGGTTGAGGGGCCCTGGCCAATAGGGGCTGTCCTGACTGCAAAAGGTACGTTGGGATTTCCCCTTCCTTCCCTAACCCTGGTTTTCTACCCCTCCTTCTTCCTGTTCCTTTCCTTTTACTCTTCCCCATCTTAGAACTGTGAGGCAAAAGATAGTTGTGCTCATGCTCTTTCCCCACTTAGTGAGAATTGGGAGTGGGAAGTTTGAACTCAGGGGACTTAGGAGGAACAAGAGGGAATATTGGACAGCTGTTAGGCTATGGACTAGCCTGGGTGCCTGAGAGAAGTGAGGTGAGGTTATCTCCCTTGATCCCGTCAGGGCTCAACAGCCATGCTGGTTCCCAGGCAGAAATGCCAGGAACAGCATGGTAAATGACCTTCTATTCCTGTCAGAGCTCATGTCCAGGTTGCTAATGAACTCACTCCCCCTCTCCCACCATCCCATGGCCTTGCTGCCTATGTAATCCTACCTTAAAAGCCAGTAAATGGGAACTTGTCAGCCACAGCTATCATTTCTGAGATGCTTTATTTCTGTGGGATTGATCTGCAGTGGGCAATGGCTCTTTGCACTGTAATTTTAACTCTCTGCCTGCCCAGCCTCTCTGTCAAAGTAGTTAGTGATCTGTAAACAGATGCTAAAAGGCACCAGGGGACTTCATCATTTAAAGGACTCCTGCAGTGAATGCTTTTGTAAAATGAATAATGGCACCCTAATTTATCTACTTTCTAAATTTAGGTCCATGGGGGTGTAAGGGGCATGCCCATGTGCCATCATGAGCAGACAAGTAGAGGGAAGGAAATCTGAGGGTTCCTTCCCCTGCTCTCTTGCCATATATACTCAGGGTACTCTAGCCACATATAATCTCTCCCATCTCTCCCACTGACTAGCAGAGCATGAGATAATCAGGGAGCTAAGAGAGGCAGCCTTGCTTAAAGACAAGAGTTTAGGTAACCTTCTAGGTGCATCTTTGATCTTGGATGGAAAGGAAGAGCTGCCCTGGGAGCCTTTGTGTCTTTTGGAAATGATGGTCAGAGATAACTATAGGTTGTCAGGCCTAACTAAATACCCTGTGGCCCAGGAATTTAGACATTTGTTCTAAACCACTTCTCCATCTCAACCTTGTAGTTCTGAGCCTGAATTGTAAAAAGCCAAGTTAAGTGCCAGAAGTGTGCTTAAAGACAAGAGTTTAGGTAACCTTCTAGGTGCATCTTTGATCTTGGATGGAAAGGAAGAGCTGCCCTGGGAGCCTTTGTGTCTTTTGGAAATGATGGTCAGAGATAACTATAGGTTGTCAGGCCTAACTAAATACCCTGTGGCCCAGGAATTTAGACATTTGTTCTAAACCACTTCTCCATCTCAACCTTGTAGTTCTGATCCTGAATTGTAAAAAGCCAAGTTAAGTGCCAGAAGTGTGGGGACCTCAGGTAGCTTTCTTCTCTCCTGGCAGAGGAACAGAAGAGTTTTCTGAGGGCAAGAACCAGGAGTTGATACAGGGAGAGATAGGAGGTGGTGAGAACCAAGGGTGGGCGTGGGGTCTGGCACCCCTCACCCTCCAGCTGTGAGGCCAGAGCTAGGGAATGAAAGGAAGGTGGGAGTGGAAAGGATCAGAGCCAGTTTTGGCATTGTATGAATGCAGAGATTGGGGCCTTGCTGTGTTCCTGCAGAGGTTCTCAGTCACTTCCATAGAATGTGGGAGAGGCTCCCTCTCACAAGATTTTCCCTTCCCACATCACTTCCCTGACCCTTCTCACCCCAGTTAAACCTCTCTCATTTGGGATGTTATATTTGAGAAGATGGTCACTCTGAATAAGTGACAAGACCGAATGACAATGTCTGTTTAATGAAATGTATGTCTTCAAAATATATACAGTAAGTAGAACTTCACGGATAAGGCCTTTTCCACTCAGGCCCTCAGGGAGCATGCTTTAATGAGTAGATAGGCTTGAGAAATCTGTTTGCTGGTTTAAGTTAAATGTCCCCTCCCACAGACACATTTCCACCACTAATTTGCTTAGCACACCCTTTCTTCACAGATAAAGGAAAACTCAAGCCCAGTTTCTGTTCAAATTATGAAAAAAGTTCCAAATCCACAGGGGTTTGGATTAATGAGGTTTTGCTGTACTGCCGCCCCTGGTTCCTCCATGTAAAGTCCTACATGGGATTGGGGGTGGGCAGGGAGGGGGGTCCCACAAGGGGGAGGGGGGTCAGGGCAGGGGATGATAAATAGGTGAAGCTAGTGGGATTAGGCTGGGGGGGGGAGGGGTGACAAGGGAGCTTGCTGCTTCTGAGTGGTTTCATGGAGTGACTCTGGGGTGAAGGCTTGAAGGAGTCTGGGGATGAGATTCCCTGATCCCAGAAGATACTGCAGGTGAGAAACAAAACAGAAGGATTGTGGGGACTGTCCTAGGAGGAGGGGGTGGACATGGCTGTGGAGTAGGCTGGCTGTGGGGGAGGCTACTGCTAGGGGCTAGCATCCAGGTCCCCGCGATGCGTCTCAATAAGTCCGCGCTCCCCTCTTTGGTGTCTTGCAGGAGAGGCAGCTTCCCCCCTTGGGTCCAACAAACCCGCGTGTGACGCTGGCCCCACCTTGGAATGGCCTGGCCCCCCCAGCCCCGCCCCCCCCACCCCGGCTGCAGATCACGGAGAACGGCGAGTTCCGAAACACCGCAGACCACTAGCCCACCCAGCATCACAGACCTTCTTCTCCTTCCCTGTGCACCCCATCCTGGAACAGCACCAATTACCAGGACTGGACACCACTGAGGGACAGCGGGATTGCCTCCCTGAATGCCTCCTCGAGGGACACCAATCCCTCCCACCCCCCACTGCACCATTTCCAGGAGGGAGAGTGGGGACCCTCAGCCGCCCTCTTTTCCTTCCTGTCGGGTGCTGTCCCCTGACCCCCAGGGACCCTTGCCCTAGGATACCACCTACCCCACACAGACCCCTTCACTCTGGGGTGCTATCCCCATCCTCTGCCTCATTGTTCCCCTGAGCACTGGGGGACAGACCCTCACTCCCACCCTGGGGGTGTGGCACCTCCAAACTTTCAACTTCAGGGTGATTTTTTTAGCAGTAACCAGAGCTGACAATCTTAACTCCCCTCCACCGCCCCATTTTGGCCTCCCCTGCCCCCCTTGTTATGGGGAGGGGACCCCGGGTGAGGGGACCCTATTACCCCTTGATTTCTCAGGAGCGTCTGGGGGGGGCTCAGCACGCACAAACTCCTTCTCCTACCACTCTTAAATTTACTCCCTCCCCACCCAGAACCCAGATGGGGTGGAGGGGGCCACCGGGGCAGGGAGGGGGCGGCAAGGAGGGAATGGGAGTTGTCTCCCCTTCCTTCCACACCTGATCTGCTCTCGGCTGGTCCCAGAGCGGGGTGAGGGGGCTTATGCCCCCCCCTCCCCCAGTGTGTTGGGTGGGGTGGAATTGAGGTTAGGGTGAGGGGTTAGGGTTTAGGAGGGTGTGTGTGTGTGTTGAGGACAGTCTAGTTGATCTGCCCTACCAGGCACACACACAGTCCCTCTGCCCCTCCCCTCTCTCTTCTTGGTCTCTACTCCCAGGGGGAGGGGGGAATTTACTCTAGGAAAAGCCATGTCTCTCTCCCCCAGGGTGGGGGGACCTGTGTTAGAGGAGGGGTGTTGGGGGGCCCCTTTCCATGACTCTGTCCCCCCAGGGGGAGGTAGGACAGGGCTGGGCTTCCCTCTCATCCTCCCCCTGCCCCAGTCTCCTTCCACCTCCCTCTTTCCCGCCAGCCTCACAATTTTTCGGTGTTTCTCTGTACATAGCTCTCTGGCGGGATAGGGGAGGTAGGATGGATGGGGTTCAGGGTGGGTAGGCCATGGGGAGGGAGAAGCCCCTCCCTGGCACCCCCTCTTCCCTGACTGCTATCCCCTACTCAGCCTTGCCCCCTCATTCCTTCTTGCGTTTGGTATTGAGACTCTTCCTAGACTCCATCCTTCTTTCTTTTGTATGGACGGTTCCCCTTCAGACCCTTCCCCCAACATACATACACCCAGCCGGGGCCAAATTTATACTTATATAAAAGTTGTAAATATGTGAAATTTTATCCCTGTGCCCTTTCCTCTGCTTTCCCCACACCTCAGGCCCTGCCTCCGGACCCCCCTCTTCCTCTCTTTGGCTGTTGTAATTATCTGGGGTTTGTACTGTACATATCCGGGGTGTGTGTGTGTGTGGGCTGGGGGCGACCCCTCTGTACAGAGCTTCCTGGCCCCCTCCTCCCCCCCGACCCTCCGCTTCCCTTCCCACTCAGCACCTTAAGAGTAGGAAGATGCTCTTCCTACCTATTTTATTTTGTTTTCTCGTTCTCCCTCCCTAGCCCACTCCCGTCTTCTCTGCCCCCCCCCCCCCACTTCTCCCTTTTCTCCACTCCCAGCCCCATTTCCTTTTTTTCTGGAGTGTGTGGTGAAACAGAAAAAATCATGTTTAATAAACGGAGATTGTTCTTTTATTGCTGTGCTGACTTTCTTAACCTGGGGTCTACAGACGGACCAGAAGGGTATCAGAGTATTATTTTTTGAGAAGCCGACAGCCTGGGAGCAAAGCCATATGCCCCTGCCTGATGCCACCATCGCTCCTCAGGCCGCGAGATTTGTTCTTAGAGCAGGAATCTGCCCGGGCCAAACTAACCCTAACTCTCCCCCCCGCCCTTCCCCCCAATGCTTCACGTAGCCCCAAGGAAGCTGAGGATGAACACACCAGCATTACCTGACAAAAGAGTCCAAGTCTGTATCTACGAATATGTAAATTGTCTAGAAATGAGATTTTATTGTTGGCAAAAATGGTTCGATGAAAAAAAAGAGGATAAAGCCTGTGGTTCCTTAGCAAACGTGGGCTCCAGACAACCATTTGGCAGCTTAATAATTACTCTTGGGTCTGTTTCCCTCGCGTGGCAACACCTACCTCCAAGGCTGGTGGGAGGACACGAGGTACCCGGGGCCAGTGCTCAGTCCACACAGTAGGTGCCTAATTAATCTCGGCCCTCTCAACACCGACCGGGACGCTACCCTTAGCCACCAGGAAACGCAGCTTTACGCGACGGCCGACGGATTGCGCTCTCCAGAGCCTCGGCTCCCCATGCTGGGCCGCCACCCACACTCCTCTGAGACACCACCCTGTGGGTTCTGGGATCTGAGACTTCCTACTGGCCCCACCCTTTTCGCCACGCAACCAATCAGCACGAGGCTTGTAGCGTGCTGCCCTCCAATTGGCCCCGACCTTCGTCCCGCCCCGCAGGCTCAGCGAGGACGTCCGGTGGGGAGGTGGCAACTTCCGGCCGGGAAGGCGTTGTGGCGGTAGTGGTGCCGCGAGGTCGGCCCCGCGTGTGGAACGGCGGGGGCGTGCCGGCGCCTGAGGCAGCCAGGCTGGGATTCTTGGCCACATTCTTGGGTAAACAGTCCCGGAGCCAGCAAGTGTGTGGTCCGTGAGCCGGGACAGAGCTGCGGGGCAGGAGGCGTCCCGGGCTTCCGAGAGCTGGATCGTTGATGAAGCGCCGACCTCCTCATCTTCACAGGGCCTGCAGGTTAAAACCCAGGTTAGTATTTTGTTGGTTTTCTCTTGGGAGAGAGGTATTGACTGATTTGTAGGAACTGCAGAAAAGTTTCCGCCCTGGAGCTGGCGTTGGTGGCTCACGCCTGTAATCCTGGCCACTCTGGAGGCTGAGATCTGAGGATCGCGGTTCAGAGCCAGCCCGGGCAAGAAAGTCCGTGAGACTCCTATCTCCAATAAACCACCAGAAAACCGGAAGTGGCGCTGCAGCTCAAAGTGGTAGAGCACTAGCTTTGAGCAAAAGAGCTCAGGGACAGCGCGCTGGCCCAGAGTTCAAGCCCCACGACCGGCCAAAAGAAAAAAAAAAAAAAAAGAAAAGTTTCCGCCTTGGGCGGGGTGGTTGTTGTCTGAGGAGACACGTTTCTCCTCCTCCGCACAGCCCTCTGTGACTTCCATCCCTATTCCCCACAGCCTTCGTCCTCAGTGGAGTCTCCCTTCAGACTTGCATCTTTTCCCAACACTCCAGAATTCTGCCTTTCCAGGAGGCCATGGATTCTTCGACGCCTTTGCCTCCTGCAGTGTCCTCCCCGATCTGCAACCCAGCCCCACGAACGATCCAGATCGAGTTCCCTCAGCATAGCTCGTCGCTGCTGGAATCTCTGAACCGCCACAGGCTAGAGGGAAAGTTTTGTGATGTGTCTCTCCTGGTGCAGGGGCGGGAACTTCGGGCTCACAAAGCAGTGTTGGCTGCTGCTTCTCCTTACTTCCATGACAAGTTGCTTCTGGGGGATGCGCCACGACTCACGCTGCCGAGTGTCATTGAAGCTGATGCTTTCGAGGGGCTACTTCAGCTCATTTATTCTGGGCACCTCCGCCTGCCTCTGGATGCTCTCCCTGCCCATCTTCTTGTAGCCAGTGGCCTTCAGATGTGGCAAGTAGTAGATCAATGCTCAGAGATTCTTAGAGAACTAGAAATTTCAGGGAGTGGAATTTCAGCCCGTGGAGGAGCCTCCTTCCACACAGTTCTTCCCACATCCTCTCCAGGAGGGTGGTGTATTCGCTCCTCCCCTTTCCAGGCCCCAGTACAGTCTTCTGCTTCTACTGAGAGCCCTGCTTCTACCGAGAGCCCCATTGGAGGGGAGGGAAGTGAACTGGGAGAAGTGTTACAGATTCAGGTGGAAGAAGATGAGGAGGAGGAAGAGGAAGAAGAAGAAGAAGAGGACCAAGGATCAGCAACCTCACTGTCTCAGACTTCTCAACCTCAGAGAGTATCAGGGAGTTTTGCCCATGCTCGTGGGACCCACCCGCTGCCCATAACTGCTCCCCACAGGCATCCAGAAGGGGAGAATACACCAGTTGAGTCTACTGCTCCCCCCACCTCACTGTCTCCCAAAATCTTCTACATTAAGCAGGAGCCTTTTGAGCCTAAGGAGGAGATAACAGGAGGTGGAACTCAGTCTGGAGGAATAAAAGAGGAGATCAAAGCATTTCCTGGAGGAGATGCTGAAGGGAATGGGGAGCTAAGATTCTTACTGCCCCCAGGAACAGGTACAATATCTGGAGGAGGGGGTCCGTCGTGGAAACCAGTGGATCTTCATGGGAATGAAATCCTGTCCGGGGGTGGAGGACCTGGAGGAACAGGGCAGGCTGTGCATGGGCCTGTAAAGCTGGGTGGAGCACCACCTGCAGATGGAAAACGCTTTGGTTGCTTATGTGGGAAGCGGTTTGCAGTAAAACCAAAACGCGACCGGCACATCATGCTGACCTTCAGCCTTCGGCCTTTTGGCTGTGGTATATGTAACAAGCGCTTCAAGTTAAAGCACCATCTGACAGAGCACATGAAGACCCATGCTGGAGCTCTGCATGCCTGTCCCCATTGTGGCCGTCGATTCCGAGTCCATGCCTGTTACCTTCGTCACCGGGATCTGTGCAAGGGCCAGGGCTGGGCCACTGCCCACTGGACTTACAAGTGACTGCTCAGGCCATCCACTAATTTCAAGGACAAGTAGCCACTGATGATGATGGATACTTACCCTTCTGCTCTTGGGTATAAACCTCAGCTCAGCAGACTGGGAAGTTTAGATTTCTCACCCAGATTTTGGTAACCCCCGTTTAGGGAAGTGGTTTATAGGCTATACTTAAATTGATCACTTGCCCATGATGGACTTTCTTTTTTGCAGTCTTAATGTCCTTTGAGAAAATAAGACTTCAGATTAGAAGGTTAGAGAAGAGGTAGAACACAGTGATGACATAATAATTTTTACTTAGTGTCCATGAAGAGTTAAAGGACCTAGTGTCCAACTAAGGATATATTCAACTTGGAGCTGTGATGATCTAAGACAAAGCTCTAAGTTTTCCCTCATGATTGCTGGAACTGTGAGCATAATCCTTTTTAATGTGCTTTTTTTTTTGTACTTTTCCAGAAGCCCCTCAGATTATACCATACTTTCCACTAGTAGACACCTTTCCATTACTTGTTTTAATAAGTTGTAGTTGAGCACTTTAACAAATTAAGCATTCCATTTGTCATTCCTAGAACCTTCTTTAACAGAGGATGTTCCCCTCAACAGCTTGTGCCTCTTGTCTACCTTTTACCACCATGGATAACTCATACATTGACCACAGTGATGAATGTGACCAGTGAACTCAGGAGATGGCAGCTGACCCTCATTGTTTTCAGGGTGGCATTACTGCTCTGTGAACAATCTGCCATGGTCAAGAGGGACTCAGGGCTGGGGCCACAGATGCTAAAGATTACAGAATAACTGCACAGTAGAACCACACTGCCTCATTTTCCATCCCACCCACATTTGATAGAGGTAGCTCTTTTATTGAGAGGTGGAGGGATAGATATTAGAATGAGGGTGGAGGGAGATGTTAATTTCTTTAAATAAACTTTGCCCTGAAATCTAAACTGATGGTGGACTGGATTAAATTTTTTTTTTTTTTTTTTTTTTGGGTCCGGTCGTGGGGCCTGAACTCTGGGCCTGGGCGCTGTCCCTCAGCTCTTCAGCTCAAGGCTAGCGCTCTACCACTTGAGCCACAGCGCCACTTCCAGCTTTTTCTGCTTATGTGGTGCTGAGGAATCGAACCCAGGGCCTTGAGCATGCAAGACAAGCGCTCTACCACTGAGCCACCTTCCCAGCTCCATGGATTAAATATTTTGTGTGAAAAGATATGCAGAGTCACAGAAATAAATTCCTTTTACATTTGGGTTATGTTGGTGGTTTCACAGATCTATCATAGAGAGCACTGTCCTGACTAGCTAAGATGAATTGCCTCTGGTAAGTTACATTACCTTTCAAAATCAGAACTGTATTCTATATTACTTTGGTTTGGGCTAGCAGCCCACTGCATGGGCTTGCTGGTCTCATGTTTGTGATCCTCTTATCTCTACCTCCTGAGTACTGGGATTACAGGTGTGTACCATCACAGCCTGGCTTCTGTGTTTGCCAGTCCTAGAGCTTGAACCAAGGACTTGGGTGTTGTCCCTGAGCTTTGTTGCTTAAAGCTAGTACTCTACCATTTGAGCCACAGCGCTGCTTCTGGCTTTTTGGTAGTTAATTGGAGATAGGAGTCTCAGACTTTCTTACCTGTGCTGGGTTTGAACTTGAATCCTCAGATAGCCTCCTGAGTAGCCTAGGATTACAAGAGTGCTTGTGCTTGTGCTTCTGGTTTTTGTTCTGGTTGTAATATTTCTAGTTAATTAATTTTATTTATTTTTTGTACTAGTCCTGGGGCTGAACTCAGAGCCTGGGCACTGTTCCTTAGCTTATTTGCTAAAAGCTAGTGTACTACCACTTGAGCCACAGTTCCATTTCTGGATTTTGTGATTGGGGTGGGGGGGGATATTGGGGTCAGTCATGGGGTTTGAACTCTGGGCCTGGGCGCTGTCTCTCAGTTCTTCAGCTCAAGGCTAGCACTCTACCACTTGAGCCACAGTGCCACTTCCAGTTTTCTAAGTGGTTTATTGGAGATAAGAGTCTCATAGACTTTCCTGCCAGAGCTGGCTTTGATCCACAATCCTCAGATCTCAGCCTCGAGTAGCTAGGATTACAACTGTGAACCACTGGCTCCCAGCTTGTTTTCTTTTTTCTTTTTTTGCCAGTCCTGGGCCTTGAACTCAGGGCCTGGGCTCTGCCCCTCAGTGTCTCTGTGCTCAAGGCTAATGCTCTACCATTTGAGCCACAGCACCACTTCCAGCTTTTTCTGTTTATTTGATACTGAGAAATCAAACCCAGGGCTTCATGCATGCTAGGCAAGCACTCTATCACTTATGAGAATATAGCAATTCTCAGCCCTGGATTTTTTTTTTAATTTAAATTTTAATTAATTTTTTGCCAGTCGTGGGGCCTGAACTCAGCCTGGGCACTGTCCCTCAGCTCTTCAGCTTAAGGCTAGCGCTCTACCACTTGAGCCACAGCATCACTTCTGGCTTTTTCTGCTTATGTGGTGCTGAGGAATCGAACCCAGGGCCTCATGAATGCAAGGCAAGCACTCTACCACTAAGCCACCTTCCCAGCCCTTAATTTTTAGTTTTTTTTTTTTTTTAGTTTATTGGAGGTAAGAGTCTCATGGACTTTCCTGCCGGGGTTGGTTTTGAACTCCAGTCCTCAGAAATCAGCCTTCTGAGTAGCTATGATTACAGTGAGCCAGTGCCTTGCCTGGCTTCTGTTGTTTTTGTTTTTGTTTTTTCTTCTTATTTATTTATTTATTTATTTATTTTTAAATTTAATTTAATTTTATTTGTGAACATACTGTACAGAGGAGTTACAATTACATGGGCAGGATAATGCGTACATTTCTTACCAAGCATTGCAGCCTTCTCCTTTGTTTACCCTTCACATCCCTTCCCAGCCTCCCCCCTCCCCCCCAATCCCAATCCTCCTCCCCCCCCCCACCGACTTTGTAAAGCTCGTTTTGTACTTGTACTTCTCATTGTTACAACAGGTCCACCTGTATCCTTAAACAACTGGTTTTTCCCCATCTCCTCCACAAGTTATACTGACATCAAATATAGTGAAAGCAGGGGTTATACTGTGGGGGAGGGACATACAAAGCAACAAAGAGATAATCTTATAAATGCGTTGGAAACACATGCATGAAAGAAAAAAACATTAAAATACATATCTAAGGGTTTTCTTCTTTTTTAAAATGGCTTAGATCACAAGATCCTTCCTATGATATTTCCAGGTTTTCCTTTATTATGTATATTTGGGTGTTCAACAAACAGTTTAGCACTGATACTAAACTGATTAATCCTCTGCTTTCAAAGGATTACAGCTACTACTAAAGCTAGACAGATAATTAGAAGTTTATGATAGTACAAGGTACTTGAATGGCACAAAGGAAGTCAAGTGAAGACTTCCTCTGTTGGTCAGCAGTGGTTTCACAGTTTTTCTGTTTTTGTTTTGTTTTATTTTGGGTCCGGTCGTGGGCCTGAACTCTGAGCCTGGGCACTGCTCCTCAGCTCTTCAGCTCAAGGCTAGCGCTCTACCACTTGAGCCACAGCGCCACTTCTGGCTTTTTTTTTTTTTTTGCTTATGGGTGCTGAGGAATCGAACCCAGGGCCTCAAGCATTGCAAGGCAAGCGCTCTACCACTGAGCCACCTTCCCAGCCCTCAGTTTTTCTGTATGCCAGAGTGTGGCCATGAGTGTGAATAGCTGAACTGATGTGGAGACTAAACAAAAGAGTTGAAGTAATATAGGGCCAGGGGTGAAATAGTCCTTTCCCAATCATTTACCTCACAAGTTGTTAGGTATAAGCCAGACAGTGTCTCAAACCTGTAATCGTAGCTACTTGAGAGGCAGAGATTGGAGGATCACAGTTTGAGGTCAGCTGCAGGGAGTGGGAGGAATTTGTAAGACTCCATCTCAACTAATGGCTGGGTGGAGTGGTATACATTTGTCATCCCTAGTGACACAAATAGGAGGATAAAAGTTAAAGGCTGGGGCTGGGAAGGTGGCTCAGTGGTAGAGTGCTTGCCTTGCATGCATGAGGCCCTGGGATCAATTCCTCAGCACCACATAAGCAGGAAAAAAAAAGCCGGAAGTGGCACTGTGGCTCAAGTGGTAGAGCACTAGCCTTGAGCTGAAGAGCTGAGGGACAGCACCCAGGCCCAGAATTCAGGCCCCATGACCAGACCAAAAACAAAAACAAAAACAAAAAAGAAGTTAAAGGCGGCCCAGGCATTAAGTGAGACCCTACTTTGAAAAGAAGAAATGCAAAAAGGTAGTAGAGATATGATGACATAACTCAAGTGGTAGAATACCTACCTAGCAAACAAGGCCTTGAGTTCAATCTCTAATATTGCCAAAAAAAACAAACAGTTATTAGATATGAGGCTCAGGAAAAAAACCCAGCTGTGTGACTGAAAAAGTCAGTGTTAGCTTAGATTTGTCAGTCTCTCAAAACAGCCATGCCATGGACCAGTCCCCATACTAACGACTAAATACATTGTAAAGAAAGGAGGGAAAGGGTCTTGGGTTCATTACAGTCGCACACACCTGCTGTTCTTGACCATCTCCTGGAGGTAGGTATATTCCTTGGCCATCTGGGGTCCTTTAGTTACAAGCATTGGAAGCTGGCTCTGCCTAACCTTATCAAAACAAGGTTTTGTGGGATTTTTGAAAATTGTTCTTGTGAGGTTTTTGTTTTGTTTTGTTTAGCTTATACAGAGAAAACAAGAATTTTAGAAGGATAAGGGCAACTGCTGGAATGGAAGGAAAGACCTGAAGACTTGTCTTTGAAAGGACAAAACCAGTCAGCTACAGGATTTCATGACCATACAGTTTAAAGTGATAGCTCAGTTTTGGTATTTTGGACGCTGGGGATTGAATCTAGGGCCTTGCACATGTTAAACATAATTTTTTGGGGGGCTGGGAAGGTGGCTCAGTGGTAGAGCGCTTGCCTTGCATGCATGAAGCCCTGGGTTCGATTCCTCAGCACCACATAAGCAAAAAGAAAAAAAAAGCCGGAAGTGGCGCTGTGGCTCAAGTGGTAGAGAGCTAGCCTTTTTGTCTGTCGTGGGGCCTGAACTCTGGGCCTGGGCGCTGTCCCTCAGCTCTTCAGCTCAAGGCTCTAGCTAGCACTATACCACTTGAGCCACAGTGCCAATTCTGGCTTTTTTCTGCTTATATGGTGTTGAGGAATCAAACCCAGGGCCTCATGCATGCAGGGTAAGCACTCTACCACTGAGCCACCTTCCCAGCCCCAAGCATAAACTTATCACCAAGTTACATCCCCAGTCCTGATTTTTGTTTCTTACATCACCAATCTAAGGATAGAATTTCTCAGGAAAGAACTTTTAGCCTCATGTCCACTCTTACAAGAGCCCCTCATCATATGTGTCCCTTTGATCATATGTCAGTATGGCAACAAAGTGGGCATGGAATCCTCAAAGGGAATTTCTAGGGCAGAAGAGGGAAGCATGGGTACAGGTCTGGCCACAGTAACAGAAGTCCACTCCCATCTATTTGTTACCCTTTCCAGGAGCCTTAAAGCCTTAGCTAGCCAGGATTGATTACCTCTTCTCTGTCTTTAATCCCTGCAACACGGTGTGTGTGCCTGTGTGTGTATGTGTGTGTGCACAAATGCATGTACCTGTAGTGGGACTTGAACTCAGGTCACTGTACCACTTGAACATCAGTTCTACTTCCAGCTTCCGATGGTTAATTAGAAATAAGCTTATGGGCTTTGTTGTCCAGGCTGGCTTCAAACCAACACAATCCTCTAATATCAGCCTTCTAAGTAGGATTACAGGCTGAGATACCAGAACCCAGCCAAAAATAAGGAGCTCTTCATGAATTTATATGCTGTCCTTGTCAAGGGCCCATGCTAATTTCTGTATCCTTCTAATTTTAGTGCTGCTGAAGCAAGCACTAACTTTCATGGATCTCTCAGTTTCCTTTGTTCAATAAATATTTGCCAATCCTTCGATTAACTGCCCTAGGCACAGAGGACAATGCTTGTCCTCAAGGTTACCTTCTGATGCTATAAAGGAAACAAGCCAGGAAAGGTAGAGGATAGAAGAAAAAGAGGGAATGCCTGATGCATTGATACAATATACAAAGGAATGAGAAAAATGGATCTGTAAAGCGTTTTGCAGGTGTAGAGGCAGAGAGAGGAGAGACATTTATTTAACAAGGAGACTGGTGGGTTTTGAATTTTGAATTTAGATTTGGAATGTAGCAGGAAGGCTAGAAAGAGTTTAGATCATTAAGGAGCAAGAGTAGAAGCAGGAAGGCCAATTAGACTCTTTCAGTAAGGCGGAAAGATAGGTGGGATGGGTAAAGGCAGCAGATAGGCAGAGAAACATGAATGAAATCTATTACATTTGGAGGCAAGATTGATAAGACATTTCTGATGGATTAGAATAAAAGTTATGGAGCTGGGTGCCAGTGGCTCATGCCTGAAATCCTAGCTACTCAGGAGGCTGAGATCTGAGGATCACAGTTCAAAGCCAGCCTGAGCAGGAAAGTCCATGAGATTCTTTTTTTTTTTTTTTTGTCGGTCGTGGGGCTTGAACTCTGGGCCTGGGCGCTGTTCCTCAGCTCTTCAGCTCAAGGCTAGCGCTCTACCACTTGAGCTACAGCACCACTTCCGGTTTTCTGGTGGTTTATTTGAGATAGGAGTCTCACGGTCTCTCCTGCCCGGGCTGGCTTTGAACCGCGATCCTCAGATCTCAGCCTCCTGAGTAGCTAGGATTACAGGCCTGAGCCACCAGCGCCCGGCTTGAGCCACCAGCGCCCGGCTCATGAGATTCTTATCTCCAATAAAAACCACTAGAAAACCGGAAGTGGTGCTGTGGCTCAAGTGGAAGAGTGCTCGCCTTGAGCTGAAGAGCGCAGGGACAGGGCCCAAGCCCAGAGTTCAAGCCCCATGACCGACCAAAAAAAAAAAAAAAAAAGTTATGGGAAGGTCAAAATATCAAGATCTAAAGACTGGGAATGTCTTTAATGGTAGAGTGCTTGCCTTGCATTCATGAAGCCCCAGGTTTGATTTCTCAGTACCACATACACAGAAAAAGCTGGAAGTGGTGCTGTGGCTCAAGGGATATAGTACTACCCTTGAGCAAGAGAAGCTGAGGGACAGTGCCCAGGCCCCGAGTTCAAACCTCATAACAGGCCAAAAAAAAAAAAAAATCAGTATCTACAATTTTTGGCTTGAGCAACTGAATGAGAACTAAATGGATCAAGAGATTTTATGTTGGGGTCTACAGATGCTGGCCCATCAAGTCTGGTTTTTTTCAGAGGTAGTTTTTGTTATTATTGCTGTTTGTTGTCAGTACTGGGCCTTGAATTTAGATCCTCCCACTCTCCCTTGGCTTTTTCCTTTCAAGGCAAGTGCTCTGCCATTTGAGTATCCCCCTTACCTAGGGGACAATCTTAGTATCTCTAATGGTTGATTCTGTGTCTTCTAAAAGAACACAACATGAAGGATATATCCCCAGGATAACCACAAGACTTCATATCCTAGGTCACACAGCCCTCTGAGCATTTCAGCCATTCCTTAAAAACACATGACGACTGATTTTTAGACAACAGGATTGTATGTTATATAATGCTATATTCCCAGCACATCTAAAAACTCCAGTCTTTTCCCTTGGTACTTGAAATATTCAATGCAAATATGGCAATCTACTACGTTTTTCTTTTTCTTTTCTTTACTCTTCAGTACTGGGATTTGAACTCAGTCTCATGCTTGCTAAGCAGGCAGTCATGACTCCAGCAACTGTATTTTTCTACTTAATATAAAGCCTTTGAAGCATCAGTTACCTAATTGTTTTAACACTTAATTGGCTCATTAATTTGTGTAGTAACATTATAGACTACAAATTATGTTTTCCTTTTAACCTCCACAAATGTGCACTGTAAGGTAACTTAGTAGTGAATTAATATGCTAAAGTCATATAATAAAGGCATATAAAATAAAGGGATACTAAATGAACAAGGTAAGCATAGAGTTGGGTTTGGAAATGAGAAGATCTAAGAGAGGCTGTGGTCACAGTTGCTATTTTGTTGGCAATACAGTTGAAATAGAAGGAGGTATGGGAGGAGAAGGTGAAATAGTGATTTTTTTTTTTAGGCCAGTCCTGGGGCTTGAACTAACGGCCTGAGCTGCTTTTGCTCAAGGCTAGCACCCTACCAGTTTAATCCACAGCGCCACTTCAAATTTTCTGGTGGTTAATTAGAGATAAGAGATACCCGAGGACTTTACTGCCCTGGCTGGCTTCGAACCATGATCTTCAGATCTCAGCATGAGCCACTGGCGCTCTGCAAAATAGTAATTCTTGAGGTCCATCTATATTGGATATGGAAGCTGTTGAACAATCAGCTTTCTTGGCAGCAGGACAAGTGGCACATTACATGGATTGCTCAGAATTTTTTTTTTTGGGGGTCTGGTCGTGGGGCCTGAACTCTGGGCCTGGGCGCTGTCCCTCAGCTTTTCAGCGCAAGGCTAGTGCTCTACCACTTGAGCCACAGCGCCACTTCCAGCTTTTTTCTTTTTGCTTATGTGGTGCTGAGGAATCGAACCCAGGGCCTCAGGCATGCAAGGCAAGCGCTCTACCACTGAGCCATCTTCCCAGCCCCTGCTCAGAATTTTTTAAAAAAATTTATTGTCAAAGTGATGAACAGAGGGGTTACAGTTACATAAGTAAGGTAGTGACTATGTTTCTTGTCCAACTTGTTACCCTCTTTTTTTTTTTTTTTTTTTTTTTTTGTGGTGATGCTAAGGCTCAAACCCAGGGTGGTCTCTTACATGCTCAGAAGTACTTTCTCTACACTGAGCTACCCTAGCCGTGTAATGCATTTTTGCCTATAACTTTTCTTTGAAAGTATGATTTGGGTCCTTTGTAAGCAAACAGTGATCATTCTTGTCTCTATAATCTAAAGTTTCCCTTAAATATTTGTTGTCAAGCTGGGTGCCAGTGGCTCACACCTATAATCCTAGCTACTCAGGAGGCTGAGATCTGAGGATTATGGTTTGAAGCAGGAAAGGCTCTTATCTCCAGTTAACCACCAGAAAGCCAGAAATGGAGCTGTTGTTCAAAGTGGTCGAGCGCTAGCCTTGAGCAGAAAGCTCAAGGATAGCACCCAGGCCCTGAGTTCAAGCCCCACAACCAACCAAAAATTAAAAAAAAAATGATTTGTTGTCAAGTGTCAGTATCGATCATATTAATTATTTGTTTCTTTGTTTTGATAGTTGTGGGATTTGGAATCAGGGCCTTGAGCTTGCTAGGTAGGCAGTCTTAGATTACTTTCTGAGGGCTGCCATAACTAAGTGCTACTGTCTCGGTGTCTTAAACAGCAGATACTAATTTTCTTACCATTCTGGGTCCTGGAAGTCCAAGATAAAGGTCCTAGAAGGTTTGGTTTCTCCTGAGGTTTCTCAGCTTGTATTATAGACAGCTCAGCAAACTTCTGCTGTCAGTAGGTTGTCACTACATCTTCTCCTGTAGCAAATGCACCCTGTCCTTAGGAACGTTATCTTTCTGTTCTAATTTAGAGCTTTCTTCATCTCTTTATATATGTATTTATTTTGTGCACTGGGTCTTAAACTCAGGGCCTGGGTGCTGTACCTTAGCTGATTTAGTTCAAGACTGGCATTCTACCTCTTTTCTTTTCTGTTTTTTGTTTTTGCCAGTCCTGGGGACTGAACTCAGGGCCTACGTACTGTCCCTGAGCTCCTTTTGCTCAAGGGTAGCATTCTATCATTTGATCCATAGCGCCACTTCCAGCCTTTTCTGTTTATGTGGTACTGAGGAATCGACCCAGCGCCTCATGCGTGCAAGGCAAACTGTCTACCACTGAGCCACCTTCCCAGCCCTGCCTTCTTGAGTAGCTAGGATTACAGGTCTTCAGCACCAGCTATCTCTTCTAAATTCCTTTTCTCTTAGCACTGTTTAGCTAAAGGGAGTGCCTGTGGTCCTAGGGAATAATACCCCTCTGGGTCTGATTACTTCCTTGAGCTAATGCTTAACATGTTACTTTCCTCTATAATTCCCTAAAAAATACAAGTGTGTGTGTGTGTACACATGTGTACGTGTACTGGGGCTTGAACTCAGGGTCTGTGTTCCTCTCTGGGCTTTCTTGCTTTTGGCTAATGCTGTACTACTTGAGTTTTGGCTTTTTGTTGGTTAATTAGAGATCTCACAAATTACAGATTCTCATAAATTTGTCTGCCCAGGCCATCTTGAAAGCACAATCCTTAGATCTAGCCTCCTGAGCAGCTAGATGTGAGCCACGGGTGCTTAGAAGAGTCAAAATTTTGATTAGAGCCAAACACTATTGGCTAGATCACATCACAAATGATATAACACTTTCACCAGAAGGTAACACTATACCAGTTATCCCAGCAAGAATAAAAAAGACTAGTATAAAATGTTACTAATCCACCTGTTACATTATCGGTTTTGCATTTAGTTCCCTGGGATTGAACCTTGAGCCTGCAGCATGCTCTATGCAAGTGTTCCAATGCTTGAGCTACACTCTAGCCCCTATATAAACATTGTTGCACCAAGTTCTATGTTAATATTCAGTCCTTTGTTGATAGTTTGTTTCAGGCTTGTGGGGGAGGGGTGTTCTGTGGGCTGTACACCAATGCCTGTGATGAACAAAAGACAGGAAGGGTTGGGAAAATGCATGCATGCTGAGACAGATGTACACTATCTAATCTCTAGTATGCACGAGGACTACTTGGAATATGTCTTCACACATAGGAGACATCTTCTCAGCTATAAACTTAAAAAGGAGAGTGCTGAGCGAAAGGAAATTGCAGCTTTACTTTTACCACTTAATACTGAATTACTCTCCTGTTAGCCAATTTGAACTTCCAACAGCAGTATTAAGACATTTCTTGGCCCTAGTACTTGATATTTTCAGCCTTTTTTTTTTAAACTTTAGCTAATGTGATTGCATAAAATAATATCTCATTGTACCTTTTGGGGGGGAGAGAGGGCTGAGATCAACTGCAGGGCCGAATGCATGCTAGGCAAGCACTCTGAGCTATAGTCCCACTCTTTGTATTTTAAAACAGTTATTACATTTTTTTTTCCTTTTTTCCTCCTTATGTAGGTACTTGTCTTAAACTCAGGGCTTGGGTTCTGTCTCTTAGCTTTCTTTTTTTGCTTAAGGCTGGTGCTCTAGCACTTGAACCATAGCTCCACTTCTGACATTTGGTTGATTAATTGGAGATAAAAAAATCTTAGACTTAAGCCAGGCACTGGTGGCTCGTACCTGTCATCCTAGTTATTCAGGAGGGTGAGATCTGAGGATTGGGGTTCAAAGCCAGCTGGGGCAGGACAGTCTGTGAGACTTATCTCCAATTAACCACCCGAAAACCAGAAGTGGACCTGTGGCTCAAAGTGGTAGAACATTAGCTTTGAGCAGAAAAGCTCAGGGACAGCACCCCGGTTCAAGCCCCATGACTGACCAAAAAAAAAAAAAAAAAAAAAAGCCTCAGACCTTTCTGCCTGGGATGGCTTGGAAATGTGATCTTCAAATCTCAGCCTCTTGTGTAGTTCAGATTATAGGTATAAAGTGCTCCAGGCCCTGGATTCCATCTCTGACCCTGCAAAAACAAAGAAATTAGACAGTATTCCCCCAGTCTTCTACAGTTGCTGCTGGGGAATTTGCCATCTGTCTAGGCATTATTGCTTTGTAGGAAACATGCTTTCTTTCTGGGTCTTCAAATTCCCTTCCCCCACCTTTGAATTGTTAGTTTTTCTGAGGCAGGATGAGGATTTAGACAATCTTAAAATTCATTTCCTAAGGCTGAGAATTCTGGTCCCAAATCAGTTTTGGGAGATAGTCAGCCATGATCTCTTCTCACTTCACTGTCTGGTTTTAAGGGCCCAGACTAGTGCCTGGTACACATTAGGTGCTCATAGGTAGTTCTTGAATTTGTAAATGGACATTTTATCCACTTTTCCTTGTTCTCTCACTTCTCTGCTTAATTTTCCCCCCAGACATTTGTTGGGACTGTTCATGGTATCCACCATGCTGTTTTATCTCTTTTACACATTTTTTTTTTCTGGTTCTGGGGCTTGAGCCTGTACACTGTCCCTGAGCCTTTTGTGCTAGTGTTCTACCACTTGAGCCACACCTCCACTTCTGGCTTTCTGATGCTTATTTAGAGATAAGAGTGTCAAGGACTTTCTTTCCCAGCCTGACTTTGAACCACAGTCCTCAGATCTCGGCCTCCTGAGTAGATAGGATTGCAGGTGTAAGCCACCAGAACCTATCTCTTTTGCATATTTTTTTCATCTCTGTGTCTTTGTCTGCTTCATTTCAGATAACTGTCAGAATTATCTCCCTGTGCCCAATTGTGACCTCAGTGACTTCTAATCTGTTCTTTTAAATCTTTTAAATTATTTGGTAAAATGAGATGTTGTGGTACCTCATTTTACTCTTTGTTGTATAGGCGAAGTCTAATTGATGATGTTCATGGTGGACTATTTCCTTCTTTGAGACAGTGTATCCTTATGTAGTCCAGGATGGCCTTGAAGTAATGATCTTTCTAAATGCTGAGATTATAGATGTTCATTCACTACCATACCTGGCTCCTTGTGAACAAACTTTTTTCCCCTCTCCTCCCTCCTCCTCTCCTCCTCTCCTCCTTTTTTCCTCTTCTTTCTTCCTCCCCTCTTTTCTCTCTCCTGTCTCTGTGTATATATGTATGAGTGTGTATGTGTGTGTGTGTGTGTGTGTGTGAGCCACAAGCATCTGGCTTTGTTGTGAACTTCTTAATTTCAGACTGTGATCTCATATTAATGATTGTGAGACAGACTTATTATATGCTAATGTGAGAACCAGATAAATGAATTCCTGTGACGGTGTATCTCAAGTCCATGTGGAAATGAAATATTTGAAGGGGAAAAACAGCCCACTATGTCCTGCTATATGTAAATACAAATGCACACACAGAAAAAAAAACCTACTGCTGTGTCATATCTGGGCTTTCCAGTCCTGGCAAGAGCCACACAAGAGCTGGACACTGGTGGCTTATGCCTGTAGTCCTAGCTACTCAGATCTGAGTATCATAATTCGAAGTCAGCTCAGGCAGGAAAGTCAGTGAGACTCTTTATTAACAGTTAGTCACCAGAAATCCGGAAGGAGCTGTGGCTCATTTGGTAGAGTGCCAGCCTTGAGTGAAAAAGCTAAGGGACAGTGTCTAGGTCCTGAGTTCAAGCCCTAGTACAAGGGAAAAAAAACACACAAGGGAATACTAAAACCTGCTCTATAAGGCATTGACTTCGCTTATGTTCTCTTTAACCTTCAGAACAGCCACAAGTGAAGTGATATCCCACTTTACACAACAGAAACTGCAAGATGGTCATTAACTTATAGCTAATTGTGTTTAAACACAGGGCTGATAGGTACAGAATTCATTCTCTTCTGTCCTCTTAAACATTATCTTGGACTACATATGTATTTTTCCCCAGTTTTAATTTTGAGTCAGGCTAGTTACCGCTGTGTTATAAACATGTGTTAAATAATTAATGGTAAGGGGGAAAAATACATAAAACTACAAACAAATTGCCTTTTAAGTAGGGAAATTTTAGTTCTCTATTTTCTTTCATTTTTCCAATTTGGGATTTTGTTTATGTATAAAAAAGGCAATTAACAAGTGGCTTACTTATAAGAAACCTCTAGAGCTTCCAGAATCTAATAAAATTGTATCTGAGCTGAATATTTCAAATGCAAGAAAACAAACCAGAGTAATTTTGATTCCTTAATAAGGAGCTTGCCTCAGTATAAACAATTTTACACCAAGAAGCCAGAAGACATTAAAACTAGGTTATTAAACTGGGTGTCAGTGGCTCACACCTGTAATCCCGCTACTCAGGAGGCTGAGATCTAAGGATTGTGGTTTGAAGCAAGCCTGCATAGAAAGTCCATGAGACTCTTTTCTCTCCAGTTAACTTGCAAAAAGCTGACACTAGAGTTGTGGCTCAAGTGGAGAGCTTCAGCCTTGAGCAAAAAAACTAAACGAAAGTGCTCAGGCCCTGAATTCAAGCTCCACAAAAAAGTCAGCTGATTAGTAGTAATATATTTCAGAATTGCTGATCAAGGCAGCCTTGTCCGGGTTTACTTGGAGAGACAGGCTGTGCGGGGGCCCTGCTTACCTGTGGTTGTCTTCTAAGAATCATTATCTAGTACTAAGCCAGAGTATAAACTAGGTTTTGTGGGGTTTTTTTTTTTGTTGTTGTTGTTGTTTTGTTTGTGGGTCTTGAACTCTGGGCCTGGATGCTGTTCTTCGGCTCTTTAGCTTAAGGTGAGTGCTCTACCACATGAGTCACAGAGCACTTCTGGTCTTCTCTGGTGGTTAATTGGAGAGATGAGTCTCATAGACATTCCTGCCGGAGCTGGCTTTGAACCAGGATCCTCAGATCTCAGCCTCCTGACTAGCTAGGATTATAGGCATGAGCTACCAGCGCTATTTTTGTTGTTGTTGTTTTGTTTTTTTTGTGGTGGAGCTTGAACTCAACCTGGGTGCTCTCCCTGAGCTTTTAAGATCAAGGCTAGTTAGTGCTGTACCACTTTGAGCCACAGCTCTACTTTCAGGCTTTAGGTGGTTAATTGGAGATAAGACTCCATAGACTTTCCTGCCCAGGCTGGCTTTGAACCATGAACCATGATTCAAGCCAGATCTCTGCCTCCTGAGTAGCTAGGATTACAGGCATGAGGCACCAGTGCCCAGCTAGAAACCATGTTAAACATTGTTAGCATCCAGTATTCAGAGTCAGATGATCTGATTTTAATAAGATAGACTCAGTTCACTATAGGAAATTCACAATACGAATGTATCTAAAGTTCTGTACTCAATCTGATGTTCTGATTTAACCAACTTTCCACAAAAGCAAATGCTTGATATTTGATAGGAAGTTAATTAAAAAGCATGGCACAATGGTATTTGCCTGTAGTGCCAGCTTCTTATGAGGCTGATGTGAGTGGCTTGTTGAACCCAGGAGTTCCAGACCAATCTGGGGAACATAGATCCCACCTGAAAAAAGAAGAAAATTCAACACATGATGTTCATATCTCAGATTTGGCTCTAGGCTACATTTTATACAGACTAAAAACATTCTAATGGCATTAGGTAAAGTTAATGATCTTTGCAAATGCATCTAAATATAAAGATTATTAATGCATTTGATTAAAAAAACAGGTGATATAAATAATTGGGTCAGCACCATAGGACAGCCTCTATATCAATTAGAAAAAAGTGGCTTCCTCAAAATGATTTTTTTTGGGGGTTGGGAGAGGGGTCAATCATGGGGCTTGAACTCAGGGCCTCGGCACTGTCCCTGACTTTTTTGGCTCAAGGTAGTGCTCTACCACTTTGAGCCACAGCGCCATTTCCAGTATTCTGGTGGTTAGTTGAAGATAAGAATCTTATAGAAGCTGGGCACTGGTGGCTCATGCCTGTAATCCTAGCTACTCAGGAGGCTCACAAGTCCATGACACTCTTATCTCTAAAAAACCACCAGGAAACCAGAAGTGGCACTGTGGCTCAAGTGGTAAAGTACTCACCTTGATCTGAAGAGCTGAAGGACAGTGCCTAGGCCCAGAGTTCAAGCCCCATAACTGACCAAAAAAAAAAAAAAAATCTCATGGACTTTCCTAGCCAGGCTGGCTTTGAACCACAATCCTTAGATCTCAGCCTTCTAAGTAGCTACGATTACAGGTGTGAGCTACCAGTGCCTGGCCAAAATACTGTTTTGAACATTAGAATATTATTATACATCAGACCAGCTTTGCGAGGGTGGACTTTCCAGCGCTGGTGTTGCACACATACACTGATGACACTCATCTCACACAATCTCTGAATCCTGGGGCACAGAGCTGTCAGTGGCCACTTGGTGCCACCCCTACCCCAAGCCATCAGATTTGGAGTCTGGCAGCTATAGAAATTGAGCTTCTAGGATAGTGTCCTGGACTGAATCTTCTTCTTCTTTTTTTTTTTTTTTTGTCGGTCATGGGACTTGAACTCTGGGCCTGGGCGCTGTCCCTCAGCTCTTCAGCTCAAGGCAAGCGCTCTACCATTGAGCTACAGCGCCACTTCCGGTTTTCTGGTGGTTTATTGGAGATAGGAGTCTCACGGTCTCTCCTGCCCGGGCTGGCTTTGAACCACGATCCTCAGATCTCAGCCTCCTGAGTAGCTAGGATTACAGGCGTGAGCCACCAGCACCTGACTCTGGACTGAATCTTCTTGTGTCTTTAGTTATATTTGAGTGTATGCTAGTCGTTATATTAAAAAAAAAAAAAAAAAAAAACAAAACAAAAACCAAAAACCTGGTTCCAGGCACTGGTGGCTTGTGCCTGTAATCCTAGCTACTTAGGAGACTGAGGTCTGAGGATTGAGGTTCAAAGCCAACCCAGTTAGGAAAGTCCCTGCGAGACTCTTATCTCCAATAACCATTCACAAACCAGAAGCGGCTCTGTGGCTCAAATGGTAGAGCACTACCCTTGAGCACAAAGAGGCTCAAGAACAGTGCCCAGTCCCTGAGTTCAAGCCCTACAATTGACAAAAAGCACCTGACTAGATGGGACAGCATTAGTCTGCAGACCCCAAAGACCAAGGACAGGAGGAACCCGTAATTTCTTCCTCCCAAATCCCTCTGCCCATCAGGGAAGGCTGGCTTCTGATGCCTTGGGAGGCGAGTAGATATGCATCACAGCCTAGGTCTGTCTATACCAGAGGGAGGTCTCACAGCGCATCCCTGTTTTCCCTGTAAATTCAGATGTGGACCTCTTCATTCTTTATTGCCTCATTCATATCCTAGGTTATCCAAGGAACCCCAAGGCTTTATTGTGGACAGGCTAAGGCTGAGAGTGTTTCTAAGCTCCTGGCCTAGGTAAACACATTATTACTCATTTTTAAAATTTATGGTGTTGCCGGGCGCTGGTGGCTCACGCTTGTAATCCTAGCTACTCAGGAAGCTGAGATCTGAGGATTGCGGTTCAAAGCCAGCCCGGACAGGAGAGACCATGAGACTCCTATCTCCAATAAACCACCAGAAAACTGGAAGTGGCGCTGTAGCTCAAGTGGTAGAGCTCTTGCCTTGAGCTGAAGAGCTGAGGGACAGCGCCCAGGCCCAGAGTTCAAGCCCCACGACCGACCAAAAAAAAAAAAAAATTATGGTGTTGCCAGAAGTGGTGCTGTGGCTCAAGTGGTAGAGAGCTAGCCTTGATAAAAATAAGCTCAGGGACAGTTCCCATGTTCTGAGTTCAAGACCCAGGACTGGTATAAACAAACAAACAAACAAATAATAAATTGAGAGGGGCTGGGAAGGTGGCTCAGTGGTAGAACGCTTGCCTTGCATGCCTGAGGCCCTGGGTTTGATTCCTCAGCACCACATAAGCAAAAAGAAAAAAGCTGGAAGTGGCGCTGTGGCTCAAGTGGTAGAGCGCTAGCCTTGAGCTGAAAAGCTGAGGGACAGCGCCCAGGCCCAGAGTTCAGGCCCCTCAACTGGACCCAAAAACAAAAACAAAGCAAATAAGTAATAAATTGAGAGAGAGAGAGAAAATGCTTGTGCTCACGCACCTGTCTTCGGGCTTAAACTCAGGGCCTGCTTGCTGTCCCTAAACCTCATGAGTAGTTTATTGGAGATAAGAGTAACATAGACTTTTCTGCCCCAGCTGGCTTCAAACTGCAATCCTCAGATCTCAGCCTCCTGAGTAGCTAGGATTACAAGCATGAGCCACCTGTGCCTGGCGAGGTGGGGTTTTTGGTGGTGGTTGTTGTTTTGTTTTTTGTTTTAGTTTTGGTTTTTTGGCAGTAAGTGATTAGAAGAATTCAGGGTCTCCTTTTTTGTGTGTGTGTGCCAGTCTTGGTGCTTGAACTCAGGATCTGGGTGTTATTCCTGGGCTTCTTTTGCTCAAAGCTAGCACTCTACCACTTGATCCACAGTGCCATTTCTGGCCTTTTCTGCTTATGTGGTACTGGGGAATTGAACCCAGTGCTTCATGCATGCTAGGCAAGCACTCTACCGTAGGCCACATTCCCATCCCAGGGTCTCATTCTTGATAGGCAGGTTCTCTACCCCTTGAGCTACACCCCACCCCCAGCCTGTCAGTTCTGTACAGAGGATGTTTTCAAGATTTTATTCACCTTAGTAAGTTATTTTCAGCAGGAAAGTTATACTGCTGAGAGAGAGTGTTACACTGCTATTATCAGAAAAAGAAAATCCTGTTGTTTTAGTTAGCATTTCCTTGATTAGCTGTGAATCACAGCACCTAACATCTTTTCTTACACTGGTAGCAGTAAGTTTGTTCTTCTGTGGAACACCTGCTCATCCTCTTTGTTTTGGGGGATATTGTGGTTCAAACTCAGGGCTTTATACTTACTAGGTAGATACATTTCCAGCCCAAATTGGAAAACATTATTTTCAAATTTTTCTTTTCTTTTTTTCATTTTTGTTGTTGTTGTTGTTGTTTGTTTCTCAGCAGTACTGAGGGTAGAACTTGGCCTCACACCTGCCAGGCTGGTGTTGTACCATTTGAGTCACATCCCTAATCCATCCCACTTTGTTCCTATGCTTTACTGCCTTTCTCTTGTTGCTTTTCTGATATTCCTTAACTATTTAGATGTTAAGTCTATACTGACTATATATACCTTTCCCTAATGTATTCTATCTCTATAGTATTCTTTATTAATCAAAAATCCTTTTTTTTGGGGGGGGGGTCCAGTTGTGGGGCCTGAACTCTGGGCCTGGGCACTATCCCTCAGCTCTTCAGCTCAAGGCTAGCGCTCTACCACTTGAGCCACAGCTCCACTTCCGGCTTTTTTCTTTTTGCTTATGTGGTGCTAAGGAATCAAACCCAGGGCCTCAGGCATGCAAGGCAAGCGCTCTACCACTGAGCCACCTTCCCAGCCCTCAAAAATCCTTTTTTTTTGTAAAGCAGATAAAGTCAGCTCCTTTACTCTAGGAGATTGGCAGTTTTTCCATCTTATGCTTAATTATGATGGCCCAAATTAGCCAGTTGTCCCAGGGTCATCTGCCTTGCATGAAGTAGATGGACCTTGGCTCTCTTCTTTGTTTACTGACCTCATATTTCCAGTCTTACATCTGCAGTGATGGTGACCTTCTGACACTGCTCCTACAAGCAGAGTCCTAGTCAGAGATCTGACTCTGGGATTCCAACATGCTATTTGGTCAGGCCATTCACCTGCAGAGAAAGCAAACAAAAGTAATGGTGAGAAGGCATTACAGGATTTTATTTGGAATGGCCATCTTGGGAAGAGGGAGAAAAGTATTTTAGACCATCTTTGGGGTACTGACATGAGCTGTAGGTATAAATATAAAAGAACTGGGCAAGGAGGGAAGAGAGGCATGAACCAATCAGTCTTGGCCCCACTGCGGTGGTATTTACCAGCAGTTCAGTCTTGGTTCTAAAAGGTGATTCCAGGTTCTACAAGGTGGCTTGAGGCGACAGTCAGTCATGGTATCATTATTTGTGCTAGGGAGGAGCAGCCTCAATTTCCGTCATGGCTAGTTTCTTCCATATGGGGGGTGATCTATGTCAACATGGGGGACCTGTCTAGGGTCTCTGCTGTTCCTGGAATCAAAGATGATTACAGATTTAGGACAATGACTGGAAACTTTCAGGCACCGTTGTCAGATCTGAAATAGAACCTTTTAAAAAGCTGATAGTAAAAATGCCTTCGTTATTCTTTCTTCCTCCTGCCTTGATTGACATGAGTTAAGTATCATCAGTTTTGTTTTGTTTTGTTTTGTTTTTTCCTGGTCGTGGGGCTTGAACTCTAGGCCTGGGCACTGACACTGAGCTCTTTGTTGCTCAAGGTGAGCACTCTACAACTTGAGCCAGAGTGCCACTTCCAAGTATCATCAGTTTTGAGGCAGATTTTCCTTAAATGATTGGCATGTCTATTTTCAGAGTTGGGCAGGAAGCTGATGCAAAGTAAGACAGATATAAAATGAAGGCCGGGATCCAGGCCTCTGTGTGTATGTGTGTGCCAGTATTAGGGCTTGAATTCAGGGTCTTGTGCTCTTGCTAGTACTCTACCACTTGAACCACAATCACATCTCCAGTTTTTTGGTTAGTTAATTGGAGATAAGTCTCTTGTACATATATGACCAGGCTGTTTTTGAACCTTGGATCTCAACTGCCTGAGTAGCTAGTATTACAGGCATGAACTACTGACCTGGGTATTTATCCTGATTTTAGCTAGGTTGTGGGCCCAACTGAAGAGCCAATGCTTTCCAGCAAAGACAGTTTGTAAGCAACTTTTAAACTGTCCATTCACAAGTTTTCACTAAAAGACCTTTACTCACATTATGGTTAAATCATACACCCCTCATCCTGCACATGGGAGTTTTTTCACTGCCAGGCAGAAGAGTAAGGATCTCCAATATTTTCCATTTTGGTTTGGCTCACCATTCCAGGCTGCTAAGTTATTTTTGGACCTTGACTCTGTCATCCAGTAATTTGACTGTCCCAGTTTTTTTTTTCCACCTGAACTTTGATAAATACGTCATCCCTTTCCCTGTCCAAGTAACTGCTAGAAATACTGAACATGAGAGAGCTTGGTCCAGAGCCCTGGCCCATGTCCCTGGAGTCCTCTTCTCAACAGAAAGTGATTAATTAATGATAACAGCCCTCCAAGATTTTTTCAAAGAGCATCTATATCTGGCCCAGGGCTAAGTGCTGGGAATACAGAAGTAGCAACTGAAATTGGTCCTCCACTCTAGGAGGGGTCACAGTCTAGTGATGGAGCCAGAGGTGTTAACATACATGATGTAAACTCTAACTCGGACTTCTGCTACCTTGTGCACTGTCTCCCTTGAGAACTGTTTGAGACAGACTGTTAACCAGGAATATGGGAACTGAATTAGCCACAGCCTCCCACATTTCCAAGTTGTCCTTAGGGCTATTAGCAGTAAATCACCACATGCTTTCCTGAAATTCAAGTGCATGTGTCTAGTAAAGTTTCTTTCTCTCTCTCTCCCTCTCTCTCCTCTCTCTCTCTCTCTCAATAATTTTTATTAGTATGAATTAGTTGTATAAGGGAGGGTTTCATTGTAACATTTCAATACATGTATTTAATGTATCTGGGTCAAACTAACCCCTTCTATTGCTCTCTCTTACTCCTTCCCCCCTTCTTAAAACAATTTCAACAGATTTCATTGTTTTATTTTCATATATGCAAATAAACTACTTGGACCATGCTCATCCTCATTTCCTCTCTCAAAGTCTCCTTTAACACTTTCCTTCCCGGGACCCACCTTCCCAATGGAGCCTATTTTAATTTCTTATCATTTTGTGTAAGTGTATTAATCGTACCAAGAGGTTTTATCATGGTATTTCAGATGTATATATATTTTGCTCAGAATAACCCTGTCTATTGTGTTCTCTTTTCCTGTCCCCCACATCTCCTATTGATTAACAGGTTTCATTTGATTCCTTATACCATCTTCACAGATAGTTGCAATGATTTTTCAAAATTATTCACCCTCAGTGCTGGGAAGATAGCTTAATGGTAGAGTGCTTGCCTAGCATGCATGAAGCCCTGGATTCAATTCCTCAGTACCACATAAACAAAAAAAAAAAAAAAACAGAAGTGGTGCTGTGGCTCAAGTGGTAGTGTGCTAGCCTTGAGCGAAAGAAGCTCAAGAAACAGTGCCTAGGTATTGAGTTTAAGCCTCAGGACTGGCAACAACAACAAAAATTTATCACCCTCCTTTCTTTTTCTTTCTCCTCCTCATCCCTCTGAACAGGTTCTCTAGTTAGAATTGTGTTCTATGTGTATATGTGTGTGTATGTATACCTCTATAAATATGTATATCCTCTAGATGTAGTTTCAAATGAGTGAAGACAGCCTTGAGCAAAAAACGCACAGGGACAGTGACCAAGCCCTGAGTTCAGACCCCAGGACTGGCAAAAAAACCCACCACCACCACCACAACAGCCCATCATGGGATATTTGGGTTTTGAGCTCGGCTCATCTCACCCTGTTCTCTAATTCTATCCATTTTCCTGCAAGTGATATTATTTCATTTTTCTATATGGTTTTGTAATAGTCCATGTATATGTTTGTACCCTGTCTTCTTTATTCATTTATTTGTTGTTGGGCACCTCAGCTGATTACATCATTTGGCTATTGTGAACCATGCTGCATTTATCTTTCTTGTATATTGATTTACATTCCCTCAGATATATGCCCAAGTGTGGTATGGAGGGGTCATAAGGTAGGTCTACTTTTAGTTTCCTGAGGAACTGCCATATGATTTCTATAGTGGTTGCACTAGGTAACATTACTCTGCAACAGTGTAGATTGCTTTGCTCCCCTGCATCCTCACCAGCATTTGTTGCTACTGGTTTTTAGGTTTTTTTTTTTTTTCCTTGTCATGGGGCTTGAACTCTGGGCTTGGACACTGTTCCTTAGCTCTTTAGCTCAAGGCTGGCACTCTACCACTTGAGCCACAGTGCCACTTCCGGTTTTCTGGTTGTTTATTGGAGATGAGAGTGTCATGAACTTATCTGCCTGGGCTGTCTTTTTTTTTTTTTTGTCAGTCGTGGGGCTTGAACTCTGGGCCTGGGCGCTGTCCCTCAGCTCTTCAGCTCAAGGCAAGAGCTCTACCACTTGAGCTACAGCGCCACTTCCGGTTTTCTGATGGTTTATTGGAGATAGGAGTCTCACGGTCTCTCCTGCCCGGGCTGGCTTTGAACCGCGATCCTCAGATCTCAGCCTCCTGAGTAGCTAGGATTACAGGCGTGAGCCACCAGCATGCCTGGGCTGTCTTTGAACCATGATCCTCCGATCTCAGCCTCCTGAGTAGCTAGGATTACAGGCATAAGCCACCAGCACCTGGCTAACTACTGGTTTTCTTGATGATGGCCATTTTCACTAGAGTGAGATGGAATGGTAGTGTAGTTTTGATTTGCAGTCTCTTTATAGCCAGAGGTGTTTTATGTTATTTTGATGTATTTATTAGGCATTCTTATTTCTTCTTCTAAAAACTATCTGTTCAGTTGGCTTACTTATTAACTGTATTTCTTCCTTCCCTTCCTTCCCTTCCTTCCCTTCCTTCCTTCCTTCCTTCTTTCCTTCCTTCCTTCCTTCCTTCCCCCATCCTGAGGCTTAAACTCAGGGCCTGGGCACTGTCCCTGAGCTTCTTTTGCTCAAGGCTAGCACTCTACCATTTTAGCCACAGTGCCACTTCCAGCTTTTTCTGTTTATGTGGTACTAAGGAATCGAACCCAGGGCTTCCTGCATGCTAGGCAAAGACCCTACCACTAATCCACATTTCCAGCCCTTGGATTACTTTTCTTTTGCTATTTAATTTTTGTGTGTGTCAGGCCTGAGGGCTTGAAATCAGGGCCTGGGTGCTACTCCTGAGCTTTTGTGCTCAAGGCTAGTAGTGTTTTATCACTTGAGCCACAGTTCCACTGCTGGCTTTTTCTAGTTGTCAATTGTAGATAAGAATCATATGGGGGTGGGGGGGGCCTGGGAAGGTGGCTCAGTGGTAGAGCGCTTGCCTTGCATGCATGAAGCCCTGAGTTCAATTCCTCAGTACCATATAAGCAAAAAAGAAAAAAGCCAGAAGTGGCGCTGTGGCTTGAATGGTAGAGCGCTATCCTTGAGCTGAAGAGCTGAGGGACAGTGCCCAGGCCCAGAGTTCAGGCCCCATGGCCGGACCCCACCCCAAAAAAAAAAATCTTACAGGGGCTGGGAAGGTGGCTCAGTGGTAGAGTGCTTGCCTCACATGCATGAGGCCCTGGGTTTGATTCTTCCACATCACATAAACAAAAAGCTGGAAGTGGTGCTGTGGCTTAAGTGGTAGATCACTAGTCTTCAGCTGAAGAGCTGAGGGATAGTGCTCAGGTCCAGAGTTAAAGCCCCACAACTGAGAGAGAGGGAGAGGGAGAGAGAGAGGAGAGAGAGAGAGAGAGAGAGAGAGAGAGAGAGAGAGCGCCTTACGGTAAGCCTGGGTTGGCTTCAAATCTTAATTTTCAGATCTTAGCCTCCTGAGTAGCTAAGATTACAGGCATGAGTCCAACAGTGCCTGCTCTGCTGAGCTCTTTGTATATTCTTTTCTTTTCTTTTTTTTTGGTTGTTTGTGAGGCCTGAACTCTGGGCCTGGGTGCTGTCCCTCAGTTCTTCAGCTCAAGGCTAGCATTCTACCACTTGAGCCACAGCGCCACCTCCTGATTTTTCTGCTTATGTGGTGCTGAGGAATCGAACCCAGGGCCTCTTGCATGCAAGGCAAGTGCTCTATCACTGAGCTACCTCCCCAGTTCCTCTTTGTATATTCTTGATATTAATATTTTATCTTTGAATAGCTGGTGAACTTTCCTCTATTCCACGGTTTGGTTGTTTCTTGATTCTGGTAATTGTTTCTTTTGCTGTGCAGAAACTTTTTAATTTGATGTAGTCCCAATTGTCAATTATTGTTTGTATTTTCCAGGTAATTAGAGTCTAATTCAGGAAATAATTACCCATGGCTATATCTCCAAAGTTTTCCTGTAGTAGACTTAAAGTTTCAGTTCTTACTTTTGAGTTCTTTGGTCCATTTGGAGTTGATATTTTACTGGATAAGAGATAGGGGTCAAGTTGTATTCTCCTGAAAATACATAATCAATTTTGCAAGACTATTTGTGGAATAGTATGTCTTTTCTCCAATGCATGGGTTTTGGTTTTATTGGTTTGTTTGTTTTAGTTACTTTGTAAAAATGAGGTAGATGTAATTGTGTGCTTTTATCCCTGGGTCTTCTATTCTGTTCCTTTGGTCTTTGGGTGTGTTTTTGTGCTGGTACCATACTGTTTCTGTTACTATGGCTTTGTAGTACTTTGAAGTTTGATATTATTTTGATATTATGATACTTTAAGGGTTTTTTTTGTTTTTGTTTTTGTTTTTGTACCAGTCCTGAGGCTTGAACTCAGGGCCTAGTCACTATCCCTGAGCTTTTATGGTCAAAGCTAGTGTTCTATCACTTGAGCTATAGTTCCAGGTCCAGCTTTTTGATGGCTAATTGGAGATAAGAATCTCACAGAGTTGGGGCTGGGAATGTGGCTTAGTGGTATAGTGCTTGCTTAGCATGCATGAAGCCCTGGGTTCAATTCCTCAGTACCACATACACAGAACAAGCCAGAAGTAGTGCTGTGGCTCAAATGGTAGAGTGCTAGTCTTTAGCAAAAAGAATCTCACAGACTTTCCTGCCTGAACTGGCTTTGAACCATGATTCTCAGATTTCAGCCTCCTGAGTAGCTAGGACTATAGGCATGAGCAACTGGCACTCCACATCCAGTGCAACATTGTTCTTTTTACAAAGGCCCAGAGCAACATTGCTTTTTTTACTTAGGATTGCTTTTGCTATTTAGTATCTTTTACTCCTCCATATGAATTTTTGGAGATTTCTCTAGTTGCAGTAAAGAATGATACTGGTTTTTTTTTTTTTTTTTTTTTATACTAGTAGTGGGTCTTGAACTCAGGGCCATTTGCTCTTGCTTGGCTTTTTTGTTCAAGGCTGGCACTCTATTCCTTGAGCCACAGCTCCACGTCTGTCTCTTTGCTAGCTAACTGAAGATAAGAGTCTCCAGTTTGTCTTTCTGGGATCTTAGCTTCCTGAAAAGCTAATATTATAGGTGTGAGCCATCGATACCCGGCTAAGCTACTGAATTTTCAGTGTTAATTTTATGTCTTGCTACATTTCTGAAAGTGTTTTCTTTGTAAACATTTATAACTGCTGGTTGATTGTTCATAATTGTGAGCTTCACTTGTGGACTTTCTCTTTTTTTTTTGGGGGGGGGTCTGGTCGTGGGGCCTGAACTCTGGGCCTGGGTGCTGTCCCTCAGCTCTTCAGCTCAAGGCTAGCGCTCTACCACTTGAGCCACAGCGCCACTTCCAGCTTTTTTCTTTTTGCTTATGTGGTGCTGAGGAATCGAAACCAGGGCCTCATGCATGCAAGGCAAGCGCTCTACCACTGAGCCATGTTCCCAGCCCCCTCACTTGTGGACTTTCTCAAAGGTCTGCAAGGCATATTCTCTTATAGGCTAGGATGTAATCTATTAGGACTTGAATACTCAAGATGCTCTTCAGTGCTCAGCCCTTGCTGTTCACCAAGGTGGATGTTTATCCTTTACCTCCAACAAGTCAGGAGAGCCAGGGAAGCCCAAGAAACCTGATAACAAGTCTGCATTCTTGGCTTCCATGGTGGGGTAACCAGAACTTAGTGTTTCTCCACATGGGAGTCCTGTCCTACAAAAGGAAATAAGAACTTCTTAGTGACTAGTGCTTCTTTGGAAATAAAATAGAATGGGTAGGACAGAAAATACCCGAGGTCTGGGCTTGGAACTCAGCATGCATGCGCTTGACATGCATCAGGACCTGTGGTCAAATCCCAGCAATGATAACAAGAAATCAGGATCACAAGGCTGTGTTTGGGTGTAAAGATGTCCTTTCAGCCGGGCGCTGGTGGCTCACGCCTGTAATCCTAGCTACTCAGGAGGCTGAGATCTGAGGATCGCGGTTCAAAGCCAGCCCGGGCAGGAGAGACTGTGAGACTCCTATCTCCAATAAACCACAAGAAAACCGGAAGTGGCGCTGTAGCTCAAGTGGTAGAGCGCTCGCCTTGAGCTGAAGAGCTGAGGGACAGCGCCCAGGCCCAGAGTTCAAGTCCCACTACCGACCAAAAAAAAACAAAAAAAAAAACAAAAAAAAAACAAGATGTCCTTTCAACAATAAATTACTATATGTGCTATCAATTTTTTTTCTGGTCCTAGGGCTTGAACTCAGGGCTTGTATACTATTCTTGAGCTTTTTTGTGTTCAA
Source organism: Dipodomys merriami (assembly GCF_024711535.1). Taxonomy (NCBI): domain Eukaryota; kingdom Metazoa; phylum Chordata; class Mammalia; order Rodentia; family Heteromyidae; genus Dipodomys; species Dipodomys merriami. Next base: position 10,330,997 of record NW_027202937.1, on the reverse strand, counting down.
GGACAGCAATCTACCACTTGAGACACAGCTCCACTTCCAGTTTTTTTGTTTTATTGGACCTAAGAGTCTCATGGGGGCTGGGAAGGTGGCTCAGTGGTAGAGTGCTTGCCTTTCATGGATGAGGCCCTGGGTTCAATTCCTCAGACCACATAAGCAGAAAAAGCTCAAAGTGGTGCTGTGGCTCAAGTGGTAGAGCGCTAGCTTTGAGCTAAAGAGCTGAGGGACAGCGCCCAGGCCTAGAGTTAAGGCCCCACAACAACAACAACAACAACAACAACAAGGAGTATTATGGACTTTTCTGCCCAGACTGGCTTTGAACTATGATCCTCAGATCTCAGCCTCCTGAGTAGCTAGAATGACAGGTGTGAGCCACTGGTGCCTGACCATCAAACCTTTCTAAGTCCTTCAGTAAGAGATAATAATTGATAGTACATGCTAGATGCTGCTGGCTCACATTTGTCATTCTAGCTACTCAGGAGGCTGAGATCTGAGGATCATGGTTCAAAGCCAGCCTGGTTAGGAAAGTCCATGAGACTCTTACTTCCAATTAACCACCAGAAAACCAGAAGTGGCACTGTGGCTCAAAGTGGTAGAGCACTAGCCTTGAGCAGAAAAAGCTCAAGGACAGCATTCAGGCCCTAAGTTGTTTTTTTTTTTTGTCAGTCGTGGGGCTTGAACTCTGGGCTTGGGCGCTGTCCCTCAGCTCTTCAGCTCAAGGCAAGAGCTCTACCACTTGAGCTACAGCACCACTTCCGGTTTTCTGGTGATTTATTGGAGATAGGAATCTCATGGTCTCTCATGCCCGGGCTGGCTTTGAATCGCGATCCTCAGATCTCAGCCTCCTGAGTAGCTAGGATGACAGGCGTGAGCCACCAGCGCCCGGCTTAGGCCCTAAGTTCAAGCACCACACAGACAAAAAAGAAAAAGAAAAAGAGGAAAGGAAGGAAGGAAGGAAAGTAGGAAGGAAGGAAGGAAGGAAGGAAGGAAGGAAGGAAGAAAAGAAGGAAGGAAGGAAGGAAGGGATGAAGGAAGGGATGGTGACCAGCATGGTGATTAAACCCCTGTATTTGTGATGCAGCTAAAACTGGGCTCAGCTAGATGACTTTTTTTTTGGGGGGGGGACCGTCCAGTCTCTGGGCCTGGGCGCTGTCCCTCAGCTCTTCAGCTCAAGGCTAGTGCTCCACCACTTGAGCCACAGCGCCACTTCCGGCTTTTTTCTTTTTTTTTTTTTTTTTTGTCGGTCGTGGGGCTTGAACTCTGGGCCTGGGTGCTGTCCCTCAGCTCTTCAGCTCAAGGTGAGCGCTCTACCACTTGAGCTACAGCGCCACTTCCGGTTTTCTGGTGGTTTATTGGAGATAGGAGTCTCACGGTCTCTCCTGCCCGGGCTGGCTTTGAACCGCGATCCTCAGATCTCAGCCTCCTGAGTAGCTAGGATGACAGGCGTGAGCCACCAGCACCTGGCTTAGGCCCTAAGTTCAAGCACCACACAGACAAAAAAGAAAAAGAAAAAGAAGAAAGGAAGGAAAGGAAGGAAGGAAGGAAAGAAGGAAGGAAGGAAGGAAGGCAGGAAGGAAGGAAGGAAGGAAGGAAGGAAAGAAGGAAGGAAGGAAGGAAGGGATGAAGGAAGGGATGGTGACCAGCATGGTGATTAAACCCCTGTATTTGTGATGCAGCTAAAACTGGGCTCAGCTAGATGACTTTTTTTTTTGGGGGGGGGGCGTCCAGTCTCTGGGCCTGGGCGCTGTCCCTCAGCTCTTCAGCTCAAGGCTAGTGCTCCACCACTTGAGCCACAGCGCCACTTCCGGCTTTTTTCTTTTTGCTTATGTGGTGCTGAGGAATTGAAACCAGGGCCTCATGCATGCAAGGCAAGCGCTCTACCACTGAGCCACCTTCCCAGCCCCAGCTAGATGACTTTTGATTATGTGACTTAGAGAATTTCCTCACTGATGAGATGGTAATACTCATCTCTGCGGGTTGTTACGAGGATAAAAAGAAATAAGTGCAAATCTCTTAGTTCAGCACCTGGAGTGTGAGGTGCTCTGATGTGGTTATTATTTTCTAGCTTTAAAGATATGCACACATGGCCCTGTTTCTCTCTCATTCCCACAGCTATTAATTTCACTTCCTTCTTTCTATTTTCAGCACTTGGGAGAAACAAGTCTGTAGCTTTCTAGCAATTCTGGATTTTATAGCTATTATCTCTCACATCTTAGAGGGTTTCAAGGCTCATAAACCTGCTTTTCCCTCGCCTTCATACCCGCATTGACTGGCTTTTTTTTTTTTTTTCCAGGAGATGAGCCACTCTGCGCAGCCCAGCCCACCCTCTGCTGTCGGGGATCACCACCCCCAGGCCGTTTGGTTATGGGAGGGCTGAGGTTTCTAAAATTAGGCTTTTCTCTTTTCATTTCCTCGGAAACCCTCTTCCTGCCAGCTCCCCCAACATTACAAGCTTCTTTCCTGAACCCTCCCTCTGCTCAGGCTGCCCTAGCCTCCCACCAAGCAAAGCCTTCCCTTCTCCCTGCGCAATCCTGGGCTTAGCCTGGAGGTAGGCGTAGGCTGGAAGTGGGTTTACCTCATTGAGTCCTGTGATGTTTTTAATCTCAAGTCCCCCAGCCAAGTGCTGGTGGCTCATGTCTGTAATCCTAGGTACTCAGGAGGCTGAGATCTGAGAATCTGTTTAAAGACAGCCAGGTAGAAAAATCTGTGAGACCCTTAGCTCCAATATGCCACCAAAAAGCCAGAAGTAGAGCTGTGGCTCAAATGATAGTGTGCTAGTCTTGAAAAAAAAAAAAAGCTAAAGGACTGTGCCCAGGCCATGAGTTCAAGCCACAGGACACACACACACACACACACACACACACACACACACACACACACACACACACACACACACACACACACACACACACACACACACACACACACACACACACACACACACTTAAAAAACAAGAGTGGATTGAGGGGATCCTCTAAGAACAGGTAAGTGTAAGAGGATACCAGAGAAGAGACGCAGACAGAAGTGAAAGTTGGGTGAAGATGGAGGCACAGAATACAAAGCTACAACCACGAACCAAGAAATACCAGGAGCCACTAGGAGCTGGAAAAGGCCAAGAATTTCCCTTGGGCATTGGAGTACAGTTTGCTGGCACCTTGGTTTTAAACTTCTAACCTCTAGAACCACAAGGGAATATATAACTGCTATTGGGAGCTACCCAGAAAAAGCACCCTTGACAATTCCAGAGGTCCCTTTCCCTGACATTGCTGTCCTTAGAGGGTGACAGTGCCATCCTTTTTGAGTGTGTGTGTGTGTGTGTGTGTGTGTGTGTGTGTGTGTGTGTTGATAATGGGGCTTGAATTCAAGGCCTGGATGCTGTATCTGAGCTTTTTCTATCAAAGCTGGCTCTCTACCACTTGAGCACAGCTTCACTTCTGGCTTTTTGGTTGTTAATTGGATAAGAGTCTCACTGACTTTCTGCCCAGGTTGGCTTCCAACCATGATCCTCAGATCTCAGCTTCTTGAATAGTTAGTATTACAGGTATCAGCTACCTGAGCCATTGTTTATTTATTTATTTATTGCTAGTCCCAGGCCTAGAACTCAGAGACTGCTCAAGGCTAGTTCTCTAACACTTCATCCACGACTCTACTTTCAGCTTTTTTGGTGATTAATTGGAGATAAGAGTCTCATGAGCCAGATGCCAGTGGCTCATACCTATAATCCTAGCTACTCTGGAGGCTGAGATATGAGAAGCACCATTCAAAGCCAGCCTGGGCAGGAAAGTCCCCCTGAGACTCATCTCCAATTAGCCACCAGAAAACCAGAACTGGCAATGTGACTCAAAGTGATAGAGTGCCAACTGAAGGGCAGCACCCAGGCCCTGAGTTCAAGCCCCATGATTGACCCCCCCCCTCCAAAAAAAAAAAAAGAAAAAGATTGCATGGACTTTCCTGCCTGGGCTGGCTATAAACTATGGTCCTCAGATTTCAGCCTCCTGAGTAGCTAGGATTACAGGTATGGGCCCCTGGCACCTGGTACTCCGTATTTCATGAGTGCTTCTCTTTGCCTTCCTGCCCCATATATGGTCTCATAGCTGTTCCCTACTTCCCCTGTGTTCCTCTAGGTATCAGAGGCCCCCATTCAAGCCTTGTGAATTTCCTGGATGCACATCTCTCCAGTCTCATAGTTTAACCACTAGCTTCCCCACCCCCACCCAGACTATGGGAAGCTGGCACAAGGCTGGGGCAGGGAAAGTGAATTTTTCCACAGAACTCATCACTGGCAAGGTACTTCTGATGGGCAGTGTAGGTCCTCACAGAAGCTTCTGGCCTTTGAGTGATTGGATACCACTCCCACAGATACCTGACTGCAGGATCCAGGCCTCTGACTGTCCATGCGTCTTCCACAATGCCCATCTCACAAGGCTGCAGCACTGGGAAGCATCTGCCTTACTGACCTTACTACTCTCCTAGGATTACTCTGCCGGGACTTGATCTGGTGTGACTCCTTCCTTCTGATCTCTGGCACAGAAGTTGGCATACTACCCATGGGCAAATCTGGCCAGCCATCTGTTTTTGTAGTGTCTGTGGAACCCAACCATACTTCTTGTATCCACATTATCTGTGGCTTTCTTGGAGCCTTTTTTTTTTTTTTTTTTTTTTTTTTTTTTGCCATGGGACTTGAATTCAGGGCCTGGGTGTTATACCTGAGTTCTTTTTGTTCAAGGATCCTACTCAGCACTTGGAGCCACAATGCCACTTCCAGGTTTCTGGTGGTTAATTGGAGATAAGAATCTGATGGGGGATGAGAATGTGGCTTAGTGGTAGAGTGCTTGCCTAGCAAGCATGAAGCCCTGGGCTCGATTCCTCAGAACCACATAAACAGAAAAAAGCCAGAAGTGGCACTGTGGCTCAAGTGGTAGAGTGCTAACCTTGAGCAAAAGAAGCGCACGGACAGTACCCAGGCCCTGAGTTCAAGACCAGGACTGGCAAAAAATGAAATTAAAAGAGTCTAATGGACTTTCCCTGCCTGGGCTGGCTTAGAACCAGAATCCTGAGTAGCCAGGATTACAGGCATGAGCCAGCAGTGCCCGGCTTTTCTTTAAGTCTTAACAGCATCTCTGATTAGCTGAGACAAGGTAGCATGATAAACACACACAGCCTAACATGATGTCTCTCCAGCCCTGTGCTTGAAGTGAATGAACTACAAGCAAGGTCTTTCCTTCTGCCCGTGTGTGAACAAGCTTTCATCTACCTGAGTTCTCAGGAAAATGTGTTCTGAATTCTCCATGTTAGGAAGGTCTCCCTGGTCCTATTAGCCTTTTTCCCTCCTCCCTCCCATTCATGCCTCCGCAGCTATGGAATCTGTGCCATCAAGGGTCACCTCTGGTACAAGATGATCCCCAAAGCCAGGCGCCAGTGGCTCACACCTGTAATCCTAGCTACTCAGGATGTTGAGATAGGAGGATCGAGGTTCAAAGCCAGCATAGGCAGGAAACTCCGTGAGACTCCTATCTCCAATAAACCGCTAGAAAACTCAAAGTGCTGCTGTGGCTCAAGCAGTAGAGTGCTAGCCTTGAGGTGAAGAGCTGAGGGACAGTGCCCAAACCCAAAGTTCACGCCCCATGACCGACCAAAAAAAAAAAAAAAGATGATACTCAATATTGCTAGACTAGCTGGCTGGAGTGGCATAAATAGCTCCTCCCAATGTTATGCTCTCAAAACCCACTGTGGGCACAGGCAAATAGAGAAGATGATTATTAACCCAGAAATGTCATTCACCTGGCTTCTTCCTTCCAGCACAATGAAAGATGGCCACCAAGCCCAACTCCACACACAGGTGTGGAAGATTGCAAAGGGAACAGTTCAGAGTCAATGCTGAAGATTTCGCTTAATATCTCCAACTCTAATTTGTTTCTAGAGTTTGTACAACCAGTTCTTCCAAAACATGTCTTACATCCCTGGTCCCCTGTTGTAGTGAGCAGAACTTAGTCCATCAGCAGCTTTTTTGTTTTTGTGCCAATCCTGGAACTTGAACTCAGAGTCTGGGCACTATCCCTGAGCTTTTGTGCTACTGCTCTACCACTTAAGCCACAGTTCCACTTCTGGCTTTTTGGTGGTTAATTGGAGATAAAGAGTCTTATGATTGGCTGGGTGCTGCTGGCTCACACCTGTAAATCTAGCTACTCAGGAGGCTGATTTCTGAGGATCCTAATTTGAAGCCAGCCCGGGCAGAAAAGTCCCTATAAAACTTAACTCCAATTAACTATTCAAAAACCGGAAGTGGAGGGCTGGGAATGTGGCTCAGTGGTAGAGTGCTTGCCTTGCGTGCATGAGGCCATGGGTTCGATTCCTCAGCACCACATAAGCGGAAAAAGCCAGAAGTGGTGCTGTGGCTCAAGTGGTAGAGTGCTAGTCTTGAGCTGAAGAGCTGAGGAACAGCACCCAGGCCCAGAGTTCAGGGCTCACGACTGACAAAAGAAAAGAAAAGAAAGAAAGGGAAGTGGAGCTGTGGCTCAAAGTGGTAGAATGCTAGCCTTAAGCAGAAGAGCTCAGGGACAGCAGTCAGGCCTACAACTGCCAAAATAAATAAATAAATAAGTCTTATGACCTTTCCTGCCCTGGCTGGTTTTGAACCAGCTGATATCTGAGGATATCAGCCTCCTGACTAGCTAGGATAACAGGTGTGAGCCACCAACCCTTGGCCAATCACCAGCTTTCAGTCTTTGGATGTTTCTTCTTCTTGGTAAAGACCTACAAGGCAGATAAGGACCTCCTCAGAGCCTGCAACCAGGAAACAGGAGACTTCTTTAACACAAGAGACCAGCCTCTACCATGTACTTTACCTACTGAGAAGGAGCACTCCTGATGTGCAGACTCCAAGCGCAATCAGAAAGTCCGAGGCTAGACTAGACCACCCTGCACAATGAACTGCTGCTCCTCTCCATTTCTCACCTGTAGCTAATTCTTTCCCATATTCTTACTTTAGATCAATCCTAAAGAGAATCCTACTGTGAAAGATTCACATACTATATGTATGCATACCAACTAGTATTTCCCAACAGGAGAGTTGACAAGTAAAATGTATTGTTTTTTTTACACTATTAACTATTCCTGTTCTATGTAACTTTTTCCTTCCTAATTTTAAGTAAACCTGGACATATTTTTCATCTATATAGAATGTCATCTATTTAAGATGTTCTAATGAGTCACACATACTTATATTAAGTTTTCCGGAGACATTATGCTTTTTAAAATTTGTTTATTTCTAACAGTACCTTATGTCCCACATTAGAAATCATTCCATAAATCCTAAAATATGGGGGCTGGGAAGGTGGCTCAGTGGTAGAGTGCTTGCTTTGCATGCATGAAACCCTGGGTTTGATTCCTTAGCACCACATAAGCAGAAAAAGCCGGAAATGGTGCTTTGGCTTAAGTGTAGAGTACTAGCCTTCAGCTGAAGAGCTGAGGGCCAGCACCCAGGCCCAGAGTTCAGGCCCCATGACCAACAAAAAATAAAAAATAAAAAAATAATAAAAATCCTAAAATATGGGGCTGGGAAGGTGGCTCAGTGGCAGAGTGCTTGCCTTGCATGCCTGAGGCCCTGGGTTCGATTCCTCAGCACCACATAAGCAAAAAGAAAAAAGCTGGAAGTGGCGCTGTGGCTCAAGTGGTAGAGCGCTAGCCTTGAGCTGAAGAGCTGAGGGACAGTGTCCAGGCCCAGAGTTCAGGCCCCACGACCGGATCCCCCCAAAAAAAGATCCTAAAATATGTATAATTTTTAAACTACTGTGCTCTTCTTTGAAGTTAAGACATCTAAACCCCCAAAATAACTTACAATAGGTCAGATAAACAGACTTGACTGATAAACAGAATGTGATATTTTTAGAAATGTTTCCAAAGATTTTTCACATAAAGAAACAACACACTGGCTGGGCATCGTTGGCTCACACCTGTAATCCTACTTACTTAGGAGACTGAGATCTGAGGATCATAGTTTAGAGTCAGCCTGGATAGATAAAATATAGACACTCTTATCTCTTATTAACCAGCAAAAAGCTGGAACCAGAGGCATGGTAGAGTGCTAGTCATGAGTGAAAAAGCTGAATGAGAGTTTAGGGCCTTGGTTCAAGTATCATTACTGGCAGGTATGCACATGCACGCGTGTGCGCACATGCGCACACACACAAAATTTAGCAAACTAAGAGCAAAAAGAAACTTCCTTATCTCAGTAAAGGCTATCAAAAATCTTCAGAAAATATTACACTTAATTAAAATACTTTAGACATAACCTTTTGAATATCAAGAAGAGGAGCTGAAAGTATACACAACACAGTGGCTAGCATGTGTGATTAACATGTTCAGATACTGGGTTTGATCCCAGCACTGGATGAAAAATAAGGCTGAAGTAGCTTATGCCTACTATGGGAGTGGGAATAAAGAGGATAACAGTTTGAGGCTAGCCCACGTAAAAAGTTAGCAAGAGGTGGTGATGCTATGGCTCAAATGGGAAAGGGCTGGCCTTGAGCACAAACAGGCTCAGGGACAGTGCCCAGGCCATGAATTCAAGCTTTAAGACCTGCAAAAAAAAAAAAAAATCTCAATAAACAAGCTGGGTATGGTGATATGCACCTGTAATCCCAGCTATTCAGGAAGTATAAGTAGTAGTATTGGAGTCTAGGCCAGCTTGAGCAAAAATAATAAATAAAAGCAGGCTCCATCTGAAAAAACAAAGCAAAACAGTCTGGGATTGCGAGATCTGAGGATCATGTTTCAAAGCCAGCCTGGGAGGATAAATCTGAGAGACTTATTAACCAGCAAAAAGTTGGAAGTGGAACTATGGTTCAAGTGGTAAAGTGCCAGCCTTGAGCAAAAAAAGCTAAGGGACAGGTCTGGGAAGGTGGCTCAGTGGTAGAGCGCTTGCCTTGCATGCCTGAGGCACTGGGTTCGATTCCTCAGCACCATAAAAGCAAAAAGAAAAAAGCCAGAAGTGGCACTATGGCTCAAGTGGTAGAGTGCTAGCCCTGAGCTGAAGAGCTGAGGGACAGCGCCCAGGCCCAGAGTTCAGGCCCCACAACCGGACCCCCCCCTCAAAAAAAAAAAATAAAGCTAAGGGACAGCATCTAGGCCCAAGTGCACACGCGCACACACACAGAGTCTATTCATATTAGAAAATACCTATAAGTAAGCTTAACCAAAATACAAAATCACTCTGTGAAGAAAACTTTAGAGCTGTAGTAAAAAAAAAAACAGAGAAGATCCAGGTGTTGGTGGCTCACAACTGTAATCCTAGTTACTCAGATGGCTGAGATCTGAAGATCACAGTTCAAAGCCAGCCCAGAAAGAAAGAAAAGTCCATATGATTATTGTCTCCAGTTAACCACCAAAAAGCCAGTAGTAAAACTGTGGCACAAATGGTAGCGCATTATTCTTGAGCAAAAAAGGTAAGGGACAGTGTCCAGGCCCTGAGTTCAAGCCCCAGTTCTGGCACAACACAAAAGAACACAGAAAATAATTTGGATAGAAGAAGGGAATATCATACTTTGGAATGGACCATTTACTAAGATGTCAGTTTTCTTCAAAATAGCCTACAAGCCAGGCACTGGAGGGTCACGCCTGTAATCCTAGCTACTCAGGAGGCTGAGATCTAAGGATTGAGGTTCAAAGACAGCCTGGGTAGGAAAGTCTGTGAGACTCTTATCTCCAATTAACCACCAGAAAACTGGAAGTGGCTCTGTGGCTCAGTGGTAGAATGCTTTTCTTGAGCCGAAGAGCTCAGGGACAGTGTTCAGACCCAGAGTTCAAGCCCCACACCCCCTCCTTCCCCCCCCACAATAGTCTACAAATTCAGTGCAAATCCATTTAGAATTTTAACTTGTTTTTTTTTTTTTTTTTGTTTGTTTGTTTTGGGTCCAGTCGTGGGGCCTGAACTCTGAGCCTGGGCGCTGTCCCTCGGCTCTTCAGCTCAAGGCTAGTGCTCTATCACTTGAGCCACAGCACCACTTCTGGCTTTTTTTTTTTTTTTTTTTTTTTGCTTATGTGGTGCTGAGGAATCGAACCCAGGGCCTCATGAATGCAAGGCAAGCACTCTACTACTGAACCACCTTCCCAGCCCCCAGAATTCTAACTTGTTTTTAAGGGAAATATTTTGTTGTTGTTGTTGTGTGTGTACATGTGTGTTTGCTGGTCCTAGGGCTTGAACTTAGGACCTAAGTGCTGTCCCTGAGCTTTTTTGCTCAAGACTAGCACTCTACCATGTGAGCCACAGATCCACTTAGGGCTTTTTTGGTGCTTAATTTGAGGTAAGAGTGTCACAGACTTTCCTTCCCAGGCTAGCTTTGAACTCTGATCCTCAGATCATCAGCCTTCTAAGTAGCTAAGATTATAGGTATGAGCCAGTGGTACTAGGCTGTTTTGTTTTGAGATGGGAGTCTCACTGTATTGCCTAGATTGACTTTGAGCTGGTGGGCTTTAGTAATCCTGCCTCAGCCTCTCCGGTAGCAAGGACCAGGTCTCTAGCATGTGTGAGCAAGGCCCTGGGTTCTATCCCTAGCACTAAAAAAAGAAACTGTGAGTATAGTACTTTGTGGACTATTGTGTGGCCTAGCATGTACAAGGCTCTAGGTTGCAGCCCAAGCATAAAAGGGAAGAGGAAGAGGACTCAGTCTCTAAATTGGGGAGTCTTCCAGTCATCAGGTGTGACTTTGAAGGACACTGGGGACCCTGGTCTGTCCTTTCATTCTCTTCATATTCCCCCATCCCCTTTCTCTGTGGTGTTGGAATTCAAACCCAGGCCCTGTGCCTGCTGGGCAAGCACTCTATCATTGAAGTATATACCTCAGCCCCTTCCCATTTTTGCTTCTCCACATGAGGTGAGCAGCTCCACTTCTCCATATGCCTATGGTAATGTGCCACTTCACCACAGGCTTAAAGGCGACATAGCAAACTAACCATGGACTGAAATCTGCACACTGTGAGCCAAATTAAGCCTTTCACTTTGTAGGTTGATTGCTTCAGCTATTTTGTTATAGTAACAAAAAACTGAGTAATACACCAGCTAAGTTAAAGTGTCTACAGAGGGTTGGGAGGTGTGGTTCAAGTAGCACAGCACCAGCCTAGCAAGCCAAGCAAGTGTGAGGCCCTGAGTTTAATGTGGCAAGGGTATGCCTATCACTCTAGCTAGATGGGTTGCCTGACTTGATGTGCTTTGGTGGAAAACTAAGACTTTCTCTTAAAAATAACCAGCAAAATCAGGACTAGAGGATGGCTCAGTCAGCAGAGCACCTGCCTAGCAAGAATGAGGCTCTGAATTCAAACCCCAGTGCCACCAAAACAGAGAAAGCCCAAACCCCAAATACATATTAAGTTGCAAATGTTTCTTAAAAACAGAGTACTATTGGGGCACTGGTAGCTCACACCTGTAATCCTAGATACTGAGGAGGCTGAGATCTGAGGAGCATGGTTTAAAGCCAACCCAGGCAGGAAAGTCTGTGAGATTCTTATTTGCAATTAACCACCAGAAAACAGGAAGTGGCATTGTGGCTCAAGTAGTAGAGCACTTGCCTTGAGCTGAAGAGCTCAGCGACAGTGCCCAGGCCCAGCCCCACAACTGACAAAACAAACAAAAAACTGTACTGAAGCCAGGTGCCAGTGGCTCATTCCTGTAATCCTTGTTACTCAGGAGGCTAAGATCTGAGGATCATGATTTGAAGCCAGCCTGGGCTATCTCCAATTAACCACCCAAACTGTAACTAGAGCTGTGGCTCAAGTGGTAGAATGCTAACCTTGAGCAAAAGCAGCTCAGGGACAAGGCCCAGACCCTGAGTTCAAGCCTCAGGGCCAGCACTCAAAAAAGGTTTCACTGGGCACCGGTGGCTCACACCTGTAATCCTAGCTACTCAGGAGGCTGAGATCTGAGGATCATGGTTCAAAGCCAGCCCAGGCAGGAAAGACCGTGAGACTTTATCTCCAATAAACCACCAGAAAACAGGAAGTGATGCTGTGACTTAAGTGGTAGAGTGCTAGCCTTGAGGTGAAGAGCTGAGGGACAGCTCCCAGGCCCAAAGTTCAAGCCCCATGATCAATTAAAAGAAAAAAAAAAGGGCTGAGAAGGTAGCTCAGTGGTAGAGTGCATGCCTTGCAAGCATGAGGCCCTGGGTTCGATTCCTCAGCACCACATAAACAAAAAAAGCCAGAAGTGGCGCTGTGGCTCCAGTGGTAGAGAGCTAGCCTTGAGCTGAAGAGTTGAGGGACAGCGCCCAGACCCAGAGTTCAGGCCCCATGACGGGCAAAAAAAAAAAAAAAAAAAAAAAGGTTTCCATTTATCTATGTATTCATCCAATAAAGACAGTCTGTCAAATACTAAGATGGTCCAAAGACATGATCCTTTCCATATAAGGAACTGAAATAGAAAAGAGTGCAAGGCAACTGAGTGTGGTGGTCTTGTACTCACTCAGAACCACCATGTGAGGGGCTGGGAAGGTGGCTCAGTGGTAGCATGTTTGCCTTGCATGCATGAGGCCCTGGGTTCGATTCCTCAGCACCACATAAGCAGAAAAAGCCAGAAGTGGTGCTGTGGCTCAAGTGGTAGAGCGCTAGCCTTGAGCTGAAGGGCTGAGGGACAGCGCCCAGGCCCAGAGTTCAGGCCCCACAACTGACTGGAAAAAAAAAAAAAAAAAAAAAAAAGAACCACCATGTGAGACATTCAGATGCCAGACTTGGGGATGGTGGTGACAGGCATTCACAACGCTGAAAAAGACCTTCAAGCACTTGCAGAACACACTTACCTCAGATCTCTAAACACATGGATGCGAGATCTTGAGTTCAGTGAGGGACTGTTGACTAGTTGTTTCCAAGATAGCTTGGAAACTGCAACATGAACAATCTTACTCCAACATGTCTAAATGCATTACTAGCTATCATATAGCTTATGTGATAAGACCATTTATGCAGACAAAGTGATAATAACCCTGTGTGAATTCTCTAATACAGGTTGATTCCGCCCCCCCCCCATACTCTCTCATAGGGAAAAGATAGGTGATCAGCTTGCAGATCAGACTTATTTGCTTGCCAGATATACGTACTGTTAGTTGGCATGCTGGTTAATTATAACAGCTTGGAAGTTACATAAATGTCCAACAATAGGAAGTCAGTTAAGAACAAAATTCTTTATAGTGCCTATGTATAATGTAAGACTATGTAGCTGTTAAAAATATGTGTTGTTGGGTGTGGTAGTCTACTCCTAATCTACTCCTAGTCTAATCCCAGCACTCAGGAAGCTGAGGCAGGAGGGTTGAGAATTTCAGGTCATCCTGGGCCACACAACAAAACCTGGTCTCAAGAAACAGACAAAAACCTGGGGGGGGGGGGCGTGTGGAGATAATAATGCCAAAGGAAAGTATACACAATAGAAAACACTTGCTGGGCTGGGACTCAGGTGTATAGCATCTTCCTAACTAGTTTGAGGCTCTGAGTTTAAGTTCCACTAATATTTTAAAAAAATCATTCAAAAGTTAGATTAGAGAGTGAGAATGTGGCTTAGAGGTAGAGTGCTTGCCTAACATGCATAAAGCCCTGGGTTTGATTCCATAGTACCACATAAACAGAAAAGGCTGGAAGTGGTGCTGTGGCTGAAGTGGTAGAGTGTGCAAAAGCTCAGGGACAGTGCTCAGACCCTGAGTTCAAACCCCAGGACTGGCAAAAAAAAAAAAAGTCAGATTACAACTGGGTACCAGTGGCTCACACCTGTCATCCCACCTACTCAGGATGCTGAGATCTGAAACTCAAAGTTCAAAGCCAACCCAAGGCAGAACATCTGTGAGACTTATCTCCAGTTAAGCACTACAAAAGGCAGAAGTAGAGCTGTGGTTCAAGTGGTAGAGTGCTAGCCTTGAGAACAAATCAAAACAAAACAAAAACAGCTCAGGGACAGTGCCCAGGACCTGAATTCAAGCAAGCGCAGCACAGAAAGAAAAAAGAAATCAGGTTACAAAACAAATGTATCAAATTATTCTGACTGCATTTACAAAAAAATAGTGGGGAGGAGGCATCTGGCAGAACTTTTTTTTTTTTTTTTAATTGGGTATGGTGCCTCAAGCCTAGAATCTTAGTTACTTGGGGAAGCTGGGAAGCAGAGATCAGGGGATCAAAGTACAGTCACGCCTCTCCCCGCCCCCTGGTGCCTGCATAAGACTTCTCAATTTTCCATCTCAGTCAACGTCTGGGTCTGGTTTCAAGAGCCCCTTAAGGGTTGGAGGTATGGGGTGGAGGTGGGGCTTCAAAGGCTGTGTGCAATGGTGTGTGCCTGTCATCTCCAGTGACACAGGGAAGTAAGTACAAGCAGGAGGTCCGGGCCCTGCCAGGGCATTAACTGGGACCTTACTCTGAGAACAACCAATACAAAGAAGGGGCTGGGGGTGTGGCTTAAAAGGTTAGAGCAACTGCCTAGAGAGTTCTATCTCAGCACTGAAAAAAAGAAAACAAAAAAAAACTCTGGATTTTTGGTGGAGTATTTTATTTGGTTGGTTTTGTTTTGTTGCAATAGATGGAGCCTGTTCTCTTTGCCCTCCCCCCCTCCAGCTCTTTTTTTTTTTTTTTTGCTTGTTCTCTTTTTGGAGACAGAGCCTCACCTTGTAGTCCAGACTGATATAGAACTCCAGATTTTTCTACTTTGGTCTTCCTAGTGCTTGGATTACAGATGTGTACTGCCACACCAGACCAACTCGTTTTAGTTTACAATTTTTTTTGGGGGGGGGGTCTGGTCATGGGGCCTGAACTCTGGGCCTGGGCGCTGTCCCTCAGCTCTTCAGCTCAAGGCTAGCACTCTGCCACTTGAGCCACATCGCCACTTCCGGCTTTTTTTTTTTTTCTTTTTGCTTATGTGGTGCTGAGGAATCGAACTCAGGGCCTCGTGCATGCAAGGCAAGCACTCTACCACTGAGCCACCTTCCCAGCCCTAGTTTACAATTTTGTAAACATAAATCTATATTTTTCTATATTGAATAGTAATTACTTCTATGGTCAGGTCTGGAATCCTTAAAACTGGGTATTTTCAGGTTGGGAATGTGGCTTAGTGGTGTAGTGCTTGCCTTGAGCAAGAGACAGTGCCCAGGCCCTGAGTTCAGGCCCCAGGACTGACAACAAAAACAAATGAAGAAAAGAAAATAACTACCCTTGGTCCAATAGGACCTCCAGGGTCTTCCTATCAATACAGGATCAAGAACTGAAGTTCCACCTCCCTCTGCTCTTCCCCGCCGCGGTCCCCACCCCCAGCGCCAGCCCCCAGCCTCCCTAACCCAGTGATAGAAACTGCGGGTGAGCTCTTCCTCGGGGCGGGCGATCGCCTTTCCCCAGGCCTCCAGCGTCTCGCAGGCCCCGCCCCTGCCACCACCCGCGTCCTCTCTAGCCTCTAGGAGGACCCGAGTCTCTGTGCTCCGCCCTCTGAGGCGCGGACTCCCAGGCTGGGAAGTGTGCAGGTGCACAGCGACCTCCTCGTTGCTCATATTGTCAGAACACCTTGTCCGGTGGCATTTCCTGTTGGACTTCTCAAGAAAAACAGGAAACAAAACAGTTCTCCTAGTAAACGGAAATCACTGCTGTTCACAAGTCAGTGAATTGTATTCCAGTGTCAAAATACAAAAATGACCGAGCTTACGGGGAAGGGAGGTGAAGGGTAAACAAAGGAGGAGGCTGCAATGCTTGGTAAGAAATGTATGCATTATCCTGCCCATGCAGTTGTAGCCCCTCTGTACAGTATGTTCTCAAATAAAATAAAATAAAATTAAAAAAAAAATGACCGAGCTTAAAGATCCTTTCCGGGCTGGGGTGAGGACTCAAGTGCTCACCACTGCCAGGCAAGCATGCTAACGCTGAGCCACGTCTTTGGACCACACCTCTGGCCTGGTTTAAAGATTTCTCATTCTAGATTCCTGCATAAAAATCCCATAAAATCCAAGTGCTCTGGTAAGCCCAGCTGACAGGGCTGTTTTTAGAGAGAGGAGGCTGAAAAAAGCAGAAAAAAGTACAAAAAACAGATTGCTCGTTTCCAAGTTACTTTCCTTGCAAGGCAAGGACAAAGAGACAGAACGATAGAAAAATAACCTACTGGTTTGCCTCAGGTTACCCTACGTAAGGGTTAAGGCAGAAGAAGCTGTCATTACCATGCCAGCTGAAGCTGGTATATTTGGAACTTTGGCTAGCATCTGCCCTGATTTCCTTGAAGATTAGGTGACAACTTACCTTTGATTTGGTGGAGTGGAACTTTAGCATTAGTGACTGCATTTTGGTTATCAGTCTGGCCTGTTGGAGCCCAATGTAGGAGCTTAGTCCAAAACAATAGCTTCCTATAATTGGAGGTACTGGGTTTGAACTCAGCCTCCTGCTTGCTCAGATGGCACCCTGCCCCTTGAGCCAGCAATGTGTTTTACTGGGTGGTTTGGATATTGAGTTAGACTTTTCTGCCTAGTACTGGCTTCAAACCATAGTGCTCTAGACATTGATGCTTAGATGTAATATTTATTTATTTATTTATTGCTAGTCCTGAGGCTTGAACTCAGGGCCGGGGCACTGTCCCTGAGTGTCTTTTGCTCAAGACTGGTGCTGTACCCCTTGAGCCACAGCACCACTTCTGGCTTTTTCTCTTTATGTAGTATTGTGGACGAACTCAGGGCTTCAGGCATGCTAGGCAAACACTCTACCACTAAGCCACATTCCCAGCCCTATTTTATTTTTTAAAAAAATTTTTATTGTAAAGATACTGTACAGAGGGGTTACAGTTACATGAACAAGGTAATAAGTATATTTCCTATGGCGCATTGTTACCCCCTCCTTTGTTTTTCCCCTACTATCCTTCCCTCCCCACTTCCCCAACTCCTCCCTCCCCGACCCCCAAGTTGTAAAGTTCGTTTTCAACACAGTGTCTTGTATCTCATTGTTAAAAATGGGTCAATCTGTATCCTTGTTTCAGCATTTTGTTATTTCCCTTCCCCTTTCCAAATTAGAAAAATGTATATTCAAGATGCTAGGCACCAGAATCAAATACAATGATAATAGATGTTATACCATGGGGGGAGAACATACAAAAGAAACCAATAAACAAAAGTCCCATAGTACATTAAAAACAACACTGAATCGCTGGTGGCTCACGCCTGTAATCCTAGCTACTCAAGAGGCTGAGATCTGAGGATCGCGGTTCAAAGCCAGCCCGGGCAGGAGAGACCGTGAGACTCCTATCTCCAATAAACCACCAGAAAACCGGAAGTGGCGCTGTAGCTCAAGTGGTAGAGTGCTCGCCTTGAGCTGAAGAGCTGAGGGACAGCTCCCAGGCCCAGAGTTCAAGCCCCACGACCGACAAAAAAAAAAAAAAAAAAAAAAAAACAACACTGAAAAAGAAAAAAAAACCTCTAGTGTCCCTATCTTGGGGTTCATTTTGCTTAGCATCATCTTATATGATCATATATACAGGGGCTGGGAAGGTGGCTCAGTGGTAGAGCACTTGCCTTGCATCCATGAGGCCCTGGGTTCGATTCCTCAGCACCACATAAGCAAAAAGAAAAAAGCTGGAAGTGGCGCTGTGACTGAAGTGGTAGAGCGCTAGCCTTGAGCTGAAGAGCTGAGGGACAGCGTCCAGGCCCAGAGTTCAGGCCCCACGACCGGACCCCCCCCCCAAAAAAAAAATATATGATCATATGTACATAGTGTAAGGTCTGCACAGGGACACCTCCTAACCTCTTGGCTGTTTCCACCCAGTATCTGTTACCTAGGTAACTGGCAGACCTGGGTCACCTCTGGTCACATGCCTCCCATCTGACCTTAGGAAGGTTCCAGACCACCATATCCAGTGTGGCCACATCTTTCCCCCACCTGGCCATACCTCTTCCTGTCCCTGGCTTAGATAAGTCCTGGCCCAGGGATGGGTTGCCCCTTCCTTTTCAGCCATGCCTCTCCACCATACATGACAGGGGCAGTAGTTCGGTAAATAAACTTCTTTTCCTGCCTGAATAGTGTATGGTGTTCTCTTCATTGGCTGCCTAATGAAACCTACCTCTTTAATATATCTTACAGATAGCTTTTGACTTTTCTGTTTATTTTTTATTTTAATTAGTTACTGTCAGTCGTGGGGCTTGAACTCTGCCTGGGCACTGTCCCGAGCTCTTCAGCTCAAGACAAACACTTTACCGCTTGAGCCACAGCACCACTTCCGGTTTCCTCGTGGTTTATTGGAGATAAGAGTCCCACGGACTTTCCTTCCCTGTCTGGCTTTGAACCATGATCCTCAGATCTCAGCCTCCTCAGTAGCTAAGATTACAGGCGTGAGCCACCAGGCACCTGGTCTATTTTATTTTTTATAATTAAAATTTTTTTTTGTTGGTCATGGTTCTTGAACAGGTGTGAGCCACCAGCACCCAGCTTCAATCTCTCTCAATGTGTGTACCAGTATTTGGACTTGAAATGAGGATCTGGGCACTGTTACTTAGCCTTTTTGTTCAAGACTGGTGCTCTACGACGTGAGCCATACTTCTGTTTTTGTTTTTTTGGCTCCGGTCGTGGGGCCTGAACTCTGGGCCTGGGCACTGTCCCTCAGCTCTTCAGCTCAAGGCTAGCACTCTACCACTTGAGCCACAGCGCCACTTCTAGCTTTTTTCCCCCCCTTTTTGCTTATGTGGTGCTGAGGAATCGAACCCAGGGCCTCAGGCATGCAAGGCAAGTGCTCTACCACTGAGCCACCTTCCCAGCCCTGAGCCATACTTCTATTTGTGGCTTTTTGCTGGATAATGGGAGATAACAGTCAGAAGATAAGAGTCTCATGGACTTTTCTACCTGGCTGGCTTCAAACTGTGATCCTCAGATCTCAGCTTCCTGAGTAGCTAGGATTGTAGGCATGAGCCTCTTCAGTTTATTAAAGCTGCAAATTAGGGGCTGGGAATGTGGTTTAGTGGTAGAGTGTTTGCCTAGCACGTGTGAAGCCCTGGGTTTGATTCCTCGGTATCACATAAACAGAAAAAGCCAGAAGTGGTGCTGTGGCTCAAGTGGTAGAGTGCTAGCCTTGAGCAAAAGAAGCTCAGGGACAGTGCCTACCCCTGAGTTCATGCCCCCCAGGACAAAAGAAAAGTTGCAAATTAGCAGGGCATGGTGGCATACACTTGTGATTCCAGTACTTAGGAGGCTGAAGCAGGAAGATCAAGGCCAGGGTGGACTACATAGTAAGACCATGTCTCAAAAATAAAACAAAAACAAAGTTGTAAATTTAAAAGTAGATTTCCTTATTTGTTTTTGTTTCAGCAGTACTGAAGTTTAAGCTCAGGGTAGATTGCTAGACCTAAACTCTACTAACTTGAACCATGCCTTAACCTTTGTGGCTCAAGTGGTAGAGAACTAGCCTTGAGCAAAAGAAGCTCAAGGATAGTACCCAGGCTCTGAGTTCAAGCCCCAGGACCAGCCAAAAAAAAAAAAAAAGAAAAGAGAAAAATTTAACTTATACATGTGGATATTCTATTAGAAATCTTGTACATTGTATATAGAAGTAAGAGTAATATCTTGCTTTTAACTAGTGTTCTTTAAACAGCCCATGGGCTGGACAATTTAAATTTGCTTGAACATTACTCATACCATTTACAAATTTAGTTAATTAAATTCTCTTAAATATTTTAGCTATGTTTACAAATTTAATATACTTGATTTTTATTTTAGTTTATTTATTTTTTTTACCAAGCACTTCAAATTCCTCACTGGGAAAATTTACAAGTCAAATGAGAAAAGAATCTTAAGCATGTAAATAATTCTCATAACCTTAATAATTCAAACTTTTAAATGTGGCAAATCAAGTAATCTAAAGATCTTAATATTGTTTACAAACATCAAAATATTTGATATCTTTTAAGTTATCCATTCAAAATAAATTACAGAAGTCAGTTTGAAACCACAGACTCATCGACTACGTTCTCCAAGATTCCACTTTCTTGGAAATATTATAAAGTAAGAAGCAGTCTTAATGTTGTTTATTCCTATAATCCCAGCACTCAGGAGGCTGAGGCAGGAGGCCTGTGAGGTCTAGGCCAGTCTGGGCTACAGAGGGAGGCCCAATCTCAAACAACAAAATCTCCAAAAGCCTGGTGCCAGCGGATTTTGCCTGCAATTCTAGTTACTTGGGAGGCTGAGATTTGGGCAAGTGATTGAGTTTTGAAGCCAGTTCAGAAAGAAAAGTGCTAGAAACACTATCTCCTAAACAATAAGAAAAGGCTGGGATAGAGCCACAAATCACGTCGTGTTGAGTGGCAGTCAGCAAAACAAGGAAGCTTGGGCTCTGAGTTCAAATTCCAATTATATATATATATATATATATATATATATATATATATATATATGCACACATACATTAATTTTATTTTGTTTTATTTTGTTTTTTGGGTCCGGTTTTGGGGTCTGTACTCTGGGCCTGGGCGCTGTCCCTCAGCTCTTCAGCTCAAGGCTAGCGCTCTACCACTTGAGCCACAGCGCCACTTCCGGCTTTTTTCTTATGTGGTGCTGAGGAATCGAACCCAAGGCCTCAGGCATGCAAGGCAAGCGCTCTACCACTGAGCCACCTTCCCAGCCTTAATTTTGATGAGCAGAGGAGAAGAGGTGATTTTGCTGATAGAGAAGGGCTGAGAAAAGCAGAAAATGGAGTGGTTAACAGCAAGTTATTTTTTGGTAAGAATTAGAGGATTACTGGGCATTGGTGGCTTATACCTTAATCCTAGCTACTTAGGGGGCTGAGATCTGAGGATCACAGTTCAAAGCCAGCTCAGTCAGCAAAGACCAGAGATTTTTTTTTTTTGGGTCCGGTCGTGGGGCCTGAACTCTGGGCCTGGGCGCTGTCCCTCAGCTCTTCAGCTCAAGGCTAGCGCTCTACCACTTGAGCCACAGCGCCACTTCCGGCTTTTTTATTTTTGCTTAATGTGGTGCTGAGGAATCGAACCCAGGGCCTCAGGCATGCAAGGCAAGCACTCTACCACTGAGCCACCTTCCCAGCCCCCAGAGATTTTTTTGTTTTGTTTTGTTTTGTTTTTTGGTCGGTCATGGGGCTTGAACTCTGAGCCTGGGCGCTGTCCCTCAGCTCTTCAGTTCAAGGCGAGCGCTCTACCACATGAGCCACAGCGCCACTTCCCAGAGATTTATTTATTTATTTATTTATTTATTTATTTATTTATTTTTGGTTGGTCGTGGGGCTTCAACTCTGGGCTTGGGTGCTGTCCCTGCACTCTTCAGCTCAAGGGGAGCGCTCTACCGCTTGAGCCACAGCGCCACTTCCAGTTTTCTAGTGGTTTATTGGAGGTAAGAGTCTCCGGGACTTTCCTGCCTGGGCTGACTTTGAACTGTGATCCTCACCTCTAAGCCTCCAGACTAGCTAGGATTACAGGCTTGAGCCATCATCGCCTGGCTAATCCAGAGATTCTTATCTCCAGTTAGCCATCAAAAAGCCAGAAGTGGTGCAATGGCTGAAGTGGCAGTGTTATCCTTGAGCAAAAGACGCTCAGAGACAGTGCCTAGGCCCTAAGTTCTAGTGCCAGGACTGGCAAAACAAAACAAAAAAAACAAACAGGAACACTACCATCAAAACAACAACCAAAAACCAGGCTAAAGGAGACGTTGGAGGGGCTGGGAAGGTAGCTCAGCGGTAGAGTGCATGCCTTGCAAGCATGAGGCCCTGGGTTCAATTCCTCAGCACCACATAAACAGAAAAAGCCGGAAGTGGTGCTGTGGCTCCAGTGGTAGAGTGCTAGCCTTGAGCTGAAGAGCTGAGGGACAGTGCCCAGGCCCAGAGTTCAGGCCCCATGACTGGCAAAAAAAAAATAAAAAAAAAGGAGATGTTGGAGCAGAGGCCTTCAGTGTGAAATGTGCTGAGGAGGAAGGAGAAAGGGAAGTTACTATGGAGACTCTAGAGTTGTAGCTGCGACAGCTGGCTATGGAGAGTAAGAAAAGTCTTGTGTGCTGTTGAGAGAGTGCCTGTCTGAATAGGATGGATTTGTTCAAAGAAAATGGCTCACACGTCCCCTCCTCTGAGAAGCTTCCCTATTTCACTCAAGATCAGGTTTGGTGCATCCCTCCTAGGACCCCCACACAGGGCCCCTAGCCTTCCCTCGCTCCTGGGTTGTCAGCCTTCCTTCCCTTGTCACAGGCTTTCCCCAGGGACCAGCAAAGAACATGAATGGGATGACAGTAACAGACTCATAGGTCTTGTTTGTTTTGGTGAGTCTATGGAGGCCAGGTAGCCTTGAACTCTGGATTCTCTTGCCTCAGCCTCCTTGGGCTGGCATCATAGGAGCATGCTACCCTGCCCTGCTGGATTTCATGGATGTTGGCATTGAGTTAGAGATCATTTGAGCTGCGGGACCACAGAGGCCATTACCAAAATCTGGAACTTGGAGAACACAGCCCTGGGCTGAGAGTGTACTCAGTGCTAGAGTTACTTCATTACTTTCTTCTGTTGTTGGTTGTGGAGCTTGTACTAAGGGCCTGGGCACTGTCCCTGAGCTCTTTTGCTCAAGGCTAGTGCTCTGCTACTTTTAAGCTACAATTCCACTTTGAGTTTTTTTGAGTGGTTAATTGGAGATAAGAGTTGCATGGGACCAGGCGCTGGTGGCTCACGACTGTAATCCTAGCTAGTCAGGAGGCTGAGATCTGAAGATAGCAGTTCAAAGATAGCTCAGGCAGGTAAGTCCATGAAACTCTTATCTCCAGTAAACCACCAGAAAACTGGAAGTGGCGTTGTGGTAGAGTGCTAGCCTTGAGCTGAAGAGCTGAGGGACAGCGTCCAGGCCCAGAGTTTAAGCCCCATGACCAAAAAAAAAAAAGAGTTGCATTGGGATTTTTCTGCCTCAGCTGGCTTTGAACCACAATCCTCAGATCTCTGCTTGAGTAGCTAGGATTACAGGCATGAGCCACTGGCTCTTGGCAACTTCATTACTTTCTATTCTGTTAGCTGGTGGGCTAAATGCTTCCACCACCCTCCCCCACTTTACTTTTATAATTTATGGTGATTTTTTTTTTTTCTGGCCCTGGGGCTTGAACTTTAGGCCTGGGCCCTGTCCCTGAGCTTCTTTTGTTCAAGGCTAGCACTCTACCACTTGAACCACAGCACCACTCTAACAGACTTTTTCTGAGTAGTTCATTGGAGATTCAAGCCTCACACTTTCCTGCTTATAGTAATTTTTAACATGGCCAGTAATCATTTGGCACTGATAGCTCACTCCTGTAATCCTAGCCCTCTAGGAGCTAGGTGAGAGTTGAGAACCCAAGTTCAAAGCCAG
This sequence comes from Dipodomys merriami, assembly GCF_024711535.1. Lineage (NCBI taxonomy): Eukaryota > Metazoa > Chordata > Mammalia > Rodentia > Heteromyidae > Dipodomys > Dipodomys merriami. The sequence continues at coordinate 10,307,714 of NW_027202937.1, read as the reverse complement.
CCTGGGCAAGACAGTCCATGAGATTCTTATCTACCTTTAACCAGCAAAAAGCCAGAAGTGGAGCTGTGGCGCAAGTGGCAAAAAAAAAAGTTTGAGAAAAAAGCTCAGGGACAAGGCTTAGGCCCTGAGTTTAAGCCCTATTGCTGGCACACACATACACAAAAATTGTCGACAGTTAGTGAACATACCTGAGAGAAGGTGTTCAATCTTGTTTTGAGGCAGTCTTGATATGTATATTAGGCTGGCCTCCTATTTCAGCCTTCTGAGTGCTTGAATTATAGGTGTGCACCATTATGCCCGCTGAAGATGAGTTTTGCTGTTTTTCTGGCCCCTGACTTTGAATACTTCTAGTACTCACTGGTAATTCCAAACACACATATGCATGCTTGTATGAATGTATGCATACCTGGGGTTATAAATGTGCACAGACTGGTTAAAGCTGAAGTATATACAGCTGTGACAGAAGATGATGCTTTCCCTATTTTAATTAATACATTCATTTTAACACAATTCAGATAGTTAGGTCATAATTTTGTTGTTGTTGGGCTTGAATTTAGGCGCTGTCCTTGGAGTTTTTGCTCAAGACTAGCGCATTGCCACTTTGAACCAAAGCTCCCCTTCGGAGGTAAGAGTTTCATGGCTTTCCTGCCAGAGCTGGCTTTGAACCGCGATCCTCACCTCTCAGCCTCCTGAGTAGCTAAGATGACAGGCGTGAGCCGCCGGTGCCCGGCAGGCGCCCCTGATCTGACTACCTTCGGTTCCGCAGAGCTCCCCTGCCTTACTCTGTTGCCCCTAAATTCTCACCCCCTGGTTTGGATAACACCGGCCTCGTCTCTGATCTAGGTTTGGGGAACTTCATCTTCGCAGAGGTCGCGAGGGGACCAGAGGTGGGCAAGAGCCACAACCTATTGGGGCTTCCTCCCCATGCCCATCAGGATAGTATTCCGACTTCTTCCCCGAGGTTGCGTTGATTCTTCCAGCCACGAATTATTGGTAACTTTCCCTCACTGCCTCAAGCTATGACCCACCTCAGGCGCCGGTCCCCGCCCGCCGCGGGAAGGAACGGGGGCGGCCCTAAGGCCACGCCCACGAAAGGGCACGCATGCGTCCCCGAAGCGGTGGCGGCCATCTTTGACTCGGGCAACTGGCTCAGTACAGCTTTCAGTGAGGAGGGAGGTGGGGGGGGGGTGACAGGAAGGCTAGGCTAGCAGAGCAAGAGAGGCATCTTAGCTGTCTGGGTCCCTAAATCTGCGTTGGGCCTGTACTCACCATACCTGAGACCTTTCCTTTGGCTGTCCCCTCCCTGCGTCCTAATAAAACTTAAAACCAGTTTTCTGGTGACAAGTTACTTCTTCCTGCCTCTGGAAGGCACCTGTTTTTTAAAACCTGAAAAGTGGGAGTTTGTGAACTCATGCGCCCACACATGCACGCATCTGGGCTCCAAACCTATTGTTTAGGTATCAATAATAAAGTCTCAGTATGAAGCCTGCACAGAGTAAGCATACCATCTGAGGAGCGTTTTCTGTACATTGTGGGGGTGCACGCCTGGTAACAGTCACTTTCCAGCCACTTCAGTTTGTGCCCACTGGCCACCAATTCTCCTCTGTGGCCTCTTTGATAACAACACGCAGGGGTAAGGAGCTTGGCAGCCAGCCCCAGAGCAGTGAGATTGAAATCCAAGAGTCCTCTTAGACGGATGTGTGACATTTTGGAAGGGTGTCAGAAACAGACCAGAGTGCCCAGGACTGAAAAGACTTTGTAGATTTGGGAACATTTCAATGCCCCCATACTTGTTATTTTTATCAACCAGGGCTGCCTCCCAGTAGGGACTCCTATGCAGCATCAAACTCCTAAAATCACAAAAGCCCTCTGTGTGTGTGTGTTGTGTGTGTGTGTGTGTAGGGACATAGGGAAGGGAAAGCTGGGACACTGTATCCCAGGCAGAGCTATACATTAGGAATAAGAACCTTTTGGATCAATGGGGGTGGTGACCCCAGGGAAGGAGATGAAGTCAGGTCCAAGTTGGTCCTTGGGGGTCCTCAGACTTGTGCAGCTGCTCCACCATCTGTGTAGTCAAGGGTTCCTTGGCTTCCCAAGGGAGACAGTGCAAGGAGAAGGAGCTAAATAGTTGGTGGAGATGTCACACAGGGCTGGCTGGGAATTCTTTTGGTCTTCCAGCCCACCAGGGAACCACACCCAGAATTCTGGAGACCAATGAAGGATTTGATGCAGTTACTAAGCCAGCTACATTCCAGCAGGCCCAGCTTCCCACAGTCCAGCCAAGTCTGCTGCTTTCAAAAGGCACAAAACCCAGAGTTATTTGGTGGATTGGGTTCATATAAGACATTCAGCAAATGGCTAGCAAGGTAGAAGATACGCGAATACCAGGCAAAGGTGGGGGATTGCACAGTTTATTTTCAAACACAGCTGGAGGATGGGGGTGTAGGGTGGCCCGAAGGTTCCATCTGTATCCCCTTCCTGCATTTGGCTTAATCAAGAACTTCCCTCTCTTTATTCCCAAGCCCCAAGGCTGTGCAAGATAGAGAAAAGTGCCCCACCTCAGCCCCAGGAGGGCCTAGGCTGCCTGGAACACGTTGGGTGGGGCTGGGTAGAGTTCAAGTATTCACAGTTCCCCGGGATTACTCCATGCCCAGGCCATGAGAGAGAGAGTTCCAATTTGGGGATCCCTCCCGGTGATTTACCCCCCTCCCTCTCAAACACCTCCAGATGAGTCTTACTTCTTTCCTCAGTAATAAGCCAGATCGAAGGCCCTGCAATGTAGGAAGGATGGAGGCCTAAAACCTCCTGCTCATCCAAGATCCCTAGGGGGGCAGGCAAGGGTCTTCATCTGTAGTGACTGGGCTGGGAGCCGTGGGAATTAGGGGAGATGAAGGGTAAGAACTGGAGGCAGGCTCAGAGAATCCTGATGAATACATTCAGACAGCTCTGGTCTGCACCACCTCCCACCCCTACCCCTCCCTATCCTGGGCCCAGAATCCCTGAGAGTTCAACTACCAAGGCAACTTAGGGTGATAGAATAGGAATAGGGGAGATGAACAGGATCTTGGCTCCCATCTCCAGCCAGTCCTGCTTGTGGAAAGCCATGATTAGGCAGGGCCAAGAAGGCTCAAGTCTCATCTCTCAGGCTCCAACATTCTAGAATAGACCAATCCTGGGGGACAAGGAAGGTGGGGGGATTCACTGAGTCTCATAGCACTGATGCCCCGACTTTGGGCAATGGTGGGAAAGGGTGGGAGCATCTCTCGAGGATAATATAAAAAGCAAAAACCATTAAAAAAAAAAAACTTCCTGGGAAGACATGGTCCCCAGCCTCTTACCTCGCTACGATATCAGCCTCGCCAGCATTCAACACCAGAGAGCTGAAGGAAGAGGCTACAGCCACTCTCTGACAGGATGGGACCCAGAGAGGGCGCCTGCTAGCACCATGTAATGCTGGAGTGGCTATGCAGCCTGAATGACCCCTGGGCCGGGGCTCTCCACACTGGAGTGCCTGTTTGCTAAAGCTTCTGTAGTCTTGGGGCTAGGAGGGACAGGTCTATAGGAAAGAAGGGGAAGGAAGACGTTTGGGCTGAAGTCCAGAGGTCTCACTCAGCTGGAACCCCAAAGAGCCAGCCTAGGAGTCATGACTTGAAGTATCTTCGTACCACAAACTGGCCCAACAGAACCACAGCCAGGGCCGCTAACACATTCAAGATAGGTCTATAGCTGAAGTTCAGAACTGCCACCTGCCAAGAGAGAGGGGTGGGTCAGAGAGGGGCTCGTGCCTTGGGGATGGGATAGCCCCAGAAGCAGGGCGGATGCTGCCATCTTTGGGAACTTACCCAGCCACCTCTCTGTGCAATCCACCGAGTAATGTAGTGACGCATCATGACGTCGATCACAAAGCGAGTCACTCGACTGAAGAACCCAGTCAGGCCATGTTGGTAGATATGCATGGCCAGGCGATAGCCAAAGCCCAACAGAGCCACCACGCGGCCCCAGCTGATGCCGCTGTCAAACAGCCTGCGGGCAGAGTGTCCCATCAGCCAGTGGTGAGACCAAAGGAGCCTTTCAGGAGCCTTTCAACCCTCCTCCTTCACCCCGGGAAGCTAAGTGGTTAAGCTGGGATTCCAAGCTGAAGAGACTGGCCTAGGCCTGGCCTCAACTTGGGAAGAGCATGGGTTTCTGTGAAAGCAGAAAGCTAAGAGGCAGAAGCAGGAAACACTGCTGGTGCGGGGATCCAAGGCTGCAGGCACACAGAGACACAGAGAGGCAGAGGGCAGAGAAAGTGGACAGAAGCAGCAGGGGGATTACCTGTGGGTGTTGCTGCTGGTCTGGCAGCCCAAAGGGCAGCAGAGAGAAAAGGACAGAAGAGGAAATTAGGCCAGATCCCAGAATCGAAAGGGCATGGGGTGTGGAGGGCTGGCTAAGGACACGGGCTGGGGCCCTTTAGATCTCGGCACTGATTCCAAACCTGTCACCTACCCCTCCCTTCATCCCCATCTCCACAAATAGCTAACTTTTCAGTGTGGACACTTGTGTCTCTTCCTGTTTCACAGAGAGGAGAATGAGGGCCAGGAAGTTCCAGTGGAGTTGGCGGCAAAGCTGGGATCTGAATCAGGTGTATAGAGTCTCTGTCACAACATCAGGTGCTCTTTCAGATGCCACAGGTAAGCAGCCCAATCGAGGTTAGTTAGTAATGTCACCTGGGGAGCCAGGCGCCAATTGCTAACTCCTGTAATCCTAGCTACTCAGGAGGCTGAGATGTGAGGATCATGGCCCAAAGCCAGCCTGAGTAGAAAAGTCCATGAGATTTTTTCCAATTAACCACTAAAAAGCCAGACTTGGAGCTGTGGCTCAAATGGTAGAGAGCCAGCCCTGGGCAAAAAAGCTAAAGAAGAGTGTGGCCCAGGCCCTGGGTTCAAGCAACCAAACACCCCAAAATCCTGGGGGGCCTTGGGGCACACCTCCACCCTATAGCCCCTTCATGTCCTAGTCTAACCATCAGGTCCTTAGTGCCAGAGCTCATAAGTGCCATGAGCTTTTACACAAATGGAATCTGGGACTCAGAGAGAGAGAAAGGGGAAAAACCAGCTCCTTGAGACCACATGGGGACCCTGTTGCTAATACTGACAGAGAAGCTTCTGGCTGCCATAGATGGCAGGACGAAGTGACTGGGCTGGGTACCTGGAGGCGATCTTGGCGAAGAGCTCGGGGGCGTTCTCAGCTGTGGGCTGCAGCTGCTGTAGCATGTTCTGGAATTCGGAGTCAAAGCGCCGGTTAATGTCGTCTCCGATGATGGCGAGCTGCCGGCCCACCTGCCCCATAACGCTGTAGGAGTGGGGTGGTGGGTGAACAGCCACATTCAAAGACAGGTGGGCTGGGCTCAGAGATGGGGGGCAGATGTGCATCAAACACAGTCCATGCTCTCAGCGTGGGGAGACATGGGAGGACGGAACCCCCTCTTCCCCCAGTCCTCCCTAGCTCCCAGTATCCACATAGAGACCTCTCCCCCCTCCACACACACACACACTCCCACCGCGAGCCTGTCTCCCCAGAGCTCACCTGTTAGGGTCTTGAGGTAAGTTGACCATTTCAGGGTCGAGAGGGGCAGCTGCCCCCTGGGCTTCCTGCTCTTGCTGGTGGCTGTAATAAACGTAGCTGCGGAAAACCTCCTCGGTGTCCTGGGCTACCTGCTGCTCTGAGGGTCAAAGCTGGGCGTCAGCCATGGAAGGGAGTTCCAGTACTCTGTGAGGGGTTCAAGCTTCCCCCCACATTGCATCCTTGCCCACGGGCAGAAAAATCCAGAGCCCTTTAGTGGATACCTAGTGCCCACTGCAGTGTTTGCTGACAGCAGAGCAGCCGGGCAGCTGAGTGAGGTGCACAAGTTCCCACAATTAGAACAACTAGTCAAGCCGGATGTGAACCCCAGCATGTGGGCTGTATGAAGTACCCAGCCCTTTGTGTTTGGTCTGGAATGGGAACCTCAGGTGCAGAGAATATCCTGCAGTGAGTGGACTGTGAGCTGGGGCCTCCCAGGCCGTCCACTAGGAAGAAGGGAGTGGGCAGCCATCTTAATTCCCTCACAAGTCTGAACAATTGAGTTCGGAGTTCCCTGATCCCTGGACCTGGCTGGGTGATAAGCCGATTCACTTCCTTATTTCTCCAGCAGGGATATGTCGGAGAGGGCATTCTCTGCCCTCTTCTTTCACCCCGCCCCTCTGCTCTGGGTTGGCCCTCAGGCTGGCTCCCTGGCCTGTCCCCATTTCCAGGCCCTATGCAGCGCATACTCCTTCCCACATGGGCTTAGCTGTGACTGTGTAGTTCCAGCCTCTGAGCCCCATGGGCCGTGGGCTGAGACACCTTTCTGCTGAGGGCTGAAACATGGCAGAAGCCCGTCCCTAAGTCCTGTCTGGCCCTGCCCAGTCTGTCTTCTCCATCCTCGTGGTGGCCCTTGTGGTTGCAGGGGGGGAGGTGGGAGGGGGAAGACGGGAAGACTCTTACCAGAAGCTGAGGACGAGGAAGGTTCTTCACAGCTCTCCTTGGGAGGGCCTGGGCCTTGTCCCGATGCCATCTTTCAGGTTTCAGGGGAGGACTATGTCAGCCTACAGGGATGGATGAGAAAAAGTAGAGTTGGGAATGGGCAAGAGCCTCCAGCTGAGGATTCAAGATGGAGGGGGGGGGTCCTCCATTCCCAGAAAGTTCCTGTAATCCTTAGGACTTTTCTCCTTGTTCTACCACCTTGGGGACCAGCAGCAACTGCTGAGGGCAACAAGAAATCACTGAGCATCTTCCTGGCAAGGCTTTAAAGGAAACAGCATCCAGCGTGAGGAAGCTAGGGAGGTGTCTGCTCCTCGTCTCTGACCAGCAGCCAGCGCCTCCAGGAGGGTATGGCATGGCCCTTATGTCCCTTCTCTGTCACTCCTGGCCCTTGAGTCTGTCTTCAGAGATGGAGGGTTCTTCCAGCTAATCTTGGGGCACTCTGTCCCCTCCCTAGAAAGTCCTGAGAGTTCTCTGCCTCCCAGGTCTTCCTTTCCTCCAGGGCCTACTTTCCCTTGGCTGATCAGGACACACCTTCCAATTCCCATCTGTGAGCAGAAAATACTTCGTGTGTTTGTGTGTGCTGGTTCTGGGATTTGAGCTCTGGGCTTGGGTATGTCCCTGAGCTTTTGTGGTCAAAGCTAGCACTCTACTACTTGAGCCACAGCTCCCTTTCCATCTTTTCTGGTGGTTAATTGGAGATAAGAGTCTCATGGACTTTTCTGTCTAGGTCAGCTTTGAACTGTGATCCTCAGATCTTAGCCTCCTGAGTAGCTAGGATTACAGGTGTGAGCTGTTGGTGTCCAGCAAGACATACTCTATATTGCTACCACTTAGGAGCACTCTGGGTGTTGGATATTGAAATCTGACAGCATCCCAGCCAAGTACATACCATCACGTCCATTCCATAGGTAGGAAAAGTAGGGCTTCCAATCATTAGTGCCCGAGGACATGGAACCCGGGAAGATGTTGGGTGCCTCCAACACTCACTTGCTGCTTGTGGACCTCTCTGGGTGCTCTTCTCTCAGAGCAGCTGTCTCCATTTGCTTCCTACCTGTGCCCACCTCCTCCTTGGTGGCATAAAGCTGATGGAGCCCCCAAGAGTCCAAGCCTCCTTCATAGCCCTCCATTATGTACCCCCACCTTACCTGCCCTCCTATCCCAAGATTTTTTTGTTGTTGTTGGTTATGAGGTTTGAACTCTGGGCCTGGGCACTATCCCTCAGCTCTTCAGCTCAAGGCGAGCACTCTATTCTTTGAGCCACAGCGTCACTTCCGGTTTTCTGAGTGGTTTATTGGATATGAGTCTAATGGACTTTCCTTGCCTGGGTGGCTTTGAACCTTCATTCTCAGATCTCAGCCTCCTGAGTAGTTAGGATTATAGGAAGCATGAGCCACCAACACCCAGCTCTGGCTTTCTTTTTTTTTTTTTTTGTCAGTCGTGGGGCTTGAACTCTGGGCCTGGGCTCTTCAGTTCAAGGCCAGCACCCTACCACTTGAGCCACAGTGCCGCTTCTGGCTTTTTCTGTTTATGTAGTGTTGAGGAATTGAACCCAGGGCCTCATGCATGCGAAGCACTCTACCACGGAGCCACCTTCCTTTTTTTGTTGGTCCTTTTAACTTTTATTAGTTTATTTTTATTTTTTGTCGGTCGTGGGGCTTGAACTCTGGGTCTGGGCGCTGTCCCTCAGCTCTTCAGCTCAAGGCTCTACCACTTTGAGCCACAGCAATACTTCCATTTTTCTGATGGTTATTGGAGTTAAGAGACTCATGGACCTTCCTGCCTGAGCTGGCTTTGAACCTCGATCCTCAGATCTCAGCTTCCAGAGTAGCTAGGATTATAGGCATGGGTCACTGGTGCCCGACTTATTTGTTCATTTTTAGTGTGTGTGTGTGTGTGTGTGTGTGTGTGTGTGTGTGTGTGTGTGTGTGTGTGTGTGTGTGTGTGTGTGTGTGTGTGTGTGTGTGTGTGTGTGTGTGTGTGTGTGTGTGCTGGAACTGGGGCTTGAACTCTGGGCCTGGGCACTTTCTAGCTTTTAAAGCACAAGGCTGGTACTCTACCACTTGAGCCACTGTTTCATTTTAATTGGAGATAAGAGTCTCACAGACTTCCCTGCCAGGATTGGCTTTGAACTGCAATCCTCAGATCTTAGCTTCCTGAGTAGCTAGGATTACAAGAGTTAGCCACCGGCACTAGGCTTAATTTTATTTTAGATAGGTCTTAACTCTGCAGTCCAGACTCGCCTCGAACTTCAGATTCTCCTACCTCAGCCTGAGGGCTGGGATGACAGGTGTGTACTACCAAGCCCAGCGCAAGCCATCTTCCTCAGTCTTGGCCTGTTACTCTTGCCCGAGGGCGTATTTCCTGATGCAAGCTCTTTCACTTTCAGTTTGCACCCCTTTTAGAGCCCCATTTCTTCCCAAGCTGCCCCTGTCACCCTGGCAGGAAGTTTCCCTCTTCCAATCTCAAGGATGACCTCGCTTCCACTCTGGGGCAAGCACAGCCCCTCCCCACCTATCTGCTCACCTGCCCGAGCTGGTAGCTCACATCCAAAGACTCAGATCAGAGGGTCATAGTTTGAAGCCGGCCTAGACAGGAAAGTCCGTGAGACTCACTCTAATTAACCACAAAGAGGCCGGAAGTGAAACTGTAGCTGGAGTGGTACAGCACTAGCCTTGAGCACAAAAGCTCAGGGAGAGCACACAGGCTCTTGAGTTCAAGCCCCAGAATCAGATTGAAAAACAAAAGTCCCTTTGCCTCTCACCCAGTCAGCTCCTTCCTCAGGAAGAAACCTCCCCCCCCCTTCCTTGTCTCTAAACTCAGGCACCCTCAGGCTCAGGAGATGCTGACTGCCTCCCACCTCCCTCTAACACCACCCCAGCGGCTCACTACTGGGGAGCAGGTAGAGCCTCAGAACAGTCCCCAAAGCTAGAGGCCTGTGCTGATCTAGGCCTACTCCTGTCCCCCAAGCCAAGTGGCCTAACTTCCCATTCCACCCCCACCTCCACAGCTTGCTGGGCCCGGATGCATGTCCCCCCAAGAGATACGCCTGGCCAGGCCCTAGAACGGGTCTGGGGGTCCTAGGAGAGCAGAAAGCACTTGAAAGTTCTATCCCTGCTCTTGACCTTGGCTCTGACCTCTACTCCCATCCTCCTCCCTTCCCCACCAGACTTCTGTCATCTAGGACCAACCCGAACTGCCACAGGGAGAAAGGTGGCCGAAGGAAGGACATCCCACAGTAACTCAGTCCCCATCAGCTGCCCCCCTACCCCCAGCAGGCTTGAGGGACCGGCCCAGGCCAGCCTTTAGGACTCTGTTCCCCACAGGAGCCCCGATGGGCTCCCTGCCCCACCCTGAGGCTGCCAGGAGTCAGAGGGTGGGGCAGATCCTGCCAGCTTACCTGCCCAGACCCTGGACGCAGACCTGGGCTGGCTCAGAAGGGCCGAGGTTGATTCCGAGGGGCTGCCGGCTGCTCCCCAGGCGCAGGGCTCCAGGCCCGTCTTCCAGGAACCGGCGTCAGGGAATTCCTGGTGTCTAGATGAAGCCTCTCTGCGTGTGCCCTGCCGGGCCCAGGGACCCGCGCGACTCCAGCGATCATAGAGGTGCCGGCAGTGCCCAGCGATGACCAGCTCCCTCTAGAGGAAGTTGCCTGGCGGCCGCCGGATGCGGATGCAGATGCACAGGCTGCAGCCTGGAGGGAAGATCTGCAGCCAGCCCAGCCCAGCTGCAGCTGCTGCCCACCACCCCGCCTCCCCCCTCCCCCCCAGGTCCCACACAGGTTTCTGTTCTCTGCCTTTCCCATGATTCTCAGTTCTCACCCTCTGATCTTGCTCTTTTCCATCAGTCAGTACAAGTGAAAAACAAACACATCATTGTGTGGTTCTAAGCCTATGCACAACTATGGGCCATGCACTTAACTCCTGGAATCTTCCCAATAGCAATTGGAGATAGGTGCTGTCGGCTAAGCCCATGTTACAGACTAATAAACAGAGGTCCCTAAAGTCACTGAGTTGGGTGGATAATTGGACCTGGGAATAAGAATACCACATAGGGACTCAACCTGTGATTCAGGCACCTGCGTGTTTTCTGGAGGTCCCTTGTCCTGAAGGTGATAGGCAAGAAGCAGAGCTCAGACTCTGCTTACCTGGGGTCTGTGCTACCACCTAGACTCTGCAAGCCTGATGCGCAGAGAGGAAGAGGGTGGACCCTGTTATTTGATTGCTGGAAATGTTCCCAAGCACAGAATAAATTCTAGAAAGACATAGGGATGAACAGAGTCTATAACGGCCCTGCCCCATTCCGAGGTTCTGTTTCTGTCCCCCCTCCTCTCCCCCCCACCCCGTGCCCTCATCCTGCAGGGAAGCAGAAGTATGAGTCAACAGGCAGAGTGACAGCCTTGAATGACAACAACAACAAAATCTAGGGGGAGAGTGCAAGTTCAAGCCTGAGCACTGGACCAAGCATCGTCTGAGCTGCCTCAGCCTGAAGCCCATCCCAGCTTGGCTCCCTACACCTCCTCCCTGCCCTCCCCCATTCCATCCCCCACCCCCACCTCATCTTTGCCTTCTAGAATTCCAAGTTTCCAACTGGAGGTTTTCATTTGAAAATGACTCCTGTTCTTAAGCAGTTGGTGCTAGGTAGGTTGCTTGGCTTCCTCAGGATGGGGGCTTCGGTCCCAACCCCTCGGTCACGATCACTGACTTTGGGGTGCCCTTCTCTGTTCTGCTTTTGTGGCTGGGTGGGCAGTCCAAAGGCCTGGTCTGGGGTCTGTCCTGGCCCCTTGCTAGATAGAGCAGGATGCTGGCTCCCTTGGGATGGGCCTCCAGGGAGGCACAGGGAAGATGGTGCCAGGATGCCCGGCCACCCTCCCTGCCCTCTCTCTGTGATCACACCTGGCTCTTCAAGCCTGCTGCTGAACGAGGCCTTGGGGTTAGGCATGGGGGACACGAGCGCCCAGATCCCTAACCCCAAGGAGGCCCTGAAGCTCATAGCCCAGGGGAGAGAGGTGACTTCAGTCTCACCCAGAGGAAGCTGGGAGGTATACCTGGCTACTGGAGGAGGAGGAGGAGGAGGAGGAGGAGGAGGAGGAGGAGGAGGAGGAGGAGGAGGAGGAGGAGGAGGAGGAGGAGTTGGAGGAGGAGGAGGAGGAGGAGGAGGAGGAGGAGGAGGAGGAGGAGGAGGAGGAGGAGGAGGAAGAAGAAGAAGAATGGACAGGCAGAGGCTCTGGGGATTTAGGGGCCTCCTAGGTGAGTGTGGCTGGGGCTGGTGGGAGTCTAGTTAGGAAAGAGATCTGGGGTGAAGGAACTGGGAAGAGTCCTGGGTGTAAGATGGGGGGAGAATCTGGGCTCCAGATGGCACAGCCAAGTTGGGGAGGGTCTGTACTTGAGAGTCTGTAGACAGGTGAGGGGCTGGAATAGGCAGGAGATGGAGGAAGAGGAGGCATGGCTCAAATGGTAGAGTGCCAGCCTTGAGGGGAAGAGCCAAGGGAGAGTGTGAGGCCTGAGTTCAAGTGCCCTTACCAGAGTGCGCGCGTCACACACACAGACACACACACACACAGAGGCGGTGGGTAGAGGTCAGGTATGAGGTTTGGAGTGTGGAGGTGGATGGAGGCCTAGACCAGTCTAGGCAGAAAAGTTCACTAGACCCATCTCCAAAGTAAGCAGCAAAAAGCAGGGCTGGTGGTGTGGCTCAAGTGGTAAAGCTCCTAGCAATCCCGAGTCTCTGAGTAGAAACCCCATTATCACAAAAAGAGGGAGGGATTGGAGCTGTAGTTCAGTGATAGAGCCCCTGCCTAGCATACTCCAGGCCCTGGGTTGCATCCCCAGCACCACAAAGTGATGATGATGATGAGGATGATGATGATGATGATGGAAGAGGAGGACTGAGGTCTGGACAGCAACATGCCACCGTGGGCTCAGCCTCAGCCCTCCAGTACCTCTTGTCTGCCCTTGCCCTCCTGGATCCTCACTCCCACGGGGCGTGGCAGGCCCCCTGTGAGGAGGGGGTCTCTGCCTGCTCCTCACCTTCCTGTCCTTGACTTCCATGGGGGGGCATCCCCCCTCTATGACCAAGACCCAACCCCAGGAGGCATATCAGAGGCATGAGGGAAGGAAGAAGGAGGGGTCTAGCAGGTCTGGTTCCGTGTAGTGGTGATGGGGTCTCTACCTACCTCCCCTATGACTGTGCTTTGGGATTAGGGCCCACTTTGCCCATGCTCTGAAGATGGAGCAAGAAGGCCCTCAGAGAGCCACGGAGTTGCTGGCGGCCAGCACTGTGGCCTTCACTGGAGAGGAGGAAGTACAGGAGGAAAAGGCAAACGAAGAGGAGGAAGAGGAGGAGTGCCTACTTAAAGGTGAATATGGCGGCTGCAGGTAAGGAGGGAGCCAGCAAAGGACTTTCTTCCTTTAGGGTGTGGGATCCGGCAGGACACAGGACCCAGTCTCAGGGAATAGTGGCGTCTACACCAAGCAACTAGCATTGCTCAAACACTTAAAACAAGAAGAACTAGCTCCTTTCTCTGAAGGTATTTGCAAGGATAGGCTAGGATGCTGGCAGTCAAGTGCCTAGGACTGGGCCCATGCACAGCAGGCTTTCAGTAGAGAGCACAGGGTATGGTGGCACACACCTGTAACTCCAGCTATTGGGGAGGCAGAGGCAGGAGGATCATGGTCAGAGGCCAGCCCTGGAAAAAGCATAAGACCCTATTGGAAAAAAACAACAAACTAAAGGATCTGGCTGCCTCAAAGGGTACAGCACTTGCCCAGCAAGTAGGAGGCCCTGAGTTCAATCCCTAACACAGTGTAGCCCCTCTCAGCCCCCCATCCCTGCGTTCTGATACCAGGAGTCCTCACCCCAGCTGCCAGCCCATTAGTGAGCACCACCACCCCTTCACAGGTGACCTCAGATGGACCTCTTCCCAGATGGGGGCCACTCCTTGGCGCCACCTCCTCAATTTATACAAGCAGTTCCAGAAATCAGCCATGACCAAGGTGTGTTGGGGGTGTGGGGTGCCCTCCCTCCCCTGGGTGGGCCCACAGTCCCCATCTTGACAGTTGTCTCCTGGGGTTTGGGGCTAGGGTCCTGTCTGCTCAGGGACCTTGCCCTGGTTTTTGTTGTTGTTTTTTTTTTCTTCAGTTTTCTTTCCAGGAAGACTTGTCTGATGAGGAGAAAGGAGAGGAAGAGGGAGTGGAGGAAGAAGACAGCTCGGCCAAGCTCTGTGACACACACATTGCCACCTCCCAGTCACCACCGCGTAGGACTTTTATGTACACAGAGTCACTAGGTATGCGCCTCAACCACTGTCCACAGGCCCAGACGCCCTCTTTGAGTCAGTGGCTCAGAGATGCAATATAGAAATTGACCACCAGATGGCACAAGAAGACCTAAAATGACCAACTACAACAAGACCAGCAAGTGGTTGGTTTGGAGGCCTCTAGGCCTAGGATCAGACTCATTCTGATTTGGGAGGTAGCAAAGTGTAGGTGGGGTCGCTCTAGCACATCCTTGTCCTTCCTGGAGGCTTCTAACTCCTTGTGTGGCCATCCCCATCCCTAGATCCATGTCCCAGTGCAGTCCCAGGCTGGATTCAGTAGTAATAACATCCAATAAAAATCGTTGTGGGGCTGGGGCTAGGCTGTGGTGCACAGAGACTTGCTTGGCATGTGTGAGGCTGTGGGTTCACCCTCAGGCACCAAACAAAAACAGAAAGAAGATGAAATGTTGGCATTTATAGAGCCATTACTAGGGCCAGACTTTCCTGTAAGCATATTACATAAAATACAGTATTTCAGGGGTGCTGGCTCATGCCTGTAATCCTAGCTACTCGAGAGGCTGAGATCTGAGGATCACACTTCAAGGAAAGTCCACGAGACTTCTCTCTAGCTACCAAAAAGCTCAGTGCCACAAGACTTCAGATGCCAGTCTCAAGCCCAGGTTGGTTCTACCTAGGCTTCTGCCTAACAGATGATCAATCACAGTTCCTGAGATACCTCCTACCCTCTGGTTTAATTAATTTGCTCAGGCAGCTCACAGAATTTCCATACACTGAACAGTTTACAGTGAAGGGTATTGCAAAGGGCACAGATGGAGGAAGAGAGATGCAGAAAAGAGAGACTCAGAGAGCAAGGCACGAGGGGAGGGCGTGACGGCCCTTTGCTGCCCCACCCACAAGATCACACTGAAAGCTGCCTAGGGGCTCTCCAAGCTCCATCCTAAGGTTGTGTGTGTGTGTGTGTGTGTGTGTGTGCGCGCATGCGTGTGCACGTGTGTACACTTGTATATGCAGGTATGTATGTGTGTGCAGTACTGGGGCTTGAACTCGGGTTGAAGGCACTGCCCCTTATTCTTGTTTTTTTCTTGCTCAAGGCTGGCACTCTACCATTTGAGCCACAGCTCTACTTCCAGTTTTTTGCTGGTTAATTGGAGATTGGATCTCATGGATTTTTGTACTTGGGCTGGTTTTGAACCTCAATCCAGTTTAAGTTTTTTGTTTTGTTTTGCTTTTTGAGATGAAGTCTCACTAAGTGCCCAGGCTGACCTTGAACTTGTGATCCTCCTGTCTCAGCCTCCTGCGTAGCTGGTTGACAGGTGTGCACCATGACACTAAGATGTCTTTTTAAAAAAATGTACACTTCACTACATTGGTCCACTGGTGATCAATTTATAGCTCTCCTCCTCGATGTCATCTCTGGAGATGGGCAGGATGGAGCTGAAAGTCCCAGCCCTCTTCCTCTCCTGTTTCTGGTGACCAGCTCCATCTTGAAGCTTTAGAGTCTGCTAGCCAACCATCATTCATTCCCATACAGACCTAGCGCTTTGAAGTTTCCAAGGGTTTAGGAGTTTGCAGCCAGAAGACAAGAATGAAGCCCAGATGTGTTTTGGGGCTTGAACTCCCGCTGTCCCTAATTTTTTTGCTCAAGGATAGCATTCTATCACTTTGAGCCACAGCTCCACTTCCAGTTACTTTGAGATAAGAGTCTCATGGACTTTCCCGCCCAGGATGGCTTTGAACTGCAACCCTCAGATCTCAGCCTCCTGAGCAGCTAGGATTACAGGCGTGAGCCACGGGTACCAGACTCTGAGTGTGCGCTTCCAACAGCTCACATGCACATCTCTCTGGCCCTCAGGTTTTGGAAAGTCGGAGCTGAAGAAGCTTCTAGCTGTACCTGAAGAGTCCCCACTCTGGAATGTGGACAGCTCCAAGGACCAGGAGCTGCCGGTCCAATCAGAGGTCACCAGGAAGGAGAGTGACATGGTGAAAATCTGGGTAGGCCTGTCCTGTCCTGGACCACCAGACCCCAGTGCATGGGTAGGGCAGCTACCTCTGTCATAGTAACTATGAGTGAGAATCCTGTACAAGCACACACATACGCACACACACACACAACTGTTTCTTACTTGAACCAGATGTTCATTTGTGTGTGTGTGTGTGTGTGTGTGTGTGTGTGTGTGTGTGTGTGTGTGTGTGTGTGTGTGTGTGTGTGCTGATCCTGGGGCTTGAACTCAGAGCCTGGGCACTTCCTCTTAGATTTTTTTTTTTTTTTTTTGGTGTGGGGCCTGAACTTGGCCTGGGTGCTGTCCCTCAGCTCTTCAGCTCAAGGCTAGCGCTCTACCTCTTGAGCCACAGCACTACTTCCAGCTTTTTCTGTTTGTGTGGTGCTGAGGAATCAAACCCAGGGCCTCATGCATGCGAGGCAAGCGCTCTACCACTGAGTTACCTTCTTAGCTACTACCCTCTTTTCTCAAGGCCGGGTGCTCTATTACTTGGGCCACAGCTCCACTTCTGGCTTTTTGCTGGTTAATTGGAGATAAGAGTCTCTCATACCTGGCCTGATGCCCAGTTTTAAGTCTGCCATTTAGTCATTCCCTTCCTGTGTGGCCTCTCTGGGCCTTAGTTTCCCCATCGGTGTAAGGGGATTTGTTGCTGTTTTCCTGTTCTCTCTCCCATTCATAACTGCTTCCCCCACCCCCATTGGTTCTGGGGAGTGACCCCAGACCTCACCCCGCATCTCCTGGCAAAGGTTGTTAAAGGTCAGGCATGTCTCAGCTTGTCTGAGGATGCGCTGATGGATTTGTTTTGAAAGTGTGGTGATGCCGTTTTGCAGTTTATTTCATCCAGTCATGATCTGCCTCCTGGACTTTGTGGATATTTGCTCCACAGTCTGTGGTTTAAAAGGGAGGAGCACGGGGGAGCACAGAGCCAGAGGCCAGAGGCCTTCATTGAGTTCCCTCCCTGCTCTGCACTGACTTGCTCTATGATGTGATCTCCAGTCTAAGCTGATTCTTTGTTCTTTTTTGGTGTCAGTCCTAGGGCTTGAACTCAGGGCCTGGGCACTGTCCTTGAACTCAAGGCTAGTGTCCTACCACTTGACCACAGCTCCATTTCTGGATTTTCAGTGGTTAATTGGAAATAAGAGTCTCATGGACTTTCCTGCCCAGGTTGGCTTCAAACCTCCATGCTCAGATTTCAGCCTCCTGAATAGCTAGGATTACAGGCATGCACTACCACTATCTGACTTTCCTTCCTTCTTTTATCCCTCCTTCCTTCCCTTCCTTCCTTTTAGGTGTGATACTAGGGCTTGAACTCACACTCACCAGGCTCTATCACTTGAACCACACCTCCTCTTCCTCTAAACTGTTATTTTATTTCTTTGTCCATGAAATCATGTGCTACAAAGATAGGCTTTCTCCCATAGGACACCAGGGTCCCTCCTTGCTGGGTCTCAGGCCCATGACTTGTCCATACAGGGCACATGACCCTCATCCATGACCGCACCAGTGCTCCACCTCTAGCGGGGTCCACACACTGCCTTGTTTGTTTGTGTATTTGTGGTGGTACTGGGCCTCAAACTCAAAGCTGCAAGCTCTAGTTTGGCTTGTTAGCTCAAAGCTAGCATGCTACCGCTTGAGCCACACTCTGCATGCTTTTTTTTTTTTTTTTTTGGTTGGTTGATTGGAGAGAAGAGTTTCATGGACTTTTCTGCCCAGGCTGGCTTTGGACAGCAATCTTCACATCTCAACTAGCCTGAGTAGCCAAGGTCACAGGTGTGAGCCACTAGCACCCTGCTCAAATTGGCCCTTTTGCACTAATGACCTGTAATGTTGGGGTTCTCCCTTCCCTTGCCCCTCTCTCTTCCTCTCCCCCTCTTCTGCCTGGCCTATGGAGCAGGGGGGAAGAGGGGGGGAGGCTCACAGACCTGGGGGCCCACGGGGTTTCTGGATGGAATAAGCAGGGGCCAGCCAGCTCACTCTGGAGCCACAGCGGACCCCTTGTGAGGATGTTGGGGTCCCATCCTCACCCTGCCCTGACTCTGTCCTCTCTGTCCTCAGTGCCAGCAAGCAGAGGGGGAAGAAGGCTGCCCCCCAACCTTTGGGGAGTGCTGGAGGCTTGAGGGAGGGCAGCTGAAGCTGGACCCTCCACCGGAAGGCAGCGTGCCCAGCACCCTTAGTGAGGCCTGGAGGAATGAGGTGAGGAAGGGGAGCGTTTTGTGGGGGTGCCTGGCTCCCTGGGGCTTCCAAGGGACCAAGTGGAGGGGAGACACGTTCCTCCATCTACATCCCCCTGGGGTTGGTGGAGCTGGGCCAGCTTCGGGGTAGAGAGAGAGGGGTTGGAAAAGGTGGCAGAGGAGGGGTGCGAGTTTCTGGGGGTAGGAGTTTTCTAGGGTGCAGCGTAGAGAAGGAGCCTGAATCCCCAGGGGCAGCTTCTTTCACTCATTTTTGTCCTCAGCCTCTGTTCATGGAAGAGCTGGAGGAGGTGGAGAACTGACTGGGAACAGTGCTGGGAACAGTGCTGGCCACCGGCCGGCCTGGCCCGCCCAGGCCCCCAGGCTCCCCCCTGACAGGAAGGCGCTTCTCCTCATAAGAGGCCTTAGGAGTTGGGGGTTTGGGCATGGACAGTGTCTCCCCATGTCTGCGGGGTGCCTGCCCAGCCCACTGTCCCCACCCATGACTCGGCTGTGGTGTGAATATAAACCGGTTTGACGTTGGCCTCCTGGGTTCTGTGTGTGGACCTGGCCTCTCATCCTCACCCCTGGAATAAGACCAGCTTACTGGAGAGGGGTCCCCAATCCAGTCCCCAGGCCTGTGCCCGTAGTGTTACATTATTGGGGGCCCACAGCAGGGCATCTGACCAAGAAGGGCACAAGAGTTATGGTCATGGCCTAGTGTGGAGAAAACCCCACAAGCTTCAACTGGCAGGGGAGGCCCTGACCGGAAGGAGGGGCGTCCCTGGGTCCCCCCACACTCAGTTCCCAGGCTGTGCTATGGCCTCCCAGAGAGGATCCGGGAATTCTCTGGCAGGAAGTTCCTGCCCAGAGGCTTAGGGACAAAGCCAGGAAAGAGGCTTTGGAGCCATGGGGCTCTGCTTCAGGAGGGCTAGCCTAGGGGGGCAGACAAGGAGGAGATGTCCCTGGGGTCATGGCAGGAGGGGAGGCTGCCAGGCTGGGGCACCTTTATCTGTAGGCCTGTCATGCAGGCTGGGCAGGGCCTATTCTGTGTCCTGCTTAGGGCTGAAAACTTCTGGGGCTGCTGGTAGAGGAGGCTAAAGGAGTGTTAGGGGGCCTAGGAGTGGTTCAGATACCTGGCGGGAGGAAGCGCTGCTGAACCCAGAAATAAGGGTTGGGTCCTGGCCTTTACTGGAGGAAAGGCTGGGAGTCTCAAATTTGGCTTCCTGGATCATTTGAGTCATGGGGCCATACCCAGTTTGGACACTGGGAGGCGCTATTTGCCAGAAGGTCCTGTTGGCCCTTGAGAGATTTTTTTTTTTCCCCCCTAGGCTCTAAGCGGGAACTGTCCTCCTCTTCCACAGGAGGGACTCCTAGTATGAGAGCCTGTCTGGTCTGAAACATCAGACTGTTGTAATTCTCCCTGCTTCCCTCTTACCCCTGACCCGCTTCCTCCCCCTTCTTGGAGATAGGCTTGCTCTGTGGCCCCTGCTGGCCTTGGGCTTTCGTGCTTGCTTCATTACTAACACCTGGATTGAACTCAGGGACTTGGCCATTTAAAGCAGGCACTCTACCACTGGAGCAACACCTCTGGTCCTGTTTTCTCTGCTTATTTATGAGAGTAGAGTCTCTTTTTAGCCCAGGCCTGCCAAGTTGACAACCCTATTTGTCCTTGCTGCACAGATGCAGGAAGCAACTATGGGCACATGCCCAAGCCTTTTCTGTTGAGATGAGGCTCTGGCCTGTAATCATGGTCCTCCTGATCCCAGTCTTCCTTGAGGCTGGGATGAGAGGCATTACCACACCCAACTATTCGTTGAGATGGGAATCTCATAAACTTTTTGCTCCAGCTGGCATCAAACCATAATCCTCTCAATCTCTGCCTCACAAATAGCTAGAATTATAAGTGTGAGACATTTGTGCCCAAGCTGACTTGGCTAGTTTTTCTCGTGTGTGTGTGTGTGTGTGTGTGTGTGTGTGTGTGTGTGTGTTGGTCCTGGGACTTGAACTCAGGGCCTAAGGTGCTATCCCTGAGCTTTTTTTTTTTCTTTTTGTTGGTCATAGAGCTTGAACTCTGGGCTTGGGTGCTGTCTCTCAGCTCTTCAGCTCAATGCTAGTACACTACTACTTGAGCCACAGCACCACTTCTGGTTTTTTCTGTTTATATGGTGCTGAGGAATTGAACACAGGGTCTCATGCATGCAAGGCAAGCACTCTACCACTGAGCCATCTTCCCAATCCCAAGCTTTTTTTTCTTGAAGTTAGTGCTCTACCACTTGAGCCACAACTCCACTTCAGGCTTTTTGGTGGTTAATTGGAGGTAAGAGTTTCATGGACTTTCTTGCCTTTGAACTTGAGTTTGAACTGCAATCCTCATATCTCAGCTTCCTTAGTGGCTAGAATTACAGGTGTGAGCCACCAGTACTTGGCTCTTTTTAATTAATTAATTACTGAGCCTGGGTACTATCCCTGAGCTTCTTTTGCTCACGGCTAGGACTCTACCACTTGAGCTACAGGAATACTTCTGGCTTTTTCTGTTTATGTGGTGCTGAGGAATCGAATCCAGGGCCTCATGCATGCTAGGCAAGCACTCTATCACTAAGCCAAATTCCCAGTCCTTTTTTTTTTTTTAGCCGGTTATGGGACTTGAACTCTGGGCCTGGGCGCTGTCCTTCAGCTCTTCAGCTCAAGGTGAGTACTCTACCACTTGAGCCACAGCACCACTTCCACTTTGCTGGTAGTTAATTGAAGAGTCTCATGGACTTTCCAGCCTGGGTTGGCTTTGAACCGTGGTCTTCATATCTCAGCCTTCTGAGTAGCTGGGATTATAGGCGTGAGCCATTGGCACCTGGCTCCCTTTATTTTATCTTTTATAAACCAGTACCAGAGTTTGAACTCAGGGCCTTAGGCTTTTGGGGTTTCCTTGAGCCACACCTCTGACCTAACTTCTTACTGGTTACTTTGGAGGTGGGATCTCTTAGACTTTGTTGCTCAGGCTATTTTCTGACTTTAATGCTCCAAATCACAGCCTCCTGAGTGGCTAGGATTATCATACCAGCGAGCCTCTGGCCCCTCTTGGCCCCTCTTAACCATCACTGTGACTGAGAGCAGTAGCAGTGTGTTGATGGTGGCTCAGTGGCCACATGTTTGCAGGGGGGTGGTACTACAGCGGGTAGCCCGCTGTCCCAATCCAGCCCACGGAAGATGGAGGCCCTGCTTCCCATCCCCAGTCTATGGGGAATGGGTTCAAGGGGAGCTTGGAGAGGATTCGTGGCTCCTTGGTTGGCCCACGGCTATCTCCTTGCCAGGACCCACGGAGCCCTTGACTCAGAGTCTGAGCGGGCGCCGGTGCAAGGCCATCTGTGCGGCCTCTGAGTCAGCCAGGAGCCTTGTGACCATATGACTCACCTGGGCCTTAATTGCCCTGCTAATCATTTCCTCCCTCAGAGGCTGTTGGGAAGGGTGGGGCCTGGAAGGGCAACCCAGAGGCTGGGGGGGGGGGGGATGGAGGGGGGCAGTCAGAGGCCCTGGCTAGCGTGGGACCCTCTTGGCTCCTTCTGCTGCACTTCCTCCCCTGTCCTGGGATTCTGGGGAATCTCAGAGAAGGGCCACAGGACTGGCATGATGCCACTTCCGGCCCGGGCAGGATGAGGGTTGTGTGCTAGGTGGGCATGGGGCACGTCTCAGCCCTGTGGGTCAAGGATGGCTTCAGAGAGTGGCCTGGCTTGGCACTTATGGTTAGTGGAGGCAGGGAGGACCCCATGCAAGAACCAGTGTTGGGGAGGGGGCAGGATGAGGACAGAAGGTCCAGGAAGACCTGGAAAGAGCCAGGCATCTCTGGAGGGCATGCATATGTGCATGCATGCATGTGTGTGTGTGTGTGTGTGTTTGTGCGTGCACACATGTGTGCCAGTAATGGGATTGAATTCAGGGCCTAGGCACTGTCCCTTAGTTTTTTGTTCAAGGCAGCACTCTACCACTTGAGCCACACCTCCAGTTCTGGCTTTTTGCTTGTTAATTGGAGATAAGAGTCTCTTGGACTTGTCTGCCCGGGCTGATCCTCACATCTCGGCCTCCTGAGTAGCTAGGATTACAGGCGTGAGCCATCAGCATGCCTGGCTCTCTGAGTGTGCACTGTGGATTCACTGTGGCCAGCCCTGAAGATTTGGGTGGGGTGGCTGAAGGGCCATGGGGCTGGGGACCCTCCATGGCCTCAGCTTACCCAGGAAGGGAGGGCAGAACTACTCGCTTTCATCTCCAGCTGGAGTGGGAGCTGGCAGCCGCGAGGGGAGGCCGGGGAGAGAGCTGGGTGGGGTGGCGCTCCGCCTCCCACAGGCTGGCACAAGCTGTGGCGCTGCACACCCGGCCCACACCTTGCCAGATCTGCCTTCACATCTGGGAAATGGGAGAGTCCCCGGCTTCTCCTGTGGGTGGAATGGAGACACCTAGAAACTGCTTTGGCTGAAAAGTACTGGGGCCTACAGATACCCAAAAGGTAACTAGCAGCAGGGGAAGCCAGGCGCTGGCTGCTGCTCAGAAGGCTGAGATCTCGAGGATGAAGGTTCGAAGCCAGCCCGGGCAGGAAAGTCTGTGAGACTCTAATCTCCAATGCACAGCAAAAAGCTGGATGTAGAGCTGTGGCTCAAGGGGTAGAGCATTAGCTATGAGCCAGAAAAGCTAAGCAACAGCACAAGGCTCTGAATTCAAGCACACACAGACAGACACAGACACAGATACAGACACAGACACAGACACAGACAGACACAGATACAGACACAGACACAGACACAGACAGACACAGATACAGACACAGACACAGACACAGATACAGACACAGACACAGACACAGACACACACACACACACACGGGTTTTAGGAAGGACAGGAGAGGAGGGTGACATGTTTGTGAGGTGGGAAGCTGTCCTCGGGGAAGACTCAGCAGGGCCTCTCTATTTCCCAAAGACTGGCTGGCGTTTGGGGTTCTTCCCTCTGTGTACGGAATATATCACCTTTCTCAGACTCCTGCATACTGGGGTGCAGGCTGGAGCTAACATGTAGAACCCCTGGAGGTGGGCCTCTGGTCTAGAACTCAGGTTCTCAAGAGCTTCTTGGATCTTCAATTCCCAACTCCAAGAACAAGCTAAATAAAATAAGAAAAAGAAGCTCCTAGGCCCTATTGAATGTTCTCAGAGCACCCATGGGCAAATATTTACTAGGGATCCATTACATTCCAGTCCTCTTCCCTGTTCTGTGGTACAGCAGTGAGTGAGACATTCCAAGCCTCCAATTTGGGGGAGCTTTGGTTAATGGTAGTGGAACAAATAATAGGCAGACAGTATGTCAGGGGCTGACAAGGAAGAAAGAGGAGGTGGTAATGGGATGGGGCCCTCAGAGATGCCATTTTAGACAGTGATGGGTGGGAAGGTCTCTCTGAGGAGCTTATATGTAGGCAGGAAGTATGGGGGAGGAAAGCATGGGACTGTCAGCCGATGCAAATGTCCTGAGGCAGGAGCTGGGTTGGCTTGTGTTTTCAGACAAGAAAAGACCTGCATGACTGGGAGTGAAGGCAGAAGAAGGAACTGAAGAGGTCAGGTGGCAATGGAATTGAAGTGAGGAGATGGACTTCTCTGGTCAGGGATTGTGTGCGTGTGTGTGCACATGCGTGCTCACACACACGTGTCAGTACTGGGGACTTGAATGCAGGGGCTGGGCCTTGTCTTTTAGCTTTTTCTACTCAAGGCTAGTGCTCTACTACTTGAGCCACAGCTCCATGTATAGCTTTGTGCTGGTTAATTGATGATGAGAGTCTTACTGGACTTCCTGTTGGGCTGGCTTCAATGGTGAGCCTCAGATCTCAGCCTCCTGCATAGCTAGGATTACAGGTGTCAGCCACCAGCCCCTGGAGTGGTAGTGGTTTCTTTTATCTGAGTGTATGTGGGGATATGATGTGGTTTGTGTGTGTAAACTGCAGAGGGGGTGAGGAAAGTTCACAGGGGCAGGGCCTGTAGCAGGGACGCAGCTGGGGGGCTGCTGGTGTGGTGGGGGCATTCTCATTACTGACACTGCATTGCAACGGGCTGGGGAAGGGGTGTCCCAGGGAGAACAGACACCCCTGTGGCGTCTCCCACCCCCACACTCTAGAAGGTGGAGTCCAGCAGGGCTGGCCAAGGCCTGTGGGTGGTCAGGTCGTGTGTAGGTGCCGGGGGCCGGGCGGTTGGCACTGGCAGCCGGGCGGGGCTGGTGTACTCCAGTAGGCATCAGGAGCATGCACACCTGCAGCAGTGCATGTACCTGCACAAGCCTGCTCACCAGCATTAGCATGCTCAGCAGCACCAGCTCTCGCACCTACCCCTGGAGCAGCTAGCATACCGGGAGGAGTGCGGAGCACGCGCACCCGCGCGAGTGCACACACCAGGTGCATGTGAGGCGTGAGCGCGCACGCTGGCAGCTGCTGGACCATGCAGAATTTCTGTTCCCTAGCTCCCTTGGCCTGGTGGGTAGCAAGGGGTCCCTCATGGTGGAGTTGGGGGCTTCCATGTTGAGGACAGCCCTGCGATCTGTCCACAGACCAAGGAGACGGACAATGAACACCAGTAACACCATAGATTCGGGGAGCGCAGAACAGGGGCTCCCAAATTCCTGCAGGGAGGAATCTGGAGGAGGTGCCATTGGGAGGGGCACCTGTGCGTATCAGCAGAGTGTGCACCTGCGGCCTGAGCCCATTTACACCTTCCTGACCAGGCTGGAGCCACGCAGGACTCCTGTCATCCCGGGCTTCCTTGTTTACTCCACTTACCCATTAGCCAACTGCTTCTCCATCCACCCTGGCACACTGTCTTTGGGGAGCCCCTGAGCTCCATCATAGATGCTGTGCGGCTGAGCCCTCTGCACCCTGATGTCCTCACCACTCCCCACCCAGATCCACAGGATGGCTTTTATGATCCCCTGCACACAGCGTGGCCACAGGTTCCAGCACAGGGCTGGACTGTGAGCACAGGAAGGCTGGGGGGTGGGGGTGGGAGGCTCCAGACTCCGGCAGGGACGTGGGCAGGGGCCGATTCCATAAGGCTGCTTGGGCCCATCTAAGTGGCTGTGCTGTAGGTCCGGGAGAGTGGCAAGATGGACAGAAGAGGATGGAAGAAGTCAGGCCACAGCCTCAGTGGGAGGGGCGGGGCATGAGCTGGGACAGGCTGGGGATGCTGCAGGTCATAGTTGGGGGGATGTAGCTCCTGAACATCCCTCAGGAAGAGACCGGGAGGCTGTTCACCATGACCTGCCTCTCCCAACTCAGGGTTCCCTGCCCAAACGGTTCATAGTGCTAAGGCTCAGAAAGCTGCCCTAGATGCCAAGCAAGAGCCTCGTCATTGCTGCTGTGTTCTGACCCAGACAGTTGTTTTCGTTTTGTCAGTCCTGGGGCTTGAACTCAGGACCTGAGGACTGTCCCTGAGCTTCTTTTGCTCAAGTATAGTGCTCTACCACTTGAGCCACAGCGCCACTTCTGCCTTTTTTGAGTAGTTTATTGGAGATAAGAGTCTCACAGACTTTCCTGCCCAGGCTGGCTTTGAGCCATGATCCTCGGATCTCAGCCTCCTGAGTAGCTAGGGTGTGAGCCACCAGCGCTGGGCTCTGACTCACACTATGGAGTCATTTGAAGCCTGGCTCTCCTGCAGATTAGCTGTGTGACCACCTTAGTCCCTTGACTTCTCCAGACATCAGTTTATTAAAACTTGCTGGAGAATTAGTGGCTTCAGTGCCTAGAAAAGCAACTGGCACATATTAAAGCACCACCTACCACAACTGCTGTTATTTTAAGAGTCTGCTAAGAATCTGTCCTGGATACCAGGACCAACAAGGCCTCCGGCCATTTGGCCCTTCCTGTGTCTCTGAACCCGTTACCACTTGCTCTCCTTCTTGTTCTATATTCTCTGGCACATTTGTTTCTTTTTGACTCCTTGCTCACTCCTGCCTCTGGACCTCTGTACTTGGAGATTCTACCTCTTGGAATCTGTGTGACCCATGACCTCACTGACCTGCAGATCTCTGCTCAGCTGTTACTTCCTTGGGGTGGGGACAGGGGAAGGTATTTCTTATCCCTTCTGGGTGGGAGACCAGAAATCTGTCTCCTTTTTTTTTTTTTTTTTTTTTTTTGGGGTCCAGTCGTGGGCCTGAACTCTGGGTCTGGGCGTTGTCCCTCAGCGCTTCAGCTCAAGGCTAGCGCTCTACCACTTGAGCCACAGCCCCACTTCCGGCTTTTTTCTTTTTTCTTATGTGGTGCTGAGGAATCGAACCCAGGGCCTCATGCATGCAAGGCAAGCGCTCTACCACTGAGCCACCTTCCCAGCCCCTAGAAATCTGTCTCCTTACTTTGTTTTATTTCTTTGTGCTGGTCTTACAACTTGAACTCAGGGATGGTCATTGTCCTTGAGCTTTTATACTCAACGACAAAGTGCTCTATCACTTGAGCCACAGCTCTACTTCCCGCTTTTTGGTAGTTAATTGTAGATAAGAGTCTCATGGACTTTCTTGCCAGGGCTGGCTTCAAACAGCCATCCTCAAATCTCAGCCTAGGATTACAGGTGTGAGCCACTGGTGCCCAGCAGCTTTGTTGTTTTTTTTATACGTTGCTTTGCTCTGCTATATTTTTCCTCAGATTGCTCTCATCATTAAACACATTGTGTGTTTATTTGTGGGTTGTCACCTGACTCTCTCAGCTGGAACACAAGCTTCAGGTGGCAGGCATTACTTGTTTTGGTTTGCTGTGGTGGCCTCTGGGCCTGGAAAGTCATTTGCACATCTGAGGCACTCAAGTGTTGTTTGAAGGAGTGATGGATGGAGGGACTGAGGGGAAAGGCCTCCCTCCACTGGGAGTCAGAGAGGTAGGAGGGACTTGGACATGTAGCTGGGCATCACCTGTAATTTTAGCTACTCAGGAGGTTGAGATCTGGAGGACGGTGGCATGGGCAGAGAAGTCCGTAAGACTCCATGTTGAAAATAATCAGCAGGGAGGGAGAAACTGGGAGAGAATGAGGGAAGGGGTGATACTAACTACTCAGGAGGCTGAAATATGAGGATCATGATTCAAAGCCAGCTTGGGCAGGAAAATCCATGAGACTCTTATCTCCAATTAACCATCAGAAAACTGGATGTGGCACTGGGGCTCAGAGTGGTAAAGTGCTAACCTTGAGTGAAAGAGCTCAGGGACAGCACCTAGGCTGTGAGTTCAAGCCTCACAACTGACCAAAAGAAAGAAAGAAAGAAAGAAATGTACTCTCTACTTGACTTATACAAGTATAACCTATCTGTATGTCACTTTTATAACAATTTAAAAACTCTTGTCTGAAAAAAATATCAAAATACTCAGCAAAAACCTGGGCTAGAGGCATGGCTCAATTGGTAGAGTGCCAGCCAAGGAAGCACAAGACCTGGAGCTCAAAACCAAGAATGGGAAAGAAAAGAAAGTACATAGATATAGAAAGGAGGGAGGATGAGGGGCCTGTGAGAGGGACTGGGGTCCTGGTGTGGCCTGAGGCAGAGCCTTGTCCATCTGCCCTCCCCAGGCCCTTGCTCCCTAGCCTGTTCCTAGGACCCCTGTAGGCCGGGCTGGGCTGTGCGGTCCAGGACGTGGGCATGGCCCTCCCAGCCAGGCAGATGGCCAGGCCTGGACAAAGCGTCCTTTTCCCCTCCGATAAGCGGCCTCCTTTCAGGCTGGAAGGGCAGGATGCATTTTGCTGCTCAGGAAGTGCCAACGGCCAGCTGGGCTTCTGGGCTGGGTGTGGGGGCTGGGCCTTTGCCACCTTGGCAGTGACCCTAGAGGCTCAGCAGGGAGCTATATGCAAGACTGGGGTCAGAGCAGACCCCTCCCCACCACCATCCTGACCTGCACCCAACTCTCCTGTGCATTCTCCAAATGGTGACAGGGAGCAACTGTGAACACCATGCCTCCCTGCCCCAGGGGCTTGTGAAGGGGTAAAAGATGGGGTGCAGGGCGGGGTGTGACTGGCTACTTCATACAAGGTCTGCTGCCAGCTTTCAGATCTCCGACTTGGGCTATTATGAGAGGCTGTCCTGGAGGCTTAGAGCAGCATCAGTGATGCTGGGGACAGGCCAGCCACTGGGAAGGGACAGGTGAGGTGCCCCTTGGCTCAGGAGGAGGCTGAAAACATGGGTCCCCACCCACAGCCCCTGCCTCCCTCCAGCTGACCACAGTACACTGGGAAGTTTTCAGGGTTCCCTGAGACCAGGTCCTAGAGTCCCTCTCCCACCATTCCTGTCCGGCCCCGCCTCCCAGAGTCCCTGCCCCACCCACCTCTATCAGCCCTGTCTTCCAGAATCCTGGCCCCACCCACTTCTGCCCAGCCTCACCTTTCTGCTCCATGGCCTGGGGCCCTGGCAGGCAGAATGGAGCCAGGCGCCAGATGCCAGGCCCTGTGTGCTCTGGTTGCCAGTCTTGGAATCTCCACGATGCTGGCCTGAGGTCTCTTGATGGTGTTGGGGGGGGGCGCAACACCTCCACTCCAGTCCCAGTTGTTTGGCCAGCTGTCTCTGGGTCCATCTAAAGCTGGACGGGGGTACATGGAAGTGGTCACTTCTGGAGTGCAGGGTTTCAGGAAGCTGAGACTGACTGTGGGGGGGGGAGGGTTGGGGGGGAAAGGGGTTGTTTGTGGCCAGGGAGATGGCCGAGGAGAAGAAACTGATAGAAGGCTGATAGAAGAAGACATTTCCCTGGGTGCCTTTTGCTCCTTTTGAACTGCTTAAGCATTCTCTGTCACTGGGAGACCTGTTCCAAATATATGGCTGCCTCTCCATCCATCCCCGCGCCCGGCATCATGTCTGAGGGAGCACCACTGCGTCGTGGCAGTGGCCTGGGGGTGGAGGAGGTGGGGAACCGGAGGCTGCTGCAGTGTCCTGTGGGCTCTCCTCCTCTGCTCTGTTCTCCTCCCCACATGAAGGCTACTGGTGTCTTTGTTCTGGGCTGTGGGAGGGACGCTGGTCTTGGCCACCCCATGGTGCTTGGGAAGAATGAAGCTCCGGAAGTGGCTCAAGCACAGGGATCTCTGGTGCACTGTCTCAAAGCTCAGCTCACTTGAGTAACTCCAGGCTGCTCTGCCCTGACTCAAGGAGTCCCTGTGAGGGGGACAGGGCTCTAAAAGCCTTCAGTCATTGGCTTCTTTCCCTCCCTGCCTCCATTCTGTGCTCAACTGGTGTTTGTTGCCACCGACATGTCCTCCACCTTTGGTCTCAGGATCTGCATCCTGAGGAACCCACACCAAGACAGAGGTAAGGAAATGGTTGCTGATAAACTTGTGATCAGGTGAGGTTATGATACTAAGAACCAATAAGAAGCTGGGCACCAGTGGCTCATGCCTGTAATCATAGCTACTAGGGAGGCTGAGATCTGAGCATCACAATTTAAAGTGAGCCCAGGCAGGAAAGTCTGTGAGACTCTTATCACCAATAACCCACTCAGAAAAACAGAAGTAGTACTGTGGCTCAAATGGTAGAGCACTGGCCTTGAGCTGAAGAGCTGAGGGTTCAGAGTTCAAGCCCCACTACCAACCAAAAAAACCCCAAACAAACAAACAATAAGAATATGTATAATAAGCTAAATGTGCTGGGTGTCAGTGGTGCATACCTGTAATTCTAGCTACTCAGGGGACTGAGATCTGAGGATAATGGTTCAAAACCAGCCTGGGCAGGAAAGTCTGTGACTTTCTTGTCTCCAATTAGTCATCACACACACACAAAAGCTGGAACTGAAGCTGTGGCTCAAGTGGTAGAGTGCTAGCCTTGAGTTAAAAAACTCAGGGACAGTGCCCAGGCCCAGAGTTTAAGCTCCAGGATGGGTGTGTTCATACTCCTCCCCGCCCCCCAAGCTAGAAGTGGTAAACCAAACCTGCAATCTGAGCTACCTGACAGATGGAGATTTGGAAGATTTAGGTTCAAGGCAAGCCTGAGCATAAAAGTTCATGGAACTCTGCCTTAACCAATGGCTGGGAGATGTCCTCCCCAGCAACACAGGGAAGCACAAATAGGAGGATCACAGCCCAGGCCAGCCCAGGTGTAAAGTAAGACGCTACTATGGAAATAACCAATGCAAAAGGGGCTCCAGAGGTAGAGTACCTGCTTGGCAGGTGGGAGGCCCCGAGTCTAATCCTCAATATAACTCCTCCCCCCATGTCTCTAATCCCAAGGCCAGTTTGAGCTACATAGAGAGACCTTGTTTCCAAAAGCAAAAACAAAGAATAAATATAAACTAAATGAACAATGGAGATTTATTGCTTTTTTTTTTTGGCACCTGCTCTGTGCCAGAACCACAATTCTCCACACTTGCTGCTTCATTTGACCTAAGAGGAAGCTGAGCTTTAGGGAAGTTGCTTGTTGTACACATACACAAAGCCTACAAGCATCAGCCCTGTAGGTGGCCGTGTCCATTTCCCACCTGTGGGATGGTCTGGATCTGTTAGTTGTTTGGTGGTGGCCTGCAAGACCTGGCCAGCTCTGTGAGCCTGAATGTCCTCGTCAGTGAAGAGTCAGGCTAGTGCTCAAACACTGCTACAGCGCCGCCTAGGGGTGGGTCATGGGCCTGGGCTCTGCCTACTTAAAGGCAGCCTCCCTTTCTCTGCCTTAGAAGACACCTGGCTCAAACTTGGCTAGTTACTCTGCCTGGATAGAGGGACTCCAGTTTGACACCGTACTGTAGGACACGTGACTATGTTGTGTTTGTGAAAACCCACATGGCAGCACCACACACCACAATAATGCAAGCTTGGGTTGGATCATCATCATGTATCTATGTGCGTTCATCACCTGTAGCAAGCAGAGCACTCTTGCAAGAGAAGCATCATCAGGGAAACAGAGTGGGAGTTGGGGGTGGGAATGATACTTTCTCTCGCTGCTCAGTTTTCCTGTCCACCTGAAACTGTTCTATAAAAGTGAAGTATGTTGATTGAATCAAAGAATAGCCTATGGGCTAGAGAGCATGCAGCTGGAACTTTCTTTGGAATTGCTTCCTCGGCCCTCCCTCCCTGCGATGAGGTCAGAGCTGGGCAGATGTCAGCCTGCCTGCTATACTCAGCAACAGCAGGACAAGGGACTCTGTCATGGGCCCAGGATTCCAGAAGGAACTAGCAATGGGGACCCAGGAGGTTAAGACCTTCTGAGAGCCAGGTAGATGCCCAGACACAGAAGGTCACCTCGGAGGTGGGAGGCGGGGGAGCAGGTGGGTTCCCCCACCCATGGCACCCTGTCTGGTTCTGTGGACTATACCGTGTTGTGGCACGTCATCCCACAGTCCCCTAGGCTGGGGTTCCTGAGGGCAGAAAAGTCACCTTCGTTTTCTATATGCTGTAACCTCCAAGGACAGCATTCCTTGCTCTGGATCCTCCCTCCCTCCCTCCCTCCCTCCCTCCCTCCCTCCCTCCTTCCCTTCTTCCCTTCCCCCTCCCTCCCCCCCTTCTCCTTTCTTTTTCTTTGTGCTAGTACTGGGGTTTGAACTCAGGGCCTGGGTATTGTCCCTTAGCTTTCTTGCTCAAAATGGTGGCATTACCACTTGAGCCACAGATTTACTTCTGGCTTTTTGCTGGCTAATTAGAGATGTGAGTCTCACAGACTTTTCTGGCCCACTGGTTTTGAACTATGATCTTCAGATCTCAGCCTCCTGAGTAGCTAGGATTACAGGTATGAGCCCCCAGCACTGGGCTTTCTCTGAACTCTAGTTTCTATATGTTGTTCTCTATTCCTGCCCTAGCCTGGCCCCCCATGGCAGTCCCTCAAGTAGTGCTGTACTCAGATGTTGGGGTTAGGATTCGAAATCCAGAAACCAGCCAGTCCTCCAAGCCTTCAATAGCCTCTGGCTTCTTAAGACCAAGATCAAACCCTCTGTGATCCTAAGCCCTGCTTGATATGACCCACATCTCCCACCACAGTCTATCTTGCTCCAGTACTGTGACATTGCTTTCTTTCATGGTGCTCCTTCCTACCACAGGGCCTTTGATTTCCTATACCTGGAGTGACAGTTAAAGTATCACTTCCTCAGGGAGATCCTCCCATCTCCCCTGCCTACTCCCCACTTTCCTAGCTCCCTGGGGGACCTCCACTCTTGTGTCAACACCCCCACTCTTCCACAGCGCAAGGTAAAGTTGCAATGTATTTAGGTAAGTGATTCACAGCCTGCATCTGAACTTGGATTCCAAGAGGGAAGGGCTTTGTCTGGATGTCTGGGTGGGTCTGGATAGGGTCTCTGTGGTACCCTAGTTACAATGCCTCTGAGCATTAGCAATCTCGGTTGTCCAGGGGTCTGGCTGGATTAGAGGGTGGGAGGTGAGGGGTGGGGGGCTTTGCTCCCCCCAGGCCTCAGCAAGGCTGCCTCTGCTCATCTCAGGGGCCTGGGAGCTGGGTGGGGGTGTGGGAGGAAGAGGCTGACTGCTCATTCCAGACCGGCGGCTCTCCATCTGGTTGGCAGCCTCCCCCACTGCCCCAGGACAAGGGCTCCAGTGTCTGCTCAGTTCCTGGGCAAACAGCAGGCCTTTCTCTCCCTCCCCACTTGGAGTGCCTTGGCTATGACCCCTCCCTGCCCCCTTGGAAGGGCACGGCACCCCCCTCAATCACGAACCCTTTCCTTCAAAATGATCCAGAAAAGCAGGCTGCCCAACCTGGCGTGGGAGCAGGGCCTGCTTGATGGGTGAACCCCTATAGTTTTAGTTTTCCTCAGCTCTGGCCCGGCAGCCTGGTCAAGGACTGGCTTGAAGGCCTCAGACCGGCCAAGGTGGATGTGGGGCGGGGCTGGAGGCCAGGGCTCAGCCCAGGTGGACTCAATGTCTGTCACCTTCCATCAGACAGGGCCCATTCTTGCCTGGTCCTGCCCCAGGCCATTTTCCATACTGTCTCCCCTACCGCCCCTCTCTCCTCCCCCCCTGCTTCTCCCAACCAAGTTGCAGGCTGATGCTCTTGCTGTGGAGGCACTGAGGCCTGGGCACACCCAACAGAGGCCTGGGCCACCTTCTCTTGTGTGCATTCTGGACAGAATGCGTAGCCAGAAGTCTTCCTCTGCCCTGCAAGATGTTAGCATCAGAGCTGAATCCTGGTGGCTCACGCCTACAATCCTAGCTACCCAGGGGGCTAAGAGCCGAGGATCAGGGTTCAGTCAGCCCAGGCAGGAAAATCTATGAGACTCTTATCTCTAATTAATCACCAAGAAGCCAGAAGTGGATCTGTGGCTCAAGTGGTAGCACACTAGCCTTGAGAAAAAAAAATCCTCAGGGCTAGCACCCAAGCCCTGAGTTCAAGCCTCAGACTGGCATGTGCACACACACACACACACACACACACACACACACACACACACACACACACACACACACACACACACACACACACACACACACACACACAGAGATGTCAGCATCAGGCTGAGGTGACCTCAGAGGGTGACCAAATGCATTCAGCCTCCACCAGAAGGGACTGGTGGGTATAGCCTGTGGGCATAGCAGGTCCTTGATAACATTATTCGGTAGGGTAGGGTGGGAGACCTTGATAAAAATCTTCTGCCTTGTGTATACCCAAGCCTGGGTTATCCACAGAAACCAAGATTCTACCGTTAGATTGTCATTGCTTTAAATCTACAGGCACTTCCTCTTTTTATGAATCTTAGGACCAGTGCATTTGTGGACAGGGCTAATTGCTTTGCAAAATAGTTATGCTAGATTTTTAATTAGTTTATATTAGTTATAGAGAATTTCATCATGATATTTCCATACATGCATAGAATATATTTTGATATATTTTGGTCCTGGGGCTGGGAGCTTTTGTGCTCAAGTCTAGTGCTTTATCACTTGAGCCACAGCTCCACTTCCAGATTTTTTGGTGCTAAATTGGAGATGAGAGTCTCATGAGTTGGGCACAGGTGGTTCACACCTGTAATCCCAACTACTCAGGAGGCTGAGCTCTGAGGATCCCAGTTCAAAGCCAGCCCAGGCAGGAAGGTCCACGAGACTCTTATCTCAAATTAATCACCAGAAAACCTTAAGTGGTTCTGTGGCTCAAAGTGATAGAGCGCTAGCCTTGAGCTGAAAAAGCTCAGGGACAGCGCCCAGGCCCTGAGAGTTCAAGCCCATGAGTGGCAATAAATAAAATAAATAAATAAAAATCTCATGAACTTTCCTTTCCCTGGCTGGCTTCAAACTTTGATCCTCAAACCCCAGTCTCCTGAATAGGTAGGATTACAGGCATGAGCCACCAGCATCCTGCTACCACAGTTATTCTTTCGCATCCTTCCTTTTATTAAAACTAGTTTCATTGTCTGTTCCATATATGTCTGTGAAATACTTTGGTCATAGACCCCCTACTTCATTCTCTGCTTTCACCCGCCTCCCTCTTGGTAGCTCTCACCTACAAACAGTTCCCATTTTACACTGTGTCACTTAAAAAAAAAAAAAAAACCACCTAGATTCTATAAATGAGAGAGAACATGTGATATTTGTCTGTCTCAGTCTGGCTTATTTTTCAAATGTCAGAACTCCATTCTTCTTTATGGCTGAATAGTATTCCATTGCATGTATGCACCATAGTTTATCCATTCGTTAACAAGCACCTAGGCTGACACCACAGTTTGGTTATTATAATTGGTGTTTGTGCTGGATATCTCTATTCACTCTCTAGTCCCATTGGCGACTCCTTTGCTCTTGTCTGGGCCCAGGAAGCTGATCCCTGTGACTGCGTTACCCAGCTCCTGGCCCTTAGGTAGACAATTAGGCTGACAGATCAATGATGGAGTGCTGGAGGAGGAAGGTGAAAGGGTATTTGCTCTATTAATCCCTCCCCCCATACTCAAGTTGGCAGTGACTGGGCCTTGCTCTCTGGGGGTCTCACTGCTCCTTGGCCTCCTTAGGCCTGAGTGGGAACAGCTCCCAGTAATTGCCAGCTCTAGGGCACTGAACCACCCAGGGGGCTGCTCAGTCCTGTCCTCTGCCCCTTACCATCTCTAATCATTCATGAGGGTTGCCTTCCTGCTGGGGCCTGATGTATGGCTCTATATTCTCATGTCCCACCAAAGGAAACAGAGGCCCAAAGAGGCGGCCCGCTCCTTTTTCCATCCTGTGAGTGATGAACCTCCAGGACTTGCTTTTCACCGTGTCTGGGAAAGGTGCCTGGGTGGGAGAGGACACAGGTGACAGGCCTGGAGTTTAGCCCCCTTGTTTGCGAACTCCAGAACCAGAGGCTTTGCTCCAATCAGATCCACATTGGAAGGGAGCGAGGGCTAGGCTGTCTTCTGTGACAGTGCAAGCCCCAGAAGCTGGGTGCTTTTATCTCAGGCTTTGTCAGCACAGAGCCACGTGTTACAAATATCTGGCTACATTTCACCAATGAGCTCTCCCTGCAACCCTTGCTTGTGGTAGGTGGTGGGTAAAAGTGAATAGATGTGTGGTGATGGGGCGTTGGGTGGGAAAACAGACATTGTGCTTCTTTTCTCCGCTTCCCAAGAGGTGGAGCATGGTCTCCATTCTTGGACAAGGGTATTGGTGAAGGTGTGTGTGTGTGTGTGTGTGTGTGTGTGTGTATGTGTGTGTGTGTGTGTGTGTGTGTGTGTGTGTGTGTGTGTGTGTGTGTGTCTGCACGGTTGCTGTGGCCTGGGGTGCCCACCCAGGGCAGCTGATGGCATGGGGAAGGAATTCCCTGGGATTGCAGCGGGACTGGGCTGGCACCACCCACAGTGGTGACCCAGCTGGGTGGCTGCTGCACTGAGTCAGCCCCTGACTGGCCCCACCCCACCCCGTGGCACTGCTGTCATATCAGGAGTCCGGGCAGAGGAAACCCTAGAGAATTCCCTGTCATCTGCCCCAAACCACAAGGCGGTGGCGACTTAGAACGAGGGGGGCATGCCTTCCCTTCTCAGTCCCCAGCAAAGAGCTGAAACGGACCGAGCCTTGATTACCAAGTTGGCCCCAAGACCCAGAGAGCTCCGTGCCTCAGGCAAAGCCACACAGCAGAGCTTGGAGCAGACAAGTCTCCAGGAGGTGATTGTGGGGTGGGGAGAGAGGACAGTGGTGGAGGAGGCCGCAGATTCAGAGCTAGCTCTGCCCCATGTCCCCCCATCCCAGTGTCCTTTTCTGAGTCTAATGTGGGAGAAGTCTGATGGGAGAAGGCCATCCACTGAGGTTGGGCCCTGGGCCAGGTGCCCGTTACCATAGGGATGGTGATAACTGCTCTGGGGCCTGAACTTGGTCCCAGCTTAACAGTGAACCACTCAAGCTACTCAGGAGAGATAGGGCCCATGGGTTCATCCCCACAACTTCCAGCATTCTTGGAAGGTCCTCCCCGGCCCCTGTAGAGGGGCATCTAATGGTTGGGGGGCGGGGAGGGGTGAGGCTGTCTCCCTGTATATCCATCTCCTACTTTAACTTGTAGACTTTCCCATTTGTGTTCTCTAGAGTCCAATTCAATATAGACTAGCTGACTATGCTATGTGCCTGGCCTGGAGACTTCCTAACTTCCTTCCTCCTTTCCTTCCTTCCTTCCTTCCTTCCTTCCTTCCTTCCTTTTTTTTTAGACAAGGTCTGGCTATAGAGCTTAGGCTTCCCCTGAGCTTTGATCCTTCTACCTCAGTCTCCCATGAGCTGGGATTACAGACCTGGGTCACTACATTTGGCTTCTAAGGTTGAGTTCTTAAAAAAAAAAAAGGAAACAAATTTCGCAAGATATAGACATTTAACAAAGCTGGAAGGGAAGAACAGGTCACTCTCTCTCTCTCTCTCTCTCTCTCTCTCTCTCTCTCTCTCTCTCTCTCTCTCTCTCTCTCTCCCCCAGTACCTCATATTTGCTAGGCAAACTATACCTCCTCCTCAGCTCAATATACTATTTCTTAAAACAGTCATAGAATTACTACTAGTGCTTTACAGAAGGAGACTTTATTCCAACCACTGAAAATAGAAGAGATACAGAGAGAAGCCTAGGTACCAGGTGAGTTCTGGGAAATGCCAGTGAGTACTCTCTTTGGGGAGGGGGGGCGTGTTCACATCAAATCAACGTGGTGCGTCCTATTTAGCACACCAAGTAATGTTGCTGGAAAGTGCCAGTGCTGGCATTTGCCTGACCTCTGCCCCTGTGGTATTGGGGTTTCACCTGTTCTCTTGATTCATCAAGGGCAAGCTTGGTGAGAGCAGAATGGACAGGGCTCACTAGAGTTGCACCATCCATTTCTTTGTTTTAAAATGTTCCTTTGGGGGGGTTGGGAAGGTGGCTCAGTGGTAGAGTGCTTGCCTTGCAT
Organism: Dipodomys merriami; assembly: GCF_024711535.1. NCBI lineage: Eukaryota > Metazoa > Chordata > Mammalia > Rodentia > Heteromyidae > Dipodomys > Dipodomys merriami. Next base: position 10,270,469 of record NW_027202937.1, on the reverse strand, counting down.
GCATGAGGCCCTGGGTTCGATTCCTCAGCACCACATAAGCAGAAAAAGCCAAAAGTGGCGCTGTGGCTTACAGTGCTAACCTTGAGCTGAAGAGCTGAGGAACAGCACCCAGGCCCAGTGTTCAGGCCCCACGACCGACAAAAAAATAAAAAAAAATAATAAAAATGTTCCTTTGGCCAGGCACCAGTGGCTCACGCCTGTAATACTAGCTACTCAGGAGGCTGAGATCTGAGGATCATGGTTTGAAGCCAGCCTGAGCAGGAAAGTCCGTGAGACTCTTATCTCCAATAAACCACCAGAAAACTGGAAGTGGTGCTGAGGCTCAAGTGGTAGAGCACTAGCCTTTTGCTTTGGAGCTGAGGAACAGCGCCCAGGCCCAGAGTTCAAGCCCCATGACCAACCCCCCCCCAAAAAAATGTTCCTTTGGTTCTAGGATTGAACCCAAGTCCTAGCTGCAACCCCAGTCCTATGATAGTCTTCTTTTCTGGGGGCCATTAGTAGGACTTGAACTCAGGACTTGGATGTTGTCCCTTAGTTTTATTTTGTTTTCCCTCAAGGCTGGTACCACCACTTTAGCAACACTTCTACTTCTGGCTTTTTGCTGTTAATTGGAGATAAGAGTCTCACCAACTTTTCTGCTCAGGCTGGCTTTAAACCTTGATCCTTAGATCTTAGCCTCCAGAGTAACTAAAGTTACAGGTGTGAGGCACTAGTGCCTTGCTTGAAACTTTTTTTAAGTAATAATTTTTCTTTAAGCCAACTATTGCAGAACCTAGATATATAAAAAAGAGTTTATGGTGGACTTGACTTGGCAGAAGAAGGTGTCTGGAAACAGGTGGGTCCTGTGTTCAGAAAAATGTCTAGCAGTGGTGTGTGTGTGTGTGTGTGTGTGTGTGTGTGTGTGTGTGTGTGTGTGTGTGTGTGTGTGTGTGTGTGTGTGTGTGTGTGTGTGTGTGTGTGTGTGTGTGTGTGTGTGTGTGCTGGCAGCATCATTCTTCCTGGAGCCTCTTCAGTTAGGTAGGATGGGGAGGAAGGCATGCTCTCTACCTCTGGGTCCCCCGGCTTGGGGCTCAGAGCACTCAAGCTGGGAAGGGGAGGGAGATGGAAGAGCCTAGGGCAAATCTTAGGCTCAAATCCAGTGGTTACCTCTTCCTGGCTGAGTTATGGAACCATCTATTTTTTTTTTCCTGCCAGTCCTGGGCTTAAACTTAGGGCCTGGGCACTGTCCCTAAGCTTCTTTTGCTCAAGGCTAGCACTCTATCACCCGAGCCACAACACTACTCCAGCTTTTTCTGTTTATGTGATACTGAGGAATCGAACCCAGGGCTCCACGCATGCTAGGCAAGCATTCTACCATTAAGCCACATTTCCAGCCCCCATTTTAAAAAAAATTTACTTAAAAAGTGATGTTTAAGTAGTTGTTCAAAGAGTTTCAATTGAACATGTCAGTTTGTGAGAACAATGAATCTTGATGAAAGTCACCCCTTCCATCATTCTTCTCCATTTGTCCCAACCGCACCCAATTCCTTCAGTTACCTCTGGAAACTTCTATTTGAATATTAGTATGGGAGGGCAAGGCTGGGGCAAGGAAGGTCCAAGCCCTGAGTGTGGCCACTGGAGAGAATGCTTCCAAGACATCTCTCTTAGTACTCCTTGTTTGAGGAAAGAGAAAAGGCAGTTAGATCCAAGCTGACACACAGTAGTTCTTCAGCAAACCCTTATGTAATGAGCATTATTTTCCTTTGTAACTCCGGGGGGGGGGGGGAGGGGGGACAGGAGAAAGTCCCCACAGGCAAAAGTCCCCTATCAGTGAGGCTACCGAAGCTAGGATGGACAGCGGCCCAGGCAGGTCCTAGGTAGTACAGAGTGCTGAGCTAGGTCAGGAGCTTGGCTTCTGCATCCTGTTTCCAGGCCCTTCATTTTTGGTGTTCCTTCTCTGCTTTGGTCATCTCTTTTTGGCAGAGTGGACTGCATAAAGTTTTTGAAACTACAAGGTATGGATAGCTCACTCCTATAATCCTAGCTACACAGAAGGCTGAGATCTGAGGACTGTGGTTTGAAGCCAGCCTGGGCAGGAAAGTCTGTGAGACTCTTATCTCCAATGAATCACCAAAAAAGCCCGCACTGGAGCTGTGGTTCAGGTGATAGTGTTAACCTTAAGCAAAACAAAAACAAAAAAACAAAAAACTCCCTCCAGGATAGCACCCAGGACCTGAGTTCAGGACCTGAGTTCAATCCCAGGTCTCTCTCTCTCTCTCTCTCTCTCTCTCTCTCTCTCTCTCTCTCTCTCCACACACACAAAACCAGAAAACCAGAAGTGGAGAGGGGTGGTCCAAGTGGTAGAGCACCAGTCTTGAGTAAAAAAAGACCAAGAGCATGCAAGGCCCTGTTCAAACCTCTTCCCCTCCCCCCAAAAGGTTTTGAAACTTCAGTGTGAAACTCACTGAATACATTAAAAAAATGATTTATGAGTCACAAAAACATTAAAACAAAACAACTGAAATAGGGTAGGAAATAGAGCACACCGCAGGTCATAGGGTAGGCATTGTTTGGGAAACAATTGCTTCATGCGCATATAGGTGGTGGGGTGGACTGATGTAAAGCTTATTTGTGACTGTAGCCTCTGATAGAAAAACTGTTTAGCACGGGATTCAGTGACACTCAAAGTGTGGTTATAAAAAAAGCCACCCAGGGGCCTTTCCCGTCAGCTGCTGCCTCCAGGCTCTCAGCTGTGCCCACCTCTCCAGGGTCCCTTCTTCCTGCTTCTGTCTCCCAATCCCCTCCTGGCATTCTCCCAGGGACAATCGTCCACCCCCCTCCCCTCAGGAAGTGTGAGCGTGGGAGCCTGGGGGCCTGGGGATGTGTGACTGAATGGGGGTGACATGGCTCCTCTCTCTCAGGAGTTGAAGTGAAAGCACTGGGAGGAAAACACCCCAGCACCCACGAACACAACAGAAAGCAGGCAGCCCTGTGAGCCAGGGCCTGGCACCGGGCCTCGGGCGTCCCTCCCAAAGGGCTGGCACCAGACTTGTCATTGTCGGCACTTGGGTGCGCTATTAACTAGTGAAGGTAATTTTCTTCTCCTCACCCTTTTTTTTTTTTTCTCTTTTCAAGGAAAGACAGAAGAAGCCAAGCGTTTTGGAGCCAACTTCTGGAGAAGGAGCGGCTGAACTGATTCGGAAGTTGGATTTCTTTGTACACAGGAATGCAGAGAGAAAAAAACAAAACCCACCCCATTGCTTCATTTCCCCTCCAAGCACTTTCATATTGTGCAATGAAAAGTTTTGTTTTGTTTTGCTTTCCCCCCCTTCAACTTTAGAGGAAAATGAATCCCGATTTGCGCTGCACAGGCACGGCGCGCCCCCGGAGTGGGATGGCTCTCAGCTGGGCGCGGAGACGGCGCGGTGGCCACGGGGGCGATCGTGGGTCGCGGCTGGGACGCTCCGGGGCGCGGGCTCCGTGCGCAGCTCACGGCCGCGCCCGAGGCGGCTCCGGATCCCGCTCTGCGGGCCGCCGCGCTGGGGCTCCGTGACACGGGGCCGGACGGCAGGCAGTCCGGGCGACGTCCCGCAGCGGGGTCTTCGGGGAACGGCAGTTCGAGGGGTGGAGGGGACAGGCAGGAGCCCCGGCTCTCCCTCCCGGCCCCGTCGTGGCGCAGGGCGTTTTGGGGCGCCGGGGAGGGCAGGCGGGGCGTGGGGCGTCCGGGAGGCTGGGCCCGGAGCGCGCGGGGTGCCGGGCGCGGGGAGGCGGGCCGGTGCACATGGGGCCGGCGGGGGCGCGCGGGGTGTGGCCTCCCCGCCTCCCGGGCGGGATTTGCATGTGTGAGCGGCGGCCCCACACTTCCTGCTCCTTCTCGGGGCAGGTACGCGCGGGCCGGGCCGGGCGGGCGGGCGGCGGGCGCGTCGAGACGCGGGCAGCTCCTCACCCGGACCCCGGGCCACGCCGCGCCTCCTCCCGCTGTCGTGGCCGCCAGCCCGCCCCGGCCTCCCCGATCGCCGGGTTCCGAGGTGGGAGGGCGCCCCTCCTCGATCCCGATCGCCACGGTCCTCATCCCCTCGTCGGTCCGCACGCCCCCGCCGCCCCGGAGGGCCGAAGCCATGAACGAAATGTCCAGCTTTCTCCACATCGGGGACATTGTCTCCCTGTACGCCGAAGGCTCCGTCAATGGCTTCATCAGCACTTTGGGGTGAGTGGGCTGAACTCAAGGGGCGAGGGCGGGAGGGGCCCCCCGGGAGCCCCCCGGTGCCAGCTGCGCGCGCCCTGCTGCCGCGGCCCGCTGCCCTCGACCGGGAACCTGGACGCCGCAGCCTGGGGGAGCGCGGGCAGGGCTCGCCTCCTGCGTTCAGAGAAAGGAAGTAAAATGTTTGTTCAGGTAGGAGTCGGGCTGTCCTGCGGGAGTTGTTGGGGGCGCCCGCCCGGGTGCCCTCGACGCCCTGGGGTGCCTGCCCATCTCCTGAGGGTACAGAGGGGCTGAGACGTCCCCTGCAGGTGGCCCCCGGGCGGGCAGGTGGTGGGTGGCCAGGCCGAGTTGCAGGCCGGGCCTGGCTGGGCTCTGGGCTGGGGCGGAGCTGTGCGCGGTGGGCTGGCTCAGCGTGGAGCCCGTGGCTCTTTGGAAGGGTCGCACCTTCTCGGCTCTGCCTTCTTGCTGACCCGCCCCCCTCCTTTCGGTAGGAGTGTCTTTTCCACCACTCTTGTCTCCAGGCGTCCCGAGTCATGGCCGGCTGCCCCCCTTTCTCTCCGCCTCTCCCCCGTCAATTTCCTGTACTGCTCATCTGGCGCCCTTGGGTCCCGGGTCCCAGGTTCTCTAGAGCACTTTACAAACATTAATTAATGCTGGCTGCCACCCCCCAGGGTCTGGACTGGTTCAACAGGGGAATCGATTCCCAGCCCTGGCTACAAGCAGGCCTGTGTGGAGGAGAGGTCCTGAGCGCAGGTTTCTCTCCAGGAGCCTCCTTGCCTTGACCCTCGTGTTTTCAGTCTGGGGACCTGGGTTCTGTGGCCCTGTTCTCCCAGCTATGTCCTGCTGCCCTTTAGGGTCAGCCTGCCCTCCTCTGTAACCCAGGAGGGCTGGGCATCTTTCAGCCTCGTGCTGCCTCCTCTGGGAGTGGGGCACTTCGCAGGCCAGCAGCTGGCACTCTACTGGTCCCCACCATGCCCAGCCTGGGAGGTGGGAGTCACCTGTTGGTGTCTCCCAGGGTGGTTGGGAGTTTGGTTTTAGTTCTGCTGTGGAGTCAGTCAATCCCTGCCAGCAGGGAATTCTGTCTGGGAATTCCAGCATATCCTGCTTCCTTATCTCAGCGCCTGCCAGCGTTGTCCTGTCACCTCCTGTCAGATGTCCAGGCCCATTCTGCACCTTCCCTCCCCCATGTCTGATTTTGCTGTAGAGAGTGCAGCCACATCTGGGCCAGCATCTTACAGTCTGCCCCAGAGAGCAATGGCCAGACCCCAGCCTCAGATAATGCTAAGGGGAGGAGGAGAGTGAGTGGGGGCTGTAGAGGAAAATGGAGAGTAGAGGGGGAAGGCCCTCACAAAGCTTCATGGATTTCTGGAGAAATGACTTATTTTCTCTGGTGCCTGGCTAAGAGCTGAGCACACAGTGGGTTGTTTTTTTTTTGTGTGTGTGTTGGTCCTGAGGCTTGAACTCAGGGCCTAGGTGCTGTCCCTGAGTTTCTTTTGCTTAAGGCTAGTGCTGTACACTTCCAGCTTTTTATTTTTTGTAGTTTAGTGGCGACAAGAGTCTCATAGACTTTCCTGTCCAGACTGGCTTCAAACCACGATCCTCAGATCTCAGACTCCTGAGTAGCTGAGGTTACAGGCATGAGCACTTGTGAGGTTTAACAGAGCCAAGAGGTAGTCTCATTTTTCTTTTTCTTGTCGGTTGTGGGGCCTGAACTCGTGGGCCTGGGCGCTATCTCTCAGCTCTTCAGCTCAAGGCTAGCACTCTACCACTTGAGCCACAGCGCCACTTCCAGCTTTTTTCTTTTTACTTATGTGGTGCTGAGGAATCGAACCCAGGTCCTCATGCATGCAAGGCAAGCGCTCTACCACTGAGCCACCTTCCCAGCCCAGGTAGTCTCATTTCCAATTCCTCTTCCTTCAGGCAGCCCCATTCCCTCACACTGGATTCCCTTTGTTACCTCCTAATATACTTCCCTTTACCTTGGCCCTTCCTGCCCCAGGCACCGCTTTCCAGTCCACCTTGATCCCAAGTGAGAGCCTTTTATCCGGGGTGCCCCCTCCCTCTGCAAACACCTCCAGCATGGATGGACACCAGCACTCCCAGCCTAGTGTCCTAGCAGCGGCAGCCCCAGCCTAATCTTCTGGGTTTACCTCACCTCCCTCTTTGCACACCTGAAGTTCCAGGTGCAGTTCCTGGAACCTGTCCCCCACTCCATCTGTACCTTTGCTCCAGTGCTGTTCCTGCTAGCCAGAGTAAATCTGTCCCACCCTCAAGACCTGCGCTGGGGCCTCTTTAGATCACCTCCCCTCCTTCTCAGGGCAGTGTTAACTCTTTCCTCTGTTTCACATTGCTGTGCTGCGTTAGTTAGGTTTCCTGCAAGGGTTCCCTGTGGATCCCTGCTGGACACTTTGCCCGCACCAACCGTGCAAACACTCACAGTGTTGGGCTCAGTGAGGATTTGATGGGGTGGGTGGGTGTCATGGTTCAAGGGTAGAGTGCAAGGCCCACTTCAATGAGGATACCATCACCACCACCAAAAAAAAGGAAAGATAAAAAGAGCTTAAGCCTCAGTCCCCCAAAGTGTAGTCCTCTATCCAGCAGCTTCAACAATACCTAGAAGCTTGATGGAAATACAGAATCTCAGATTCTCTGCCATTTTATTTATTTATTTATGCATTTATTTATTTAGTGGTGCTGGGGTTGGAACCCAGGACCTCCAGTGTACTAGGGGGCATACACTAGGTGAGTTCTAGCTCTCTGCCACTGAGCTACCAGACTAAATCTCAGTCCAAAGTTTGCATTTTAATAAGACTCCTGGAGATTAAAGAGGTGGAGCACAGAGTGAGAAACTTTGCTGGGTGATTCTCTGTCTCATCCTCTCCAGAGTCTGCCTCCAACCTTAAAGGGGACCTGCTGCTTTTTTGTGTGTGATGATATTGGGGCTTGAACTTCTAGCCAAGGCATTGTCCCTCAACTGTATCACTCAAGGCTGGCACTCTGCCACTTGAGCCAAGTGCTGATTAGTTGGAGATAAGAAACTCAGAGACATTTCTACTGGCTTCAGATTTTTTTTTTTTGCTGGTCATGGGGCCTGAACTCTAGGCCTGGGCACTGTCCCTCAGCTCTTCAGCTCAAGGCTAGTGCTCTACCACTTGAGCCACAGTGCCACTTCCGGCTTTTTCTGCTTATGTGGTGCTGAGGAACCAAAGCCAGGGCCTCATGCCTGCAAGGCAAACACTCTACCACTGGCTTCAGACTTTTATCCTCAGATCTCTGCTTCCTAAATAAGTAGGATTACAGGCGTGAACCATGAGTGCCTGGTCCCCTTAAGCCTTTTTGGGGGCTGGTGGAATCAGGGTATTGAGTCCTGGAGGTTGATGTGGCTGAAACCTGGGGTTGTGCTCAGTGTCTGGTGTCCAGGAGGTACCAGTTAGTGCTGGACCAGTCTTGGTGGGCAGCGGAGCTGGGTCAGCTGGGGAGATGGTAAGGGGGCTGTGGTGGAGTAGGGAAGCTGGGACAGCCTTGGACTTGGGCCAGAGCTTTTTGGGAGATGGCCAATTAGAGCCTCCTGGATAATTAGAGGTCTGGTGAAGATTGTATATTAACTCTGGGTTGGGAGGACGGGAGGGGTCAGGGGAGTGGATACTGGAGCGGGTTGGGACTGCCTGCTGGCAGGGGAAGCAGGTCCACACCTGTTCTTGGCAGGAAAGTGTGGTCAGGGCCCTGCCTTGCCCCTTACCCAGGTACAGGCAGTGGAGGCCAGGGCCAGAGTGGCTGATCAGGGCCAGCAAGAAGCGGAAGATTTATAAGGTCTCTGGCCAGGGGCTGGGGAGAGCTAGCTTTAGGAATGCAGGGGGACTTTAGGATCTCATGTCCAGTCCCAGAGGGGTGATCAGACCCACAGGGAGTGGAGGTTCAGGTGAACTGTGCCTTGAACTGAGCTCACAGCAGTTGTCCAGGTGCCTCTGCCCATCCATAGCTGGCCTAGGAGTAGCCCTGGGGGGCTTCCCAGTCTCTGGGCCTGATCACCCAGGTTACCCAACCAGGTTACCCAGCCTGATCAGTGAGGGTCCTTGGGACAGGAGCATCAAGGGCACAGCTCTTAGGAAGGGTCTCATGCTTACTACCAGATCCTAGACGGTTTTGGGGAGGCTGTGCCTTCTCAGACGGTGTTTCTGTCAGTGCCTGCGTTCTCTAAGGTGGTCCAGCTACACCTGGACTTGCCGGGGGAATTTTAAAAGATTTTCAGCTTTTGCTGGGTGCCAGTGGTTTACACCTGTAGTCCTAGCTACTCAGGGGGTTGAGATCTGAGGATCATGGTTCAAAGCCAGCTTGGGCAAGAACATCTGTAAGACTCTCATCTTTAGTTTACCACCAAAAAGCTGGAAGTAGAGTGGTGGCTCAAGTGGTAAAGCATTAGGGGCAGCACACAGGTCCTGAGGTCAAGCCCCAGGACCAGCGCACACACACACACACACACACACACACACACACACACACACACACAGGTCCTGAGGTCAAGCCCCAGGACCAGCACACACACACACACACACAAACACACACACACACACACACACACACACACACACACACACACACACACACACACACACACACACACACACACACACACACACACACACACACACACACACACACACACACACACACACACACACACGAATTTCCAGGTTTGAAGTCCCGTGCCCGATCCATAGCAGTATCTCTAGGGGTGGATTCTGGGTGTTGGATTCCTTACAAGTGTATCAGGAGATTTTAATGTGTTCAGCTCCCCGAACTTGGTCCTCTCCCTACTGCCTAGGTTGACTGTAAAGAAGCTTGCTTGTTGGACTTCTCTGCAACCTGGGCTCATTAGGTCCTTCGACAAATGTTTATTATATACCTACTATGTGCCAGACATTGTTTTAAGCACTGAGGAATTTGTAATCAAGACTGGGTTTCAGGCTCATCACAGTAGCACATGACTATAATCTCAGCTACAAGGAAGGCAAAGATTTTAACCAGTTGAGTCAAAAATATGAGATTAGGCCAGGTGCAGTAGATCGAGCCTGTAATCCTAGCAACTTGGAGGCAGAGATTGCTGTCCAAAGCACTTGTCTATTATCGAGGAAACACAAATAGGAGGATTAAAGCTCAAATCTATCCTGGCATAAATTGAGATCCCATCTCAAAAATAACACACGAAAAGGGTTGGCAGAGTGGCTGAAGTAGTAGGGCTTGCTTAGCAAATGAGAAGCCCAGGGTTCAAACAAAATAAAACAAAACATGAAAGAATGTAACCAAAGAGAGAGTGAGGGAAAGGGTGACATTGTCCAAACACAAATGTGCTCTTTACCTGACTTAGGTAACTGTAACTCCTCTGCATATCATCACCTCTATAATAACAATAACATTTTTTTAAGTAAAGCAAAAAGGGCTGGAGTGTGACTCAAGTAGTAGCGCACTGGCCTAGCAAGCGTAATGGCCTGAGTTCAAACCCCAGAACTGCTAGGAAAACAAAACAAACAAATAAAAAACAAACTTAGTTCTAGCTGTTCTTTCCTGTGTAGTGGGGAGCTATTGAGATAATCCCTGAGGCTCTTGGAGCCTTAAGTCTCTGAGATACACGCAATCTCTGAGGAGGGACGGTGCCTCCCAACCTGATAGAAATCCCCAGGCGGGATTTCAGACATCCCTTGGCTGTCATTTAAATGTGATTTCACTGGAAGGAGACGTTAGACTTTTGTTTTATAGCCCAAGGTAGGGGTGTTGGCCTCAGCTAGTCTGATCCATGGGATTCATTTTTGAAAACATGCATTGTTTTTTTCCTGGTTGAAAAATAATTGGGGTCTGAGAATGTGGCTCAGTGGTAGAGTGCTTGCTAGCATGCATGAAGCCCTGGGTTCAGTTCCTCAGTACCACATACACAGAAAAAGCCAGAAGTGGTGCTATGGCTTAAGTGGTAGGTTGCCTTGAACAAAAGAAGCTCAGGGGCTGTGAGTTCAAGTTCAGCCCTGAGTTCAAGCCTCAGGACTGGCAAAAAAAAATTGTCAGCTCTTGCTGGTGGCTCAAGCCTGTAATCCCTGCTGCTCAGGAAGCTGAGATCTGAGGATTAAGGATTAAGCCAGCCAAGGCAGGATAGTGTGTGAGACTCTTGTCTCCAATTAACCATCATCAGAAAACCAGAAGTGGTGCTATGGCTGAAAGTGGTAGAGTGCTAGTCTTGAGCAAAATCTCAGGGACAGTGCCAGGCCCTGGGTTCAAGCCCCAGAACTGGCACACACAGACACAAAATGATCTGTAGACCAGATATCACAATGGTTGTAATCTTAGTTACTTGGGAGACAGAGATCAGGAGTATCTTGTTTTAAAGTTGGCAGGGTTGGGGAGACAGGGGAGCAAAAGAGGGCCGGGACATGTCAGGGTAGAGCACCTGCTGAGCATGTGTGAAGCCCAGAGTTCAAATCCTACTTCTGCCTTCTTTATCTTCTATCCTGTGACTTTTGTAATGCCTTGTGCAGACATTCTATATAGGAATAACATTTATAAATGAATCAAGCTGCACTTAGGGCTTTGTATCCTGTCAGTCTTGGATATAGTAATATGTCTTTTCAGTGTGAAGCCACCATTCTTGGGCTGCATAGCACTGTATGTTATGATTGATGCTCCTTAGTTGACTTAAGTCATTCTAGTATTGGGCATCCTGGCTGTTTATCCCACGCATGGCTGGACACTCCTCAGTTTTCCTCTCAGGATAAGGTCCCAGAGTGGAGATCAAAGAGGAGGCACCACCTCTTGGCAGCACAGGCTCCCTAGGCGTGTTTTTCTGGTGGTGGAGGGGAGTGGAGACGCAGCTCCGAGCCCCAGAGCTTCTGACCCACTTCGTGTCACCTTTGTGAGTGTTGCATTCGGGAGTGAGAGCAGCCCCCACCCTCGCAGTGGGGCGTGGTTGGGATCCCCAGCATCACAGGGCGTGAGGAAGGGGGTGGAGAGGGGTGGTGTGGGGGTCTGCCCACGGTGGAACCAGCCTCACCCTTCCACTTTGGGACTCTAGGGTCTCAGGCTGCAGGCAGCAGCTTGGTCTTGAAGAATCCTGCGGTTGTCATGTGCCCACATTCTGCCCTGCCCTGCATTCCTGACCCCACGTCCCCTCCCTAGCGTGGCCTATGGGGCAGTGGCTTGGGTTGGGGGTGGGGAGATGTGCTGGATTGCAGGGTGGGGACACACCAGCTGTCTGGTCTCAGCTTGTGTGGGGAAGTTTCTGGGTTTCGATGATCCTGCTTGTCCAACCTCTAGCCCTGCTCTGCAGATTTTACTCTAGGTAGAGCTGGAGCTTCCCTGGGAGTAGGGGTGGGAGCAAGGGGGGCTGGAGTTCTAGGAGAGGGAGAAAGAAGAGCCCAAATCTCAGGTCTGTGAGTGTGAGTTCTGAGCCTCTCCTGTCCCCCCTTCTAAGCCTGGCAGGCTGGTGAGATCTGGTGCCAGTGATTTCCAGCACTGGTCCTGGAAGTCACAATCCCTGAGGACCCCTGGCTTTGAGAGTCTGGGTTATACAGCAGGGGTCTGAGGCAAGGAGGCTACAGGGCCTGGGGGCTAGAACTAGTAGGGATAGGGATGAGGCTGGAGGTTCACACAGTGAACTTCAAGGGTGGGTGGAAGGGTCCACATTTCAGACAGGTTTCTCCTTGGTGAGCCAGGCGGGAGGGACTCTCTACTGAGCCTCCATCACTGCTGTGGACACAGAACAAGTGTATATTTTTGGTTGGCAGGTGGACAGAGTCTGAAGAGGGAGTGGGGCAGCTAACACAAATCTCAGCCCCAGGCCAGCGCAGGCGCCCCAGGCAGACACCTGTGCCTATTTGGTTAGCAAATGCCTTTCCTCATCTTTTGTTCGACCTGCCTACAGGAGAGCCAGTCTCTATAAATGTCCAGTAGGAGTCTAGACCTTGATGATGATAGGGGTTAGGGAAAGGGGAATTAAATCTGTCTCTGATGGCAATGGTGGTGGTGGTGGTGATGATGGCTGGGGTAGGGTTTTTTTTTTTTTTTTTTGGGTCCGGTCATGGGGCCTGAACTCTGGGCCTGGGCGCTGTCCCTCAGCTCTTCAGCTCAAGGCTAGCACTCTACCACTTGAGCCACAGCGCCACTTCTGGCTTTTTTCTTATGTGGTGCTAAGGAATCGAACCCAGGGCCTCGAGCATGCAAGGCAAGTGCTCTACCACTGAGCCACCTTCCCAGCTCTGGGGTAGGGTTTTACAGATCATTTAGAGTGGTGGCTTTGTCCTTTGCCTGTGCTGTCCCCGTGACCCCTCACCACTAGCTGAAGCCTCCCTCTATTTCAGGAAACAGACCGAGAACATTTAGAGCACCCATCTGCTCACCACCTGGACTTAATAATTGTCCCAATTTCCACATATTTGTGACTTTCTTTTTAAAATTTTAGATTTAAACTTTGGTTCTCTGTTGCTAGTACCAGCTGGCCTTAGGTTCAGACCTTAAAGCTAAGAAAGAATTTCGGAGCCTATCGTATAAAATAAAAAGGTAGTTTTATTATTCACCGTGTCAGTAGTCAGCCTATTATGTTATCTATTGTTACATAGTCAGTTAGTAACACCGTGTTTTTGCTAATGCATTTTTATGGTAAATTACATACCTGGATCTGTCCACCTCTAACTACTAAATTATGTATCCCCAAGAGATATAGACATGCTCTTCATGCTGTGACTGCAGCCATCAATGGCTTCCTAATTGTATCCAATACTTAAATCCGGCCCTGCTCGGAGTTCTCAAGTGGTAGGGCTGTGCCCAGGCTGTCTGGATTTCTAGATCTTCTCTGGCCTGATGGTTTGCCCTGCTGGCATTCCCCAGGCCTTGGTTACTCTGTCAAGTGGGACAAGTTAATGTCCAGTTTGGGGTGACAGAGAGCAGGAGACAAGCCCAGGCCTGGCAGGCCAGGATGTTAGGAGAGGGCAGTGGGATGGACTGTGGCCACTTCTTCCTTTTCTTCTCAGCTCCCCCTCTGCCTTCTGCTCCTGCCTCTCTTCTCCATGGCCCTGATGGGTATTTTCCCACGCATGTAGGAGCCCTGTGGAGACCCTAAGACTTGCTGTAGCCCATTGGATCCTGAATCAGAAACCCAGGCCTGTGGGCAAAGGAAGTGCCCTGAAGGCTGATCCATTTACCAGGAACTTTGCTTCTCTTGGTTCAAGCTCAGCCTTCTTTGCTCCCTTTCTGGGGAGACTCCCAGTGTTTTAAGTGTGGGGCTTCTGGGCTCTGAGCTCTCTGAAGGTAAGAAGAGATGCCACAAGTTCTTCCTGGTCCCTTTGTGGCTACAGAGTGGGTCTTTGGTAGAGATGTGTATAGGTAAAAGAAGTTACTTTTGTAGGGCTGCAGGAAAAGAAATGAAAGAAATGAATATCTCTGGGTCTGAAATGGATTGTCCCATTAATTTAGGGGACTGGGCCTGGTCAGTTTCTCTCCATGTACCAGTTTCTTTAGCTGGATGGGGAGGATTCCCCCCCACCCCCGCAGATGCCTTGGGGATTCCCCAGATGTGTAATTTCCCCCTCCCCAAATCTGTGGCTTCCCCTCCTCTGGCTGCTGTAATGGCAGCCAAGCTGGTGGGTGTAGGCTTTGATTCAGGCTCTCTGATCGTCACCCGTCCCACTTCTTGTTGGCTCCCTTCTTCCTTATCTAATCTTGCAGGCAGCACCGGCGCCCCACTGCTTTTCCCATAACTTCCACCCGGATCTCAAAGTTCACCCTGGGTGGAATGGGCTACTCAGGTCTTGAGATGCAGTTTGTCTTCCCTTCCTTCCTCAGACCCAGGTTTTGGGGGTATTGGCCTTGTGGACATTTCAGGGACAGCACTCTCCTCCTCCTTCTAGAATAAGCTATCAGCGGATTCCACTCTGGGGGTTCAAGGTGGCCCTGCTCACAGGCCTTCTGCCAGGACTTCAGAGACCCCATCTTACCCCTTCCCTATGCCCAATTGGAAAGTGCACCGTGCTGGCCCCAAATAGTCCATGCTCCTTACTGGATGGAAGGCTTACAACAAGGTCTGTCCTCAGGGCCATTGTCCCCAGTAGAGATGGGCCTGATTCACAGGTATGGTCGTGTAGCTTCTGTCCCCAGGGCATCCCAGGGTAGGATCTCACCCTCACACCGTGGACCCTTTGCAGAAGGGCTTTGTTGAATGGAAGGATTCTGGATGGTGTGTGAGCCATCATCATCTGACCAGCTGGGTGGACCTGGTGGTTCTCTCTCCTCTCACTGGTCTCCAGGCAGGACTGTGGTCAGATAGAATGAGAGCTGGGCTGTAAAGTGATTTATAGATTATGGGTGCTCACATCAGAGCTTCTGTTGAAGTTGAAGCCCAGATGAAGGGCTGTGCCTGGTAGATGTGGACGGGGATGCTGCAGGAACCAGTGTGGCCTTGAAGATGGCAGTCTCTCTGGGGCCTCCCAGGGGTGTGGAGACTGAGATCAGTGGGGTGGGACTTAGGCTTTGCAGGGGACAGTACATGGAGAGGACTCACTCAGGAGAGCTCTGATCTGGTTACAGCACCAGGTGCTCACCTGTGCCTGGGCTATTTCAATAAACACAGATGTCCCCTAAGAAGGTGGTGGTGGAATATGACCAGAGATGTGCCACCAGGTGGGAGGGGGCCCCCAGGGGCCAGAGAGGAGGAAAGCATGGGTGTCAGCTACGTGTCACCACCCAGCCTCAGGCACCTGGCTAAGGCCCAGCGTCCTAGCCATGGTGCTGGGAACCCAAGGAGGCTGGGCGAGGCAGTGGTGGCTACACATGTGGTGGCAAGTTTCGCCCCACTTTAGCGCCAGTTTGGGTAGTTAGCTGAGAGTGCTGGCCAGGATTGGGTGGTCCGGGGGGCCTGGCAGGAGGGGTGCTGGGAGGCTTGGGTGGCAGCAGGTGGCAAATCATGGCTTTGCCTTCTAAGAGTCCCCTTCCACCAAAACTTACCTGTCTGGGGCTTCCTTGTGGCCTCAGATCTCCTGGTTGCACATCTGATAAGGGCTTTTTGCATATCTGCTAAATGGCTTCACAAGATACCCTCACCCCCTTCCTGCCAGGTAGCACCCAGATACTTCAGTGCTAAAGCTTGCATGTAGGAATGGAGGTGGGTTTGGGATCTTGAATGCATCTCTCCTTTGCCTATTGATAAGCAGGGTCCTTGCTAAGTACCTGAGAATAAAGAGGAAAGGGTCTGGGGAGGGGTACAGATGGAAGCCAGCGTGGCTAGCAGGTACTGGCCTTTCTCCCAAGGAGGCAGCTGCGAAGGGTCCCTCTTCTGCCTCCCTGAGACCTCAGTACTCTTCCCCTGTCCACATTCCACTGTCCTCTCCTTTTCCCCCATGCTAGTGCTTCACCTTTGGCCTCCCTCCCTCCCTCCCTCCCTCCCACAGCCATTCCTGACTGCCCAGCTGCAGGTCTGGGATGCTTTCCTCACCTCCTTGTGGGATATTCTTCTGGAGTCTGGGCTGGCTCCTCCCCATCACTCCCCCCCACTTCTCTGAGTAGCTCCAGGTTCTCTTCTAGCTTTGAAACCCACTGGGTATTGGGGAGGGGGGTGCGGTGCTTCAGAATCTGTGCAAACAGGGACAGGGACAGACAGACATCTTACTCAAGAACCAAGCAGCTTTGAACCAGCTAATTAGGAAAAGCATTGGCTACCCTCATTTGCATGTCTTTAACCCGTAGGAGTGGCCCAGCAAAGGGGTTTGCAGGGGATGCAGGGAGGGTCCTGGATGAGGACGGATTTAGGGAATTCTGACCACTCCCCACCCCCTCCTGCCACAAGGCCTTGTGCACAGGCCAAGAGGGCACTGTCCTCCCCCCTCCGCCCCATCTTAGACTCTCACACTATCCTGTGGTTCCATTTCCCCTGGTGTCCAGCTCCTGGTCAGTGCTTCTCTCCTCCCACCCCAGAGCATCTGTGTTCCCTCCCCCCTGGCTTTTCTCAGAGATGGCCAGCAGATTCATTAATGTCTTACAGGAGAGTCTATGCATTATTCAAGGCAGCCTCCCCCCTTCCCCCCCCAGCAGCTCACGGTTTCCTTTTTCACACCTTGTCTGATTGGCCATGTTCTGACCTTTCCCATCCTTGAATCCAGACAAAGCCCACAGCGGTCCTGCCAGTTGGCACCAATACATATTCCCTATATCATTATTCTTCTGAGTATGTGACTTGTCTTCCCAATGAGATTTTAAACTCCCAGAGGCAAGGACCATATCTTTTGTTTCTCATGTATTTCCCTTCACAGCTGGTAGAACGAATTAATTCACTCAGTCAATCTGCTCTGTACCAGGCTGTGGTCTGGGTGCTGGGGAAACAGTAGGGAGTGAAGTTCACATCCCTGTCCTTATGGAACGGACAGCATGGGGAGGGAAGGAGGGAACAGCGGACAACATAAGGCCCATGCTATACAGTTGGCCAGATGGTGATAGATGTAATGGATAACCAGAAGGCAGGGAGATGCACAAGGATCCAGGGACGAAAGAGTGCATAGTTTTTAAAAAGGATGGAAGCTGGGTATGGGTGGCTCACATGTATAATCATAACTCCTCAGGAGGCTGAGATCTGAAGGTTGAGGTTCAGTGCTAGTGTGGGCAGGAAAGTCCATGAGACTCTTACCTTCAATTAACCATTAAAAAGCCAGAAGTGGAGCTGTGGCTCAAGGGTTGAGCTCTCATGTTGAGTATAAAAGCTCAGGGAGCAGGGAGCTGGGGCTCACACCTGTAATTTTCTTTTTTGTCGGTAGTAAGGCTTGAATTCAGGGCCTGGATGCTGTCTCTGAGCTTTTTCACTCAAGACTAGTGCTTTACCACTTTAGGCCACAGCTCCACTTCCGTTTTTTGATTCTTTGGAGATAAGAGTCTTATGGCAACTTTTCTGCCCAGGCTGGCTTTGAACCACGATTCTCAGATCTCAGCCTCCTGATTAGCTAGGATTACAGGCACGAGCCACCAGCACCTGGTATTGGAGCTTGGACTCAGGGCCTAGACACTGTTCCTCAGCTTTTTATCTCAAGGCTGGTGCTTTATCACTTGAGCCAGAGCTCCACTTCTGCCTTTTTGGTACAGAGTTAGAGACAAGGGTCTCAAAGGACTTCCTGCTGAGTATGGGAATCACCAGTGAGCACCTATGGGTGTGGCCAGAGTGATCAGCGAAAGAGCATAGAAAGGGAAATGTGTAGACCTAGAGAGAAAGGAGGTTGAGGGCCCTCTCCCCCTCTTGCCACAAAGATGTCTGACACAACACCAGGATCTGTTGTGACACTAGATGTCTGGACTTCAAAGCCCAATCCTGAGATCCTGTAATGAAAAGAGCTTTAAATTTAATCATTTAACAACCATTGATTTCAGACATTAAAGAGCAATAGATGTAAACATTAAGCAACTGTCCGCGTCCTTTCAGACATCAGCTGGGTATCTGTCGTACAATTCAATTCGATTCTGACACTTTCTGCCTGGAGTTAATGTCAGATCCTACAAGACTCTCCGCTCAGATGGGCCACTCACAAGTCTGAGTCTCTGGTCCTTCTGACTGACCAGCTCTGAGTAAGTCCCTCTTCATATTTGGTAACAGGTTAGAATGGCTCATGGAACTCAGGAAAATAGTTTACTCAATTACTGGTTTGTTATAAAAGGTTACAACTAAGATTAGCCAGACGTCGAACTTTATGCCTTCCTGGGTCACACCCGCTACCTCCAGATGGTCACCGGCTGTGTAGCGCTCTGAGCCCTGTCCTTAGGAATCTTTTGAAGCCTCAGTATTCAGGTGTGATTGATTACATCATTGGCCATTGATGATGTTGCCAACCACCAATCAACTCCCAGCCCCTCCTCCCTCCATGGAGGGTGGGTGGGGCTGCAGTTCCCACCTCTCTAACCACACAGTTATTCTCTCTGCAACCAGTATCCTCCCGCTTCCCCATCCTTAGGCTGCTTTCCAAAAAGGCATCTCATTAACATAAATTCCAGTGTGGTTGCAAGGAACTTGACAGGAACAAAATTCATACCATTTCCCCTTTATTGCTCTGGAGCTATTTCAGGCACTAGGAACCAAAATCCAGGTATTTTAATAACGGATGCTCTTATCACTTAGGAAGTTACAAAGGTTTTGGGAGCTGAGATGACCTATATATCCCTTTTATATGATGTTATTATATCACCGGATGGCACAGTACAGAGATGCCAAAGGTCCCAGTCACAAGGAGCCTCAAGGTGTAGACACAGCGAGGGGTAGAAGTAGGAAGGCAGTGGGACCAGGTGCAGTGGGGACATGGGGAAGGGACGCTCACTGGGAAGGGCCGAGGAAGCCTTTACCAGTAGAGGGGAGAGGAGCCTAGGAGACAGATACCCAGGGTGGAAGAATGCAGGTGTACTGGGCCTGGGACTGTGGAGAGTGGGGGGAGAGAGTGTAAAGGCATCACAGGGCTGCTCCTTTCAGATCAACTGAAGATTTAGAACACTTGGAGCAACAACTATCTGAGGAGAGCTCAAACCTGGGAAGGCTTGAGGTCTGTTGTCCTGCCGTGGAGAGCCAAAGCCTAGTGTGATGTCTCAGATCATAAAAGATCTTCTCAGCCAATCCAAGGAGGATGATATCAATTACCAGTGCGGTTATATTAGGAAAGTCACTTAATGTTCACTTTCCTCCTCTTTAAAAAAAGGACACTGGTGGCCAGCCTCATGTAGGGAAGGTGGTTAGAATTCAGAGGTAGAAGGTGGGAGGTGCTGAGATAGAGTTGGCCTTTGAAACAGTGGGTTATTTTTATGACTTTATTCTTAGGACTGAGTGATGGCATTAAGGATTTGAAAAGTAGGAATGGGGTAGATGAATGGACAGGTGGATGGAGGGAATGGATGAAGAGCTGGGTGGACAGCTGGATGTCTAGGTGGATGAATGACTGGCCAGATGGCTGGGTAGATCAATGGGTTGGACAATGGGTGCATAGATGGGTGAATGGATGGATTAGATTGGATGGATTAATCCCAGCTGTGGCTATAAAAGGGGAATTTCAGGCCCTAGGATAGGCCAAAGAGGAGACTATGGAATGGGGCCTGACGGAGCCTAAAAAGGCTTTGAAGGTTTATTAGTCTGTCATTGAGAAACCAAAGACTCAGCTTTAGTGTTATGATGTCTCATAAGCTGCTTTTTTGGGGGGTGGGAGATTGGTTGTGGGGCTTGAACTCCGGGCCCTCGGTGCTTGTCCCTGAGCTCTTTTTGCTCAAAGCTAGTGCTCTACCACTTTGAGCCACAGTGCCACTTCTGGTATTTGAGTGGTTAATTGGAAATAAGAGTCTCACAGGGACTTTTCTGCCCCGGGCTGACTTGGAACCACAATCCTCAGATCTTAGCTTCCTGAGTAGCTAGGATTATAGGTGTGAGCCACCAGCACACAACTCATAAGTCTCTCAGTCTCCAGTCTCATTTGCTTCTGTTTCTTATCTTTTTTATCTTTGATTTTGTTTTTCTGCCTCTCTCTTCCTTGCTCTAACTCTCCCTCCCTCCCATTTCCTTCTCTCTGCCACCTGTTGCCTTTGTCTCTTCATTTCTTTCCTTGGCCTCTCTTTTCTGCCCTCAGAGTTACTTCTGCAGTGTGTGATAGCTCAGATGGAGGCAGTAAAACCCCCCTATAGCTCCAACTCCATTGAGGGGACAAGTGGGCTGCATGTGTCTCTGGTTCTTCTTTTCTTCCTAGGCTGGCTTTGAAACTCCATCTTTCTGCTTTCAGCCTCCAGGGTAGGTAGGATTGTAGATGTGAGCCATTTCTACCCAGAGGTCTTGTCTTTTAATAGTGGTGCTAGGAAAGAGGCTGACATGGTGGTGGTGGTGGTGGGGTTGTTGTTGGTGGAAGGAGCTTGGGGGGTGGGGCTTGCCAGTACCCTTGAGTCCCCTGCCCCAAGGCAGGGTGCTATGGGAAGATGAGTCTCTTCTCTCCCACTGACTAAGCAACCTTGTCCCCCAGGTTGGTGGATGACCGCTGCGTGGTGGAGCCTGCAGCTGGGGACCTGGACAACCCCCCCAAGAAGTTTCGAGGTAAGACCTCCATTCTTCCAGCCAGCACTCCTCCCCGTCTGTGGAATTTGTGGGTCTGGGTCTGAAGCTAACCTGTTCTATCTGGTTCTGACTGCCAGATTAGAGTGGGTGCTGCCCAGCAGCCTGCCCTCTGCTGTCTGTGGATCCTTGTTGGCTTGGCACTGTGCCATCTTGGCAGGGCACATCTCTCCCCTTCCTTCTTCAGCCACGCCCCCTCCCTTCCATAGCCACGCCCCCTCCCAGACACACCCACTGGAAGGGCCCTGGAGGGAGGGACTCTCCCAGCCCCTCCTCACCAGCCACAGGGCTTTCTTTGTTTGTGTGACTGGGGCTAATATTATCTCAGGGAATAGAGATAGAAAGAGTATTACCTCTGGCCTTCCTGAAGTCCCTGGGGAGAGCCCTTCCCTGTGCCTCAGTTTCCCTGTCTGTGTGGTAAGGGGATAAAGACCTTCAGATCCTTGTCCTTGAGCTAGTTGGGAGAGATGATTTTGGTCAGAGGGAGGCCTTCAGAGCCCAGAGTGCTGTGCTCTTGACCTGGCCCAGGGCCTTTCTCCACAGGGCCTCTGTGTCCTCATGGTTGGTGTGTTTGGCAGCTTTGCTCAGCAGACTGAGCGCCCGCGAGGGTGACGTGATGTCCTGGCTGCCCTTACATGAGGTGTCTCCCTGTGGGCCTGAGGCCGACAGGCCCTAGACAGGCAGATCCTAGGTGTGGTGGGCAGGGTGGGAGCAGGCAGGAACTTGCCAGCCTTGCTGCTGCCGTGGTGTCTGCCTCGTGGGAGAGATTAGCTGGGATTGTCCCCCAGAGGGTGCTGGCAGGGGGCGGGGCCAAGGCAGTCCAGCCATATCCTCCTTCTTCTGGCAGGTTCCTGGGACCTTGCTCATCACTAGGAAAAGATGGAGGGGAGTTCCTCCCTGCCTGCAGAGGAGCCTTTCCCTCCGCCATCATGTGCTTCTATTCCTGTTTCTGTCGTGGGGGTATCTGAGTGATGATGTTGTCTGGGGCGGGGAAGGTAGAAGGCAAAAGGACATGTCTGGACCAATGTCTGGGAATTGTCTCTGGCCCCAGCACTCCTCCCCACCATCAGCCCCCTCTGCGCTCCTCAGTCCAGCCTCCAGCCTCACCTCATCCCTGACGCCTGGCCTTCTGCCCTTCCCCAACAGCTTTGCCAGCCTCCCTGCCATCCCCTAGTTGTGGGCCACCCTCTCACCTCTGCACCAGAGGCCCTCTGTCTAGAATGTTCTTACCCACACACACGCACGGGTGTGATCTCAGTGGCTTAGAGCTCACGGCCTCCTCCAGGCTTTCCCTGACCCTCTATATGACTCTGAAATTGTACCCCTGCCCCTTCTCCCTTCCCTATTTTGTTTTCTTGAGTCTGATGAGCCAATGTATTTTATTCACTCTCGTGTGATTATTTGTCTCCCCAGAGATTAGACTAGAACATCGGCTCCATCAGGACAGATCTCAGCTGGCTTTTTTAAATCCAGTTTTATCTGCTCTGTCTGCCTTGTTCTTTCTGAGGATCTGAAGAGGGAGGGGGCAACTCTGAGGGTCCCAGGGGCGTCTGTCAGGGCAGGGAGGGGAGGGGCCTGGGAGGAAGGTGGTACTGGAGCTGAGGTTTGTGCAGTCAGCTCCGTGGAGTGACAACACGGTGACAGGGAGGTGGGTGTGGCAGGGGAAGATTTGCCCTAGGCTTCCAATGGATGGAGTTTGAGGCCAATTTCTGACAATAAAAAAGCCACTTAGAACAAACGCTCCTTTGACTTCTTGCTTTCCTCCCCCACTCATCTTTCCTTCCCACACTTGTCTCTTCCTCTTGATGTTCCTAAAGCCTGTGTGCAATCCCCTGGGCCATCCTGAAGTTGCTTTGGTTTTTCTGGACCCAGCCAGCAAAATGGGATGGAAGAGAAAGGTCTAGGCCCATTTCTCCCTCTTTTCTCTCTCCCTTTTCCTCATGTCTTGGTTGGGTGCAGAGGTCTCTCTGGGCTTCTGATGGTCCCAGATAGACCTGAGAGGAGGTGACACTGGACAGGATTAGGTCTGTGCAGCTTCCTCACTGGCATAAATTGGAGCATTAAAACTTGGGACACCAGTTGGGGTGCTATGGCTCATGCTTATAATCCCAGCTACTCAAGAAGAGGAGATCGAACTATCTCCATTTGAGACCATCCTGAGTGAAAAGTTAGTGAAAAGTAGGACAAACACTCAAGACCTACCTGAAAAATAAATAACTAAAGCAAAGGATTAGCAGCATTTCTCAAAAGGTTAAAGCGTCTGCCAAGCAAGTACAAGGCCCTGGGTTCAAACCACAATCGTGCCCAAAATAAAAACAACTTGGGACTGGAGACCTGGACTACAGCCTCCTCAGTTTTGAGAAGGAAGCCCAGAGAAGAGCTTGGGAGACCTAGCTTTCCTTGTTCCTACCTTTCCTGTAAATATGCTGTCCCCGAAGGAGGACCGCCTCTCTCCTGTAGCTTAGCTGTGCTCACTGCCAATCTCCAGGTTGGATGCACAAAGCTGGGTGAAGCTTCCAGGGGTTCCTACTGGGACCCTTGTTTGTAGTTTCAGCTCCATCCACCTTCTGAGGCCACCCCAAGCCTGAGCATGTTCCAGGAATTCTTCCCAAAGTTGGCAAGGCCCTGGGAGGCCTAGGCTGCTGGGACTACAATATGTGTGATCTATGCGGTGCTGGGGGTTTGGGGTAAACCCTGAGCTAGCCAGGACTGGCATGTTCCTGTCCTATGCTCTCTCTCTCTCTCTGTGTTTTTGTAGTGCTGGGAGTTGAACCTAGGACCTTTCACATGCAAAAGTATAGCCCAGGCTTGTCTTGAACTCATAATTTTCTTACTTTTCTTACCATGATGGCTGGTGGATGCTACCATGATGCCCTTCTCATTTTCTTTTTTTTTTGGGGGGGTCCGGTCGGGGAGCCTGAACTCTGGGCCTGGGTGCTGTCCCTCAGCTCTTCAGCTCAAGGCTAGCACTCTACCACTTGAGCCACAGCACCACTTCTGGGTTTTTTCTTTTTGCTTACGTGGTGCTGAGGAATCGAACCCAGGGCCTCATGCATGCAAGGCAAGTGCTCTACCACTGAGCCACCTTCCCAGTCCCTCATTTTCTTTCTCCTCATGTGGGCAAGAGGAGATCCAGTATAGGGGGGCTCCAAGTATATCTCTACTCCAAGCACACCTGTGGAAACTTTGAGCTCACAGAGACCACAGGACATATGTTGGGGTCAGCTCCCTAGTTAGACTGGTTGATGGGGGGAAGGAGGGGTGAAGGAGGTGTGGCAGGGAGGAAGATGATGGCAGTCCTCTCTGTGCACGGAGACTTCTCCCATCCTCCACTTTCACTCCGCCAAAGCACCCTCCAAGCCCTCTTCATGGCTGTTTTTATGATTATTAAACGTGTTTCAAGTTCAACAAAAGAGAAGAATAACACCCTATGGGCCTGCCACTGAGCTTTGTCAAATCCTTTGGTTGTGTTTCAGATCTTTTAACTTTTAAAGAGGTAACTTAGCAGCAGGGAAGCACTTCTCCCCTTTCCCCCCCTTCACCCCCCCCCCATTTCCCTCTCTTCCCCTTGCTCTTGCGCCCTCTCCAGAGGTATAAACTGCTCAGAAGTTGGCATGCACCATGCAAGGGCCGTTTTAATGCGTCTTATGGATGTATTCACAGACTATCTTGGGCGCTTTGACCTTGTGTATTAAAGGCAGCTTTCTGTACAGTCTTTCTGCACTTTTTTCCTTCTGTCATTTTTTTTTCTTTTTTTGAGCCTTACCCACATTGACACATGTGGCCCCAGGTCACTGTTTAATTGCTCTGCAACATTCCATTGGGTGAATAAACTTCAATCTATTTATTGGTGTTGATGGATATGTTCTGAGTTTATTTCCAGATTTTGGCAAGTGCCAGTGTTGGGCCTATGTACATTCTGGAACTTGTGCAAGGGTTTCCAGCATGGGTTCTCAAGGGGATTCTGCTGAGTGGCAGAATCTACCTCCTGAAAAATGATCCTGCAACTTTCACCAGGGCTGTGGCATTCACACTCTACACTCTGTGTGCAGGGCCCCTTACTTTGTCTGTCCTTGCCACACTTGGTGTGTGTGTGTGTGTGTGTGTGTGTGTGTTTGTACCAGTCCTGGGCTTGAACTCAGGAACTCAGGGCCTGGGTACTATTCCTGAGTTTTTTAACTCAAGGCTAGCTTTCTGCCACTTGAGTCACAGCTCCACTTCCTATTTTTTGGTGGATATGGAGTCTTAATGGATTTCCTGCCCAGGCTGGCTTCAAACTATGATCTCAGCCTCCTGAGTAGCTAGAATTATAAGTATGAGCCACAGTGCCCAGCTGTGTGTGTGTGTGTGTGTGTGTGTGTGTGTGTGTGTGTGTGTGTGTGTGTGTGTGTGCGTATGTGCATGTATGCACGCATGCACGCCTGCACACATGCCAGCCTGCACACATGCCAGTCCTGGGGCTTGAACTCAGGGCCTAGGCACTGTCCCAAGCTTTTTTTTTGTTCAAGGATGTCACTCTACCACTTGGGTCCTAGCTCTCCTTTGACTTTTTGGTAGTTAATTGGAGATAAGAAGCTCATGAACTTTCCTGTCTGGGCTGACTTCAAACCATGATCCTCAGATCTCAGCCTCCTGATTAGCTGGGATTAAAGGTGTGAGCCACTGGCACCCAGCTTACTTCCAGCTTTTTGCTGGTTGATTGGAGGTAAAAGTCTTCAAGAAAAGAAAATAGTGCCTGTATTCTTCTGTCAAGTGCTTCCTGTTGTTTTTAGAATTCCTGGCTCTTGTTTCTCATGCTTCATTTTCCCCAGTCTATTCTGCCTCAGTTCTAGGTAGTGCTTTCAGGCCACTGTGGAGGAGAGTGGGAGTGGGGAGGCAGTTCTGGCTTCCTCTTGTCCTACACGCAAGGTGATTCATGCAAACACAGGCTCTGACTCTTTAGTGGTATGTAAATCCCTTCCCTGGGCCTCAGCCAGCCTTGAAAAATGTATAGGATCAAGCAAAGGAAGGGGCTGTTCATGTTTTGCTCATTCTTTCTTCAGCTTCCACTCTCTGTTATGCATGTCCAATGCTTATTCTTTTTTCCTTTCTCTTCCAGTTTCTTATTGCCTACAGGGCTCTTCAAGCTTTTCTTTTATTGATCAGTGGGGAGGTGCCTCTGCTCTTACAGGCGGTGTGAAGTCTCTGCATGTCTGCCTCTTTAGTCTCCCGTGCCAGCGTGGTCCCCAGTGGGAGCTGCTTCCCAGGGCTCTGGTGTCGTTATAGACTAGTAACTGCATTTCAAGTCTGTTGTGGGTGGTGGTAGAGTGGGATAAACGGACCCTACTCAAGAGAGGCCTGCCTAGCCCATTGCCACACTGCTGGGGCTTGACCAGTCCAAGCCCACCTAAAGACCCATTTCAGTTGGGAGTTTCTGGAACCATCTAGGCGATGCCACTGGGCTCTAGTTCTGTTTTCAGCCTTGCCTGAAAGTGTGGGATTAGACTCTAGCACTTCTAGCTGTCCAAATTAAAGTGCATGTTTTCTGGAACCAGCAAATACCCTCAGAGTGTGTCCCCCACCCCCACCCAGTATTGCAGATATAGAACACTCTACTGCTACTACTATACTACTACTCTACTCTACCCATCCCTTTTTGCGTTAGTGTTTTTCAGATAGTCTTGTATTTTTGCCCAGGCTGGCCTGGGACCATGAGTCTTCTACCTTTGCTTCCTGAGTAGATGTGCATAACCTTCCTGGTTTGATCTTTTTTTTTTTTTTGTCTGAGACTAGGACTCAAACTTGGTATCTAATACTTTTATTCTACCTGAGCCATGTCTCCAACCCCCTAGTTTGATTTTGAGACAAAATCTCACTAACTTTTTGCCCAGGCTGTGCTTCAAATAATTTCCTTCCTTCCTTCCTTCCTTCCTTCCTTCCTTCCTTCCTTCCTTCCTTCCTTCCTTCCTTCCTTCCTTCCCTTCCTTCCTTCCTTCCTTCCCTTCCTTCCTTCCTTCTTCCCTCCCTCCCTCCCTCCTTCCCTCTTTTTTTATTCTTTCAGTTGTGGAGCTTGAACTCAAGGCCTAGGAGCTGTTCCTGAGCTTCTTGCTCAAGGCCAGTGCTCTACCACTTGGAGTCATAGATCCACTTCTGGTTTTCTAGTGATTAATTGGACTTCCCTGTCTGGGCTTGCTTTGAACCATGGTCCTCAGATCTTAACCTCCTGAGTAGTTAGGATTACAGGTCTGAGCCACTAGTACCTGGCCTGTTCTTCCTATTTCTAACTCCTTAACTTGCTGAGATTACATACCATCATGCCAGGCCTTTGTTTTCTTTTCAGGTGTCTTCTCTGGCTGAATAATTCTTCACTTTCTTCAGTTCTTTTTATTAGTCTTAAAATTATACTTGTTTAAAAAATCTAGTCATTTTTGCGGTCATGTTAGATTACTCCAGAAGAGATCATTTCCTTGACTCTTGGTCCTATCAGGCCCAGAGCACACCTTGCTTGGAGATGGGCTCTGTGTGCTGCTTTAGAACTGCTGATCTGCATTGTTTCTTAGTGGGTCAAGGTTGAAGAGCTTGCCACCCTTCTTGTGGGACAACTGGGCCAATGGTTATCTCTGATCCTGTCACACTCTCTGGATTAGGTGTGGCCGAGGTAGCAGTGTACAGATCAAGTCACTGACAAGTGATGGTTAAGATCTGTTGAGGTCCTGCAGGCAGAGCTTGTATTTCTGTGTATCACTGTAGGCCCGGAGCTCCACCACATGTGTCTACCTGCCAGTCTGGGCCAAGCCATTCCCAGTCAGATACCACCAGGGCAGTCTGTGGAGCAGGCATCTAGCATCCCTGCCCACTAAGTGCCAGTTATGACTATTATTGGGACAATCAAGCTCTTACTTCTAAAACACTTCCTGTTGTGTCCCTCTTTCCTACTACTCTGTTGGAAGCCATGTTTTTCTAATGAGACAGCGAGAGCCTCATGGCTGTGGTTGGGAGGAGAGGCTGGGGATCTGGGGATGTCCTGCCTGGTGGAGCAGGACCCCATCTCTGTGCTGGCCTGAGCTGACCCTGGAATGACACATTCCCGCCAGCACACTGAGTGCCTGTTTCTAG
This sequence comes from Dipodomys merriami, assembly GCF_024711535.1. NCBI lineage: Eukaryota > Metazoa > Chordata > Mammalia > Rodentia > Heteromyidae > Dipodomys > Dipodomys merriami. Next base: position 10,243,116 of record NW_027202937.1, on the reverse strand, counting down.
ACCAGACTCACACTGGGGGTGCAAAGAGGGCTAGGTGGGGAGCCTTGGTGGCTCCATCTGCTCATGGGTTGCCATTTTCCCTCCCTTCATGGAAGCTGTGTCTTCCCTGACCTTAGGCTTCCGACAGCACCTGGGGCCTCTGTCACCTGGTGGCAGGAGGAAAATTCAGTTTTACATTGGTCCTCAGGGGCCTGATGGTCAGCTCTGACCACAGAGGGGTCACAGCCTTGGAGGGAACATGAAAGGTTCCGAAGGAGAGGTTCTTGACTCTGTGACCTCTTAGGGCTCCTTCCAGTTTCCCAGCATGCTCCTCTTCTGTGTCATGTGCCACTGGAATGCTGCAGTTGCCCATTTCCAGCAGCAACAGCAGCAGCAGCAGCAGGATAGGGGGCTCAGGACCACCGAGGCCAGCTCCTTGGTCCAGCTGTGAACCAGCTGTGAATTCTGTGACCAGGAGCTCGCCACTCACAGCTCAGCTGTGTCACACTGACCCATGGCCTGTGCTAGCATTACACCATCCTCTCCTCCTGCCATTCTGTAGACTGGGCTTTTCCAACTTACGCTTCCCTTTGAGGAGTCAAAATATCAGCCACCTTCTGAGTTTGGGCTTGTGAAAAGGATAGCTATTTTGTTTCCTTGCCAAAATGAAAATTGCGATATTGAATATGTTTCTGGAATTTTGCCCTCACTCAGTCACCAACATGGGTGACTTAGTGTGGGAGAGTATCCAGAGACCAGAGCGAGGATGGATTCTACCTTCTCAGATAGGGCAGGGGACGAGGTCTGGCTAGGATGTGGGGGTCAGAAGGAAGGGACAAAGCTTCCCACGTGTCTGTGGTCAGTGAACCAAAGAATGATGCAGGTGTGAGGTGTTAGCTATAGAAGCTCACTAAAGCTATCACAGACAGGGCAGAGGGGAGGCCCCAGGGCCCAAAAGCTAGTGTGTTCTTCCTGCTACCATTAGGTGAGACCTACTGCTCTCATACCTGCTTCTTGGACTTTCCATTCCATTCATTGCAATTCCAGAGGCGCCATAATCAATGGGTTTCTTCCAGCCGCTTCCTCTCCAGCCCTAGTGGGCAGGAGAGGCGAGGCTGGGAGAGCAGGCTGCAGGCCCCGGGAGGGCCTGAGCCCTGGATGAGCCTCCTTCCTCCTCCGTCCACCCAGACTGCCTCTTCAAGGTGTGCCCCATGAACCGCTACTCAGCCCAGAAGCAGTACTGGAAGGCCAAGCAGACCAAGCAGGACAAGGAAAAGATTGCGGATGTGGTCCTGCTGCAGAAGCTGCAGGTGTGTGTGCGTGCACAGGTGTGCATTTGTCTATGGGTGCCAGGAACCTGGGGGCACCCCAGGGCAGTGTGGGGGGCGGGCAATGCAAGGGACTGGTGTGAATTGTTAGGAATGAGATCCTCAGATCTCAGCCTCCTGAGTAGCTGGGATTATAGGTGTGAGCCAACAACCTAGCTAGGACCTGTTCTTAAAGAGGTGCCCCGTATGCGAGGTAGATCAAATCCTCAAGGCCACCGGGGCCTGGTCCAGCAGTGGAGGTGACGGTCAGGGAGCAGTGGCTGGGTGTGGATGCAGATCTGGGCAGGAGGGTTTCACAGCAGTGGTAGAGAGTGGAGCAGGAAGTGGCACCAGCCATGTCCTGTCGGGGGCAGAGGCCTCGTGGAGGGGGTATAGGGTGAGTGCATGCGTGCACATGCCTGTGGGGGGGGGCGTCTCCCTGCAGGAGCAGCTTCTGAGCAAACCTTCCCCTCCCTCTGTGTGTGTGTGCAGCATGCGGCCCAGATGGAGCAGAAACAAAACGACACGGAGAACAAGAAGGTGCACGGGGATGTGGTGAAGTACGGCAGTGTGATCCAGGTGCGACTGGCCTACCGCTGGGTGCTCCCTGCCCGGGGGCTGGGCAGCTGTGGGGAGAGTGGCGCCAGCAGGCGCTGCTCTTGCTGTGTGTGGCCTCGTGGGTGTCTTTGGACCTCTTTTGTGACTGTGCTTCTGACGCTGTGTGTGGCCCATGCCATGCCCAAGGCGGTTTTTATAGCATGGTGGCTTAGAGCAAATCTGGAGCCTCACTGTCTGTTTTCAGATCTGCTGCTCCTTTAATGTTGTGGCCTTGGGCAAGTTACTTACCTTCCTTGAGCCTTGGTTTCCCCATTTGTAAAAGCAGGCTAGTGATAGTGTAGTCTCAGGATTATTGTAAGATTCCATGTGTTAATACTTGCCAGTGTGTGTGTGTGTGTGTGTGTGTGTGTGTGTGTGTGTGTGTGTGTGTGTGTGTTTGAATTGTGATCCTCAGATGTCAGCCTCTTAAGTAGCTAGGATCACACGTGTGAGCCACTAGTGCTTGGCCCAAGTTTTTATTTTTATTTATTTATTGTGATGCTGGGATTTGCACCTAGGGTCTTGTACAAGCTCAGCCACAGCTGTTCCCCCCATATCTCAGCATGCACAGCTTTAGAACAGCTGTTTTCCCATCATTACTTGGCTGCTAGCAGGGTGTGTTCACGTGTGTGTATGTGATTGTATATGTGGATCAGTGTATTTGTTTGTTGTGTGACAGTGTATCTGACACTGTATATGTGTTAAGGCTATGATGTGTCCCCCTCCTGAGTGGCTGGCCTCCTGGGCATGGTGGCCTCATGCTTGTCACACCTGTCCCCCAGCTTCTGCACATGAAGAGCAACAAGTACCTGACAGTGAACAAACGGCTGCCAGCCCTGCTGGAGAAAAATGCCATGCGGGTGACCCTGGATGCCACGGGCAACGAGGGCTCCTGGCTTTTCATCCAGCCCTTCTGGAAGCTGCGGAGCAATGGGGACAATGTGAGCACAGGGCTGAGGGGCGGGGGAGCATGAAGGTCACACTCCAGGGGACTTTCAGAGTGTTTTCAATGTGGATACTGGATGAGGTCATACCTCCCTCCTCCTCCTCCTCCTCCTCCTCCTCCTCCTCCTCTTCTTCCTCCTTCTTCTTCTTCTTCTTCCTCTTCCTCTTCCTCTTCCTCTTCTTCTTCTTCCTCCTCCTTTTTTTTTTTTTTTTTGTGTGCCTCTCCTGGAGCTTGAACTCAGGTCCTGGGTGCTGTCCTTGAGCTTTTTTTTGCTTAAGGCTAGTGCTTTACCCCTCCACTCGAGACACAGCTTTTTTTTTGGTTGCATACCCCTTTCTTTCTTTTTTTTTTTTTTGGTTCCGGTCATGGGGCCTGAATTCTGGGCCTGGGCGCTGTCCCTCAGCTCTTCAGCTCAAGGCTAGCGCTCTACCACTTGAGCCACAGCGCCACTTCCGGCTTTTTTTTCTTTTTGCTTATGTGGTGCTGAGGAATCGAACCCAGGGCCTCGAGCATGCAAGGCAAGCGCTCTACCACTGAGCCACCTTCCCAGCCCGCATACCCCTTTCTTAAAAGAAAGATTGAAATGTAGAGAGAGACCTGGCCGGCCATGGGATGTGCCCCTGTTCTTACTACCCTCACTCTGCTCTGCCTGTGCCCCAAAGGTGGTCGTGGGAGACAAGGTGATCCTGAATCCCGTCAATGCTGGACAGCCGCTGCATGCCAGCAATTATGAGCTCAGTGACAATGCGGGCTGCAAGGAGGTAAGTGGGCTGGGCGGGGCGGTTCTGCAGCCCTGGTGTGTGCACACCCCCTTCTCAGCATCATCTTTGCCTCTGGCCCCTGCTAGAGGCACACTGGTTGCTCTGGGTCTTGCTGCTCTCTGCCCTGTCTTCTGTTGCTCACCCCCACACTCCATCCCTGCTTGGCAGCCTCGGGAGCCCGGCTGGGTGTGGACCCTGGGTAGGAGCAGTGCCCTGCTCTGGTGCTCCCAGGGGGACTGGGCTGGGTCCTCCTCCTCTCCTTTCTTGGCCCTCAGCATGGCCACTCCTGGTCACTCACGTGCCTGTTTTCCCTTGCACAGGTCAATTCTGTGAACTGCAACACCAGCTGGAAGATCAACCTGTTCATGCAGTTCCGGGACCACCTGGAGGAGGTGTTGAAAGGGGTAAGATTGGGAGCCCCCATTGCCAAGCAGCTGCCCAGCCCTTCCTTGTGGGTCCTTCCTCTTCCTCCTGTCTCTTCCCACACCAGCCTCTACTGGTCCCTTCCCTCATAACATGTACCTAATGGACTGTCCTTCCCTGCCCTCTGGCTATAGCCAGTCCATCCCATCTCTCTCTGGGTGGCCTCAGTTTCTTCTCTTGCTGAGAATGTCCTATTTGCCACTAGGGACCTGTCTTTTGGCATGGTACCTACCTTCTGTGCCTGAGTTTGCCTATCCACAAAGGGTAGACAGCGATACACTACCCAGAAGCTTGGTACAGCATCAAATGAGAGACCTGGTAAAGGGCTCAACTAGCAACTGGCATGTGCGAAGAGTGTTGTATTACCTCATTAAACACAGCAAATATGAGCATCTCCTTTTATTTTTTTATTTTTTGGGTCCAGTCGTGGGGCCTGAACTCTGGGCCTGGGTGCTGTCCCTCAGCTTTTCAGCTCAAGGCTAGCGCTCTACCACTTGAGCCACAGCGCCACTTCTGGCTTTTTCTCTTTTTGCTTATGTGGTGCTAAGGAATCGAACCCAGGGCCTCAGGCATTCAAGGCAAACGCTCTATCACTGAGCCACCTTCCCAGCCCCTGAGCATCTTTTATCCAAGAGCCAGCTGAGATATTATGAATGTCTCCAAGGCCCATGCAATTCATAGAAGCAGAGCCAAGAACTTGGTCTCTGGTCTCTGGGTCCAGGGCCATGGAGGTGAACAGGCCTCAGCTCCAAACCTCTAGCTGCTCCAGGGAGTAAAGAAGTGGGCTTAACTCCAGGTAGCCAGGCAGGAAGGTCCAGGGAGACCCAGGAGCTGAGATCCCACTGCCTTTGTGGAGGTGACTGGAGTTGGGCCTTGAGAGGGACAGGTAGAAGAGGGAGGTGGAGAACTCTAGATTCAGGATCTAGGATGAAGGCTCTGGTAGTGCGTATAGCTGTGCCTGCCTAGTCTCTGGCTGCCTTCTCTTTAATCTCGGCCCTAGAAGGAACAAGAGGGACCCAGCTGCACCTGAGGGTTTGGGGTGGCCTGGGGGAATGCGCGCATGCTGAGCACTCCCCCTGCTACAGGGCGACGTGGTACGACTGTTCCACGCGGAGCAGGAGAAGTTCCTGACCTGTGATGAGTACAAGGGCAAGCTGCAGGTGTTCCTGCGCACCACGCTGCGCCAGTCTGCCACCTCGGCCACCAGCTCCAACGCCCTCTGGGAGGTGGAGGTCAGAGCCGGGCACCTGGACTCCCTCCGTCTCCCCCCAGGACCCTGGATGGGGCTGGGGCGGGACATTGGCCTCCAGCTCCACAGACCCCCATCATCCCAGAGAGCTCCAGATCACCTGTGGGAGGGGCTGGGCTCCCTTTCCTGCGTGCCTCATCCCTGCACGCCCCCAGGTTGTCCACCATGACCCCTGTCGAGGAGGAGCTGGCCACTGGAATGGCCTGTACCGCTTCAAGCATCTGGCCACAGGAAACTACCTGGCTGCCGAGGTGAGCGGGCAGGCAGAGGTGTTCCGCGGGCTCACTTGCACCTGTGCCTCTGTTGGTTAAACAATAGCAAATAAATGATTGCCATAAGCGGATGTGCACCTACTATGCACCAGGTGTTCCTAGGTGCTGGGGCTGAACAGGAAGCAGATGTCCCAGTGTAGCAATAAGGCTGTGTGCACTGGGGCTCTGGTGTGTGTGTGTGTGTGTGTGTGTATGCGCGTGCTAATGCATGGGCCTGTGGAGGGGGAGATGAAGGGCTCCCCTTGGAATGGCATGGAGTTTGGGGCTGAGGTGGGGGTGAGGGTTGCCTACTCAGATGTAGCCCTTCTGGGGCTGGCACATGTTGAGGTGGGCTCTGGTGGGTGCAGCTGCGTGTTCAGTAGCCCTTTCTCCCTCACCTTGTATCTTTGTCTAGGAAAACCCCAGCTACAAAGGCGATGCCTCAGATCCCAAGGCAGCAGGAATAGTGAGGCCCAGCGCTCCCAGGCCTGGGGGAGGGGTGGCCCTGGCTCTCCCTGGGGGCTGGGTGGGCACTGCGGCGGCCATGGAGTCTGGGAGGCGGGCTGGAGGGAGAAAGTCCTTCAGGTGGGTCCGGGGGACATAAGAAAGAGGAAGGGCCCCTAACTGACTTGGGGCCCCATCCCTAGGGCCGCACAGGCCGCAGGAACGCCGGTGAGAAGATCAAGTACCGCCTTGTGGCTGTGCCCCATGGCAACGACATTGCCTCTCTCTTCGAGCTGGACCCCACCACACTGCAGAAGACCGACTCCTTCGTGCCCCGGTGGGTGTGCGACCCGCCTGCAGGCTGGCCGAGGCGTCCTGTCTCAGAGCCTTTCTGAACCCCACACTCCTCTGTCCTGAGGTCCATTGACCTTTGGGCTTCTCGTACATCTGATTCCTTGTCATCTGATTGCTTGTCATCATCTGTCAGCAGCTGAGTGGCTTGCCGTGTGCCCAGCTCTGTGCTCTGCGCATGTGGCTGTGGTCCTGGCCTCGCTACAACATCACAATGCTTTTATGTGGTGCTTGGCAGCTGCCTGCCCCAGCTGGGCTGGGTGACCAGGCATGGTCCAGGGCCCAGGAGGCTGGGGAGGCACCCTGGCTGGCAAGGTCCTGCCAACTCTGAGACTAAACAAACTCGGTGTCAATCAGTCCAGGCCTAAGCATTTGTTAGCATCTGACTTCAGGAAGCTGCTTTGGTCTTCTCATCTGTAGAGAATCTGCAGTCCCCCCGTCACTCGGGCTGTTGAGCAAGTGAATAGTCACTATATGGGACGCCCTTCCTCCTAGTCCCTTATCTGAAACTACTGAGGTCAGCTACACGCTGAGATTCAGATTATTTTCATTTCACAATCAAACACAGGATTTCTGTGGCTTGCATGCATCTTGATATTAACTGGGCTACACTGCTTATCGTAGGCAGGGCTTGGTCACTCTGCCTGGGCCCCAGACTGCCCCCCCTCACCCTCCACCCCACTGCTGAGGTGTGTTGGGAGGTGGAAGGTGATGATGGTGGGGAAGGTTGACCAGAGATGGGTCAGGCTCTGGGGCTCACTCCCCACCTCCTCCCTCCCTGCAGGAACTCGTATGTGCGGCTGCGCCATCTGTGCACCAACACGTGGATCCAGAGCACCAATGTGCCCATCGATATCGAGGAGGAGCGGCCCATCCGCCTCATGGTGCGGCCCGTGGTGGGCCAGAGCCGGGCAGGGGAGGGGGCCTGTCCCCAGTGCCCTGCTCACTCTTGTCTTTGCAGCTGGGCACCTGCCCCACTAAGGAGGACAAGGAAGCCTTTGCCATTGTGTCAGTGCCCGTGTCTGAGATTCGTGATCTGGACTTTGCCAATGATGCCAGCTCTATGCTGGCCAGTGCAGTGGAGAAACTCAACGAGGGCTTCATCAGCCAGAATGACCGCAGGTGAGCCTCATCAGTCAGAATGACCGCAGGTGAGCTTCAGCGGGGACCACGGGAAGCTGCAGGGCCAGTCAGGGTGGGTTTTCTGAAGTTTCATTTTTAAAAATTTTTGCCAGCCATGGTGCTTGAACTCAAGGTCTGGGCATTGTCCATAAGCTCTTCTGCTCAAGGCTAATGATCTACTACTTTAAGTCACAGTGCCACTTCCAGTTTTCTGGTAGTCAATTCCTGTCCAGGCTGGCCATGGACTGTGATTCTCAGATCTCAGCCTCCTGAATAGCTAGGATGACAGGCGTGAGCCACCACTGCCTGGCTTCTGAAGGATTTTGACCTCTGGGCTCATGATCAAAGGAATTTCAAAGCAAAAACCAGGCACCTGAGATAAGGACTGGGGAAACAGAGGAAAGACACAGTCCCTGGGGAGCCCTGGTTGTGCTTAAGCCCCTAAAGTCCAGAATCTGCCTTATGGCTCACATCCTTCCAGAAGTAACCTTATGATGGAGCCACTGCTACCCCTGGGTGACCCATGAATGGGACTGAGGCTCTGGGGGCTAAGTTACTTACCCAGGGTCATATAGCTAGTAAGAGGCAGTCAGGATGAAAATGTAGATCACACAGGATACCCTGCCTGGTGCCCTGCACTTACCACTCCTGACTGGAGGTCTCTAAGATTCCTTGTCTTGGGAGCAGTTAGGAATCTGGGGAGTGGGATGCTTTGAGAGCAGCTTAGGGTACGGTCAAGCAGAGAAAGTGAGGGGTAATAAAGCTCTTGATGGTGGAGGCAGCAGAGCTAGAGCGACTTTATGAACACTTTGGGAAGGGCTGGTTATCAAAGGGGACCATGTACATGGAGCCCTGGGACAGCTGCCCGGGATTTAGCACATCAATCACACTTGTGATCCTTGGCCTCCTCTTGCCTAGGTTTGTTATCCAGTTGCTGGAAGACCTGGTGTTTTTTGTCAGCGATGTCCCCAACAATGGACAGAATGTCCTGGACATCATGGTCACCAAGCCCAACCGGGAGCGGCAGAAACTGATGAGGGAGCAGAACATCCTCAAACAGGTGCCTGTGAGGGGCTGGGCGAGGACACCTGCCGAACGCCAAGCTTGCCTGCTCCTGCCCACTGGGGGGCTTCTCATCTCCCGCTTTTACATCAGGAATAAGGGGCTGGAGCAGTTGCTCAGTGGCAGAGCCCTCGCTAGCATGCACAACAAGGCTTTGGGTTCCAACCCAGCACTAAAGAAAAACAAAAATTATCTGTGGGTCAGGACCAGTGCCAGGGGCCTCCCTGGGTCCCCTACAGGATTGTTGTATTTAATATCTTCCACCCCCAAGGAGAGACTTTTTATTATCCCTGCTGCCCTTTACTGGTGAGCAGACCAAAGTTCAGAGAGGCCGGGGTAGCTGGACCTCCACACAGTTGGGAAGTAGCAGGGTCAGGATTTGAACTCAGGAGATTAGATCCAGCATTCCCCCCCCCCCACCGCCCCAGGGCAAAGTGTAGAATAGGATCAATAATAGGCTGAGTGGCTTTTCTTCTGTTTTTTGGCCTCAGTGATTTTTTTTTTTTGGGTCCAGTCATGGGGCCTTAACTCTAAGCCTGGTCGCTGTCCCTCAGCTCTTCAACTCAAGGCTAGCGCTCTACCACTTGAGCCACAGCGCCTCTTCTGGCTTTTTTCTTTTTGCTTATGTGGTGCTGAGGAATCGAACCCAGGGCCTCAGGCATGCAAGGCAAGCACTCTACCACTGAGCCACCTTCCCAGCCCCTCTCAGTGACTTTTTTTGAGATAGGGTCTCTGTAGCCTAGATTCGCCTCAGACTAGACATCCTCCTAACTCAGCCTTCTGGAATGACAGGTGTGCACCACTGCACCTGGCATACTTTTTATTTTTTGCCAGTTCTGGGGTTTGCCTTGAGCTTGCTCAATTCTCTTGCTTAACTGGTGCTCTGCCACTTGAGTCATACCACCAACCTGGCTTTTTGCTGGTTATTTTGGACGTGACATCTCTTGCTTTGGTTGGCTTCAAACCTCTATCCTCTGGCCTCCCGAGTAGCTAGGATCATAGGCATGATCCACTGGCACCGGCTTATCTATGCTTTTATTCATTTATGTATTATGTATATATGTATGTATGTATGTATTCTTAAAGAAAAGTTGTTTTGAGAGAATTTTAAATATTAAAGAATTGGGATCTACAGGTTTATCTCAGTGGTATAATGCTTACCTAGAATGCTTGGGATTAATTTAATCTACACACACACACACACACACACACACACAAACATTTGTGCACACATGCATGTACAGAGAATGTATGGAAATCATAGCTCACTTAGCATGGTACCTCATCTCTTGCTGCTTTGCCAGTTTGTTAGCATCCTCTCTTCCATCTGAGTACTTCCCAACAAGTTGCTCTTCACCCAAACTCCTCACCGTGCCATCTAGTGAGAACTGTCTTGGCTGATCACAGTGCCATTGTCACACCTAAGAAAATCAGTCTACAGTGGGGTTCTGACCCACAGCTGGAGAGTTAGAGTGAACATGGGGGGTGATGGAGGGTGGACTGGGGTTGTGTCCTGGCTGAGAGTCAGCTTAGGGTTACTATCATGAGGGGTTTCTGGTCAGGTGAGGGGGCTCAGGGTTCCTGGAATGATCGTAGGGGTAGGCAGGATGGGCAGATCCCTTCTCACTCTGTGTTCTCCAGATCTTTGGCATTCTGAAGGCCCCGTTCCGAGACAAGGGGGGCGAGGGCCCGCTGGTGCGTCTGGAAGAGCTGTCGGATCAGAAGAATGCACCCTACCAGCACATGTTCCGCCTCTGCTACCGCGTGCTGCGCCACTCACAGGAGGACTACCGCAAGAACCAGGTGGGTGCCTGGCCGCCCTCCTGTCCATGCTGGCTCCCACCTTCCCAGGCTGGATACAGGCGGGTCCCTGAGGGGCTGGCCAGGTCAGTGCTCTGCTGTTACCGTCTTGAAGTTCTTTTCTTTCTTCTTTTTTTGGTTTTGGGTGGTACTGGTGTTGGAACCCACGGTTTGTGTTTGTCAAGCAGATGCTGTAGCCACTCCGTGGGCCACGCTTCCAGCCTTTTTGCTTTGGTTATTTCTTAGATGAGAGTCTAGATCTTTGCCTGCACCTGCCTGGACCACTGTCCTTCTGTTCATGCTTCCAACTATAGCTGGGATAACAAACTCTACCACTGCCTACTTTTTCTGTTAAGATGTACTCTGTGTGTGTGTGTGTGTGTGTGTGTGTGTGTGTGTGTGTGTGTGTGTGTGTGTGTGTGTGTGTGTGTGTGTGTGTGTGCGTGCGTGCGTGCCTGTGTGTGTGCATGTGCATGTGTGCACATGTGCATGCAAGTGTGTCGGTCCACAGCTTGCACTCAGAGCCTGGGCACTGTCCCTGAGATTTTTTTTTTCCTCTCAAGGCTAGCAGCGCTCCACTACTTGAGAGATGGCTCCACTTCTGCCTTTTTTGGTGGTTAATCAGACTTTCTGCCCTGACTGGCTTCAAACTGGTATCCTCAGATCTTAACCTCTTGAATAGCTAGGTTTATAGATGTGAGCCACTGGCCTCTGCCTGGTATAGTGAACTTTTATGCCCGATTTGGCCTAGAACTGCAATCCTACCCATCTCAGCCTTCCAAGTACCTAGAGATACAGATATGAGCCACTAGAGCCTGCCTTTGAAATAATTCTCTTCCTCCTCTTTCTCTTCTTCCTCCTCCTCGTTCTCCTCCTCATCCTTCTCTTCTTCCTCTTCCTCCCCCTCCTCTTCTTCTTCTCCTCCTCCCTTCTTCTTCTTCTACCTCCTCCCTCCTTCTCCATCCTTCTTCCTTTCTTCTTCCTTCTCTTTCTTCTTTTTTCTTTTGCCAGTCCTGGGGCTTGAACTCAGGGCCTGGGTACTAGCTAGCGCAAAGCTAGCATTCTACTATTTTAGTTACAGTGCCACTTCTGACTTTTTCTGTGTATATGGTACTGAGGAATAGAACCAAGGGCTTCATGCATAGTAGGCAAGTACTCTACCACTAAGCCACATTCCCAACCCCTGGCTTTGAAATTCTTTGGCTTTATTTTATTTTATTTTTTTATTTTGGGCTGGTCTTGGGGTTTGAACTCAGGACCTGGGATAGACTAGCTCTCTACCACTTGAGTCACAGCTCCACTTCTGGCTTAAAAAAAAAAGTAGTTTATTGGAGATAGGAGTTTTATGGACTTTCCTACCCGGGCTGGCTTTGAACTGTGATTCTTAGATCAGTTTCCTGAGTAGCTAGGATGACAGGCATAAGCCACTAGTGCCCTGCTTGAAATTCTTAGTCTTGGAGCAAACTTTCTTCTATTTTATTTTGCATTGGACCCCACACATGAGGTATCTGGTCTTTGCAGAAAGACAAGGCCCTGCTCATGAAGGTGGCACTGTGGAGGGAGATGGCCTATGAACTAATAGTTATGGACTGCCCTCCCACTTCTGTGTAGCTGGCTTTCTCTTCTGCACCTCCTCCTTCCTAGCATGGAGTCTCTGTCTTGGGGTCTGGAGCAGAGCTGGCCCCAGTGCTTTGTCCATGGCTCCTGTGACTCCCTCTGTCTGCCTCAGGAACACATTGCCAAGCAGTTTGGAATGATGCAGTCCCAGATTGGCTACGATATCCTGGCTGAAGACACCATCACCGCCCTGCTGCATAACAACCGAAAACTGCTGGAGAAGCACATCACCAAGACTGAGGTGGAGACCTTCGTCAGCCTCGTGCGGAAGAACCGGGAGCCCAGGTAGGCCTCCCTCTCTGCCTGGTAACTGCGCAGTGACCCCTTGTGCCTCCTCGCCCCTGGCGGGGGGGAGGGGGGAGGCTGCGCGGGCTGCTTGGTGGAATACTGCAGTTGTTCCGCACTGTTGACACATTCGTGCCTCCCCAGCTCCTCTCTGGGGTCTCCCAAATTTATCCCCATCGACAAATAAGAGAAGCCACTCCTGGGAGACCCCTCATCCCTCCACCAATGACAGAGTCAAATACCTCTCCGAACTAGCTGTTTAATATATTTTTTGTGTGAGCTGGTACTGGGGCTTGAACTCGGGGCATGGACATTGTCCCTTAGCTGTTATTGCCCAAGGCAGGTGCTCTACCCCTTGAGCTATTCCTCTATTTTTGGCTTTTTGGTGGTTAGTGATAACAAAAGTCTCACAGATTTTTCTGCCCAGGCTGGCTTTGAACCTTGATCCTTAGGTCTCAGCCTCCTGAGTAGCTAGGATTACAGGCAAAAGCTACTGGCACCTAGTTTCAGATGTTATATTTTGAATATACCCCAGCCTTGGCCTCCCTGTCTTCCCCCTTCCCCAAGATGTGCCCTCTCGCTGCGGTTGAACGTCTGTCCCACTCAGACGTGAGCCCTGGGGAGAGCAGGAACCCAGCAGCTCGCTGGTGCTCGGCGGGGAAGGAGGAAGTTCTCCATCCTGTAGCGCAGCCTCTGAGCCCCTCCTGGCCTGCGGTTCCACCTCAGGTTCCTGGACTACCTCTCTGACCTGTGTGTGTCCAACCACGTGGCCATTCCCGTCACCCAGGAGCTCATCTGCAAGTGTGTGCTGGACCCTAAGAACAGCGACATTCTCATCCAGACTGAGTAAGTCCACCCGGGGCCTGCCCCAGAGCCCTTCCTTTAGGCCCCCTCGACCCATTGTGGTTCAGACTGGAACTGTCACCTTAGTCCTCTGTAGATACAAGCCCAGTGCCTGCTGTGGGCAGCCCTGTGCCTAGCACCGAGCAGAGGGATGGGGCCCAGAGGCAAAACAGCCACAGGCTGTGCCTTGGAGAAGCTGAGGGCTGTGTTCCACATAGCGGCACATGGTTGCCTGCGTTGTACTCGGCCGGCTCACGTGTCTGGGGTTTTGCATGGGAGCCCAGCATGGCGGGGTGATTTGTGCTGTTGTCTGCAGGCTGCGGCCCCTGAAGGAGATGGCCCAATCCCACGAGTACCTGAGCATCGAATACTCCGAGGAGGAAGTGTGGCTCACCTGGACCGACAAGAATAACGAGCATCACGAGAAGAGCGTGAGGCAGCTGGCCCAGGAGGCGCGGGCTGGCAATGCCCACGACGAGAACGTGCTCAGCTACTACAGGTGCCCTGTCCCCCCCCAGCGGCCTTCGTGGAAGGGACTTGACTCCGGTGTGCAGTGGGTCCCCACGGCCCCAGGGGGCTCCTGCCTCTGCCCGAGGTGGTGCCCCGCTGTCACTTCCCTGCACAAAACTGTCCTCCCTCCAGGCACAGCATTAGGTGTCAAAAAACCTCACCTATCTCCAAAGATGTCTTCACGTACCAAATAGGCTGGGTGCTGGTGGCTCATACCTGTAATCCTAGCTACTCAGGAGGCTGAGATCTGAGGATTTCGTGGTTTAAAGCCAGCCCGGGCAGGAAAGTCCCTGTGGGACTCATTTCCAAGTGACCACTCAAAAACTGGAAGTGGAGCTGTGGCTCAAAGTGGTAGAGCACTAGTCCTGAGCAAAAGAGGTTAGGGACAGTGTCCAGGCCCTGAATTCAAGCTCCACAACTGCCCTTCCCCCACCTCCTCACCCCCCCCCCCCCCGGCGCAAAAAAAAAAAACCAAATGGTCCTTTTCACCTCACACTGTATACCAGGCACTCTTGTGAGTACCTCACTGGCTGCTCATTTATGCCTTACAAGAGCCCAGGAATGCTGGGTGCTGGGAGCACATGCCTAGCTACTTAGGAGGCTGAGATCGAGGATCACAGAAGCTAGCTCAGACAGAAAAATCCAATAACCACCAAAAATCTAGAAGTGAATGTGTGGCTTAAGCTATGTTCAAGCCCTGGCACTGGCAAGACACACACACACATACACACACACACACACACACACACACACACACAGAGAATACTAGGAATTAGGTCTTATTGCTCTCCTTGTAAAATTGAGAAGCGGAAGTACAGAGACGTGATAGAATTTGCCTGGAGTAACACAGCTTTCCTGCCTGCCTTCCCTCCCTCTCTCCCTTCCTTCCTTCCTTCCTTCCTTCCTTCTTTCCTTCTTCTCTCCCTTCCTTTTTTTTTTTTTTTTTGCACTAGTCCTGAGGCTTGAACTCAGGGCCTAGGTGCTGTCCCTAAGCTTTCTCAAGGCTGGTGCCCTACCACTTGAGCTACAGCTCCACTTCCAGCTTTTTGGTGGTTAATTGGAGATAAGAGTCTCACGGACTTCCTTGCCCAGGCTGGTTTTGAAGCTCAATCCTCAGCCTCTTGAGTAGCTAGGAACACAGGAGTGAGCCAGCTGGGATTTTCCTTTTTTAAACAGAAGGAAGAAATGCAAATACCCATCAAAGACCTGGGCTCTCCATCTTTAGATTGTGACTTTTCGGTTACTGTGGCTAGTGCATGGTTTCAGCCATGACCCTCTGCCATTTGTGGGGTCCTTCTAGCCCAGACCACGCCAGCAGAACCCCGGGTCCTCACTGGCCTCTCCTCTCCCCAGGTACCAGCTGAAGCTCTTCGCCCGCATGTGCCTGGACCGGCAGTACCTGGCCATCGATGAGATCTCCCAGCAGCTGGGCGTGGACCTCATCTTCCTGTGCATGGCTGACGAGATGCTGCCCTTTGACCTGCGCGCCTCCTTCTGCCACCTGATGTTGCACGTGCACGTGGACCGCGACCCCCAGGAGCTGGTCACGCCGGTCAAGTTTGCCCGGCTCTGGACTGAGATCCCCACTGCCATCACCATCAAGGAGTGAGAGGGAGGAAGGGAGGGCGCGTCGGGGGCAGAGCCGGGACGGAGGCCGGGGGGTGTGGGTCACCGGGGTCCTCCCTCATCCTGGCTCCTCCCCCCAGCTATGACTCCAATCTCAACACTTCCCGAGATGACAAGAAGAACAAGTTCGCCAGCACCATGGAGTTTGTGGAGGACTACCTGAGCAATGTGGTGGGCGAGGCTGTGCCCTTCGCCAATGAGGAGAAAAACAAGCTCACCTACGAGGTGGGCTGCGGTGGGGGGCACTGGGGTTGGGGGGGGTCTGTGGGACTCTGGATTGTCCCTAATGGGGTCTCAGTCTGAGCTTAGGGTAGGTTGTGGGATCCATGACCCCACTTTCTTCCATGCCTCCAGCCTTCACCTGGGGACACAGAAGGCTGGAACTCCCCCAGTTATACAATGCTTGGAAGAGGTCCACTCACCCCCATCAGCCAGGACCCCTCTCTCTCAAGGCCCCCTCTTCCCCCTCTCCCCCCACCCCCCCAGACCCTGTCCTCATTATTTCCCCTTCACCTTGATTTCTGGGTCCTGGCCCCGCCCCTAAGAAACCACACCCCCCCAGTGTTGGCCCAGCCCACCCTCACATCAGTCCTGCCCTTCCACAGGTGGTCAGCCTGGCTCACAATCTCATCTACTTCGGCTTCTACAGCTTTAGCGAGCTTCTGCGGCTCACACGCACACTGCTGGGTATCATCGACTGTGTGCAGGGGCCGCCGGCCATGCTGCAGGTCTTCGAGGACCCAGGCGGTGAGGCTTTGCTGCTGGCCAACCCACTGCCCTCTGGTTCCTTAGCCTTCTCCAAGCACCCAAAGTCCTCTGAGCATCCTGCTGGGTCCCCTGCCTCCTGGCTCTGCTGCAAGGTGGCATCTTGGGCCCCCAATCCCTTCAGCTGGGGATGGGCCAAAGGGTTCCCTGCCCAGCTGTTGTGAAGACCCCAGGGGCTGTTGGGCTGCATTGCTGTCTATCCGTGTTCGGTCTTGAGGGGAGACAGTCCAGCCATCATGGAACTATCCAGCCCTGCCATCAGGGAGTGTGTTCAAGCTTCCCGTGCTCAGGCATACCATAGATTCATCTGAACAAAGCAGGCCCCACCAGTCAGTCTTCAGTACTCCTGGGATAGTGTCCCTTCAGCCTCAGTTTCCTTCAGAGAACTCATTTATCTCCCTATGCCACTTCTCTTCTTGGCCAAAAAGCTGCCCTCCCCCAGGAAGCCTTTCTGGGTTAGTTGGGTTAGTTCTCCACCCTTCCTTAGCAAGGCTTTTCCCTGTAACTGTCAAGAGAGCCCACGTGCTGTCCCCAGTCCCCTGCTTGTCACTCTGGGGACCCCTGCTGTGTACCCCCTGAAAACCCTCTCTTTGCCCTCTGACCCACAGGGAAGAACGTGCGGAGGTCCATCCAGGGCGTGGGGCACATGATGTCCACCATGGTGCTGAGCCGCAAGCAGTCTGTCTTTGGTGCCCCCAGTCTGCCTGCGGGCACCGGTGCTGCTGAGCCACTGGACAGAAGCAAGTTCGAGGACAATGAAGACATTGTGGTGATGGAGACCAAGCTGAAGATCCTGGAGATCCTGCAGGTGGCTGGACAAGACCGTGGTGGGGGAGCCAGAAGGAGTGCGGGGAGGCTGGGCAGGGTGAATCTCTTCAGATGTGTTTAGCACTGGAGGGCTTCGTGAGGATCCGCATCTGGCTGGTGCGCCTCAGGGTGTGGATCTCAGACCCAGGCATCAGCTCACCTAGGACTTGGTAGAGATGTATGTTCTCAGCCCCTCCCAGACCTCCAGACTCATGGGGACACTTTTTTGGGGGGCACAGTCTGTCATGATAAGCCCTCAGGTGATCCAACATGCACTAAAATCTTCCTCAGTTTCCCCCTTTTACACATAAGAGAGTGAGGGAGAAGGGGACACCCCAAAGTCTGATAGAGCTTTGAGAACACATTTCTCTGAGTCTGAGTCTCTCCAGTAGCACCGAGGGCAGGGGTGTATGGGGTTGGGAGGAGCGATGAGGCCCTTGTTCATCAGAGGGCATGAGGATAATGTCTGGCCAGGGCAGTCAACGGAGAGATTTCTCACCAGGTCTGGTCTGGGGGATGTGGCCAGAGACTTTGTCCCCCATGAGGATATAGGGCAGTCATGGGTCTGCAAACCCAGATTCTCTAGGCCTCAGTGTTCCCTTCTCTTGAGAGCCTTAGGACTGTTTCACAGAGTAGGACAAGAACTTTTGCTGCCCTCGTGGAGCAGAAGTGTCTCTTGTCTCTTGACCTCAGACTGGTCTTCCCCACCCTCTGTCTGTCTCCAGTTCATCCTCAATGTGCGCCTGGATTACCGTATCTCCTACCTCCTGTCTGTCTTCAAGAAGGAGTTCGTCGAGGTGTTCCCCATGCAGGACAGCGGGGCTGATGGCACGGCCCCTGCCTTCGATTCTACCAGTGAGCACCCCTCCCTCCCCCTGCCTGCAGGTCACACGGCTCCCTGCCCTGCCCCCTTTCAGTCTGCAAAGGCCTTTCCTCCACACTGTCCTGTTTGATTGCCACAGTGAGGAGTAGGGGCAGGGACCCTCCTCCCACTCCTAAGTGGGGAAAACTGAAGCCCCTAGTGGGCAAGGACTTGTCCCAGATCACAGCCAACCATAGGCCGAGGCATCCCTGGACCTGAGTCTCCTGACTCACAGGCTCCTCCTCTCCTTGCCCCCATCCGAGAAGCTCTGCACCCTGCCCAGGAAAGCACAGGCAACAGGGTGGTCCGGGATGAATTCTCCCGAAGGCCTATTCTCTCCCTTTCCTGGGCATGGCCTAACCTGCACCCCATCTGTGTCTGTCTTGCTCCCCACAGCAGCCAATATGAATCTGGACCGCATCGGAGAGCAGGCTGAGGCCATGTTTGGAGTGGGGTGAGGCCAGGTTGAGGAGGGGGTTGGGATGTGATGCTGATGCTGGATTGTTGCCTCTGTTGGGACGTTGGGGTTTTCCTGAGGGTGGGGGCCCGGCTTGTCCTCCTCTGTGTCCCCCTGTACACCCTTGCCAGGCTGGATACTCTGAACTTCCTGTGCTGGCCAGCTTCGGTGATTTTGAGCCACTTGGGTCTTAGTCATCTTGCTCATTTCCCTGCTTGGGTCATGTGGCTAGTCAAATCCCCCTCCCATCTCATAGCCAGAAGGAAGTGTGGGGCTTGTAGCCTGGCACCCCCACTTTGAAAGACTGGCAGAGGTGTAGCCTGCAGTTCCCACTGGCTATTTCCGTTCCCTGCTCTTCCTGAGTGTTTAGCTCAGCCAGTAGACCTCTTCTCCAAATGGTGCTGTAAATCCATAAAATAAATCACATTAACGCACGAGGGAAACCAAGGCCTTGATGCAGTTATCAAAATATTGAGCAAAACAAATCAAAAGTGACAGTTCTATATGTGCTCTTTATTAGCACATTAAATAGCTAGCCACATGGGTGGATGTAATTAGCAAGTAGTGAATGAAAACAGAATTTCACAATTTCCATTAGCAACTCGGAGGTGAGGTGAGAACCTCTGTAATTTTTTTTTAAAACTGGTGACAAACTCACAAGGTACAGTAATGGTTCCTCGTTGAGGGAAATACTTCATTTTGGTTAGAGAGCAGTAAAAAGAAAGATGTCAGCCAGCACTAGATGGGTGCTGGTGGCTCACGCCTGTAATCCTAGCTACTCAGGCTGAGATCTGAGGATTGTGGTTTGAAGTTAGCCCGGGCAGGAAAGTCCATGAGACTTTTATCTCCCAATTAACTGCCAAACAGCTGGAAGTGGAGATGTGACTCCAGTAGGAGAGCAGTAGCTTTGAGTAAAAAAAAGCTCAGGGACAATTCTCAGTACCAGCACGAAAATAAAATAATAAAGCAAAATAACAAAATAAGTCATGCATTCTCATTCTCCTTGCTAGTGATGGGGGCTCATGGAGGGTCCCTGCTTTAGATGCAGGGGACACAAAGGTCCTTTGAGGGGCTCACAACAGTGGCTGTTTACCCACTCGTGGGACAAGTCAGTATTCTGAACAAACATTATACTGGGCACGCCTTTGGGTGACCGGGTATGCCAGCCCTCCCTACTGTGGAGCAGGGATGACTAACCATGCCCATACCTGTACCCCTGCCTGCAGGAAGACCAGCAGCATGTTGGAGGTGGATGACGAGGGTGGCCGCATGTTTCTGCGCGTGCTTATCCATCTGACCATGCACGACTATGCGCCGCTCGTCTCCGGCGCTTTGCAGCTGCTCTTCAAGCACTTCAGCCAGCGCCAGGAGGCCATGCATACCTTCAAGCAGGTGATTGGGGTCGCCTGGCTTCCAACTGGGCCTTAGGCTTGTGCTGGACACTGGGTGAAGTTTCTCACAGCTTGAGGGGGTGGTGGACAGAGGGATTGGGGTACACCAGGGACTTCCAGCCTTGCTGAGCTCCTAAAAGGTGAGAATGGAGTCTTGGCTGCCTTGGGCTCCTCCTAGCTTGGCTCGGGGCCTGCTGTTTCTTACACTGTGGACAGCACTTGAGAGTTTGCAAATATTATGCATACCCATGCTAAGTGCTTCGACTCATGCCAGACCCACAGGCAGGCCCGTGTGTCACTGTGACGTCATGTCCCCTCCACAGCTCCCTGTGAGCTGTCTGCTATCCAGGCTGGCATTTAGCAAGTGCTTACTGTGTACCAGGTGCTGGGTACTGGTTCGCATTATCTCCTGGCATTGTCCCAATAGCTCATTCCCATGAGAGAGAGAGAGAGGAAATTGAGGTCTTGGGAGCTTTTCCTCTCTTGCCTTCTGGCCTAGACCGAGGGAGGTAGGATCCAACTCACATGCTGGACAGTGTAGGACCCTCTTTTGGTGATACTCGCTGACACCAATGTGTTTTCCCCTCTGCGGTGTGAGGGAGCAAGTGACAGGCCACCGTGGCATGTGACATGACTCAGAGACTTAAGTGGAGCCAGATGATGGCCACTCAAGACAAGGGAGTAAAAGAGGTCTGTGGGCATCAAGGCCATAGAATTGAGGAATAGACGGAGGTGGTGGTGGTGGGGAACACGGGGAGACACAGGGAGGGGTGTGTGGACTTAGGGAAGGTGCTAGAGTTTTCTTAAATGGCCATGGACTTGGGGGTAAATTGTCCTACAAAGTTAGACCCTGCTCCACCTTCAGGTACAACTGCTGATCTCAGCCCAAGATGTGGAGAACTACAAAGTGATCAAGTCAGAGCTAGACCGGCTGCGGACCATGGTGGAGAAGTCGGAGCTGTGGGTGGACAAGAAGGGCAGTGGCAAGGGCGAGGAGGGGGAGGCAGGCACCGCCAAGGACAAGAAGGAGGTGAGTGGGTGACGGGCTGCTGGATGGGGTCCTGGGAGGGCTGGGCCTGGCTGACTCTATCCTGTCTATGTCCCCCAGAGGCCCACAGATGAGGAGGGCTTCCTGCAGCCGTCTGGGGAGAAGAGCAGCGAGAACTATCAGATCGTCAAGGGAGTGAGTGACCCCTGCATCTCTAGGTTCAGGGCTCTGCAGCAGGCCTGGCCTTTTCTACCTCTTCCACTTTGGTCCTCCAAACAGATATCTTCCAGCTTTCCTGGCATGTGAAAAACAGCCCTGCCAAGGTCCAGATGGAATTATTTTAAAAACCGAAGGAATTTAATGAAGTTCCATTTCACAGTCATATTGTTCTATTTACTTTTATGGGTGGAATTGGGTTTTTAGTGTTTCTCTGGCTTGGTGCCATGGTCTGGCTTCAGCAGCTGTGGCCTCCTTCCGGCTTCCTGTCCCACTGCTGGCTAGCGGGCAGAGAGAGAGAGCCTGAGGAGTGGGGCACGGGGCTCTGGGCTCATCTGTCTCTTTCCCCAGATCCTGGAGCGGCTGAACAAGATGTGCGGAGTCGGGGAGCAGATGAGGAAGAAGCAGCAGCGGCTGCTGAAGAACATGGATGCTCACAAGGTCATGCTGGACCTGCTGCAGATCCCCTACGACAAGGTGACCTTGGCATTGACCTTGGACTCCCCTAGGAAGCTCTGCTATAACCCTGACCCAGCCCAAACTGTACAGTAGACCCTAAGGCCACCGAAACCAGCTTCACCCTGACCTTGTACTCCAGCCTGTACCTAGAATTATCTTTTTTTAAACTTAATTTAATTTAACTTTATTGTAAAGGTGATGTACAGAAGGTCCAGAGTCCTCTTGAGCCTGATTCTTGTCTTAGTTTAGTCTCAAACTTTAACCCTCGACTCCTCACTCAGATTCATCTTGACTTTGATTCAACCCAGCCTCATCTAACCTCTTAGCCCTGACCTTCCTTCCCTCCTCTAGTCTAACCCTGGAAAACATAGCTGAATCCCAGTCCCCTACCTTGACCCATGCTGATCTTATTCTCACCACTGTTTGACCCATGCTATCAGTGCTGGCCATGTCTCAACTCCTGGCTTTGATTCCTTACTGAGATATCACTCCCTGACCTGTCCTCAGGCCTGCTTGGCTCCGGATTTGAATCTTAGCCTTGCTTTGATCTTTGACCTTCAGCCCTTGAGGCTCCCAATATCCAATATCCCAAGGATATTTGATGTTTTTTCTGTCTTTCTATAATTTGTCTACCATTTAACTTGGACCAGGCCCCCAAATCTTTTTTTTTTGGTCGGTCGTGGGGCTTAAACTCTGGGCCTTGAGCTTGAGCTCTTCAGCTCAAGGCTTAGTGCTCTACCTCTTGAGCCACAGCACTACTTCCGGTTTTCTGGTGGTTGATTAAAGAGTCTCACCGACTTTCCTGCCCAGGCTCGCTTTGAGCCAGGATCCTCAGATCTCAGCCTCCTTTGTAGCTAGGATTACAGGTGTGAGCCACCAGCGCCCGGCCCAAATCTTTTTTAAAGATTTTATATTAGCATATTTTTTTTGTACAAGGGGATTCCAGTGTCATTTTTATTACATTCAATATACCCAGATTGAACTCACCCCTTTCATGTCTCTCCCTTATTCTACTTCTTAAAGTTTCAACAATTTCATTTTTATATTTTCATACATGTATATAAAGTCCTTTGACCATATTTACACTCATTCATCCTTAGGGTTTTTTTTTTTTTTTTGTCAGTACTGGGGTTTGAACTCAGGGTCTTATACTTGCTAGGCAGGTGCTCTAGGACCCAAGCCACACCTCCAGCCCATTTGATTTTAGTTTGATTTTGAAATAGAAACTAACTTTTCCCCAGGCTGGTCTTGAACTTTCAGTCCTCCTGAGTAGCTGGGATCACAGGCATGTACCAATATCCCCAGCTTTACCCTGAGTCTTGACTATGACACCACCCCAGATTTCCCTGAGCCAAATCCCTTTATTCTGCCCCCATCTCCCAGCCCCTTGCATTCTCTGGGCCTGGATACCCAGCTTTCAGTTGATTGGCTCTCATTTTCTCTTGGGTCCTGTCCATGCTATGAAACTTCACACTTGTCTAGTCTGGAGCTCAGACTCCATCTTCTCCCCTTTACGCCCAGGGTGATGCCAAGATGATGGAGATCCTGCGCTACACGCACCAGTTCCTGCAGAAATTCTGTGCAGGAAACCCTGGCAACCAGGCCCTGCTACACAAGCACCTGCACCTCTTCCTCACGCCGGGGGTGAGGACCCTTGGAACACCTGGGGAGCCGTGATGGTAGGGGTGGCTCTCAGATTCCCTCTCTGATGGATATCTGCCCACCGGTAGCTCCTGGAGGCCGAGAGCATGCAGCACATCTTCCTCAACAACTATCAGCTGTGCTCTGAGATCAGCGAGCCTGTGCTGCAGCATTTCGTGCACCTGCTGGCCACCCACGGGCGCCACGTGCAGTATTTGGACTTCCTGCACACCGTCATCAAGGCTGAGGGCAAGTACGTCAAGAAGTGCCAGGACATGATCATGACCGAGGTGAGGGCGGGCAGGGACACACGGGAAGCTGGGCAGCGGGTGTGGGCGGCAGCGTTAGAGGAGTCCTCAGTGGGCTATGAGGGGGACTTGTAGAGGGGACCCAGAGGGAGAACTAAGGCTGCAGATCTAGTAGAACTCAGGCTGAGAGATCTCAAGCAGAGCCCAGGAGAATACATAGGACTTAACACATACCAGCTAGCTGAAGGTGGGAAGGATGGAGGGCTGAGCTCCAATCTGAACACTTTACACTGAGGGGCAGTGAGCTGAAGACATCATCACGAGACAGGAGGTGTCAGAAGTGCTTTGCCATGTTAAATACTCATCCCTGCCATTACTTCTCTGTGAATGATGTAATTGCTGCCATCAGGGATATCCTGGGATCTGCAAGGGTTAAATTACCCACTGCTGGAGCCTGGGGGAGAAGGGCTGAGGGTCCGAAGTGCCTTGTGGAGGAGGGGGCACTTTCTGAGTCTAGGGATCTTTGATGCCTGAGGGCCAGGCCAGAGATACCAACTAGGGAACCCCCAAAACCTAGACAAAGGAGGATTTTCCTACATGCTAGTTCTCCCTGGTAAGGGCAAGAAGGGGACAGGAGTCTAGAGCTGGCTGGATTGAGGGGTCTGATGCCTCCTGCCTCCCTCTACTCCCCCTGCCCTGCTCCCCCCACAGCTGACCAATGCAGGTGAGGACGTGGTCGTGTTCTACAATGACAAGGCCTCGCTGGCCCACCTGCTGGACATGATGAAGGCCGCCCGTGACGGTGTGGAGGAACACAGCCCCCTCATGTACCACATCTCGCTGGTGGACCTGCTGGCCGCCTGTGCAGAGGGCAAGAATGTCTACACCGAGATCAAGTGCACATCCCTGCTGCCGCTGGAGGACGTGGTGACGGTGGTGACACACGAGGACTGCATCACAGAGGTGAGGGCCCCAGGGGACGGAGGAGGCCTGCAGGGTGGGGAGGGAACCGTGGCCAGCTTGAGGACTTCTGTAGTCCTGCCATGGAGTGGGTGAGAGGAGAGACAGGGAGAGTGGTCAGGAATCGGATGGGGAGTCCACTGCCTGGCCTCCCCCCCCCCCCCCCCCCCCACTGCCCAGGTGAAGATGGCGTACGTGAACTTCGTGAACCACTGCTACGTGGACACGGAGGTGGAGATGAAAGAGATCTACACCAGCAACCACATCTGGACGCTCTTTGAGAACTTCACCTTGGACATGGCTCGGGTTTGTCCCTATGGAGGGTACCTGGAGAGGGGCCGGAGCCGGGGGTCTGATGGAGAGAGGGTTGGTTTATGAGTCTCTCCTCTAGGTCTGCAACAAGCGTGAGAAGCGCCTGGCGGACCCCACCCTGGAGAAGTACGTACTGACCGTGGTACTGGACACAATCAGCGCCTTCTTCAGCTCCCCGTTCTCGGAGAACAGCACCTCGCTGCAGGTGGGTCTTAGGTCCAATCCCCGCCCCCTTGGCTGGCTCTGGGCTGGGGCCGGGGAAGTAGGAATGTAGACCACGCTTGCCTTGGTGCACACGAAGGAACCACACATTAGTTATCTGTGCGGTGTAACAAATGAGTCCTCTGGTTTAGTAAAACAGACATTTATGAGCTCATGGTTCCATGGGTCAAGAATTACAGTGAGGACAATACTGCCAAACCCTGCCCCTAGTTCTGGGGTATGGAGAGTGCCTCAACACACTCACTAAAGATGAGGTGGCTGTGAGCACTGCTCAGACTCGCAGGGGCTGGTTGGTTATGGTATCCTGGTACCTTCTCCACTGCGACTTCTTGCATCCATGGAAAGCTCTGGACAGTGCATAGGGGCTTGACCCCATCCTCGGATTCCCAGACTGGAGTCAGTTCTCAGCCCTGGGGCCTATCACATGAAAGAGCCAGGTTCTCTTGGGGAAGAGCACCACATGCCACCTAAATCATAACACAAAGAAAATAAAATAATAATAATTATTATTA
The DNA here is from genome assembly GCF_024711535.1 of Dipodomys merriami. Classification (NCBI taxonomy): domain Eukaryota; kingdom Metazoa; phylum Chordata; class Mammalia; order Rodentia; family Heteromyidae; genus Dipodomys; species Dipodomys merriami. The sequence continues at coordinate 10,218,103 of NW_027202937.1, read as the reverse complement.
TAATAAATAAATATTATAATAATAAAAGGGGCTCCCACCAGGAGTGTAGGAGATGTGGTTGCTTACTTAGAAGACTCGGGGCCCTGGGTTCAACCCTTACCACCACATACACAAAGGGCTGCTCCTGAGCGCTTCTGGCTGGAGATGGGAAGTTGGGCAGATGGTGCACTGCTGAAGGGAGGGGAATGGAGGGGACTTTCTCACTGGTAAACAAGCACCTGGCCCTTACCTGTGGGCCCAGACCAGTGGGCCTAGGCTGTCCTGGTGAGGGCTGGGCCAAGCTACAGCAGTGGTTGTCTGCCTCTTGCAGACCCACCAGACGATTGTGGTGCAGCTGCTGCAGTCGACCACGCGGCTGCTGGAGTGCCCGTGGCTGCAGCAGCAGCATAAGAGCTCTGTGGAGGCCTGTGTCCGTACCCTCGCCATGGTGGGTGAGTGCCAGGGCTGCCCAGCCTCCAGGGGCTCCCAGTGACCACTTAGCCCCAAGCACCCACCACTCACCCGCTCCAGGTCGTTCTCAGTAAGCCTTGAGTGTCTACACCCAAGAGAAGCTGTGCTCTCTCCTCTGAGTTGGCTTCCCAGAGGAAGCCATGAGCAACACTCCCAACTAGAGCAGTTTCCTTTTGTGTGCTTGGGCTCGCAGCTAATCTCAGCCTGTAGGTTGCGAGGGGCACGTGGAGGTGAAAGGGGGCAAAGTGGGAAGTAGAGGGAGGGATGGGGGCGAGTGGGGAGGGAGCAGAGGCACAGCACATAAATGGGAAGAGGGCAGGCGCCTCAGCCCGTGCATCCTGACCCAGATCCATCCTGTCCTCCTCCATGACCTCCCTGAGCCTGGCCAAGCTGCCGCCACCCACTCTGACCTCCAGTATCCCTTCCCCCTCCAGCCAAGGGCCGGTCCATCTCACTGCCCATGGATCTGGATGCCCACATCAGCGTGCTGCTCAGCAGCGGGTCCAGCAGTGCGGCGGCTGCCCAGCGCAATGCTGCCAGCTACAAGACGGCCACACGGACCTTCCCCCGCCTCACCCCCACTGCCAACCAGTGGGACTACAAGAACATCATCGAGAAGCTGCAGGTGGGCCGGCCGCCTGGCAGCAGCCTGGGAAGGACAGGTTCTAGGAGATGGGTCCCTTCTTGTGTCCCTTCTTGCCCGCACTTCCCAGAAGGGGCCGGTCAGCTGTCCTCTCGTCTGGGCCTGCTGGTGGGGTGGGAGCTAATGGAAGTGATGGCTAATGGATGGCATTTCCGCTTTTGCAGTTTATTTTTGCCTGCTGCCTATGGAGGGGGGGGATAGTTAGATGTTCCCCCCTCCCCATGATAGGAGACTGAGACTCAGAGAGGGCAAGGAGTTTGCCCACGGTCACACAGAGCTAGAGGAAGGACGTGGGGAAAAGCCAGGTTTTGCTCAGGCCTTGTCTAGGGTCCCTTAGGCAGGTACAGTGCTCTCTGTGGAGCTGTTTGAGGGTGGGGAACGTAGTCTTAGACCTGGCAGTGACCCTGCCCTGTCCCCACCCCAGGACATCATCACAGCACTGGAGGAGAGGCTGAAGCCCCTGGTGCAGGCCGAGCTGTCGGTGCTGGTGGATGTCCTGCACTGGCCCGAGCTGCTTTTCCTGGAGGGCAGTGAGGCCTACCAGCGCTGCGAGAGTGGGGGCTTCCTGTGCAAGTGAGCCGGTCTGGGGGCAGCTGGGATGTAGCCATGTGGGTCAGGGGACGGTCCAGTGGGGGACCCCACCCCCCCGTGGGCTGTGTGGCTGCCTTGAGCTGCCGCCTCCCCCACCCAGGCTGATCCAGCACACCAAGGACCTCATGGAGTCGGAGGAGAAGCTGTGCATCAAAGTGCTGCGCACCCTGCAGCAGATGCTGCTCAAGAAGACCAAGTATGGGGACCGGGTGAGTGCCGGAGGGCGGCAGAGGGCACTGGGGGCTGAGCCGGAGGGCCCAGGGGCTGCTAAGAGCCCCACTCTGGCTCTTTCCCAGGGCAACCAGCTGCGTAAGATGCTGCTACAAAACTACCTCCAGAACCGGAAGTCCAGCTCTCGGGGGGACCTCCCGGACCCCATGGGCACCGGTCAGTGCTGTCTGTCGCTAGCCTTCCTCCAGGTGGCCTGTTTCCTCCCCCGCTCCTGTCCATGCCCTTGCTGCCCTGCCCTCCCTCAAGCGGGTCTTCCTTCCAGGCCTGGACCAAGATTGGTCAGCCATCGCAGCCACTCAATGCCGGCTGGACAAGGAGGGGGCCACCAAGCTGGTGTGCGACCTCATCACCAGCACCAAGAACGAGAAGATCTTCCAGGAGAGCATTGGTTTGGCCATCCGCCTGCTGGACGGGGGCAACACTGAGATCCAGGTGTGTCGTTGGGAGGGGGGATGCTGTGCGGCAGACCTTCCTCTGGCTAGCACGTTCTACATGGGAAATGGGCCAGGTGGCACAGGTGGTTGGGGTTGCAGGGCCTTGGGGTGATTCCACATCCCACATCTGTACCTGTGTCACATGGCTACTTCATTCTCATCCTCCTTTCCCTACATCTCCTCCTCTTCTCCCTCCTCCTCACAGCCAGGCCTGATCTGTCCTCCTGTCCTCCTTCCAGCCATGTCCATCCATCGGCCTCTCGGCCTCTGCTCAGCCCTCCTCCCTTCCTCTCCCACACCCTCTCCAGCTTTTGATGCCCAACGCCAGCAAAACCCCTTTGATGCGCTAGCAAAACCCCCAACTGCTTTAAGTCCATTGGTTCATTCACTCAGCGGTTGGCAAGTCAGCATCGAGTGCCATCTGTATTCCTGGCAATGTTCTAGGCACTGAGGATTCAGCTGTGAAAAGGGACAAACCTGTGTCTCTTGGTGCTTCGATCCTAGAGGGGTCCCGGGGACCAGGGTCAGTGAAGGAGAGTATGGTTTGTGTCAGGGCTCTGGAGTGCGGAGTGCGGTACACAGGACTCTGCTAAAGGGAACGACAGGGAAGGCCACAGAGGGGAGTGGGGATGGAGACTGAGCATGTAGACATGTCGTGGGAAGAAGGTAGCTGAGGGGCAGGACATAGACTTCAGAGAAATCCCTCTGGCTGCTGTGTGGGGGCCCCTATGGAAGGCAAAGACAGTCACGGGGGCTGGGATGGGGGTCCTACGAGCCCCAGCCATCACAGTTATGGAGGTCTGGCCTGGAACGTTACAACCTATTTACTTCTGGTGATCCTGGCCTCTCCCATAGCCTTAGTCACAGGGCATGCAGGGCTCTGTGTCCCTTAGGCTCAGAGCACCCTCAGGCTCAGTTATAAGACTCCTTTGTGTCTGTTTCCCCTAGTTTCTGTCGGCTTTAGGTGGGTCAGGGGCCCCACTTTGTTCCTGTAGTATGGGGTGAAGCTCTTGAGCCTTTGTCCAGGGCCAGTCAGGGGCCCAGTGCTGACATTGCTCCCGTCCCTCCCCCTGCCCACCTCCAGAAATCCTTCTACAACCTGATGATGAGTGACAAAAAATCAGAGCGCTTCTTCAAGGTGCTGCATGACCGCATGAAGCGGGCCCAGCAGGAGACCAAGTCCACAGTGGCTGTCAACATGAATGACCTGGGCAGCCAGCCTCACGAGGACCGCGAGCCCGCAGACCCCACCACCAAAGGTCAGAGGGGCAAGGCTTGGGGGGCAGGATGTGCGGGGCAGGGGACTGAGGAGGAGGCCCAGGTGAGGGCCAGGGGCTGGGGAGCTCCCTCCCAGCTGCTCCAGCCTCACTCCGTGTTGTCTGCAGGCCGCCTGGCCTCCTTCTCCATACCTGGCTCCTCATCCCGCTATTCACTGGGCCCCAGCCTGCACCGGGGGCACGAGGTGGGCGAGCGCGTGCAGAGCAACGAGATGGGCATGTCCGTGCTCATCATGCAGCCCATCCTGCGCTTCCTGCAGCTGCTGTGCGAGAACCACAACCGTGACCTTCAGGTGAGCACCTCGCCTGCACCTGCTCGTCCAGCCCTCCCCCGGCTGGGCACTGTGGCCACGGTGGCTGGGCATGGCCATTCTGGGGCTCCAGCCACAGGATGGGGGTCTTTAGGCTGCTGGCATCCCACCATGCCAACCCCATCTGTACTCGGCAGAACTTCCTGCGCTGTCAGAACAACAAGACCAACTACAACCTGGTGTGTGAGACGCTGCAGTTCCTGGACATCATGTGTGGCAGCACCACGGGGGGCCTGGGGCTGCTGGGGCTCTACATCAACGAGGACAACGTGGGCCTTGTCATCCAGACCTTGGAGACCCTCACTGAGTACTGCCAGGGCCCTTGCCATGAGAACCAGGTGAGCCAGCATGGCGGTATGAGGGCAGCTGGGCTGGCAGTACGGCTGCGTAGGGGGGTGGAGTAAGTTGGACAGGGAGAGAGGCTGAGGCCTTCCAAGCCACCATTCACTCTGAGGGAGTCTGGCTCTGTGTCCCCCACCCCGTCACCGCCTCCTGCCAGACTTGCATCGTGACGCACGAGTCCAACGGCATTGACATCATCACCGCACTGATCCTCAATGACATCAGCCCCCTGTGCAAGTACCGCATGGATCTAGTGCTGCAGCTGAAGGTGGGGCCCGATGAGTGGGCATGGCATGCGTGTGACGTGTGTGCATGCGCAGGTGACTGGCGTGTCCAGGGTGCACGGTGGTGTGTGTGATGTGCACAGTGTATATGACGCAGGCATCTCATGTGTGTGCCAGCCGACGTGCAGGGTGCTGTGGATAATATATGCATATTTATGTTACATAAGGGCGCATATGTGAGCAAACACGCTGGGATCTATTTATTCTAGAGCCAGTCTGTTGCCTAGGGGGTTGCATTTGCTCCAGGGTGGAATGAGGCAGGCTTATGGCTGAGTGTGTTATGCAGAATCTGTCTCAGCAAGCTGGAGGTGGGGCTTGGGATGGTCATGGCACATCTTGGGGGCTGGGAGTAGGCAAGGAGGAAATTGTAGGGGCTGTGGCGGGGCCCCTCAGATTTGGCCTGCTTCCTTGGGCCCCTTCCCCCCCAGGACAATGCGTCTAAGCTGCTCCTGGCTCTGATGGAGAGCCGGCATGACAGTGAAAATGCAGAGCGAATTCTCATCAGTCTGAGGCCCCAGGAGCTGGTGAGGCTGGGCTGGAGAGCTGGTGGGAAGGCAGAGCTGAGCCCAGAGGGGGAGGAGCGGAGGTGGGGGTTAGGGCCAGGAAGAGGGCATTCCAGCAGGCACTGCCCCCTCCAGGTGGATGTCATCAAGAAGGCCTACCTGCAGGAGGAGGAGCGAGAGAACTCCGAGGTGAGCCCACGAGAAGTGGGCCACAATATCTACATCCTGGCACTGCAGGTACCAGTCTCACTGATGGCTCCTCCCCCCATGGCCACGCTCCATGGCCACACTTACAGCTGCCCTGTGCTTCCCTCAGCTTTCCAGGCACAATAAACAGCTGCAGCATCTACTGAAGCCTGTGAAGCGCATCCAAGAGGAAGAGGCTGAGGGCATCTCTTCCATGGTGGGTGCCAGGGAGGGTAGGATCTGGGTAAGTTTGGGAATGACACCAGGACTGACAAATGGAATGGGCCAGGAATAAGGGGTGGGACTACAACCTGAGGGAGGAAGGGCTGAGCACTGAATGGCCAATGGGGATCTGGGATGGAAGGGGATGCAGGCCACCCAAGGCTGGCCTGGACCTAACTGAATGAGGAGCTTGTACCTGAAAGCAAATTGGAGGGTGGGGCTTGGGGCAGGAGCTGGACTGGACTGGGGTGAAACCTGGGTGGAAGCAAGACTTGGGTGGCTCTAGGCAGGTCTGGAAGCTCCAAGCAGGCTGATTGTCCCATGGGATTGTCTGGCTGCTCTATCCTACTCTCCTCCCTTTGGCCCCATTCTCTCCAGTCTGGGGGCACAGTTGGGGCAGGGTTCAGGCCTGGTTGAGGACATCTAGGCCTGACCAGTCACCCTTCCTGTCCTCAGCTCAGCCTCAACAACAAGCAGCTCTCACAGATGCTGAAATCCTCGGTGCCTGCCCAGGAGGAAGAGGAAGACCCTCTGGCTTACTATGAGAATCACACATCACAAATTGAGGTGAGGCCTGAGTGCGTGGGGTTGGGGCGTGGGAGGAGCTCTTGTCCAGGAGTGACTGGGCGGCCCGGTTTGCAGATTGTACGCCAGGACCGCAGCATGGAGCAGATCGTGTTCCCAGTGCCCGGCATCTGCCAGTTCTTGACGGAGGAGACGAAGCATCGGCTCTTCACCACCACCGAGCAGGACGAGCAGGGCAGCAAAGTGAGCGACTTCTTCGACCAGTCCTCCTTCCTGCACAACGAAATGGAGTGGCAGCGCAAGCTCCGCAGTAAGGACCTGGGATGGAGGAGGGTGAGGGGTCCCACGCCCCTCACTGATGCCCCTTGTGCCTCCCTGGCCCGCAAGTGGGTGCCCAAGCCGGGGCTTTTCCAATGGCATCGGCAGGAAGTGGGCCCTGCATGGGGCAGGTGGGAGGGAGAGGGGAGTCAGTGAATGAGGTTACAGCTGCCCCCGTCCTGCCCTCCCCACCCTCCCCCAGGCATGCCGCTCATTTACTGGTTCTCCCGTCGCATGACGCTGTGGGGCAGCATCTCCTTCAACCTGGCGGTGTTTATCAACATCATCATTGCCTTCTTCTACCCTTACGTAGAGGGTGCATCCACAGGTGAGGACATGGGGCTGGAGGTTGGGGCCTGGGAGACCAGCCTGCTCTTACCTGGGTGAAGGCAGAGCCTTTGAGCCAGATGTAGCCAAGGGAGAAACACCCTCCACTGGCTTCTAAGTGCATGGAGGAGACAGTGCTGGCCAGGGGCAGCAGGATCTTAGGTCTCATGGGAGATTGTGTGTGTGTGTGTGTGTGTGTGTGTGTGTGTGTGTGTGTGTGTGTGTGTGTGTGTGTGTGTGTGTGTGTGTGTGTGTGTGTGTGTTGGCCAGGGGCAGCAGGATCTTAGGTCTCATGGGAGATGGTGTGTGTGTGTGTGTGTGTGTGTGTGTGTGTGTGTGTGTGTGTGTGTGTGTGTGTGTTGGCCAGGGGCAGCAGGATCTTAGGTCTCATGGGAGATGGTGTGTGTGTGTGTGTGTGTGTGTGTGTGTGTGTGTGTGTGTGTGTGTGTGACCAGCACTCAGGAGATCAGGAGCAATGGCGGAGGGTAAATCCAGCCACTGGGAACTAAAGTCGGAAAGAACTGTCAGGAGGGGAGGAGATCCTTGGGGTCCTCTGCATCAGAGTTGTGGTGGGCCTGAGTGCGCCCCGTTGACCAGTGCTTGCTGCCCCCAGGTGTGCTGGGCTCCCCACTCATCTCGCTGCTCTTCTGGATCCTCATCTGCTTCTCCATCGCCGCTCTGTTCACCAAGCGCTACAGCATCCGGCCCCTCATCGTGGCACTCATCCTGCGCTCCATCTACTACCTGGGCATTGGGCCCACACTCAACATCCTGGGAGCCCTCAATGTGAGTGTCAGAGGAAGCCCCTCCTCAAGCCACCCCACTCTTGTCCTGTGCCCGGCCCTGGAGCTGGCCTGATGTTGCCAGCTACTGCTCTGCCATGTCTACTTTCTCTCTGTGTAGGGCCCCAGGCTTGTTATAGACTGGTGGTCTGGACCACTGTATGCCCCATTTTCCCTTGTTGACCGAGGGCACCTGGTACTCAGATACAGACAGAGCAGGGCCATTGGAGCAGCAGCCTTGTTACTTGTCCACTTGCAGATTGTGAAAGTATTTATTTGAAGTATTTATATATTAGACTATCTCCTGATAGAAATAAAATTCCTGGGCTGGGAAGGTGGCTCAGTGGTAGAGCGCTTGCCTTGCATGCTCAAGGCCCTGGGTTCGATTCCTCAGTACCACATAAGCAAAAAGAAAAAAGCCAGAAGTGGTGCTGTGGCTCAAGTGGTAGAGCGCTAGCCTTGAGCTGAAGAGCTGAGGGACAGCACCCAGGCCCAGAGTTCAGGCCCCACAACTGGACCCCCCCCCCAAAAAAAAAAAGAAATAAAATTCCTTAAGCAAGGGGGTGCTTTTCCTACCAGCCCCAGTCACTGTAAAGACCAGGGGAGGTCTTCTCTATGATCCCATGCTCCTTTGCCTGAGCCCCAGTGTTTTTCCTAGAGTCAGAGCACACAAGGGGCTTCTCTGTTATGAGTCTCTGGAATCAGTTCATTCATGCCATGTCTCCTATGCTGAGCTGAATCAGCTCTGATTCATCCCCACTGGAGCCCTGACCTCTGTGCTGGTCACAGGGTGGGCATGGTGGTGAAGTGGAGAGTCAGAGTGGGTGGTGAGGTGCTGATCTCACACCCTGCTTTTGTGCCCAGCTGACCAACAAGATCGTGTTTGTGGTGAGCTTCGTTGGCAACCGTGGCACGTTCATCCGGGGTTATAAGGCCATGGTCATGGACATGGAATTCCTCTACCATGTGGGCTACATCCTGACCAGTGTCCTGGGCCTCTTCGCTCATGAGCTCTTCTACAGTATCCTGGTGAGCCACCTGCTGGGTGGGCTGGACTGGAGAGGGGTGGGGACAGCTGGGGCTGCCTATGAGCTGCTCTCAGTTCCTGGCGCCAGACACTCTGTCAGTCCAGTTGCTTCTGGGCTGGCAAGGAGGATTTTCAGAGTCCTTCATCTGACCAGTCAAGGCCCTGGTGTCCCTCATGGGCCCATCATTTCTTGCGGGGGGCAAGCCTGGACTCTGAGCCAGACCATGGGTTTGCACCCCAGCTTGGTGATTCTTACCTGTGTAATCTGGATGAGTTTTCTAACTTCCTGGTGCCTTATCCTAGCCTGTACTTTCTAGAATAATTGGGATGAAATGAACTAATATTGTGTTAGAAACCCTTAGGCAGGCACCTGTAGCTCATGCTTGTAATCCCAGCTACTCAGGAGGCTGAGAGCTGAGATTCACAGTTCAAAGCCAGCCCAGGGGGGCAAGTCCATGGTCTCTTTTCTCCAATTAACCACAAAAAAGCCAAAGGGGAGCTGTGGCTAGAGTGGAAGAGTGCCAGGCTTTGAACAAAGAAGCTCAGTGACAGTGCCCAGGCTCTGAGTTCAAGCCCTAGTACCAGCACAAACAAAAGCACTGAGAAGATTTCCTGGCAAGTGCAGTACAGGTGTCGCCATCTTCCTTTGGTACCTGGTGTCCTCCCACTGTATTGCCCCTTACTTCCACTAGGCCACCCTATATCCGTGGCATTAGAACCGCAGCTCCTCCGGGAAGCTTCCTTTATCACATCCACTGGCTTCCTTAACCTTGCCTGAGGGCAGTTCTCCACCCCCCTCACCCCCCAAAGAGTCCCAGGGGGCTCCGGCAGTGTCCCCAGGAGGAATGGCTGGCCCAGTCCTTCAAGGCACCATCTCTGTCTTGCAGCTCTTTGACCTAATCTACCGTGAGGAGACACTGTTCAATGTCATCAAGAGTGTGACCCGCAATGGCCGCTCGATCCTGCTGACTGCTCTGTTGGCCCTCATCCTTGTCTACCTCTTCTCCATCGTGGGCTTCCTCTTCCTCAAAGATGACTTCATTCTTGAGGTGGACCGGCTGCCTGGCAACCACTCCAGAGGTCTGGGGAACTTCTTCTCTAGGGCCAGTGGGGAATGGGGGCTGGGGAGGGTAACACTGGGCCTGCGCAGATGACTTGTGCCAGGGCCAGACATGGCATGTGTGTCCCACCAGGCTCCTTGTCTGGATCTGTTTTTAGGCTCTGGGGAAGTCTAGCTCATTGCAGTCTAGATCAAAGGAAATCTAGTTCACTGCCATCTGGCCGAGGGGGTGTGGAGTCTTGAGAGCCACTTGTTTGGGAGCTGGAGCCCCTTACAGATCTGTCGTTCTTGTTAAGCATGACATTTGCAGGGCTGCTGTGTGCCAGGGCCAGCAGGCAGAGCCCTGTCTGTGCCTTAGGATACGATAGAGTAGAGATAGGAAAGTCCTGCTCGATAGCCAGATTGCACGGGGGAGCAGGCAGGATCCGGGAGACCTCTTGGGGGATGTGATACTGGAAGCAGATCCAAGAGGGTGAGGCCAAGAATTTTAAACTCCTGGTGACCTTGTCCCTGTCCCCTCCAGCCAGCCCCCTAGGGATGCCACACGGAGCTGCCACATTTGTGGGCACGTGCAGTGGGGACAAGATGGAATGTGTCTCGGGGGTTGCGGTACCAGAGGTGCTGGAAGGTGAGGCTGGGGTGTGTGGGAGGCAGCGGGGTGGGGAGATGGAGGTAGGTGGCCTGTGTGTGACCATTCTCCGCTCACAGAGGACGAGGAGCTGGACAGCACGGAGCGGGCCTGTGACACTCTGCTGATGTGCATCGTCACTGTCATGAACCACGGGCTGCGCAATGGTGGTGGCGTGGGGGACATTCTCCGCAAGCCTTCCAAAGACGTGAGCATTGCTGCCCCATTCCCCGTTCCCAGCCCCATCCCAATCAGCAGCCAGAAAGAGTCCTGCCCTCGCCTGGCTCCTCACAGTGCTCCAGCGCTGACCACCCCTGCCCACCTGTGTGCCATTCCCACATCCAGCCAGCTTCCGGTGCCACCTTCTCCAGCTGCCCTCCTCTCCTTCCCACTCCACCCCCTCCAACTCAAGGAAAGAAAGTTTGCACCCACACTGTGCCCTGGGGCTGGGGAAGGTGTGAGTCAGGCGGCAGAGGGAGGCAGGACAGGGCAGGGCAGGACAGGAAGCTGAGTCTGCTGCCTGCGGAAGGAGCCTCCAGAGTCCCCAGTGTCAGTCCACTCTCCAGTAGCTTGTGAGTGTGGGAAGCCTCCACCCTGGCCAGACAGAGGTTTCTGGAATGTGTGAGGCTAAGAGTCCTGAGAGGGGGAGCAAAGAACTCAGAGCTGGCTCTTTCTCTAAACAAAAATTTGGGGCAGAAACAAACTGACTTGTAGGCCCCACTTGTCCACGCCATATCTGAACTCCTACAGGTTGCCTCCAGGTACCTTGTTTGAACTCGCCCTTTCCAAATCTCTACTCAGGGCCTCTGATTGCAGCTCTTGCTCTGTGGAGCCAGGTTCATGGTCCCTGAAGCCCAGGCCCTCATTTCCCTTCTTCTGGGGCCTACACTAGTGACCATAGCCCGACCCTGGTGTGAGTCCTGTCCTGTCTGGTCAGGCTAGCTTTGCGGTCTCACCCTGCAGGAGTCCCTCTTTCCGGCCCGAGTGGTGTACGACCTCCTGTTCTTCTTCATTGTCATCATCATCGTGCTGAACCTCATCTTCGGGGTGATCATTGACACCTTCGCTGACCTGCGCAGTGAGAAGCAGAAGAAGGAGGAGATTCTCAAGACCACCTGCTTCATTTGTGGTGAGGCCCGTGCACAGATGAGCATCTTCTGAAGCCAGAGCAGCCCCACCCCTGGGGAGCTGGCCACCAGCCCACCCCAGGGTGGATGGTCTGCTGCTGGCTGCTGGCTCATACCCTAACAAAGGAGGGCATGACCTTGCATGCCCTTGGAGAGACAGAGGGAAGAGCAGAGCCCTCAGAAACCAATACTTCAAACCCTCTTGGGCTACAGATGAGGAACCTGTGTCTGTCTGTGGTCTGGAGCTTCTGTTTTCTTTCCAGTGTTACCAGCCACCTGAGGCTGAGGAGCGGGAGTCACCTGCAGGACACATCCCTTGTCTAGCTCATCCTTTTTCCTTGGGCTTGGGTATTTTTGCATTTGATCTCAGAATCCCTGGCTGCAGCAGGCAGGGCAGGAGCTACCTGGCTCGAGTGGCTGGTGCTTTAAATAGAGTGACCTATATAGCCCAGAGTGGGCTGTCAGAAGCGGTCACCATGAGAACAAATGTCCCCTCCACCAGTGGCTGCTGGAAGCCATAGCTTCTTTCTTGTTCTCACCACTTAGGCCTGGAGAGGGACAAGTTTGACAACAAGACAGTGTCCTTTGAGGAGCACATCAAGCTGGAGCACAACATGTGGAATTACTTATACTTCATTGTGCTGGTGCGTGTGAAGAACAAGACCGATTACACAGGCCCTGAGAGCTACGTGGCCCAGATGATCAAGGTGAGGGCCAAGCCAGGTGGACTCAAGTCCAAGCTGCTGTGCAGCATAGGTCCTCTTGGCCATGGTGTCCCGTGTCCCCTGGTGGCCACATCTGCCTGTACCATCCTGAAAAGCCTGGAGGAACACAGCTCCAGACACTTGTAGGAAAGCCAGCAGGGAGAGAGGAGAGGCTGGTGGCAGCCCTTCGCTGCACAGAGCCCTGCTACCTGTCCACTGCCTCTGAGTGGCGTTAGGAACAGAGTGAATCCATGGGAATCCCATCAGCCCCAAAGGCCGTTAGTCTAGAACCAAGGTCAAGTCCTGGGAACTGTAGAGAGGAGACCTTGTCCATGTTCAGGGGTACTGCTCTGTGGTCGCTCTGAGAGGCCTTTACTAGTTCAGCAAGAGCAGTTTAGGACAGCTTCCTAATATCTGGGTGGTCCTAGGCTGTGAAGGAGCCTGGAAGACTCAAAAATGTCAGGTTTATTAGGACTGGGCATGGTGGCATGTGCCTATAATCCCAGCTACACAGGAGGTGAAGATTATGGTCTGTGGCCAGCTGGGGTAAAAATGTAAGATCCTATCTCAAACCCACTAAAAGCTAAAGGATTGAGTATGAGGCTCGAGTGATAAGATACTTGGTCCTGAGTTAAAAACCCCAGTACTTAAAAAATCAGACTTAGAGGAATCAAATATAATCTGTCCAACTTGAACAGTTACAAAGGCAGTAAGGAAACGTTTGTCCTTTACATCTATATTTTGAGCAGCTCTTTGAAGAGGTTTATCCATTGGTCTGAGAATTCACAGCTTGGAACAAAGAACCAGAAAATTGCTTGGTAGTATCCCCTCCCTCCCACTCCACCTGTCTGGAGAAATGTGGTTCTTCCCCCTCAGACGTAGACAGGTGCCAGCTCTCCTCAGTAGAGCTGGCAGCTCCCTCAGGTCGCCATCTCTCCAATTCCCATCTTCCTGAAGTGTGGGGTGGGGTATGTGTGTCAGGGAGCAGGGGAGGAAGGAAGGAGGCTGGGTCTGGGTGCAGAGGCCTTCTCCACACCCAGTGATGTCCAAATAAACAGATGATGCTGCTAGCAGAGAAGGACTCAGACTCAGTAGACCAGGCCGGGTAAGAGAAGACAGCCTGTCATGGTGGCAGAGGGTCACTGCTGGCTGGGTCCTCCCCAGACCAATTCAGACTTTCCTATGACACACTCCTAGCAAGTCATTTGGTCAAGGGTGTGGCTGAGGCCTCTTTAGTTTCCTATGTATGGCCTCCCCGTGCCAGGCCTTGCCACGTCTGCTCACTCCACTACTGGTCTCTCTTTCAGAACAAGAACCTGGACTGGTTCCCTCGGATGCGGGCCATGTCGCTGGTGAGCAACGAGGGTGAGGGCGAGCAGAACGAGATCCGGATCCTCCAGGACAAGCTCAGCTCCACCATGAAGCTGGTGTCTCACCTCACTGCCCAGCTCAATGAGCTCAAAGAGCAGGTGTGTGCCCTGACCTGGCCCAGCCCCACCTTGGGGGGCCCACAAGCGGACTCAGCTGCCACATGGGTAGGAAGGGAGGTGCAAGGTCCTCAGGTGAAACACACTGCTCTCTGGACAGATAAGCAGGGTGGGCAGGCTCTGCTGCTGACCCCTGATGTGTCCCCTTTCCTCGTGATTGCCAGGCAGGCCATCCAAGGGTTCACTGAAGGTAGGCATGGAGGCATCCTGTGCCCTCTCTTGCTAGAGCGCCCTTCTCTGCACCTGGCAGTGACTGCATGACTAGGAAGGCCTTCTTGGAGGTCAGGGGGTTGATGTACCATGGTATCGTGGAGGGCGCAAGGTGACCTGACCAGGTGCATTTAATTTAGATGACGGAACAGCGAAAGCGCAGGCAACGGCTGGGCTTCGTGGACGTCCAGAACTGCATGAGCCGCTGAGGGGAGTCACTGAAGACTGCAACTGGCAACAACGCTGCCCGCTTCCTCAGGCCAGTGGCCCAACAAGCTCACCTGCCTCTCCGGCCAGGTGCCCACCCAGCCTTCCTCTCCCCAGCCCAGGCTTTGACCAGGAAGGGGCGCCTCAGAGCTGACAGTCCTGCCTAGAGTCCTAAAGGAGAGACTCCACTAGGACTCAGTTTACCACAATTGCCTTAGATGATGATAGGTCCTGGAGACCTTTGTTTCTCCAAGCAATAACTGACATTCCTGTGTAGCAAGGTAGTTAGGGGTGGAGTCACCTCTTTATCTCCCAAGCACTACATTTTGGTTGCTGCCTGCGTCTGGGGGAGGTGGCAGTAATGCTGTTACTAGCAGTTAGGGCTTTAACTTATTCCAGAGGGATGTGCAGCCCGGCCATGGCTGCACAGCTCCCTGGGCTTCTGCCTGCTGCAGACAGTGTGCAGACCTCACTGCTCTGTCCAGGCCTACTGACTCGTGGATGGACGGCCCTGCTCCGGGACCCACCTCCCCAGGACTCCTGGAGGAGTCCTATGCCCGCCCAGGGCACAGGGACTGAGCTGGGAGTGACTGATTTTTGTTTAGTTTTTTTGACTGCTTGTTTTTCTCCTTGTGGTGTAATGTTTTGCAAATCGTGTGTCCCCAAAACTAATACGTTAATTGCCTTAAATAAATTAATAGAAATCTATCAACCTAGTCTATTAAGTGGGCCTGTGTTTGCTACCCTCCCTGGGGGCTGTCATTACCTGGTAGAGGACAGAACAGGAGCCTTTTCCCCAGCCTGACCTCTTCTGGGCTCTCAAGAGAGGCTGAGTGACCCCTATCCTGCCATGATTTTTAACTGGGCTCCCAGCACAGAACTGTTTCAGTGTAGTAGTCTCCGTCGTAATCATGTTTCAAAACTTCCTGAGGCTCTAGGACCCAACTCTGCCGCAGCAGGGAGGGTGCTGTTGGTCCTGCCCTACCCCTTCCCCGGTTGGGCTTGCTGAGAGGACATTCCATGTGGAATGTGAGGAATGTGGATGTCAGCCAGCAGGGTCACTGTTATGTGGCCTTCCAAAGAATCTGCCAAATGCCACCTGAGCCCCCACCTGGCCCAGGTCTGGTTAGAGTGCCATCCCTCAAGTGCTGTCCTGGTTAGAGTGCTGTCCCTGCTAATGGGACACACAGGGTTTGACACAGCTGGGGAAAAGCTTGAGCTCTGCCCTGAGTCAGGGGCAAAGGGCCTCCCCTAACTGCTGCTGCACTGTGGCAACAGGATGCCCTCTCTGACACTCAGTACTGCTTCCAGCTTCCTCCCACTGCTCTGGGAACAACAGGGAGCCTGGGAATCTCACAGGGCTTCCTGACACCATGCAGGAAGCACATTGAGCAAGGGGCCCTGCTGGCCTCTTCTTGGTCCAAAGAGAACCCCCAATTTCTTCTGGTGGGAGATTCCCCAGTTGGCCTGCTGGTCCTGGTGGATGCTCAGGCATTCCCGCTCAAGCCAAGTTCTGTAGAGCAGCGAGGCTTCCTCATGGGAGGACGAAAGAGTTGAGTCTTGGACTGTGGGTGGGGAAAGCCAGTGGTTTTATTGATGAAAGCAACCTACAAGAGTCCACTTAGGTATGTGGACGAGATAAAACCCGAGCCCAGGCTTTATGCTTCTCCTCAGACCCCTTAGGGGCAAACTTGTCCTGCAGCTTCTTCCATGTGGCTTTATTCATGTCCTTTATCTCTGCCAAGGTGTCTGCATAGGGAAACAGAAACAGACAGACTGAGGTCTAACACGTGATTGGACTTCAGTGGCCCATAAGGCTTTTCCAACACAAACATGCCTCGCTTTTTTGGGGGGGGGGGTCCGGTCATGGGGCCTGAACTCAGGGCCAGGGCGCTGTCCCTCAGCTCTTCAGCTTAAGGCTAGTGCTCTACCACTTGAGCCACAGTGCCACTTCCGGCTTTTTTTTCCTGCTTATGTGGTGCTCAGGAATCGAACCCAGGGCCTCATGCATGCAAGGCAAGCGCTCTACCACTGAGCCACCTTCCCAGCCCCATGCCTCGCTTTTTATACTGTGCCCAGAAACTTCAAGTTTCACCCAGCTTCTGAAAAGTAGATCACTGGAGTAATGGAGGCAATGCTGGCAGTGACAGGGGATAGGCAAGCAGTGGTCACCTGCCCTCCTCCCTGCAGCATCCAAGTGGGCACATTTCTTGTTGCCCTGCTCCATAGGACAGGGCAAAGAAATGACCCCTGACTTAATTGCTCAACTTGGCCCACCCCACACAGACTTTTTGTCTGAGGTGGAGCTGAGGTGGGGAGGACAAGCAAGCTGCTCAGGTTGCACAGTGGGAAATACTGGAGCTGGAAACCAAGTCCTGGCAGTATAGGCTTACTATAAGTATGGGGCTGGGCAAACACTGGGGAGGCAGACTTAGGCCTGGATCTACTCAACATCCCTTCCAAGACCCCTCGAGCAAATCACAACCCCTGAGCCATGGGTTCCTCATCTGTAAAACAAACACAAAAACACCAACCTCCTACAGTTGTGAGGAAACATGCCTGGTACTCAATGACAAGGCAGCCATGGTCATGGCTGTGGACACCCATGAGCCAAAGCAGGGCTTCCCTGCTCATGTCACTGACATCTGGGACCAGCTACTTTTTTGTTCTGTCACTGAAAGATTTTAGCAGCATCTAGGCCTCTACTGTGTATGCCAGTAGTACCTCAGTCCTACCAGTTGTGATGGCTAAAACTGTGTTCCAGACATGGCTACATATTCATGGGGGACAGAATGCTCCCCAGCAAAACACCACTGGCCTGAAGTTTCCAGGAATAAAGTTCTATGATCTCTGTTTTTATGGTTTTGCTGCTATTGTGATTTGAACTGGCCTTGTATTTGCTTGGCTTGTGTGTTAGGCTGGTGCTCTAAAACTGAGTCATGCTTCCCATCTGGTGTTTTGTTGATTATTTTGGAGATGGAGTCTCAGATTTTTCTGCCTGGGCTGGCTTTGAACTTCAGTCTTCCTGAGTAGCTAGGGTGACAGAAATAAGCCACCAGTATCCATTTTCTTTTTGGTACTGGGGATGGAACCCAGAGCCTTGTGCATGCTAGGCCAAGCTCTAGCAGGGAACTACTTCCCAGCCTGTGTTTTTTTGTTTGCTTTGTTTTTTGAGATAGGGTCTTTTAAGTAGCTTAGTCTGGCCTTGAACTCATAATACTCCTGCTTTCACCTTCCAAGTGCTGGGATTATAGGTATGCCCATTACATCTGGCTCCAGGATGTCTAATTTTACCTGTATTTTAAATTTAGGTAAGTCTCATGATAATGTTTAGCTTTCAAAGCCTGAATTTCCATCTGTTAACAAAATTTCCGGAGAAAAAGAATAGCTTTTCTGAACAAATGAGGTAATTATTTATGGTCAGAGTGCTTACTAGATTGGGACATGCACTACTTCAGACATAAGCACATTGTCCTTCCATGAGACGTTTCCAGAAGTCCAGGCTCTCCCAATGGGGCACAAAATGTGATGTCCACGTGTCCCACACTGAGGATCCCTGCTACATCCATGCCACATCCACACTCATTTTCCTGACCCTCGAGCCTCTTGCTACATGGTGCTGTGGGTCTTTTCATCCCTTCAGAGGTAAGTTGGTAAGCTTACTCACTCCTAACAGTTGCAACAAAAATATGAGACCTGCTGTGCAAACAAATGAACAGCAAACTTTCTGGGGCTGAACTCCCAGCCAGAACAAGCTATAGCACGGGCCACTGGTGGGGCATGCCCCCCAGACTTCCTTGCTGCCTGCTGTCCCGGCTCACAGAGGCTTTAACCAAAGGGGCAGAGACAGGGCCTGCGAACTCATCTGCTTTCTCATCCCAAACCTAAACTCTGCTCCAACTCTTTGGGCCCCTCACGATGTCACTGTACAGTAATGCTGATAATCACATGGACTAACCGACACTGGAATAAATCTATACATTAAGGAGAAAAAGGACCCACAAAGTGATTCTGCCTTGCCAGAGTATCTTTACCCCACATTTCTTGACAACAGTGGGTGATACCATACATTGAAATCTGCTCAGAAGAATAAGAGTTTTCTACAAGGTCAAATCCCCAAAACATAGTTACTGAAGGCTGCCAAAAGGAAAGCAAAGAAACTTCTAGAGGACCAGATGGCAAATGTGTCAAGGCCATGCCCTCCTAGAAAAGGTTAGCCTATTTTTGTATATAATATCCTTTGTAATAAAAATAGTAATTTTCCAGTACCTGCCTACTTGGACCCCAGCCCTCCTGCCACCCTGCACTTTCAGTGACAATGGAGAGAGGGAAGTAAGGAGGGGCTGCCTGGGCAGGGGGTTTTGAATTCTGTTAACTAAGGTCTAGCCATGACTCCAGAACATACCTACTTAGAGCCCTATCTAACCCACAGGCCATGTCCCCTGGGTCAGATAACTCATAGGCGGATATCCCCATACTTGTTTACTGAATAGTTTTTTTGTTTTAATGAAAACCTTTATTGTTTATAAAGCCCCCTTAGGACCATAAAAATAAAATTATTTTCCTTCCGTCCTTATTTCAATGACTTCCATTTGGCAAATACCTATTCCCCTGTTCTCTGCTGCCCAGTCTTGAATTTAAATGTACTAAAGATGGATTTTTCTTTTGTAAATAATGCCTTTGACCTTCTCTGTACTCTATGGCCCCAAAGCATAAACCCTGTAGCTTCAGAACTTCCTCTGGGTTATTGCACAAGGCTTTCCATCATGCAGAACTGTCTTATTAGACAATTTCCCTTGGCCTTTCAAACTCAAAGCATTATTTGCAAACCAACCACACAGGGCAGCTATGCTTTCAATACCTGAGGACAGGATCAGCTTGTACTCTTCCAGGGACAGACCACTAAAGCTGGTGTCTCTGGGGCGAGGATACTGGCACAGGAACAGGAGAGAAGGGAGAAGACATTAGTTCTGGAGCACACCAGCCTTCTTCTAAGTTCATCGGGCCCTGGGCATCCCTAAGCCAGGAGAACTAACAAGATAGCGCCACCTACAGGTCAGGATGAGGCCTCACAAGACCCAGGACAGATCCCACTTTTAAGGCACAAATACCCAGAGAAATAATGGCTGATTCTGAAGTGGGTGGCGACTAGGTATTGATAACCAGAAACCAGGTTTTACCCACACTGCTGCTCAGGAACTATACTTTGAATATAAAGCCTTAAAAAGAAATCCCTTTTGTATACAGGATTTTGTATTTGGCCATGTCTATTTTTCAAGTCTGAGTAAAATAACACTATGTGGAATTTGACAGTAATCATGCCAGGGCTGAGGAAAAGCACAGCTTTGTGTAGCTGCACTTTCTTCACCCTGTCCTCATTCTGGTGATTTGTCAGTTCAATCAGAATGGATGGTAAAATACATATAAGACCCAGGGTTGTCAGATACTCTCAGGAGCACATGCTAACATATAAAATACATGGCTTTTATTCATAATTTGAAATAGCATTTATTTAGGTGAACTCCAAGCCTCTGCCAGCCATCAATGCTGGCTTGGCTGAAATTGCTGGTTACATTTGAAAGTAGCAAAACCGTAATTCTTTACAAAACACTGTATAATCAGATCTTCAGCCATTCTTATTGGTTCCCCATTAGAGGCTGGGATTCCTGACTGTAGCCCACTCACCTTGTGTTTGTAGTAGTTTGAATGGAGTCGTGCTAAGCTCTCATACATCTGATCACAGGCCTCAGGCTCTGCAACCTGAAAGACAAAGCATCCCCAGAGAAGTGAGCAGGGGGATTCAGCCTCACTGCTTCTGTACCTTGAGGAAGGGAGGGCTGAATGTAATAATGCATTCACCGGAAGCACTGGTGGCTCTGCGCTGTAGGAAGCAAACCTAGCCTGCAGTTCCTGCTGTGAGCAGGCTTTTTTTTTTTTTTTTTTGATAAGATAAAAACTCATGCCAGGTGCTGGTGGCTCATGCCTATAATCCTAGCTACTAGGAGGCTGAGATATAGGGATTGCGGTTCAAAGCCAGCCTGGGCAGAAAAGTCACTGTGAGACTCTTATCTCCAACTCAAAAACTGGAAGTGGCGCTGTGGTTCAAGTGGTAGAGTGCTGGCCTTGAGAACAAAGAGCTCAGGGACAGTATCCAGGCTTTGAGTTCAAACCCTACAACCAACCAAACAACAACAACAGCAACAAACAAAAACAAAAAAAAGTCATCAACATCCAAACCTACAGAACACTCCATCAACCAGAATCAAACATGTCACCATGCCAGGTTCAGGTGGAAAAGAGCTACAACAGTGTGAGCTCCAAGAACTGGGAGCAGAGCCTCAGGAGATCAAGTGACCATTGTACGGCATGTGGGGGAAAAGAAGGAGAGGGGCAATGCACACTGCATACCAGCCAGATCTGCCTATGAACAGTGCACAGGTATGAGAACCTGGGCTGAGAAATAAAAAGTGTTTTGAAGTCAACTTCAATCTGAAATGTGTTAAAGATTTTATGGAAGTCCTCTTCCCTCCAAAGCACTGGGACTTTCATCTGTGGAAGTGGAGAGCTGCTGAACCTCTACAAGAAGGAAACAAAGCAGAGGCAATGTTTCTGGTGAAGCAGGTGAATAGAGGACCAAGAAACTCCAATCATGTTCTACTAGGAAGAAGGCCTGGACAATGAGGACTTGTGGACAGCGAGGAGAAAATATTCAGTTCTTTGGGTGCCCTACTGAAAATTCTACTATGTCCATGAAAAATGATATTTTTCTGTTTTCATACTTTTCTTTTCTTTTTTTTTTTTTTTTGCATTGGGGTTTAAATTCAGGGCCTCCTACTTGCCAGGCAGGTACTCTACAGCTGAGCTAGACTTTATAAGCCCTTCCAGCCTAGACCACAATCTACCTATTTTAGTCTTCCCATTGTTGCTGGGATGATAGGTGTGCACAACCACACCCAGCATCCTTCCAAGGAGTCTCTTGACTTTTCTGCCCAGGCCTGGAACCACAATCTTCTCCATCTCAGGCTCTCATTGTTGTAAGGTAACTTATCAGCAAAGCCACCTTTTGGAAGATGGAATATTGGAGTCTTTATTACAACCCTAGCAGTCTGCAGACTGCCCCTTGTAACAAAGGCCTATAGCATATCACAATTAAGAAACAGACCAGAGAGGAATGAAAGAACAAAAACAATACCAACAAACCAATTCAGCTCTGATAGAGAGCTGAATCGGGATGCCATGATGGCCAGAGACAAGCCAGGAGATAGGATACAAGACATGACCATGGAGACACATGAGTCATCAGGTAATGGCATCTGTGCTGATCTGGGCCTAATAGCGTCAGTGCAGGGGGCAGGTCCACAGGAAATTCCCAGTCCCAGGCACTGGACTGACAGTTTCAATTTCTTTTCTTTTCTTTTTGGTCAGTTGTCGGGCTTGAACTCTGGGCCTGGGCGCTGTCCCTCAGCTCTTCAGCTCAAGACAAGCACTCTACCACTTGAGCCACAGCGCCACTTCTGGCTTTTTCTATTTATGTGGTGCTGAGGAATCGAACCCAGGGCTTCGTGCATGCCAAGCAAGCACTCTACCACTGAGCCACATTCCTAGCCCAGGACTTACAGATTCAGTAACCGATTAGCCAAGTGCCTGCCCCTGCCTCCAGGGATCTGGGCATGCCTATCACCTGGGAGGTGGGGGTATTTCCTTCTCCCAGCATGAAGATAAGATGCCAGACCCTACAATCCACTATTTGGCCAATACAGCCCTGGCCAGACCTGACCTCCTTACTTCACCATACAGCTAAAAATGACAAGTACATACCAACCGAGTCTAGTTACCATTTGAGAAGGGCTACCACAGATTTTGACCCTGCTGGCTTTGAACTGACAGCCTCTCATTTTCAGCTCCCCAAATAGCTAGGATATAAGTGTAAGCCACTGGCACTTGAGTCATACCTCCTTTCAATCTTCCCCTTCCTCTGCCCTTGCTATTATTTAATCTTTGTAGTTCTTTACATTTTTTTCCTACCAAGATTCTGGAAGCTCTCTAGAACCAAACTTTCTCTTACATATTTTCCCAGAATTCAAATGATGGATTTTTCTAACTTACATCCTTTCTTAAAGATAGAATATATAGATAAATCAGGAGTTAAGTGTTTTAATAAGGCAGCCCTGCTTCTCCCTTTGTGTGTCATTTAAATGAGGTCTCCACTTTCAGCAACAGCCCAGGATTTTATTCCGCCTGGTCCACCCTGGGCGCAGGCTCCTGAGGAGAATGCCCAGAAAGATACCTGAGAACAGGAAGAATTTCAGGCTGAGGAGTGGCCAGAGTATACTGTGGTGTCATCAAAGGCATCATCTGAGCATACAGAGGAGAGAAATGTGGGGCTAGTGTCTCCCTGGCGCTTCCCAGGAAGGGCCAGTGGGACGGAGGTCAGCAGCCACACCTTGGAGTACATCTGACACATGTAATCAAGGGCAACAACCAGAAGCCACTATAGAAGTCAGAATAACACAAGCACATCCCAAAGAAGGAAAGAGAGAATAACACAGGTACAAAGCTTAAAGAAAGAATTTTGGATCATCAAAAGATAACTGCATGTACTTTATCTTCCATTTGCTCCCTTTATACCTGTGCAGAATATTTAGTGGAAACTCAACACTCATGAAGTACACATGGCCTGAATGTGCGCATGGGTTGCTCCGATGATGCTTGTGGTTACCAACAGACACTTGCCCCTCCTCAGCTGCTCCCCCCTCAGTTGGGGAGAGTGGAGGGCAACTGCCTAGGGGAATTCTGGCACCAATGCTCACCAGCTTTGGGATCTCCACATCCCTTTTACCATCCTCTACAATTATTTTTCTCCTGATTCCTCTGAATGGAAGCAAATAAGGGTCTCTCACCCCGCATTTCAGCATGTTTCCTGAGGACAAGGACATTCTCTTGTGACTACAGTTAAACGATGGCATTCAGAACATGCACCACTGATATAACACTCTTATCTAATCCACAGTCTACAGTCCACATTCCAATTGTGGCCATCAGCCCAGTACAGCCCTTACAGAACAGAGGACCACCTGCTGCATTTCCCTGTCATGCACCTCGGTCTCCTTTAATCCAGGACAGTCCCTTGGCCTGTCTTTGCCTTTTATGTATCGCCAAATTTAAGGCAGATGACCAACTTAGTCTTTCTGTGGAAAGAAAAGATAATAATAGCCCCTAGTTCTGAGGGTCATGTGAGGAAGTGAGGTAATGCCTGAACTGCTTTGAATTTTGCCTGGAACACTGATAGATTGAATCAGAGCTTGTTTTGAGTATTAGTAAGTAGCCATAATGGCAAACAAAAAGAGAGACATGACAGTCCAGGGAAACTCTTGGAATTGTGGTGGGAAAGGGTGTGTACAGGGTACCACAGGACCATGCAAGGGGTCTGTGGGGTAGCCAAGAATAAGTGCTGGAAAAGGACCAGCCAAAGATGACGAGCCCAGGTACCAGGGAGGAAGGGAGAGGCTCCAGGCAGGGACCAATTGAAGCACAAGTTTGTGAGACCCTCCCATCTCAACCAACAAAAAGCTGGGCATGGTGGCTTATGATAGTCATTACAGCTATTCAGGAAGCATTTACAAGGATCCTAGGCAAAAATCAAGATCTTATCTGGAAAATAACCAAAGCTAAAAAGGCTAGAGGGATGGCTCAAGTGGAAAAGTACCTTCCTGACAAGCATAAGGCTCTGAGTTCAGACCCCAGTACTAATCCCAAATAATCTTGTTTACTACTTAGAAGGCTATCAACAGAGATATGTGTCAAATTCTGGAGCCTCACACCACACACCTACATCTTACACTTTATAGATTCCAGATTAAAAAAAATAGTTTTTCTGATGAAACATACGTTTTTAGGAAGAGTCTTACATGCAAGCTTTAAATTACCTGATTTCACATTCACACCTAATGAGATTACAGACATTTTGGGACTAATAGCAGTGCTGGGTCTGAAAAAGGCAGCAGTAGGGACATTATGAAAAATTCAGCACTGCTCCCTAAATGTGAATAAAATAGATGTTCAACTGACAAAGTGTCCTTTATAGCTCTATTTTTGCTCCTTTTGCATTTCCCCTTGCTCAGTCGTCAGTAAATTTCTCTTTACCATATTAAACTTTTATACATACAAATCTACATCAGTGCCGCAGGCGCTGATTTCGATTTTCAAAATTGAATTTTGGGTGGTGACAGCAATTGGTACAAGACCCCTATGTGAGTCACACAGAGGGATGCATAAGCACTTGTGGGAGAGGGTGCTGCAAACCGCTTTGCTAATTAAGGTAGAGCTGGATCTGGTCCAGGAACATCTATAACAAAGGTCTTCATGACTTGGTAATGAAATTCTGAAGTAATTCATTCTGTTATGAAGCATACTCTTTTCAACTCAACTGCTTATTTCTTGAGCACCTACAATGGAGAGTGCTCTGCTAGGGGGTTCGGCATAAGGGAAACCTAGTCTGGCTCTGGAGAAGCTGGTAGTCAAGTGGAGAGGATACACACGCACTGAAAATTAACCATGTCTCAGGCTGAGTGGCACAGTAGCTCGCGCTGCAGAGGTGGGGTGGGTCCTGGTGCCAGGCTGCCTGACTGGGCAGATGTGGCAGGAAGGACGGTGCTTCCTACAGTGACAGTGTGCAGGCCTGAGGGAGCCTGTAACCCTGGACTAGAGCATGGGACTCAGGGCAGTGACTGGCACGAGAAGGCTCAGGAAAAGATGTTTCTGGTAGGCAAGTGGAATCCAGGGAAGAGCCTCACCAGCCTGGGAAGCACCATGTTCTTGACAAGTTCTGTTTGGGTTTGTGGTATGTGTGGCACCACTGGTGTCTCAAAGGTTAAGAAACACCTAGGCTGGTTTGGAGGCAACGAGGCCCCTGTGCTGAGGGTGGGGTCACGCTGGTGAGAGAAGACTGGAAACACAGGCTGGATCCTGGACTGGAAGCCCTAGTAAAACACTGGACCACAGGACGGTAACTCACCACATGAGAAGCAGTACCTGTACCTTAAAATATGGCCAGATCAATACAGCTCCTGAATTACTTTCTCTCTCATTTCACCCCAAATGGCTTTTTTTTCCAAGAAAAAAAAGATAGAGGTATTTTGGAGGGGGCCCCAAACTGTAATTAGAAATACCATAATGTATTCTTAGGTCAGTCCTTAAAAATCAAACTTCAGGGGCTCAAAATTTGGGGGACCACAAAATTTGAGATGGCTTCATTGTGGCCAGCATGTGCCAGGCTGGTTCCTACCACATCAAGGAACCAAAGCTCAGCCTCCACTGGATGACTCCACCTCTGAACTCTCCTCTGAGAAGGTGGCAGTGCAATTATATTGCTAGACACCCAAGACAAAGTGTGACTTAATTCAAAGTAGGCCAATTAGTTAACCCTGGATGTAATTGTAATATGGCTGGTAGGAAAGCAGGTGGGCCCACCCTGGGTTGCATTTCTAGGTCCTTCTCAGAGTTGGCTCACGTTGGATAAATGGGGCTGGTGTGCAGTCAACACCGCTTAGGAAGCTGCTTATGTGCCTAATGAGCTCATTAGAAGAATCTGCTCCTGCCCCTGTAGTTAAGTCAACAATCACAGTTGTTTTGCCACCTTCCCCCATGTTGTGACTCTTTTATGAAGCTCCCAATGCTGCAGGGAACATGTGTTCTTTTAAGGAGACTTACTCAAAGAAGGCCAAGACCCACAAACATAAACTTAAAAGACTGCACAATAGGACAGAGGGTGTTAAGAGGTGTTACCTGTGTTCCCGCTTCCCACCATCACTCCCCTCCTGGTGGGTTAAGGGGTGGGGGGACGTAAGACTCCCCAAAGGGCAATTTGAGGTGGGATAAATGGAAACAGCAGTTTTTGTGTCCTGGTTTGGAGTCTTAATTATTAATTTGCCTTCTAGTGAGCCTGGTTTTTCTGCACTGGTGTCCCACTGAGGATCATTTTTCTTCCCATCTATAATGGGAGGCAGTGGCTGGGGCAAAGAAAAACAGGCAAGCAAACACATGGAAATATGTCTAAAAAGATCTGAGAGCAGGGGGAATGGCCTGCTGCTATGGAACAAGAGACCAATAAGAAATAATTCAGGAGGAATGGTATGCAAGGAAAGGCTGGGGAGACGTCAGATCTGGGCCAGGATGGCTGGGTCTGTTTTCTTTTTGTCTCTTCCTGCCAGGGGAACCCCAGCAAGTTGTTTTACTCATTTGTTTTCCTCATCTGAGAAATGGGTGACTACTTTCTTGACTACACTGAGGATGAAATGAAATGAGATCGTTCACCAAGTGTGCTATGTACCTGTGCCAGTTCTTGTGAGGACACAGGAAGCCCAGGGGCACAGAGGAGCCCTGTCTGCCTGCCTCTCCTCAACGAGACTAATTCATCAGACCTGCTTCCGGCAAGCGGCATAACCAAAGGGACGGGGAGGGTGCATATTAATCAGCCCACTGAGCCTCACCCCCACCTCCTGCTGCCAGTTTAATAGAGAGTCTACCACTACTAGAACCCACCTTTCTTCCCCAAGGTCTTTATAAATGACTCAGGGGTGTCAGTGGGAGTGAGTCACAGTGCTGTTTTCAATTCCAGCAATGGGGCTGCTCCCTCCAAAAGCTATCACCAAGATTTACTAAGCCCAGGCTCAATTTCAGGTGACATCAGGATGAGGTACCACGACAGTGGTCCTGAGTAATGTGCCTGCTGCCATCCAGTCCACTCTCCCCAGAACACATCCATCAGCTGTGACAGAACCATCGGTGGTGCCATGACTTGTACCTACAGCTATGACTCAAGCCCGTGTAGCCCCTTGGCCAGCTAGGAACTCTCTCTCGATGATGATGATGACAAAAGATGAAAACACCCAAAGGAAAGCTCTATCCTTTATGTTGGCTACTAACACAAACAACCAAGAAGGTGACTACATTTAGCCTCTGACGCCCCGCTCTAAGCTCCTTGGGGGTGAGGACCAGGTTGTGTTACTGCAGCTCCAAAAACACTGAAAGCTCCATATCACTTCTCACCGCATCGGACACAGAAATATTCCCTTCTCACTCTTCATTACATTTCTCCATCTAGATCTGCTATATCAGCAACTGTACTCAAATGACCTGACTCATGAGCCATAAATACAATCACTTACTTATCTACTGATTCAACATTTACCCTTTGTTCCCCCCTCAATGTGGCAAATGATACTTTAGGTATTGATGGAGGGGCATTATCCCTATTCTCAAGAAGCACCCCCTAAAAATAAAGAGGAAGCATAGCTCTAGAGTTGATGGGGTTTGAAGAGTTAGGACTAGTTATAATTCTTGACTCAAGTTCTCTATACTGTGGGCCAGTGAAGACCACCATAGATCAGATGAGTATAGAGTGACTCTCCTGACTCCCGGAAATCTTGGACCAGAATTTCCAATAACAAACACCCTCATCTAATTAGCAGGCTGGTCACAAGTGGACTGATCTGGCTCTGGTTTTGAGCTAAGATGAAAAAACAAAACAACAACCACCCCAAACAAAATTCTAATAATCCAAAGAAATAAATGTCATGTTCCTGCTGTGCATGCTATATATCACTTCATACCTCTGACCTCTTGCCTAAGCCCAAAGAACCAACTGTCTATTTGACATTTCTACTTGGAAGTCAGTCCACTTGGCAACTCAAGTTTAAAGTGTCTAACACCAAATTTAGGATGTTCACCCTATACCCCATCTGTTCCTATCTAGTCTTTCCTATCTCTCTATATGGCACCTAGTTTCTCAGGCCCAAAATAAAAATCTAGTGCTAACCTGGGTTCCTTTCTTTCCTTTACCCCACATCCAATATATCCACATCCTGTTACCTTGATTTGCAACATTGCAACCTGAATCCAGTTCTTGGGTACTGCCAACTCCACCCAAATCACCAACATCTTCTGCCTAGGATACAGTGGGCTTTTCCCCAGTCTACTTGTTTGTTCTTGCCTCTATTTTATTTATTTTTCGGTCGTGGGGGCTGAACTCTGGGCCTGGGTGCTGTCCCTCAGCTCTTCAGCTCAAGGCAAGCACTCTACCACTTGTGCCACAGCACCACTTCCAGCTTTTTTCTGCTTGTGTGGTGCTGAGGAATCGAATCCAGGGCTCATGCATGTGAGGCAAACGCTCTACCACGGAGCCAACTCCCCAGCCTGTGCTTGCCTTTATAATCCATTGACACACACAACCAGAGTGACCTTTTAAAACTAGGTCACACCGGTCTCCTGACTAAAATGAGTTCCCACCAGCCTTATAAGAAGTTCAAATTGCTAAGCAAAGCCACTAAGATCCAACAGTGCCTGGTTCCTGTGCTTTTTAGGCCTCAAATCTCAGCAAATTCCACCTCACTTACTACCCTGCCATTATTCTGGCTTTCTTTCTGTCCTCTAATGACAGTTTGATTTCCTCTGCAGTAGCTGGAATGCCACTCCGGTCAAGTGCCCTCTTGGTTCACCATGTGCATGCGTGCATGTGTGTGTGTGTGTGTGTGTGTGTGTGTGTGTGTGTGTGTGTGAGAGAGAGAGAGAGAGAGAGAGAGAGAGAGAGAGAGCGAGAGAGACCTATATGTTTATTTCTCAGAAAAGCCAGATTAACAATATAAATAAATGCTTCCTTTCATCAGGCAAGCCTATGTTATATCAATTGCAGTTATATCAATTGCAGTACTTTTTTGGGGGGGCTGTTTTACATATGCCTATTGCTTACTACGTCTTGAACTAGGATGTAAAGCCATACAGGCAGGACCTTACCTGTTGTCTCCCTAGGGGAGGGGTAGGAAGGATGCAAAGGCTTAGTTGGGGCCCTGCAGAGGTTCTTGGGATCAATTCGGTCAACACACGCTACACGACAAGGTACTATCACCATATTGTGGGAGCAACAAGCCCCTTTCTGTAGCTACCTGCGCCAGGGGCTGGGTTTCAATCTTGGCAAGTGCCCTGGACCACCTGCAGAGCATCTAAGAATACTGGGGCAGAGGTTCTTACCCCCCGCCCCCCGCTATTCTGATTTAGTAAAAACATCTGCAGTTTTTACGAGCTTCTTCGGGAAATCCAAGGGGGCAACCAAGTGAGAAAATCGGGGCGGGGGCGTCGCGCTCGGCCCGCTTTCGCGGCGGCCGGGGTCCACACGCACATGCTGCTGGACGGGCCGGCGCGCATGCGCGGCCGCCAGCCCGTTCTTTGGCGCGGCCCCTGCCTCGTCCTTTCCTCCCCTCACCCCCACCATCTCCCCTCCAGTCACCTGCGTGTTCTCTCCCTCCCGAAAGGCCTGTGCTACCCGCTGCCGCAGGTAAGTGCCCAAGTCCCGGCCCTGTTTGGTCTCGTCCACGGGCCACTCCTCACAGAGCTTAAGGAAGCGCCGGTACCGGCTGGCCGCCATTTTGGGCCCCGCTTGCCCCGCCCCCGGAGGAAAGGTGTTCGACGCGGCGAGTTGCGCGTGCGCAGTATGGCTCTCAAAAAAAAAAAAAAAAAGACTCGTTCCAACTAGGCATGCGCAGTTCCTGGCGCGCCCGGTCCTGCTCCAAGGAGTGGCGCTGCTGGCCTGCCTTTCAGCAAGACCAGAGAGTTCACCCCTCAGGCTTCTGGATCTCGCCCAGCCTCCAGGGACAAGGCAGAGGTGGAGTACCTTAGGGACAGCTTTTCTTTTCTTTTTCAACGTCTGCACAAACTGAAAAAAAAAAAAAATCCCTCTTCAGAGACCTCTCCTATTGTGCATAAATGAAACATTTGCATATAAATGCAGGTTGTGACTGGATAAAGGTGTGTTTGGACTGAATCCTGGTTGTTCACTATTCTCCCCCAAACCCCCATTGCTCCTGTACCTGTCACGGTTCTTGCTTTGGCCCTCTTCAGCTATTGTCTTCTCTCCAGCCTCCTTAGTGCAGCTTCTTTCCCTTCGGGTCCTTTAGCTCACCCATCAGATACTTTTTCCTGCAATGCACTGGTTTTCTCTTTCTTTTCTTCCTTCCTTCTTTCTTTTCTTTCCTCTCCCTCCTTCCCTCCTTCCCTCCCTCCCTCCCTCCCTTCCTTCCTTCCTTCCTTCCTTCCTTCCTTCCTTCCTTCCTTCCTTCCTTCCTTCCTTCCTTCCTTCCTTCCTTTCTCCCTCCTCTCTTCCACATATCTAGCTATATCACCAATGTGGACTGATTTTTGTTTTCAAAGGATTGCCCCACCATCTATACTTTCCTTAGAAAGCCTCACGCCTCACTCTCCACATTCACAGCCCTGTACTGAACCATACCTCTTCCCTATTTTAGCCCCACTGACTTTGTGTGGTGAATTTAGGAAGTTCTTGCCTTCCAGGTCTTGAATCTGGGAGTGTACACATAACCAAAACACAAAGTCAATGGGGACATGGCCTTTGAAGTATAGTCAGACTATACAATATTTTAGTACTTCATATAAAATGGTGGCCCCATGAGATTATATCATCACTGGTGATATGGCCATCCTAGTTTGTATAAGTCCTTGGTGATAGTGACAAGGTAAAAATCATCTAATGGTGTACTTCATACATATATGAGTGTATTAGACAGCACTGTAGAATTCAGAGAAAGAAATATTACTCTAGCTGTTCAGGGAAAAGAAGGAAAGAAGATCTTGGCAGCTGCAAGAGGCAGGCCTGGGGCCAGAGGGGATGAGGGAAGAATTTAATTTGGAGGGATTTTAACAGGGAACGGCTTCTCCAAAGATGCTAAGAGCAAAGATCTGTTAAAGGAGAACCTCAGGCCCCGGGTGAATGATGTCCATCTAAGGCAAGTTGAGTTCTTGGAGTGGAAAAGAGGCGATCAAAAGCTTCTCTCATCACCCACCATGTTTCCAGCCTAACTACAGCCTCATCCCAGCTGTATTTATAGCCTCAAAGGTTTTTGTTAGCTTTGTTTTGTGGTACTGGGTACTGGGATTTGAACTCAGGGCCTCATATTTGCTAGGTATGTGCTCTACCACTGAACCTCACCTCCAGTCCTTGTTTGTTTATTTATTTATTTTTGAATGAAGTCTCTTTTCCTGCCTGGCTGCATACCCAAGCCATGTTCTGCCTGTGCTGGGCTTCCTGCTGTTATTAAGAATTGAGGCACATACCATCATATCCAGCTTCCCTTGGTAGAGATGGAGTCTTGACTTTTCTGCAATATTGGCCTGGTATCCTGATCCTCCCAAACTCAGCCTCCTAGGATTGTAGGTGTGAGCCACCAGCATGTGGCTTGAAGCCTGAAAGTTATGATGGCTGCCCCATTCTCAAAGAACAAGGATTTGTCCATTTATGGTCCAGTACCATAGGGCTGTGCTGGAGCCCCAAGGCCATATAACTCTGCCTGAATCCTCACCACAGCTGTGGCTGGGAAGAGCACCTGGCCAGCAGCTTTCTTAGGATGCAGGGAGTGAGGTTCTTCTGTTTTGGCATCAGGAAGAGTACCATGGCAGCAGATGGTCTTCCCTCCACTTGGGGTTTAAGTGGGATGAGAAAAATGACTGACTACCAAAGGTAGCTCAGGGAAATACATCCTTCTAAGGTCAATCTTCCCTCATGAACTGGCCCTTGGATGTGGTTGCTTTATCCTTGTGTAGTACTGCCCTGTACACCTCTCATCCTCCATCAGAAGGCTTGTTTGGCACAGGGTCACTAGTGAGGCTTTGGAGTCTGACAGACCTGGGATAAAATGTGGGCTCATTCATTCATTCATTCAGTCTTCTGGGACTGTCTTCATGATTTCTTGGACTCCAGTGCAAAATAAAAACATGAAGTCTCTTGTTCAAAAATGAAGAAGCTGGCTTCTGGTGGTTCATGCCTGTGATCCTAGCTACTCAGGAGGCCTCTACAGGAAAATCCATGGGACCATTTTGTTATCTCTAATTAACCACCAAAAGGAGGAGGAGGAGGAAGAAGAAAGAAGGAAAGGAAGGAAGGAAGGAAGGAGGGAGGAAGGGAGGAAGGAAGGAAGGAAAAGGAGGGCTGAGAAGGTGGCTCAGTGGTAGAGTGCTTGCCTTGCATGTATGAGGCCCTGTGTTCAAGTCCTCAGCACCACAGAAGCAGAAAAAGCCAAAGTGGCGCTGTGGCTCAAGTGGTAGAGCATTAGCCTTGAGCTGAAGAGCTAAGGGACAGTGCCCAGGCCCAGAGTTCAGGCCCCACGACTGACAAAAAAAGAAAAAAAAAAGAAAGAAAAAAAAAAGGAAAAGGAAAAGGAAAAGAAATTGTAGTTCATGTGATAGCTCAGGGACAGTGGCCAGGCCTTGAGTTCAGGGCCTAAGACCAGTGCGTGCGCGCACACGCGCGCATACACACACACACACACACACACACACGCACACACAAATATTGAAGTCAGTGACAGCAGAGAATTAAGCCAAATGTGACTGAGTGCTGGTGACTTTACATTGTTGTGGGACAGCCAGGCTGATGAAGGCCTCTCACGTGTGGATTTTACACGGATGTATTGAGGAAACAGACAACCACTATGCAAACCTACAATACTAAGAGCAATGCTTGAAGGTGTTAACTTGTTTACTAAATGAACAAAGTAATTTTGGATGTAATAAGGTCCAGAGAGAGATCATGACAAAGTGAAGTATCTACAGAGATGTGGCTGGGTGAAGCCCCATATCTTGAGATTGATCTGGACCTGAGTCACTAAGGTCTGTACCACATGAAGGTGGGCAAGGAAGACAGGCAGAGGGACACAGAGGCCCTTACAGAAATAGACCTCTGTGTGTTTTAGTTCCTCTGAGCTCTGGTTTCTTCATTTTAAAATGAGAATTATAGCCAGGTGCTGGTGGCTCCCACCTGTAATACTAGCTATGAAGGAGGCTGAGATCTGAGGAAGCTGTTCTGGGCAGAAAACTCCCGGTGAGACTCTTTTTTTTTTTTTTTTTTTTTTTTTAATTTTATTGTAAAGATGCTGTACAGAGGGGTTACAGTTACATGAGTAAGGTAATGAATACATTTCTTCTGGAACATTGTTACCCCCTCCTTTGTTTTTCTCCCACTATCCCTTCCCTCCCCTACTTCCCCTGAGTTGTAAAGTTCATTTCCAACACCATGTAGCCCAGGCTGGTCTTGACTTCTCCATTTATTACCTCAGCCTCCTGAGTGCTGAGTTCTAGGTGTGGACTACCATACCCAGTTAACTTCTAGCTTTGTGATCGCGGCTAAGTCCTCTTCTGAGTGTCACTCTTTTATCTGTGAAACAGGTTGCATTGGATAGGTCTTACAGCGCCCTGCCTCTTCTAATCTCCTGTGATCTCTTGCTGCTGCTTTGTCCTCCAAGAGAGGTCTTGAGCCCTGAAGCCTTGGTTTTGGAACCAGGGCCTATCTGGCCAGGTCACTATCAATTCTCTGCAGTATCCTCTTCTTTTTTTTTTTTTTTTTTTTTTTATTGTAGAGATACTATATAGAGGGTTACAGTTACATGAGTGAGGTAATGAGTACACTTCCACTTCCTCTTGAACATTGTTACCCCCTCCATTGTTTTCCCCCTACCATCCCCTCCCTCCCTCCCTTCCCCAAGGTTCTTTTTTTTTTTTTTTTTTTGATCGTGATTAAGTGATTACTTAATTTCCGGAAATTCACAGTATTGTGGAATAATGATGCTCATTTAAAGTCACAAGTTCATTCTAACTTTCTGGAGCAAATTGTCTATCACAGTCTGTAATATATAACGGTGCTCATATGTTATATACCATATATGTGATCAGCAGCATGGGGATATTTAGTAGTGGTTCAACCAGATGAGTGGGAGTTCTTTGTTTCTTAAGTCCTGTTAGTTTTGTCATATCACCTAACATTTTGGATTCATCATCCACTTATCAGGGAGACCATGTACTGTTTGTCTCTTCGTTCTTGGCTTACCTCGCTCAACATGATTCCTTTTAGCTCCATCCATTTCCCTGCAAATGCCATTATTTTGTCATTTCTAATGGCTGCATAATATTCCATTGTGTATAGATACCACAATTTTTGGATCCATTCATCTGTGGTGGGGCATCTAGGTTGTTTCCATATCCTAGCTATTGCGAACAGTGCTGCAATAAACATGGAGGTGCACGTGTCCTTGTATATTGGTTCCTGTTGTTCAGGGTAGATGCCTAGAAGTGGTATGACTGGGTCGTAAGGGAGGTCAATCTTTAGCTTTCTAAGGACCCTCCAGACTGCTTTCCAAAGTGGTTGTATGAGTGTACATTCCCACCAGCAGTGTAATAGCGTTCCTCGTTCTCCACATCCCCTCCAGCATTTGTCGTTGGCTGATTTGTGGATGTGGGACATTCTGACTGGGGTAAGGTGGTATCTCAGGGTTGTCTTTATTTGCATTTCCTTCACCACCAGGGATGATGAACATTTCCTCATGTGTTTCTTTGCCATTTTTATTTCTTCATTTGAGAAGTCCCTCTTTAGTTCCCTTGCCCATTTAGTAATTGGTGTGTTGGGTTTGGGAGGGATTAGTTTCTTGAGTTCCCTGTATATACAGGATGTTAACCCCTTGTCTGATATATTGCTGGTAAATATTTTTTCCCAATTAGTTGGTTGTCTTTCTAGCTTGGTTGCGATAGCTTTATCTGTGCAGAAGCTTTTTATTTTAAGGTAGTCCCATTTGTCGAGTCTCTCTCCAATTTGTTGTGACCCTGGGACTCTGTTCAGGAAGTTCCTTCCTGTGCCTATTAGTTCAAGTGTCTCTCCTACTCTGTCCTGCAGTAGTTTCAGAGATTCAGGTTTAATGTTAAGGTCTTTAATCCATTTTGAGTTGATGTTGGTGCATGGTGATAGGCTGGGGTCCACTTTTAGTTTTCTGCATGTGGCTGCCCAGTTTTCCCAGCACCAGCGGTTGAAGAGGCTGTGTTTCTTCCATTGTATGTCTTTGGCTCCTTTGTCGAATATCAACTGGCTGTAGGCCTGTGGATTTATTTCTGGATCTTCTATTCTGTTCCATTGGTCTTCGGGTCTGTTTTTGTGCCAGTACCATGCTGTCTTTGTTATG
This sequence comes from Dipodomys merriami, assembly GCF_024711535.1. Lineage (NCBI taxonomy): Eukaryota > Metazoa > Chordata > Mammalia > Rodentia > Heteromyidae > Dipodomys > Dipodomys merriami. Next base: position 10,183,219 of record NW_027202937.1, on the reverse strand, counting down.
ATAGCTCTGTAGTAGAGTTTGAAGTTCGGCATGGATAGCCCTCCCATATTGTCTTTATCCCCTAGAATTGTTTTGGCTATTCTAGGTCTTTTGTTGTTCCATATGAATTTTTGGACTGTTTTCTGTATTTCAGTGATGTACGTCATTAGGATTTTAATAGGAATTGCGTTGAATTTGTATATTAGTTTTGGAAGTATTACCATCTTTACTATATTAAGTCGGCCTATCCAGGAGCATGGGAGGTCTTTCCATTTCCTAGTGTCTTCTGCAATTTCTTTCTTTAACTTTTTATAGTTCTCATTAAATAGTTCTTTTACATCTTTGGTTAGGTTAATTCCTAAATATTTTATTTTTCGGGAGGTTATTGTGAATGGGGTTGCTCCCTTTATTTCCCTCTCTTCCTGTACATTATCAGTGTATAGGAAGGCAACTGATTTTTGTGGGTTTATTTTGTATCCTGCTATTTTGCCAAAGTGATTTATGATTTCTAAGAGTTTGGGGATGGAGTTTTTGGGATCGTGGAGGTATAGTATCATGTCGTCTGCAAAAAGGGATAGTTTAACTTCTTCTTTTCCTATGCGGATCCCTTTAATGTCTTTTTCTTGCCTTATTGCCCTGGCTAAGGGTTCTAGGACTATATTGAAGAGGAGTGGAGACAGTGGGCATCCTTGCCTTGTTCCTGATTTTAGGAGAATTGGTTGTAGCTTTTCCCCATTAAGTATAATATTGGCTATTGGTCTGTCATAAATGGCTTTTATTGTTTTTAGAAATGTTCCTTCTATTCCTATTTTCTCCAGAGCTTTTAGCATGAATGAATGTTGAATTTTGTCAAAGGCCTTTTCTGCATCTGTAGCGATAATCATGTGATTCTTGACCTTGGCTCTGTTGATATGTTGGATTACATTTATTGACTTACGTATGTTAAACCATCCCTGTGTCTCTGGGATGAAGCCTACCTGGTCATAGTGAATTATTTTTTTTATGTGTTTCTGGATTCTGTTAGCTAGAATCTTGTTAAGGATCTTTGCATCTGTGTTCATCAAGGAGATTGGCCTGTAATTCTCCTTTTTGGTTGGGTCTTTGCCTGGTTTGGGGATGAGTGTGATATTGGCTTCGTAGAATGAGTTTGGGATAGCTCCTTCCTTCTCTGTTTCTCTGAAGAGCTTGAGGAGTATGGGTATTAGTTCTTGTTTAAAGGTCTTATAGAATTCTGCTGTGAATCCATCTGGTCCTGGGCTTTTTTTTGTTGGAAGACTTTTGATAGCTTCCTGTATCTCATTATAGGATATTGGCTTATTTAATTGGTTAACTTCTTCTTTGCTCAGTTTGGGCAACTTGTATTTCTCTAAAAATGCATCCATTTCTGCCCGATTTTCTTCCTTTAGAGAGTATAGCTTTTGAAGGTAGTCTGTTAGAATTGTTTGGATATCTTGGGTACATGTGGTGATGTTTCCTGTGGCATCCCTAATCCTATTAATATGGGTTTCCTCTCTTCTTTTTTTAATTAATCTAGCCAATGGGCCATCAATTTTGTTTATTTTTTCAAAGAACCAGCTTTTTGTTTGGTTTATTTTGGTTATGGTTTTCTGATTTTCTAATTGGTTAATCTCTGCTTTTAATTTGGTTATCTGGCTTCTTCTAGTAGCTTTAGGTTCCATTTTTTCCTGTTTTTCTAGCTGTTTTAATTGCAACATGAGATTATTTACTTGGTCTGTCTCCATTCTCTTGATGTGGGCACTGAGGGCAATAAATTTGCCCCTCAGGACTGCTCCGGTGAGACTCTTATCTCCAATTAGCCATTCAAAAACTGGAAGTGGCACTATGGCTCAAGTGGTAGAGTGCTAGCCTTCAGCACAAAAAGGCTCAGGGACAGTGGCCAAGCCCTGAATTCAAGCCCCACAACCAACAAAATAAAATATGAATTATAATAAACTAAAAACAGTATTTACCTTGTGCCAAGGCAGAGGAACTCATTTAGTTTCCTGCTGGCTCAAATGGCACTGCATTCCCCTTTTTGACAGGAGTGGAAACAGAGACACAGAGAAGATGGAGCATTAGGTGGGGGTGTGGGCTGAGGAGGGAGAGTGGATATTTGGGATTTGAGGCCCCTGGCTCCTTATGATGTCATGGCAGTAAAACACCCATGCTGCCTCTATATCCCCATTATAAAATTTACCATATAGAGGCAGAATGGGCCAGCAAACTGTAACAGCTCTTATTTATCATTTTCCAAGGGGCCCTAGGGTCCTCTTGTTCTTGTTTTACTTAAGGCCCCTTTCCTCTCCCAGTATCATGGATATTTTGAGCCACAGTCTTGGCTTACTAGCTTGTCAATCACCCAGCGCCATTCTGGGCACATTAATGGGCGCTGCCTGGAAGGCGGCTCAGTGGTTCCAGCCCCTCTGGGAGTTGATGACCATTTCAACACCCACCTGCTAGCTGTCACTCACTCCACACTGAATGCAGCCTCCTCTGGCTCAGTGAAAACCCCCACTGGGGCTGCCCCTCCCCAGCCGTTTGGAATGGGTATTTGGGCTTTGTGGAGCCCTGGTAGCTCTTTATAGAAACCAGGCATTAGCAGGGGAGGAGAGAAAAGGAGGGGAGCTCTGCTTCAGTTTTTAAGTTATAATGATCCCAGTAATCTAGACACCAAATTGCACATTTAAATGGCTTGAAAGTAAAAATATCATTTTGTAATGCTGATGTTAATAATGTAAACATTAAAAAGGAATTAAATACTTAGCTTCATTGTGGGGCACAATTGCCTGATTTTTCTTCTTTTAACTTTGTTCAACTGGAGGAAAGAATTAGATAAGATACCAGATATGTTACCAAAAAAAATAGGGGGCAGGGCTTGCATCAGAAGGGCCATTTAATGCCCCCAGGGGCAAGGTAATTTCAGGAGTCTCACTGGCATTGAAGGTGAGCTTTTTCAAAGGACACATCAGTGCTCAGTTGGTCAGGATAGGCCTCTGTGGGGCTCAGAACTGCAGCCTGGTGTACCCAAAGCCCTCAGCTCTGTTGAGGCATCCTGTCGTTTGCCTCCTCCGGGATCTGCCTCCCTCCTTGCTGTGATGTCCTAGCAGCAGCTTCTGGGCATGAGTGGTACACACCTGTTAGCTCAGCACGCAGGAGGCTGGGGCAGGGAGAGTTTGAGGCTAGCCTGGGCTACATAAGGAGACCCTGTTAAAAATGAATGAGTGAAGCAGTTCCATCCCTTGACCTCTTTGGATTAAAGCACTAGTCACTATTGGACAGCAGGGCCTGACACACTAAAGTCTCACTAAGTGATTGTTGAATAAATGAATCTAAAGAGAAGGACATTAGCCTATAAATCCAGATCTCCTCCCCACCCCACCCCCATTCCTTTCTCCATCCCTGCTTGTCTGAGAAAGCTGAGGGAGAAAGTCTAGGGCAAATCAGGACCAGGTAACGTCTAGAGTTTGTTCTTGGATGAGCTCTTGAAGTGGCTTAGCGACAGAGGGGGAGGAGAGGGCTGAGAAATGCAGAAGGACTGGGATGAGATTGGAAGCCAGGCTGGGAGTCAGGCTGCCTGGGCACCGGCTCAGCTCAGCATCATACCAAGACTGCCCCTCTGCTTCCTCCCTCCCCTCTACTTCTTGGCACCAACTCTTGCATTTCGGCTTTCTCCCTCATCGCCTGGTTTATGTTTTTGACCACAGAGGATGCAGATTTAAATCAAAAGTCAGAAGTTTAGATCATTTTGAAGAGCTGCTGATGAGCGATCTCGCCTCGCCATTTGTTTTATTAGACTGTTGCCTGCCCTTTCCTGCTTGGTCTAGAAGCTCCGTGCAGTAGGGAAAGAGTGATGGGGCTGCCAGGGCGCTGCCCAGAGGCCCAGGGCTTGCTGATGACATTGCATTATGGAAAAGCTGTAATAACATTCCACTCTTTAGCCTCCTCTTTAATCACCCAGGGGACACCAAGAGGGCCTGGGTAGGGAATGATTGGTCTCCCAGGCTGCCCCGCTCCCCTGCTGACTGTGGTAGAGAGAGGAGAGCTGGCTGCTTCACTGGAATGGTGATGGCCCGGCTTTGCTCTTCCGCGTCACCTGTGTGTGAGGACCAAGTGATGATGAGAAGACTGAGGAAGGAGATGCTAATCAAACCTCCTAGCACTTCCCAGCAAAACAATGGTAGAGGATACTCCTAAGGAAGAAGAACCTGCAGCCATGCACTGCTAGGCCCCTGCTATCCCTCACATACCTGCTTCCTTTGTATTACTCTCTCTCTTTAAATCAGATACCAGATTGTCATGAGGATCATGAAGAGACATTGTTGTAGAGACTGGCTAGGGTGTCATCAAACTTATTTCCTCTTTCCAGACTTAGCATTCAGCTGCAATTCAGCCCCTGAGCTTCTGGGGAGGGCCACATGACTAATTCTTGCCTACGGGGTATGAGTGTGTCTTCTCTGCGCTATATAATTTTCCCCTGCCAACAGCAGCTGTCTGGACTGTGTGTGGAAGACAGTGGTTTCTCAGGCTAGAAGGAGCCTGGGTCTTGGATGACGGTGTGGAGCAGAGGCATTCTGCTGACCACAATAGAGTACAATGCTGCATTACTGATTCTTGGAAACTGTTTATTACAGCAGTTAGCCTATGCTGATTTATACTTGTGTATTAGATAGAAAAAAGCCACCCGGTGTGGGTGAGGGAGGCCAGCCAAGGGACTCATGCATCTCCCAGGAAAAGGTAGAAGGCTCAGAGTCCTTTCTAGTTCTCTTGATCAGCGTAGTCACTCTCCATGCCTCTGTGCATCAACTCTATGTGACCAGCCCAGCTCATATGCTACTCTGCACAGGGATCTTGAGACCCTGTCCCAGCCACAGGCAAATCCCACAATACCCAGAACTGAGAATGGGTGGAGGAACGAGAAGCTACATGAGGGAGCTTTCGACCTTGTTAATGTGGTACCAGGTTCTCAAGCGAGAGAGGCCCAGAAGAGCTACTGCTGACCTGTAGCATATAGACGTGTGTTTTGTCACTGGTGACTATTTAGTTATAGACTGCCTCCTTTCTGCCACTCAGTATGCTTTGGCAGCACTCTTCTGCCATTGTCAATGACATCATTACCTTAGTTAAATATAATATAGGAAGTTAACTTGCTTTTTTTTTGCTGGTCCTGGGGCTTGAACCTGGGTACGGCCCCTGAGCTTCTTTTACTCTAGGCTAACACACTACCACTTGAGCCACAACTCCACTTCTGGCTTTTTCTGAGTAGTTTATTGGAGATAAGAATCTCATGGACATTCTTGGCTGGGCTAGCTTCGAACTGTGATCCTCAGATCTTAGCCTCCTGAGTAGCTAGGGTTACAGGCATGAGCTACTGGTGCCTGGCCTTAACCTGCTTTTAAATCCAGATTGTGTATTCAAGAATTAAACTATATGTATGTGTATATGAATGTATGTATGTATGTATCTGTCTGTCTATCTATCTATCTATCTATCTATCTATCTATCTATCTATCACCATCAAGGCTATTCTTTCCTTGTATTGATGTAAATGTTGGAAAGTTGATGGCAAGTATCCATTAGAATCCACCAAAAACTTAATTTTCCATTGTATGAAGTTCAAATGAAAAGATCCCTTCTCTGACCTGGTGCCTGCCTTGCAGAGATGTACAAATATTTCATTAGCCACCACTCCCATCCAGGCTCCCTGAAGGGTTGGAGGAAATCGGCAAACTATTCTTGCTCTATACTCTGGTTACTCATAAACTGGAACTTCCATACAGTGTGATGATCAGAATAAACAAACAGACAGGGTAATAAGGCACACCAATAATCACTGGTGACCTCAGCAATTTTATTAACAAATTTATTTCCCTAATTGGGAAACATATCTCAGTGCTGGACTCAAGGGCATTATAATAGTTTCCACACTGCAAAGGAAGGAATTAATTAGAACTGTTTGCTCTTATTTCGTATTTACACTTGTCCACCAGCCTTGTAAACATTGCCCCCGGTTTCCTGGGTCTTTGCTTTCAACCACCCTATACCCCTCCCCAAATAAATAAGTAGAAAGCAGAGAATATGGCTTAACACCAGTGTTTCTTCCTGGTGTGTACCCTGCTCCCATTGGAATCTGCATTTCATGGTCAGAGTCATTTTATGGTCAAAATGTGGTAGAATCATTAGTTCTAATAGGCCCTGAGAAGTCTATAAAGAAACCCTCTTTTCCACAGGCAAAGATGGAGAATCAGGGTCTTGATTTATCAGTGCTCATGCCTAGACCTGTCCATAACCCATTTTGTTTATTATTATTATTATCATTTTGGAGCACTGCAATAATAATAATAATAATACATCGTGTATGGCACATGCTCTGCCAGTGAGCTACAACCTCAGCCCATGTCCTTGTCCCTTTAGAACATCAATACAAAGCACATGAGGTGGGCAAATGTGATCCACCTCTTCTAATACCTCCTACAGTTTCTTGTAGAAAGATAAGAAGCATTAACTAGCACTGTCTGCCTGTGGAGCAGGCAACCCACACAAGCAGAAAGTCCATGAACCTGGGAACTCATTCTTCAAGGTTTCTTCTAGGAGGGATTTTTGCTTTGTAACTTGCAAGGACTACAGCATGATAAGCATTTGTAGATGCAGATATGCCAGACCTGCTGTGGTGCTGGCTTCTGACAGTGCTGCATCTCTCAATGTGTCCCACATTGATGCCACTTTATCGAGCTGTACATTCTCAGACAGACAGCATTACAGAGATGCCATGATGTGTAAGATTGTCTCCAGAGTGGACTTCCTAATAACTTCCTGATTATTACATCTAAGGAGTATCTAGACGACCACAACTTCTAATGGGTCCCTTTTCAAACTCTGTAGCCTAGAAAATTCCAGATAGTCCTAACAAATTTCAGTCTCCTTGGATCGTCTGCAGGATTCCAATAAGGTTTTCCAGGCCAAAAATAAAACCAGTATCTGGTCCGTCATAGGTGGTGTGCTCTTTCCAGGAGCCCTTGTAGGTCGTGTGAGCAAAGTCGATCATCCGGATATCAACTTTGGCCAGACCTTCAGAAGCACTTCCATCAGCCAGCTGCAAGGCTTCCTGGGGATGCATGTGGTCCCTGGTTCTTTCCAGTGGTTCCTGCCCATCATAGATGAGGAGGAGGGAGCTGGAGTAGAAGCGGTAGGAGATCTGGCTCTGGATGACGGAGAGGAGTGCCCGGAGCCTGCGCAGGATGGGCTCCAGGAGCTCTCTGCGAAGTCGGGTCCCATCATGTAGGAACTGATGGAGGGCTTGTCTGAACCCATCCACGGAGAGTTTCCTCCCATAGTACTTGTCTTTGCAGAGAAAGTGCTTCTTATCAGTTTGATAAACCTTACGTTAAAAAGAAGAAAGAGAAAGTATAAAGAATTGTCACCGCTACAATTGCAACATCACATCATAATATATGAGCCGATTTCCAGTAGACGCAGGGCAAGAGCGGCTTAAGCAAGCAGAGGACGATCTTCCATCATGCCCCAGTGTGGCTGTACATTTTAAAGCACTCTCTGTGTGGGTCTTTAAAAGTAATCCAAGGTCCAAAGACACTTTGCCCTATAAAAGCGACCCTCTGCTCTACCGAGGTTACCTACCATCCTAAGGCAGAGATTTGAATCTCCTCTCTTACGGATTACCAGTGCAAACCCCCAAATCATGATTTAAGTCCTGGTTTTTGGGCCTTTTCAATTCATATATTAGCAAACTCAAGCTAGAAAGCATCAGTAAGAATCTGAACCCATAGCCAAAGGCCTTAGAAAACCAGCTAGATTACAGTTTTCCCCCCAATAAAGTTTATAAAGTCCTTTCTTGGGGGGATTTTAGGGCAGCAGCAGTGGGTCTTGGGGTATAGGGAGGTGTGAATTGTTTGGAGATAAAGGGCCTGGCAGGATGAGATGTGGATAAAGTTTGTAGGCAGCCAGTGCAGCTGTGGGGAGGGGGGTGAAGAGGAAGGAGGTCCTCAGCCTCTCTGAAGGAAGGAGGGTGGCTCCTCTCCTTGGCGCTGTCTCCCCTCCCCACCCCTGTCGTGTCTTGGCCACCAGAAGGGAGCAGATGGAAGAGAGATGCTGGGAGGAAGCATAGCAGCCACATCATGCTTTTTAGTTGGCAAAAGCAGAGTTTGAACTAAGGCCCATGTCTGGCATGACCTAGGGAAAGGTGGATTAAGTCGGCAGGGCCACACACCTGGCTAGGACTTTCTCTGTTCTTTCCTTGCTTTCATTACATGCTATGTTTATTGAAAAACAGAGTTTTAAAAAAAAGCAATCCAGAAAGTTATGATAGTCTTAGTGTTGCCTTTGCAGGGTTGGAGATCGGCTGGTGAATTAGTCATCATAAATATATGACAGGCATCACTTTCTAAATAAATCAGATCAATTTCAGAAGGGTTGAGGTCCAGAGAGAGATTCCATTTACACCACAAATCATCACACTCTATTCTCTTGAGAATTGCATTCCAAGCCTTCCCAGAGACATCTGTGCGATGAATTTATAGACTCGACTTCCAGCTTCAAGGGGTGGCAGTTTCAATTAAGGAAAGCTATAACGCTTACCATCAAAGCAGACAGACGGTAAGAGGGAAGGAGTGGAGAAAGTATATTCCCCCTCTAGTCCCCTGCAGCCCTGCCACAGCCTTGTAAGTGCAACGATAAAGAGGCATCGAAGCTGGGCACTGGTGGCTCATGCCTATAATCCTAGCTAATCAGGATGCTGAGATCTGAGGATCATGGTTCAAAGCCAGCCCAGGCAGGGAAGTCTATGAGACTCTTATCTCCAATAAACCAATCAGAAAAAGCCGGAAGTGGTGCCGTAGGGCAAGGGGTAGAGCAGTAGCCTGGAGCACAGAGGCTCAGGGACAAAGCCAAAAAAAAAAAAAAAAAAGGGCTTGGGATCTGGGCAGTAAGGAAATTAACTCCCTTTCCCTGGGTTCAGCCAGCAAAGAACAGTGGAAAGCCAGGCACTGTGGGCTCACACCTGTAATCCTAGCTACTCAGGAGGTTGAGATCTAAGGATCCTGGTTCAAAGCCAGCCTGGGTAGAGAAGTCCATGAGACTTATTATCTCCAATTAACCACCAAAAAGCCAGAAGTAGAGATGTGGCTCAAGTAGTAGAGTGCTAGTCTTGAATAAAAAAAAAAAAAGCTAAGGAGGAGTGCCCGGGCCCTGCGTTCAAAATAAAGAGCCACAGAAAAGCAGAATGAAGAGGAAATGGCTAATAGGAATTCAAGGAGTAGGCTGTCATATAGCATCTGAAGACAGCTTCATCATATAAGAAGATGCAGGACTTGGAGGGCGTGGAGTGCACCTTCTCTTAGTTCTTCTCCAGCCCCTGTCCACACACTGTCTTCAGAGGTCTCCTGCTACAAGGGCAGGACCCAGGGGACCACTGTGGAAAGTTTCAGCTGCCAAACACTGTGAGGCTCAGTTTAAAAACAAAACAGAACATGTGGGCATTGACACCATTATCCCAAAGCAAGCACTTAGAAATAAAAACAACAACCCAGCATGTGGACTGTAGTAGCTCAGTGGTAAAGCACTTGCCTAGCATACACAGCACCCTGGGTTCTGTTCCCAGCACTGAAAAAACAAAAACAAAACCTCCACTGTGTCATAAATGGAAAGATGCAGTTCTTTGTTGAAAAAGTGGTCTCTAATACTGGGCACCGATGGCTCATGCCTATAATCCTAGCTTCTCAGGAGGCTGAGATCTGAGCATCATGGCTCAATGCTAGCCTGGGTAAGAAAATCCATGAGACTCATATTCAATTAACCATCAAAAAGCTGGAAGTAGAGCTGTGGCTCAAGTGGTGGAGCACTAGCCTTGAACATAATAGCTCAGGGACAGTGCCCAGGCCAAGACTTCAGTCCTCAGGACTGGTACACACACACGTACACATACACACACACACACACACACACACACACATACGTACACACACACACACACACACAGTGGTCTCTGGCCTCCTCTGCTGCTGGTCTCTGCAAGGTGGCGGCGGGGTGTGTGTGTGTGTGTGTGTGTGTGTGTGTGTGTGTGTGTGTGTGTGTGTGTGTGTGTGTGTGTGTGTGTGTGTGTGTGTTGGGAGACCTGTTTGTCCCCCACAGCGCATGCCAGGACCTTTACCCCTGCAGTGGGCCCTTTGCACCTACCTGCATGCCGCAGATGCGCACTCCCAGGCAGGCTGAGGTGCTCTGCGCACACTTCCTCATGTGGCGGGCCTTCTTCTCCTCTGACACATCATCCCCATGCTGCCGGGTTCCCATCTTCAGGTCCAGGATGCAGGGATGTGTGTACTGTGACACCACATTTTCCAGTAACAAGAACCCTTATCACATCAAGTTAAGGAAGGCTCTGAGGGCAGCAGGGCTGCTACCCCTCTGGAGGCAGGCAGCAGCCTCCAAAACGGCCCAGAGGCTCCCAGCCAGGACTTCTTCCTTTCCTCCCCTTCCTTCCTTACAGTTTCGGCTATTAAGAATACAAGGTATTAGCTTGCAGACTGCTTTAATAAGTCCATTCATTTAGGGGGAGTCTATGAGTCTGTGAGCTTTTCTCCCTTTCCCATTTTGCTGTGAGGTTGAAATTTAAATGCAGGCGTGAAATCCCTGGCAGGCCATGCCCAATTTACATTTTATGGCAGAAAATCAGAAGGCTAAAAATCTCCAGTCACTGAATGGGCAATACCTTTTGGGAGAAGCGAGTTGATGTTCGCTTTGGAGATGAGTTGCAGGAATATTAATTTCAGCAGAGTAATTATCTTGCAAAAGCTTCTTAGGGATTAGGGTTGCACATGTGTCTTCGTACTGTGGTGCCAGCCTCCGCTTTGTAGGCAGGAGCCTGGTAGTAGCAAGGGGGTATTTCAAACTTGAATTTTGCTCACTGAAGACAAGATGATCTGTGTGTGTGTGTGTGTGTGTGTGTGTGTGTGTGTGTGTGTGTGTGTGTGTGTGTATCTGTCTCACCTTCTCACTCTTTTTCCTCAAGTGTCTCTGTCTGATCTGTTTCTGTCTCTGGTCTGACACTGACCCTTCTCCTCCCCCCACCCCCCCCACTCCCTCGCGCCCCCCCCCGTTGACCCCCCCCCCCCCGTCACTGCTCCTACAAGTCTTCTTGCCCATCGGTGTGTGGTGGGGAGGACAAGGATACGGTGCCTCTTGTCCTCCGGGTATTCAGAGCACAGGCGGGTCAGGTGGGCCTCATGGCAGTGCAGGGCCCATGGGTTAACATTCCTTCTCTTCTCCACCTGGTTCCCCTTAGGGTCTTCCACCATGGAGGAGACTTGGGCGTTGAGGTGGAACTCGGACCTCAGGAGCGCATTGGTTGGGCTGGAGGTAAAGGAAGCACAGGCGGTGGTCAGGGAAGGACTCGTATGCTGCCTGCCCCTGCCCTCTGGAACGCTTTCTGAGAAGACTGTCCCAGCTGCTGCACAGGCAGCAGAGACACTGCAGGGGCTCGAGTGCCACCTTGCCTTCACAGTGGCCCTCTCCAAGCCCAGATAACTCCTTAGGCATGCCACCCCTCAGAGGAGTGGGGTGATGTAAGTACACTTGTAAACGATCTGGGTTGTTAACAATCCTGCCATTGCAGTGATGAAATGTGGGGGAGGGGGCAACCTGGAATCTGAGATCTGCCCTGCCATTATGTCCAGAGGAAGTGGGGTGACTTACCCTATCCATGACCTACCCTCATTCTCCTCCCCTTTCTGCATCTTTCTCACACACACACACACACACACACACACACACACACACACATGGAAGTAGGGTGCTACTGTTGAATGCTCAGCCAAGAACTTAATTAGGCCTGTGTTCCTTAGGGAAGGATGATATTGTTCATCTTAGCTCTTTTTGGTTTCCCATAAATGCTCTAAAGGTTCCTAAAGATCTCTTCCTCTGAGAAAGGTCAACTGCCATTCTGGTGGGCTATGGAGACTTCTCCAAGGACCTCAGGCACCCAGGGTCTCTTGCATCTCCAGAGACCCACCAAATGCCACATGGACCTCTCTCCTTGTCTCTTCAGTACCACTAAGCAGGAGCTGACTTTGAAGAGAAATTAGCCGTGCTTCCTTTCTAAAAACGATTCTTGGCTTTCTGTTCCATACATTATCCCCCAGAGACATTTCTTGGTCTCCGTGAAACAGGTATTTAATTAAACAAGTACCAAATAACTGCTCTGTATAACACTTAGTGTATGCGTCAGCTTTTGAGATAAATACATAGTAATCCCCGCCTAGAAGCCTGTGAGAGAAGAGTTCCTCTCTTTGGCCACATGGGTTATTCCAGGCAGTGCCTTTGTCTGAGTTTCTCATTTTCTCCACACCAACCCTAATGTGGAGTGGTTGACCTTGGGCACAGGTGGGGACGGCACTAATCCGTGCTGAGGGCCACGTGCCCAGCTTCCTGTCACCCTCACAGTGGTCTTCACCTCTCCTTGAGGGACTGTCTCAGCTGGGCCAGGGGTCGGGCACTGCCACTGCTGGTGGTCTGCTGAAGCGTCTGCCAGATGGCCACTGCTGCTGACTCCTGGGTGACCTTGAAGGACTCCTGGTTCTCCTTCAGAGGGAGGGCCACCAGGCTGAGGTGGCCCCTGTTGTCTCTCTGGAGGTGGACTGTGATGGTACCTGCAGGACACACAGGGTGAACAGGAGAAAGCACACAGTGTCTTCTCAGTGGACATGGGCCATAAGTGACCTTCCTCTTTCCCCAACTCCTCCCTCAAGGAAGAGCTAGGGAACCAGCCCAGTGTTGCTGAACCCCATTCTGTTCCTGAATGTGCAGAGAAGAGCCTTGGATCCATCTTCATCCATACTTATGGCTGTTCCAATTTCTCTACTTCTTCCTACTTTAAACAATGTACTTCTATGCCTTTTGTTCCCAAATTAGAGTTCCTCTCCACACAGACACCGTCCCACCTTCCCCATCAGAGCTGGTTCTCTGCAAAGGCACCTCCCTACCTCCAGGGGGCGGCAGCTAAGGGGAGCTTCCTTCCTTCCCCTTTTCTCTCCCATATGTCCTCATCTGTGGCCTTCCTCCAGCAGCCTTTTGGGCCCAGGACTGTCTGTCCCCCTTCACCCATGCCTTTCACACTGATGCCTCAGTCTTTGGTTAGACACAACAGCACTTAAAGCTTTTTGGTGGTCATGGGTCTTTGAGGAAACTAAGACTTGGGATGTGTCCTCAACTTGTGGCTCCCCCCTGTCGCCGCAGTTGATAATCAAGGCAGAAGAGCTGTGGCCATGTGGGTGAAGAGCCTGGGAAACAGATTTAACACGCATGCTGCTTGGTATTCTCTTGGCTATGGCAGCACATTCATGCTGTGGGGGTCCTCCCCCCAGTAGAGCCCTCTCTCACTGATGGGTTCTAAAGGGGGGGTGCAGCTGTCCTGTAGGGAAGGCAGAGCTCTGTCTGCCCCCTGCACCAACAGCCCTGCCTGTTTTGTGGGAGGGGAGGAGGAAGAGGAAGGCTGGGTACTTATTCCACACTTCCTCCCTAAATCATCATGGTGGGCTCGTGTCATGTGCCTCTGGGTTTCCCTAGAGCCTCCATTCTTGCTGGGTCCATGACCCTGTTCCCTGCCTCTGGGCCTGGGGGGGCTTCAGTTTCTAGTGCTGTCCTCCCTGAGTGTGCTGTTCCCGGCTGTTGGCTTCATCCTGTATATACGTCTGCAAATAGACCCTTGGAGAAATTCTCTTGAATGAACTGTTCATGACTGCTGGGACCCTGACTGGGGGGTGAGGGGCGGTGTGTTGGTATGTGCTCCTCACTCTTCATTTCCTCCCCTGGCCACTTGGCCACCTTCCCAGTGTAAGTGGTGCTTTGTGCCAAGCAGGCAGCAAAGGCTGTTGATTGCCCTGCCTGGTCGCCAGGCTGCTTCATGCAGACCCTCGCTTCCAAGGCTGCTCTGCAGTTCAGCATGATACTGAATCCAGAGCTGTCTGCCTAGCTCAGCGGTCTCCCTGGGCCGGTCCTGCCCTCTCGGATTCCCAGTGCCCTAATTTTCTGGCCTGGGAGGGACATTCAGTTCTGTTTTTCCTCAGCTCATCCCTGGCTCCTATGTCCTGTGAAGTAATTGTGACAGGAGTAGTAATTCTTCTCCAAAGCTAGGCATTGTACAGCTGACATGACACCAGCATTCATCCTGGGCCAAGCCCACCTGTGTTCTGTACATGAGAACAAGGGGCTGACGGCAGGCTGGGGACATCACCACAACACTGATCACACCCAGGCACACCTGTAATCTTAGTTACTCAGGAGGCTGAGATCTGAGGATCATGGTTTGAATTCAGCCTGGGCAGGAAAAGTCCATGAGACTTTTTATCTCCAATTAACCAGCAAACAAGCTGGAAGTGATGCTGTGGCTCAAGTGGTTAAATACCAGCCTTGAGCAAAAAAGCTAAAAACCAATGCCCAGGCTCTGAGTTCAAGCCCTAGTACCAGCACAAAATCCAAAGCAAACCAGTGAGCGTAATCATCATGCCTACCATGTGTGACCCTGTGCAGGCCACACATTGGTACACTGTGGTACACATGAGTCCCTAGGAGACTGAAGAGCCAAGGTTGCACAGCTGGGAAAGGATGGACCTTGAGCAGCCCACGCCAAAGGGGGCATGGAAGAGGGAATAGGCGGTTACACAGAGCCAAGGACTCTTATGGAGCCACCGGGGTCAGTATTGACCCACTCATGCATGAGGACCACTCCTATGGGGTCCCTAGTCACACTGGTTGTGGTCATTCTGTTCCACAGGAGGGACAGGGAAGTCACAATTCCACTCCTCCCCCCTCCCTCCCAGGACAGAGCCATCAGGTGCTGTGTCTGTGGGTAGGAAGGTCACAGCGCTTGTGGTCAGGAAAACTGACCTTCTTGAAGCCAACACTAGGTGCCCAGAGCCCATCCCTCCCTTTGTGACAAGGGCACAGAGGCCTCTTGTCCTTGGGGTGCTTGGGGCCTTCCAACTGCCTGGGAGGACATGAGGGGCAGAAAGGTGCACCAGTCAAGAGCAGAGCCCTTTGGGGTCCAGTAAAGTTCATGCTGGCATCTGGTACCCGCTGGCCTTTTCCGCTTGAGGGGCTCTGGTGACAGGCCTGCCTGTCCTGGGGAGTTCAGGCCCCGGGAGGCCTCCTAAGAGGGACAAGAAATGTGACCTTCACAGGCTGCTGCAGGCCCCAGCTCCTGTCTGATCACATCGGTTCTGAGTGCCTGCGTAAATGGAGATGAGCGGAGGTGCAAACAACTCAAACCAATAAAATTCAAAAGTCATTTTCATTGCTCATATTGTCAGAGCCACACTGCTAGCTCTGTGTCCCAGCCTCTCCCCTCTCCATCTTTCTGCACACTTCCGTCTCCTAGCTGCCTTTCTCTTTCCATCCTTCCCTCCCCTCCTCTGTCTCACCCCTCCGCCTTCTGGGGCTCAGCTCAGTCCTCTCCAAAGCCCCCTTGTAAATAGTCCTGAGCTGCCTGTCCTTGAGAGAACACACCAGAAGATCCCAGACTCCTTGTTGCTTGTTCTTTCAATCAGGATCCTGCCTGCCCACCTGGCTTCAGCTTACCCTGTGTGTCGGTAGAGATTAGGCCTCAGAGACCCACAGGCTCCCTGGGCTCTACTGCAGCTGCTGACCAAGAGCTCTCAGGGCCAGGCAGAACTCCCTGCCTGCCTGCCTACCAGCTCTCCCCATACACCTCTGCCTGGGTCCACTCCAGCTGGGCAGACAAGAGCGCTTACTGCCACCATTGGCATGCCCACAGCATCTCAGCAATTTTGATTTGGCTTAGCCTCGGTGAATATTCTATCATGTGTTTATTTTTAAGCTTATGAGAACATTTACTCGCCACTGCCTGTAATATTAATCTAGCCAAACCATCAGCCAACTGGACCTGAGTGTATGTCCTCATTCACCCAAGGCCCACAGCAGCAGGGGAGATGAGGGATGTGGCCCTAAGACAGCCGAGCCTGAGCGTCTACACAGGAGGCTGCCCTTCAGGACACCCACCTGCCAAGGCTCTCCCTGATCGCTGTTGGGGGGCCCAGCTATGAGAAGTAGAGGATGCACTCAGTGGCAGGCAACAGCCACTCAGAAAACAGTCTTCCCTCTGAGGGGTGTTGATATCAAGGAGGAAATGAGTGATTCTTGCAACAGCCATGTGGACACTTGAGACCCCCCAACACAAGGTCACTGGCTGAGTGACCCTGGACAAGTCGTGCCCCCTCTCTCAGGCTAGAGGACCCCCTGAGCCCACACTTGGACTCAACTCTGTTAGAAACAGTCTAGCTAGGTGGAGTGGGCCTCTGTGGTCAAGAGCCCACTTTTGAGAGCCAGACCTCAGGCTCTAGTTATGCCTCTCAGTGCTGTGTGTCCCTAGGTGAGCCAGCCAGCCTCCCTGTGCCTTGGGTTCTCATCTAGGAGGGATAATAAACCTGCTTCTGAAGTTTGTGAGGCTCTTGTGAGAAGCATATAGGAGCCATAGAGCCTGGGAGCCCTGAGACCTTCCTCATCATCATCTTGTCCTTAGCTCCCGGCCCTCTCACTCTACTCCAGGCATCGGAGGACCAACAAGAGGGTGCTGCTTGGTTCTGGACGTTTTTTCTAGTGTCTCCTAGTGAAGCATTTTGCTTCTTGGACCTCAGGACTTCATGGGTGATGTCCCAGTGAGTAAGGGGACCAACATTTTTGCTTCGTCAAACCCCATGCCTGGGAGCTGCCTGGCCACCCCCAGGCACAGTGGGCAGTCAGTCCTCAGTCTCCTCCAAGGGCCTGGCCCCTCCCCCATGTGTTTAGAAACCACCTGAGTCGATTTGGCTCTGACTCCAGACTCAAGGTACAGGCAGTCCCCGCCTGGGCTGCGCGGCCTAGTGATTTCTCCACACTGTGGCTGTGGGAGAGCAGTAAGCACACAGCAGGTGTCCTTTGACTTTTCTGCTTTGACCTTTTCTGGGGCTAGTGCTATGTGGCTCCATCCCCCTCTTAGGGCGTGGGTGTGAACAATGGAGATGCTACAGTGCACTGCCTTGCTAGGCTAGGATGCTTGCTGGGTCAGAGGCATTTAGCGCATTTGACTTAAGAATTCTTAAAGTTGGAGAACCTCTAAATTTATTGAAGTAGCAGAGCCCCAAGGTTATATTCCCAGAATGGCCGATGTAAATTGGGACACCAGGGAGAGACAGGCAACGATCGATCATGGTCCGGGGTGCCCTGTCTCCCCACCAGAGGATTGGTTTGGGGCATAAGGTAGAGGCACAGGGGTGGTCTCTTGCACACCAGTGTGGCCTTTCTCCCTCCCCCACTTCGCCTGTGGCAGTGCTGGAGGTCTTTCTCAGCTCTGGAGCTGTGCCAGACAAGCGTGAAATGCTTCTAGCAGTAGACTGCCCCGTGCCAGGGCCTGCCACCCCTTTGCTCATTGAGTTTGGTTGCAAAAGGACAGACATTCATTCCAGTGAGTGCTCTCAGCAGATGAGCAGTGACCCGCAACCAGTCGGGCAACAAGGCCAGGTGAGAGGGGGCCTTCGCAGGCAGCCGTGTTTCCCAGGGTGAGATGCTGGCTTGTCTCACTCTGAAGAACATTCTAGAAGTCCGGCTGACGTCCTTGGGGATGTAGTAAGGTGGGAAATGGTACTTGGAAGCAATTCTGGGTCTTAAAGCCCTGGTCACCCCTGAGCATTGCTTCTCAATTGGATACCTGAGCCCCAGCCCTGGGACACCCCAGGATCTTGATTTGCATGTTGGATGTGGGCCTGGGAACCTGGAGCGCACCTCCTATGTGATCCTGGTAAAGCTGGTCCACCCTAGATTGGAGAAATGCTAATGTGGGTGGGTCCTTGTTAGTTAAAATGGGGTTCTTGCTAGCTTTTTGCCTAACCTGGCCTAGAACTACATCCTCCAGATCTCTACCTCTGGGATGACAGGTGTGAGGTACCACTGCTGACTTCCCAGTTATCTTACTGGTTGCCACTGGTATGCAAGTAGGCTCCCAAGTGAATATCATTATTGCCTCCTGAACTTTCCCCCTTTGACAGCAGTACGGCAGCCCACAGTCATGATACCAAAGACCCTGTAAGGAGGCCTTTTCTGAGTTTTGCCTAGCTGGGCTGGCTGCCTGGCCATCAGCTCTGTGACTACAAGGCTCGGTGTGGACCAAACATGGCCCAGCGATCCTAGGGGGCAGCACAGGCCTCTTTCTCTCCAGACCCCAGCTCATGCTCAGCTCCAGGATGTACTATACCTGTGCCAAGTTTCCTAGCTATACGCTCCACAGTGACAGCCTGCCCCTGGGCATGCAAATAAGTCACATGCAGCTTCTTTATGCCCTATCCCAGCCCAAGCCTCCCACACTACCTGGGCCTCCAGAGAGGGGGGTTTGGAGGCTTCAACTTGGCCTATATTTAACCAGTCACACAACCAGCCATGAGGACCCCACCCCCACCCCCAAGGCACAGACCAGAATGGCCTCTCAAGACCAAGGGCCACTGGGTGTCATTTTTATCCCGTCTCAATTCGGGGAAGACTGGTGGCTTGAGCCACTGGGAAGGGAAGCCAGTGGAGTCACCCTGCAGACCTGGGAGGGGCCTTGTCTCCATGGCAGCCCTCACGCTTCCTAAGGACAGGAGGGGCGGGGCCCAAGAGCAGGGCCGCCGCCACTTACCCTTGTACTGTGGGGTGAAGCACTTCATGGCCAGCGGCAGGGATTCGTAGAACCTCTGCTCCCGGGAGATGAGGGGCTTGCATACTGTGTGCTCATCATACTTCATCAAGCTCATGTGTCCCCCGACCTGGTGCAGAAATGGCTCCAGTTGCACACCCACCCTGGTGTCCCCAGCATCCACGCTGTCCTGTAAGACCATGGTGCTTCGGATCCCTCGAGCGGAAGGAGAGGGTTGGAAGCGGCTGCAGCCAGGCAACGCAGGCTGGCTGGTATTCTGTCTTCTCCTTCTTGGTCTTCACTATTGTCACAGCACAGGTGTCTCCTGGAGGCTGGCTCTCTGGAAAGTGGAGGAAAAAATTATGTGAGGAAGAAGGGCTACCGTGCAAGGCATGGTGGTGCATGCCTGTAATCCCCGCTACAATGAGAGGCAGAAATGGGAGGGTCCAGCTCCAGGGCAGCTGGGGCAAAAATCAAGAGACTACCTGAAAGTAGACTAAAAGCAAAAACTAGCTAGCACGTTTGAGGCTCTGAGTTTTAACTCCAGTAATGCCATAAACTTTTTTTTTTTTCAAAGAAAGAGTAAGGAAGAGGTGTTATGGAGTCTTCGTCCCAAAGATCCACAGTCTCCAGCTCCAACTGGACCTGAAACAGGACCATAAATGTGCATCGATTTCTTCTGGAATAATCTGTCATGAGAAACTGGCTACAAGATTTGTCTCCACAGAGCAGGAGCAAGAGGAAGAATTTAAATAGTTTTTTATTCTTTGGATTTAAATATTAAAATGTTTCCAATACATAACCCTATGTGTCTAGGGTTCAGAGCCTGTGTTCTAACTTCTCTGTTCTTGGCACACCAATCCCAAGAAGCCAGTGGAACCTCTGCTGTTGGGGGCACTCATCTTGTCGGGGTACACCATCTTGTTCCCATCCTAACTCCATTGCATGCCTGCTGTGTGACCTTGAGCAAGTTAGTAAACCTCTCTGGGTCTCAATTTCCCCATCTGTAGAGCAGGATAATAATGATGCCCATCTCATGGAGTCAGGAGCAGAATTGAGATTAGGGCTGTGAGAAGTTGACCCCGTGCCCAGAGCAAAGCCCTTGGTAAATATATTGCTCCATTATCTAGTGTTACACTTCCTCTACAGCTCTGGTTTGTGAGAAAGCCAGGTTTTATTGTGACTTGAAAAGTGGGCCTGTCCCCCTTCTGCTGTTCCTTTACTCCCCCCCTCCCCACACACACCTAAAGGTGGGCTTCCCTTATCTTAGACAAATGCTGGAACACTGGGGTGGGGGAGGGGTGCAGCCCTAAAGTTGTCGTGACTTTGTCTCAGGGAAGAGCCAAGGAGACGCTGGGCTGCGAGGGGAGGCTCTCGCCTCTTTGTTTGTCCTGAGAGGACATTCTCACAGCGGTGCCATCACCACCAAGTTATTAATACTCTCTCCCTCCGCTGGACTCCTGACCACGATGCGCCAGGCTGGGCAGCGCTGGGCATGATTAACCCTCTAATTGACCCTCAGTCCCGGCCCCGGCCATGGTTGGCTGGCTCTATCTATTTGCGCAGGCCCCTGGCTCAGCCAGCTGCCTGACTTTGAAAGCTTCAGCCTGGCCCATTCATTTTCCCACATGGGGCTTCTTATCACCTCCTGTCTTGCAGGTCCCGGAAGTGCCCTGTAGGGGGCGGGGGTCTTCCTGAGGCCTGTGCATCTGCTGTCCCACACAGAGCTTACATGGGGCAGACTGGCATGGCTGGGGGGAGGCTGGGGGAGAGGGGAGGCCTGAGGCTTGAGGCTGAGGAGAGGAGCGAGGCTGGGGACCTCAGAGGCCTTCCCACAGATGTGCCCTTAGGAGTCCCAAAGCCAGCCACAGAGGCTGTTCCAGAAGCGAAGAGAAACTGAGGAGGCTATAGCTAGAGAGGGGAGGGGTTTGGGGGCTGTAGAGAAGGAGGGGAGGGGTCTCACAGCCCACAGCCAGGCATGACTTCAGTCTGACTACCCTCCCATACAATTGCATGGCACACCTGAGCCTACTTGTAAATTTGGAGAAAGCAGGAAAGGGAGAAGAGAAAAGCCAGGCACCCGTGGCTCATGCCTGGAATCCCAGTTACTCAGGAAAATGAGATCTGAGGCTTGCACTTCCAAGCCAACCTAGGCAGGAAAGTCTATGAGAATCTTAACTTCAGTTAACCAGTGAAAAGCCAGAAGTGGCGATGTGATTCACGTGGTAGGGTGTCAGCCTTGAGCAAAATCCCAAGGGACAGTGCCCAGTCCCCTCAGCCCTGGGGGTAGGGGGCGGTGGGCTGGGTGGAAGCTGAGATCCACCTCTCAAGGGCTCTTGGGCATTGTTGGCCTTTGCCAAATGACCTGTTCCCAGGCAGACGCATTTCTGGTAACTAGAGGAATGCCACAGCCAGTCAGAAACATCCATTTATAGCAACTCCTAGAAGGAGCCAAAGCCCCTGTCCCTGGGGACCCAGCTCTGCACAACCCTGGCCTGGCCTCGGATGCCATGCAGGCCTGCCCCTGTGTTCCAGCCATGCCCCACGAAGGCCCTTGTGCCTCCACACTGGGCAGACTACTGCTCCCCCCCCTCCCCACACATGGTCATCAAGCCGCTGCTGCGGCCCAGGGAGGAAATGGAAGCCTAGAGGGTCATGCTCACAGCGCTTGCTGCCTGTCACGCAGTGTTCTAGGGGCTGCGTGAGTTTTAACCCATGGACGGCACTCCCACTATCCTGCCAGCCCATTTTCCACAAGAGGAAACTGAGACGCAGGCTGTACACCCAGCTAGTGGAAAGAGAGAGAATTTGAACTCAGGTCCATTGGCTAGCCAGGCACACTCATCAACCCTGAGGCACAGGGCTGAGGGTTATGATCCATTTACTTTAAATCAGGAATCTGAGTCCTAAAGAGATTCAATCAAAGCCACCAGCAAGCCACGAGCAGTTCCAGGACAGACTGTCTTGTCCCTGAGCCTGTTCCTCACCCCACCACATGACATTAAGTGCATATCCTGGTAAGCAATAGGATAGAGAGGGGAGAGGACATCACATGGGGCACCCCTCTAGAACTTTCTGGCCAGGTTAACCAGCCAGAACCAAAAAGGGTTAGCACTATCTTGTTCTGTGTGTGTGTGTGTGTGTGTGTGTGTGTGTGTGTGTGTGTGTGTGTGTGTGTGTGTGTGTGTGTGTGTGTGTGTGTGTGTGTGTGTGTGTGTGTGTGTGTGTGTGTGTGTGTGTGTGCCAGTACTGGAGCTTGAACTCAGGGCCTGAACATTTTCTCTTAGCTTTTTTACTCAAGATTCTGTCACTAAAGCCAGAGCTCTAGTTCAGCTTTTTGGTGGTTAATTGGAGACAAGAGTCTCATGAACTTTCCTGTCTGATCTGGCTTCAAACAGCAACCCTCAGATTTCAGCTAGGATTACAATGCAAATCGTCAGTGCCTGACACTAGCTTGGTTCTTGCCATGACTCTGTCATGCTTTTCTATCCTCCGAAGGTGGGCACTGGCTAGCGGGGACCCAGCTGTGCCGGGAAGACCCACCCCTGCCTGGCAGGGCAAACTTCCCTTCCCTGTGCCCAGGTAGGGGGCAGTGATTGGTGTCTACAGGTGGCCAACCTGTACTTTACAGCTGGGGAAACTGAGGCCCTTGCTGTTGCAGGTCACCTTAGGGTGGTGTCTGAGGTCCTCCCGCTCCTGAGTTCTGTGGCCTGCAGTTCTGGCACAGTCCAGAGGGAGGAATGGGAGAGGGAAAGAAGCAGGATCCGGTTGGGCAGGATCTAGGTTGTCTAACGCTGACCTCAGGTTCACAAGGAAGTCTCAAGTTTGCTCTCTGTTTCTGCCTTCAACTCTGTCAGGCTGAGCCAGGGCAGCCTCCACCCTTCCCATTCCTCTTCTGGAACCCCCAAGTCAGGGACTCTGGTTAACAGGCTCTTTCTCAGCCCAGAGCTTCCTTGCACTCTGCAGCCCTTCTGCCATAGGCATTGGACCCGTGTCTCCTGGCCCTGCTGTTTCCCACTTGCAGGGGGGGGGGGTGACAAGGAGCTCAGGCTCCCTGAGAACCAGGAGGAGCCAGGTGGCCGCTCCACCCTGGTTTCCGCCCACTGCCACGGCCTTGTCATGAGACTCAGATGACAGGACGCACAGGCCTCCTTTGTGGAGCCCTCTTTTTATGCATCTTTACCACTCAGGGTTGTCACTGCGTGGGTTCTTCTCAGGAGGACTGTGAGTCAGCGGGGGTGCTGGGAAAGCAGGTGGGGCGCCTGCCCGAGGAGGGCCTCCACCCCCGTTCTGACACACTTGCTAAAAACCCTGAGCTCCCTTTACTGCTTCAAGGGGAGACAAATGTCCCTCGCTCCAGCCCACGCCTCTCCCCACAGCCTCACCAACTGGACCCCTTAGGGGTAGGTCTGAGAGGGAGCTAGGATAAGACAGAGGGAAATGAGGAGATGCCTCCAGCTAGAAGAGCTCAGCTAAGGGTTGGTCCTCACCCTCAGGAAGTGGGCAAATGGCTTCAGGTCCCAGTGTCCTCCTGCTTTCTCATTGGCTTATGCCCTAAATGTGACAACTCTGGGTCTCACTCCAGGAGACTCGGGGACTGTTGAGCAAGGCCTGGGGCCGGCTGTGCCAGGACAAGCTCTGCCCTGTAGTCCCATGGGGCCCAAGAGCCACCAGATTGCACCATGTTCCCTGGGCACAGCTGTACTTGGTTTCAGCACAAGGACAAATGGCTAGACGTAAGGTCTCAGGATCCATTCACTAAGCTGGGGAATGGGGGCGGGGAGTGCATCTAGGAGCCTCTGGCTTGACCCCCTACCCACATACCAAGCATGAGCTTGTTGACAGTGACAAGGTGGCATATAAAACCTCAAACCATACATTTCAGGGCTCAAACTTGGAACAAGCTGAGCACAGACTATGTCACATGGAAGCTGGAAATAATTAGCTGGCCCTGGTCACTGTTAGGGCTGTTCATGGATGCTCTGGTGTACTCTGTGGACAGGTGACTTGATGACATTATTGAGGGGAATTGTGGTCATGTGATATGCGTTGGCCAACAGAACATGGAGGAGAGTGCCATGTAGCAGTTCTCGGTGAAAGATTGAAGACCATTTCCTCACATTCTCTTTCCCTGACCACAGTAACTTTGGGAGCATGCGATCTGCCCATGGATCTCTGAGCAACTACACATATCAGAGCCATAATGACAAGGAAAGGAAACCTCTGCTATATTGAGCCACTAACACTTGGGGATGTTTCTTTCTCCAGCAAAACCTGGAGTTCATCCTGGTTAATTCACCAGCTCACAACCAGTACCCAGTATGAGAGTCCCGCTACCATGAAGGTTCAGGTTCTCACATATTTAATTGCACAAATTTATCTCTTTTTTTTTTTTTGCCAGTCCTGGGGCTTAAACTCAGGGCCTGGGCACTCTCCCTGAGCTTCTTTTGTACAAAGCTAGCACTCTACCACTTGAGCCACAGTGACACTTGCAGCTTTTTCTGTTTATGTGTACTAAGGAATCGAACCCAGGGTTTCATGCATGCTAGGCAAGCACTCTACCACTAAGCCACATTCCAAGCCTACAAATTTATCTTATATAACAGCCACCCCTATTAGGCATCAGCTGTGGACTGATTGTTTTAGGATCACATCTGTTTGAAGTAATCATTTTCAGGAGAAACAGCATCATTGATGAGCTTCCCAGGGTCCAAAATTTGGAAGAGCCCAAACTGAGGTTCAGACACAGGGTTCATCATCCTGAAGTTTGATGTCCTGCCATTTAGTCCTCTGCCTGCCAGGCTACTCTGCTGAGACTCAAGTCAGGCTCTCATGTCAAGGTCCTTCTCCCTGCCATGTGCCTCTGAGACTCGTGTCAGGGATGGGACCTTCCACAGGTGCCCTGGCAGACAGCAAGAACTCCACCCCAGGAGTCAGATTGCAGTGTAGGTCCACAGGGCCACGGCTGAGGGGTCCCAACTGTGCCTGACCAGGACTCAACTCAAATCTACACCAGCACAACATGATCTACAGACAAGAAATACAACTCCCAAGGAGCATGACAATTTCTCGGGTGTAGGTATGTATTCTGGTGATTTCCAAATATAAATTCATTTTAAAGGCGTTATTGAATTCCTAGAGGTTTTTGTCATCATCTATTTTCTTAATCAACAGACACTCCAAGTATAATGAGTGTCACATGGGAACCGGTCGAGAGAAGCCTGTGTTGAAAAATGAGTCCTAGGGGCTGGGGGTGGAGCTTGCGCTTGCCTAACATGTACAAGGCTGCACTGCAAACAAACTTTTGGCAAAAGACAACAGACAGACACCAGTGGCTAACACCTAAAACCCTAGCTACTCAGGAGGCTGAGATCTGGGGATTCCAGTTCAAAGCCAGCATGGGCAAAAAAGTCCATGGGACTCTTATTTTCAATTAACCAGCAAAAGCTGGAGGTAGAGCTGTGGCTCAAGTGGTAGAACACCAACTTTGAGGGAAAAAGCAAAAAGACAGAGCCCAGGCCTTGAGTTCAAAGCTAAGTATCAACACAAAACCAAAACCAAATATTCTCTAGAAGAGACGGCCAAGTAAGGCCAGGGTAGAAGAAGGTAGATATAATGAATGCATGCTATATGGAGGTATGAAAATATCACATTGAATTCTACCCCTAGTCAGGAAGGGGTTCAGGAGCAAGGAACAAGTGGTTCAACCTTGGAGAATTTGGGGAAGGCCCCTTTCAAGAGTGCACATGCATAAGAAGTGATAGAAGCAGGCAGAGAAGAGCAGGGAAGGGTGAGTAGGGGTGTATGTGGAGGGGGGCTGGGTTTGCCTAGCTTCACACCTGCTACAGGTAGCTGCAGCAGGCCGTGGAAGGGGCCATAAAGGGAAAGGACACACTCTGGACCCCTGCTCAGCCTGGGCGAGGAGGGTGGAGGGTGGAGATGATTCCCTGATAGTCACCAAAGTGTCAAAACTATATCCCCATTTTTAACTACACCCTGATAAATCTTAGGTGACAGAGGGCAGACATGCTGGGAATAAGATAATTAAGAAAGAGCTTGTAGCGGTAGAAGACTGCAGTAGGAATTGTGGCAGGTTGCGCAACTCAAAAGCAGCATGCTTTATGGCCTGCCCTCTCGCCTCTGAAATTCTCCCGCACATTTCACAGGGCTCTCTGAGCCAGAGGTTCGGGACAAGTACCGTTCAATGTCCTTGTGATTGCCCAAGGGAACCGTTTTTAATCTATTAGAGATGAAAGAGCCCGAAAACCATTTAAAACCGCTTAGGTTGTAATGGGTAAGGGAATTTTGGAGTTTCTCACGTGGCTGGAGGGCTGTACATCATCTGGGACCATCCAGGCTGGGAAAGCCCAGGCTTATTTTTCCAGAAGAGGGAAAATGGCATTTAAAAATCCACTGTAAAAACAATTCAAGGGCCATAGGACTGAGTGGTCTTCCCTGTATGGCTCCCCTGCTTTGTGGGATCAATACAGGAGTACGGGGGGCGGAGCAGAGGGGAGGAACCTCACACATTACCTTGCTGGCTATGGATGAAGTATGTGCCTTCGGAGACAGTCTATTTCCTAGGGAAGGCAGGAGCCCCAGAATCACAGAGCAATACTTCATAATCCTCAGTCATAGAAACTTATTTCAGAGCTGATTTTATCCTTTGAAAGAAGATTTTTCCCCCGTACCTTTCTCTTAACATTTAAAATCTCCCAACGTTTCTCCAGCTTGAAGACCAAATACGATTTTAATACAGCAATGATTAGTTTAGAAGCCCTTCAGCCACTGACAAATGTACTTAGCAGCACTAGCAATGTTCTGACTGTGCTGTCAAGGCAGGAGAAACATGACAGAAAGATGATCCAGAAGCCAAATGCCTTAGAAGGATTTTTCTGAGAGAAGCCCAGGTAGAGGGCTGCTTCCCTCCTGCCCTGCTGTGTATCCTGGCCCCTGGGCAGCCCCGGGTCCTGGGGAATGGACAGTGATACCCTCCCAGCAGACTTTGTTGGCCAGAATCTTGGATGTTCGCTAAATACCCAGATCTACCTGCACATCTTCCAGCCTCCGACCCCGCTCCCCAAGCCCGCCACCTTTCTCTGCCTTGTGCAAGATACTTGTAAGCCAGAGACATGAATTTTGCCACGGGTGAGCATGGCAATTGTATGGTCATCAGATGGCTTTTTAAGATCAGCGTATAATAGTGGGGTGGTGGAGGGATGGGGTGGCGGGGGTGGGGGGCCGTGGGCTTCTTCACCCCAGAACCCTGTGTTGGCCAATCTCAAGAGCCAGTCTCAGGGAGAACTCAGCAAGGCCTCTCCCCAGCAGAGGGCAGCCGCAGACACACAGAGGCTAGGGATGCCCCATGAGGGATTAACACTGTCTGAAAAACTAAAGCTACCACCATGTTCAGCCACCAGGGGACACGTTCTCACAACTGTCCAGCTCTGCCCTGAGCTCACAGACGCCAGCCGAGGTGTTCTTGCCCCTACTAGGCCGATGTCTTAAAAGCTCCAAAGTTAGATCAAACTTGAATTCTCTTTCCATCGCAACCTATGCTCTATCTGCTCTTACCACTCCTCACATTCCTGCTGTAAACACTGAACCACATGTGAGTAAGCAGAAATGACTTAAACCTGGGTGCCTGTGGCTCAAACCTGTAATCCTAGCTACTCAGGACACTGAGATCTGATGAGTGTCATTTGAAGCCAATTAATTAACCACCAAAAAGACAAAAATCAGAAGTGGCACTATGGCTCAAGTAGTAGAGCACTAACCTTGAGCTGAATTGCTGAGAGACAGCAGCCAGGCTCAGAATTCAAGCCCTATGACCAACCAAAAAAAAAAGGCCAGAAATGGAGCTGTGACTCAATGGTAGAGTACTAGCCTTGAGCAGAAAAGCTCAGGGATGAGCACGAAGGGAAGGAAAGAAAGGAGGGAAGGAAGGAAGGAAGGAAGGAAGGAAGGAAGGAAGGAAGGAAGGAAGGAAGGAAGGAAGGAAGGAAGGAAGGAAGGAAGGAAAAGAAAGATTGGTTTAAGTGAGCCCCACTCAGGCCCCACACTAGCCAGTTTCAAAGCCTACACTGTATTCTGCTGCCAGCCAAGCCTTTTCCACCCCAATGAGGAAGAGTAGCGTGTATAAGGAAAGCTAGCAAACATGGCACCCTGCAGCCCCCATCCTTGGCGCTCTGCCTGCCCTGCTAGGTCTCCCATTCCTCAGCTCTTCCAGCCAGTACACAGGTTTCCTTGCCCCAAACAACTGATGCTCATAAAGTTTATTGCTGTTCCCGGCGGCTGCTAGTGAACAAGACAGCAACCATACGGATTTCTGCCTGGGATGGATTTATTCAAGTGCCTAGCTCAAAGCAGGAGGGAGACACTGTCAAAGTCAGGGTGGTGGGAGAATGAGTGTGTGATATGAAGGTCTTTTAGCAAGTTCTCTTCAGATTGGAAGAGACTTAAGAGACATGCTGACCAATCAAATCTTGATTGGGTTTTGGTCTAACAAAGCATGAATTAGGCAAATAAGAAGATGGGCTGGATGCCCCTTGGGGGAGTTGCTTATTTTGTTAGTGTGACAATGGTTCGAGGAGAGAATGTTCTGATGTCCATAAATCACTGCAAAATCCTTTAGCCCAAGGGTATTTGATGAAGCAAATACAGCAAGACTCAAGACAGCCATTTAGGTCCAGGTGCAGGCTGAGCCAGTGTTTATGACATCCTCTTTTCTATTTTTCCCTGCAGGGTTTTTTCATAATAAAAAGGTTAAACAACTAGTATCTATAAAAATTAAAATTAAAGTAGGAAAGCCTAGCTCTCACTCCATGGGCCTCCAGTCTCTGGGGAAGGGGCCCAGCTAGGTGGTTTACTGATCTCAAGGATCTCAAGGGTCCCCAGGGCTGGTTCAGGTTCAGGCTTCAGGTTCACTGCAAGGCCTAGAAAACCATGAGAAGCTCCCTGTCAACACAAGACCCAGACACGGTCCAGGACAGTAAAAGCCACCAGGCTCGGTGGTGACTGTGCCTTTGAGGTCTGAGCATTGCCACCACCCTCTTCTCCTGGGAAGGCCCTGCCCTGGGGAATACCCTGCTCCCAGGCCTCAGGGTACTGTCCCCGGGTATTGATGTCATCCCACCTTCCCACCCTACCATTCCTATGGGGCGGAAGGGCGGGGCTGCCTGGACTGGACATGCTGATCCTGAGACTCAGAGGGTGCTGGGACTTTTCCTGGATGCCTGCCTCTGGGAAGGGTTAACTCAGTGTGGAGCAGAAATGGTTGGCTCCAAGTCCCTGCACCTGTTGCCTACAGCCTCCTTGCAGTCCTGGCTTACTCAGCCTCCCTGCCTCCCTGTAGGGGCCAGGCAGAGAGCTCCAGGATGTCATAAGAGGCAAGAGGGGGGAATTACCCTAATGGAAAGGGGAGATAATGCTAGAGTTACTATATTGCTGAACTGTCCGGCCCTCCAGGTGCCCCCCCCCCCATTATATGCAGACATGCAGAGACCCCAGCCCCTCTGCAGTAAATCCCATACTCCCAGCCAGTCCTGCAGGGAGGTGAGACTTCACAGAAGGAGCAGGCCTGTGTCAAGGACACCTTTCTCCCTTACTCCGGCACCACAAGGGCTCAGCAAGTTTGCCTCTGCCCATCTCTCCAGCCTTACCCCCAGCAGTACTCACCAAGGCCTCCTTCCAGTGGGGGTGTAGGAAGCAGGAAGAAAGGAATCTTGTCCTTCAGTGTCTGTGGTCTGGCTGTCCCAGCTCAGAGCACTCTGTCTACTGGAGCCTGGGTGGAGAGGTCTGTCCAGGAGGTCTGGGCTGCCAGTGGCCTAGAGAGGGAAGGTCAGATGACCCTCTGGAGAAGGACTGACTGGGGCTGGCTTGTCTAGCTGTCAGCTGGGTGTTCCCACTGCTCTGGGGCAGGGCCAGGGGTCTGGGAGGGAGGAGAAGGAAAGGGAGAAGGAGGAGTCTGCAGAAGAGGAGAGTTCAGCTCAGCCGGGCTAGTTGGGTTGCCATAAGGACCAATTGCCACAAGCCCCCTCTTTATTTATTTACTTGCTTGGTCCTGAGGCTAAAACACAGGGCCTGGGCCTGCCAAGCACTTACCCCCCCGAGTCCCAGCATTTCATGGTTATATGTTGATCCTTGTTCTGCAGGAAAGGTGGTCAAGGCTGGGGTGGGGACTTTGTTCTGGAGAGGCTTAGTGCCCTCCCTCCTTCCCCCATCCTATACCCAACTAGCTCACTTTAGTTTGTCTCAAGGTATGGCTGCCAGAGAGAAGGAAGCTCATGCAGCAAGACCTTCAATGGGCAGATAGTTCATCAGCAGTCAGTCTGTCCACAAGCACTATTGGAGACTTTTGTGGGGGTCAAGACCATTTGCTAGGGGTGATGAAGAACCAATAGATAATTTCCTGCTGTCAGGGGTTCCGCTGGGGGGACCCAGCAAGCTAATGGCAATTCCAGAACATAGGACTCAGGAAGGGCCTCTCACCTAACCTGGGACAAGCAAGGAGGGCAACCTGGAGGAAGTGGCCATCAGAGAGCTCTGTAGAAATGGGGTCACAAGGCTGGTGGGGAGTGGTGAGAGGGCTCTAGCCAAGGGAAGAGCACATGCCCAGGGGTGGGAGTGGGGGGTGGAAGCTGGGTGACTGGGGGAAATGAGAGGTGGGCAGGAAGTAGCCCCAGGCAGCCTTTCCTACTTTCTCACCTGATGTCAGGAAGTCAGGCTCAGGTGTGTTTGGAGGCTGACTCTGCTTTGAAGAGAACAAATGAGGACGGATCAAAGGTGGTGGGTTATATCTTCCAGGTGGGCCCTATCTGGTGGGGAGAGGGTGATGGGCCCCTGAGACGTTCAGACAAGCTTGATAAAGTATGGTGACAAGGAGAGCCAAGACTGATGGGCTGAGGGTAGGCCTGGCTTCAGGTCTAGGTAACCCTCAACCAGTATTAGTGTCTACTTTTGGGGTGGCTCAAGAACCCCAGACCTGTATCCAAAGTTCCTCTGAGCACCGGGCTAGTGCCACACCTGTCCCTTCATGGTCTCCAAGGCTCAGTCTCAGCCCCTGGGTTCAGCCTCTCCTGGGGCAGAGCTTCTGCCCAGCTGTCACAGGCCTCGCTTGCTCCCAGACTTAGTCCCCAGGATCCTGTCCCCCAGAGCTGCAGGTGCAGCGCCAGCTTGCCCTTGCTCACTTCTGCACATGCCCACAGGACAGTCACTCCATATGGCCTCCTCTCCATCACTGCCCTGCCAGGCCGAATGGCAGCAGTGGCAGGATGAGAATCCAGATCTCCTGGCCTTTGCCAGGGGCATTGTCTACTCAGTGAATGCCACCTGGGCCTTGCCTGGCAGGAACTGTTCAACAGATGTGAGCTCAGGTGTGCAGGGAAGCTGAATGCCACAAATGTGGGGTCCACCTGCACCCCACCTCCATTTCTGTCTCCACAAGAAGCGGACTTCTCTGCTGTGACCTGACACAGGCCTCCCCACACCCAGGAGGGCACTGCCTGTCCCATGACAGGAATTCCCTGGTTGAAAGTGAGCTGAGCTCCTACGCATGCCCCCTTCCTGTTCTCAGCTCAGATGCCAGCCGCATTCAGCAGGACAGGCAAATGCTCAGGCAGACTGGTTAGGAGCCTTCCTGAGCTCCAGTGACCTGACCTGGAAGTAGGGGTGGTGGTGGCCTGCTTTCCCCTGCCTGCTCACCCCACCCCCATTTGGCTGGACTCAGAGGCCTGGTGTCAGAACTTGGGAGCCATCCAGGGCTGAGAGAGAGTCCCTTGGGGGTCCTGGAAGGAAAGGGAAGCCACGTGTGGCCCAGCCTGGACTGGAAGCCAGGTCTCTGGGAGAGCACAGCCAGTGCCTCCTTCCCGTTATTTTCTGTTTTTGTTTATAATAAAGAGCCTTCTTCTATCCGGCTTCTTTCTCATCTGCTTATTTCACAACAGTTTTGAGACACACAGCAGTAACCAAACACGCCGGAGCCTCCCCTTACTAAATCATCCAGGAGCTTTATTTCTGTCCCCGGGCCACGCTGTCATCATGACATCTTTCTGAGCCCAGCTTCACTTTCAAGAAGCCAGTTGCTAAACTTCTCTCCACAGCCACGTCTGGGACCCCCACCTCTGCCCACCCCCACTCCTGCCCACCCTCCGGCCTGACTTCCAACTCCCCTGCCCTGGGAAGCCAGTCCTGCTCTTGCTTTTTGGTGGACCAGAGTGTCCATCCCTGGCTTCTTGATGCCACTATTCATTGAAAGGTGGGGCTCACACAGATTTTGGGGTGTTCACTTCCAGGCACATACGAGTCCCTCCTTTACCAGCTTTCCTTTCTTCTCTCCAGCTTCTTCATGGGTGCCTTCCTCAGCCTGGATCCACCAGGTCCCAATTACATTTCTGTAATTGTTTTCTTTTTCCTCTGACCTGAAGCTCACCCTGGTTCACCATAGCATCCTCTCACTCCTCAGGGCCTTCCCTCCCCTCTTCAATCCTGCTGCTATGTTCTGTTCTTCCCAAGGTGAGGTTTTAGCTCAACATTCTTCAGTGCCTCCCCTGTCCTTAGAATAAACTCCAGATCCTCCCTGGAGCTCAGCCCTGCCCACCTCAGCAGCAGCCCCCTCACTGCTCCATCCAGCCTGGATGTCCTCCTCCCTCCTCTCAGCCAACTCCTCTTCACGCTTCAGAGTCAGGCTGACGCGTCACCTCCTCTGGGAAGCCCTCTCTTTGAGTTCTCTGCCACAGCCTGCCACATGTGCCTTGGTACTTGGGCAGACGTGGTGACTGCTTTACCTGCGTCACTGTCCCCCCGCCTGTCCTCAGGGATGGTGACTTGGCTCATTTTGTTCAACAGTGTTCTCAGCACCTCAGCACCAGCTTGCCAGTGGGAAATTGGTGGACAGATGGACGGATGGACTCATACTCTCAAACCAGTCTCTCAATGTGTGCTCTGCACAATGGCGATTCCTTTCGTCTCCCTGGGAAGAAGACAGGAGGCCTGGGGCTAGGTCACTGCGGGCATGTGGTGTCCCTCTCTCATGGCTGTCCTGCCCTCGCTCCCATAACCCAGTGTTCCAGCTCTAAGGCAACAACAACCTGTCATCACCCCCCACCCTCCATGGAAGCATGGGTGGCTGCCACAGATACAACTGACCTTCCCCTTCTTGCCTCACCCCAGCCTGGCACACCTCCCCCTTCCCTCCCCACTTCCCCCTGCCCCACTCCCTAGGAAGCCAGGAGGGAGCACACTGAGCCTCCACAGAGGGGGGACAGCCTGGAGCCAGCAGGTTACCACACCCCCTGCGTTGCCTCCAGGAAGGCCTAGCCTGGCCCTCGTGGCAGGCCCCATCCGGGACTTTGGAGCCTGAGTATTGGATCCTGTCCAGGGCTCTGCACCAGGGCCTGCCAGGATTCCTGCTGGGCTCCCACGTAGCTGCAGAACTAAGGCCTCTGGGTCCTTGATCGCTCAGCTGCTCCCAGCTCTGCTCTCCTCCAGCTGTCCCAGGTACCATTAGCAGGGTGCCACTACTCAGGTCCTGGGGCCAGGTGATGTGAGAGCACCTGCCCAGCAAGCCAGGTGTGCAGTGGAGGGGGGAGGGCTGGCAAGGAGAGGGAGGGGCCCCAAGGGAACTATGTCCCCCCCATCATTTGTGGGTATAGCTGGCCTGCAAGGAGGTCTGCTCTCAAGGATTCACACACAGGACCTCACTGACTCTCCTTCAGCCCCCAGAGGTGGGGCTGCCACCCCTTCAACTTATAGTTCCGGCCTAGAGAACTCCTCACACTGCTCCTTGGGGCGGAGCTGGGCCTCACCCTCCAGCTCCATCCAGCTACTGGGGAGCCCCCAGTCATACATCATGCCACCGCTGAGAAGGCCCATGGTATCATTACTCCACTTCAGCCCAACCCAGCCACCTTGGGGCCTGGTAAGACTGGCAGGAGGGGGTGTGTGGCTGGGCACTGGGCCTGGGTTGGTGACAAACCCTTCCCCCAGCTCACATCGGGCAGAGGCACAGAGAAAAGGACAGTAGAGAACCACCCCAGGGAGGTGCGGGGCCCTGGGCCTGCAACCTCCCAACCCAAGACAGCTCTCAGGAAGGCGGGTTTATGGATTTTTAATCCATGAAAGAGCCAATATGTGGCACCGAGGACCCAATTACACACCATTGATACTGCAGCGTGTCTCCCTTGCTCCTTCAACAAGCCACAAGTAGTGATTAAGAGGCCTTAGAGGAATACAGCTGGCAGGGACCTGCCCGGCCCTACCCTGCCCTGCTGCAGACGTGTAGATCACTTGCTGCCTTTCTCTGCCGTGGAAGCCTGCCCAGGGAGAGCGGGCTACACCTTCCCTCCCAGGTACGTGGAAGGTCAGGAAGGGCCTACTCAGGGCAGCTCCCTGGGGAGAGAACCCACCATTCCAGCCTTCTTGTGTAGGCCGGTACTGACTCTTGAACTCAGGGCCTCTCACTCTTGTTTGGCTTTTTCTGGTCACAGCTTGAGCCACTTGAGCCATGCCTCCAGCTTTAGCTTTTTGCTGCTGGTTAATTGGAGATCAGAGTCTCAAGGATCTGTCTGCCCCACCTGGCTTCAAACCTTGATCCTCAGCTTCTGAGTAGCTAGGCTTATAGATGTTTGATGTTTGAGCCACCAGGACCTCATGCTTGCTCCACCAGTTGAGTCACACAGCCCTTGTTTTTTAATTTTGGGGGGATATTATATATATATATATATATACATATATACATATACACACACACACACACACACACACATATATATATATATATATATATATATATATTTTTTTTTTAATTTGGGAACAGCCTGGACCAAATACAAATAGCTGTGTAGGGCACCACACCTGGCTTGTTTTGCTGAGATAGGGTCTGGATAACTTCTGTTCCCATTTGGCCTTGAGCCCCAATCTTCCTGATCTCTACCCCCAGAATAGCTGGAATTACAGGTGTAAACCACAGCTTCCAGCCCAGAATAATTTGAATTTTGGATTACTACTCAAGCCAGTTGTCTTGGGAGAGCCAGATCTCCTTGCCATAAGGAAAAGGGGTTAGGCCTGCCTGGAGAGGCGTTATACAAGCTGGGCTATGAGGGTGTGTAGGAGTCCCCAGACAAGAAGTAAACACCAAGACATAGAAGATCAAGGTGTTTCTGGAACATGACAGGTGGCCAGATTGGGGTACAGGTGGAAGGAAGGAGGGTGTATCCTCCCCCCCATTTCTGGGGGTGGCCATATGTCAGTGGTGGTACCAGGACCATGGCTCCTTGAACAGGCTCATTTCACAGCTCATGGATGGGGAAACCAAGGCCCGGGGCTGGGTGGCCCCAGAGTCTCTCGGCTGGGGAGTTAGACTGTCAGGTGCAGGTGGCAGAAGCGGTGAGGATTCCTGGGGAATTGGGTGCACTGGGCAGAACCCCCCTGCTGGAAGGAGGGCTGGGGCTGAGGCTGGGAGAGATGGCTGCGGTGACAGCTTGGGGGTGGCAGGGGCGGGTTATTTATGGCTGTTTCTTTGAGAGTCCTTCAGGGCCGCTAAGGTAATTGAATAAGTGAGCATGAGCAAAGGCGGGCGATCATTTAATTGTGGCAGAAAATGAAGTTGGTTGCAGCTGGGGGCCGCCAGCCCATTATCGCCAGCCCGGGTTTCTGCTGAGCTGGCCAAGTGGGGCTGCATGGCCATCCATCCATCTGTGCCCACCCTGTCCTGGGCACTGTCCCCAGGTCTGCACAGATTAGTGGTCAGGGGATTTGTTCACATCATCAGGGAGGCCCCCCCCGTCTTTACCCCAAGAAGGCTCTTGAGGCTGCTGCTGTAGCTTACAGAGGGCAGTGGTACCCCACTTCCCAGAAGTACAGGGGCTGCTGGGGCTCAGTGGCAAGAGCAGAGGTTCAAATCATGACTTTCTTTTTTGTGTGTGCACCAGTACTGGGGGCTTGAACTCAGGGTCTGGGCACTGTCCCCTAGCTTTGTTGCTCAAGGGTAGCATTCCATCACTTGAGCCACAGCTCCACTTTGGGATTTTTGGTAATTAATTGGAGATGAGAGTCACATGGACTCTCCTGCCTGGGCTGGTTTCAAACCACGATCTTCAGATCTCAGCCTCCTGAGTAGCTAGGATTGCAGGCGTGAGCCACAGCATCTGGCATGCCATCATGACATTTGTAAGGAGGACACTGGAAGATGCCGTAAAGCCTCCCCTGGGTACTGGGCACTGCTGTTACTGCCAAGTCCAATAGCCTTGTGGGAAGGGTTGCTATCCCACAGTTCACAGGTGGGAAACACAAAGCCCAGGATCCTGGGTCTGCAAACTGCTCTCAGAAGCCCTTGGGAGGCTCTGAGATTCTGGGGTGGGAAGGGAGAGATGAGGGGCCACAGACTCGATCCGGGTGAGGCATTGACATGGCTGTGAGCGTCCCTCCAGATCCTTAGA
Organism: Dipodomys merriami; assembly: GCF_024711535.1. Classification (NCBI taxonomy): domain Eukaryota; kingdom Metazoa; phylum Chordata; class Mammalia; order Rodentia; family Heteromyidae; genus Dipodomys; species Dipodomys merriami. Next base: position 10,147,141 of record NW_027202937.1, on the reverse strand, counting down.
GACCCTCAAAGGCCTCTCTCTGGCTTTTTTCTTCTCCCTGTGGCCTGATTTCAACCTAGCTGTGTGGGGGCAAGGTCAGGGAATAAAACACAGGCCTCAAGTTCAGAGGTAGGAGGAGGCAGCTCACAGGGTCTGGCTAGCTGGGTTTCCAAAACACCCCTTGTGAGGAGGGATCAACTTAGTCCTGGAATGCATGAAGCCAGGTCACTTTCCTGGACTGGGACAGGGCCACTGTCCTAGTGCAGATGCCAGCAAGGGCAATCAGATGCCAACAGGGAGGGCCAGGGACGGGTGCTAGGTCTAGAATGTCAGGTGCCCCCAGGAAGAGTCTCTAGAGCTAAAGTGGCCAGAAAGCAAAATATCAAATCCTTGTTGCATTTGTCTTTCAGATAGCATCAAATGCTCTTGTATAAGCACATCCTCTGGCTGTGGGGGGTGGGGGGTGGGGAGTTGGGGAATGGGAGGGAGAGGGGAGGGGGAGGGTGGTAATGAGGGACAGTGTGTATGTGGCCCCGGACCTCAGTTTTCTGCCTGCCTTCTGCAGTGTTGACCATGTGCCCCGTGGTGACCATCTGCTTCACCTTGTGAGCCGGCCAGGTCCTGGGCACCTGTCATTTGTTTGTGAAGATTTACCAGGACCCATGGGATGGGTATGATTTAGTCAATCAGTCAGTCACGCTTCCCTAACCTGGCAACCCAGCCCCCTCTCCGTGCCAGGTGCAGATCTGGGTGGTGGGGGCTGAGCGGGACCCAAACTGACAAAACTCCTGGATGTTGTCTGGGAGGCAGACAGCAGACAAAATAAGTAAAACAAGTAGAGGGCAGATGGTAGTGAGGGGGTGAGACAAAAATAGAGCAGGGACTGGGTGGGGTAGACTGGGGTTTCAGTTTGAAAAATGAGGATCAGGGAAGGCTTCACTGAGGTGTCTTCAAAGTGGAGATGAGATTGCTGGTGTGTAAATATTGGGGAGAGGCTGACAGGAAGAGGCACAGAAAGAGCAAAGGCCCAGGCATAGGAGTAAGGAAGGGGATGCATGTCTGGGTCATATCTCTGCCGTTCATTCATTCATTCATTCATTCTTTCTTTCTTTCATAATACAGAGTCTGTGTTCTAGACACTGTGCTGGGTCTTGTGAGATTTATTAAATCATGTGCTTGCAGCTAATCCACATGATGGATGAAATACTGTCCAAGAACCTGACAAAAAAGAAAGGGATGCCAGTTACTGGTGGCTCAGACCTGTAATCCTAGCTGCTAAGAAGTCTGAGATCTGAGGCTCGAAGTTTGAAGCTTGCCCAGGCAGAAAAGTTCCCATAAGCCTTATTTCCAATAAACCACTAAAAACTGGAAGTGGTGCTGTGGCTCAAGTGGTAGAGCACTAGTCTTGAGCACAATGAGGCTCAGAGGCAGAGACCAAGCCCTTGAATTCAAGCCCCACAACTGGAGAAAAAAGAAAACAAACAAAAAACAACAACGAAGAATAAATAGGTGTATGTCTCCTCTGGGAGATTAAAGGGATAGAGGAGTGGTAACATTTTTCTGCTTTGGGAAGGACTGTCTGTCATGGGATTCAGTATAAACTAGAAAAAGGCTAGGGCTGCACGTGATTGTATACACCTGTAATCCCAGCTACACAGGAGGAAGAGGTAGGATGACTATGGTTCAGACTGGCCAGGGAAAAGCTGAAGACCCTATCTGAAAAAGATCTAAAACAGAGTGCTAGCAGAGTGCCTGCTAGCAAGTGGGAGGCCTTGAATTCAAATCCTAGTATTACAAGAAGGAAGGAAGGAAGGAAGGAAGGAAGGAAGGAAGGAAGGAAGGAAGGAAGGAAGGAAGGAAAAGTTCTCACACTGGAGGTCTGGCAGCTGCAACACTATTTTTCTAGATGCAGGGACACGCTGGAGCCTTATCTTAACTTCCATAGGCAGAAGAGGAAAAGGAGTATAGGAGGCAGCTCAGCACCTAAGGCTAAACCTGAAGCTATCACTTTCATGTGAACCCCATGAACCAGTTCTTATCCCCCGCCCACCCCACTTAACACCAGAGGAAGGTGAAGACCTACCCCAGCTGGGCAGCCACCCTCAACAGCCACAAAGAAGGGAGAATGGGTTCTTTTGCAATTTACCACAAAGTTGTCAGATGGTGGCACTCCCAATCCCCTCGTCTGAGAAGGCTCTTAGAGGATGATCAAGTAAACCAAGCAAGAGGGCCCCATGGTGGGAAGCAGCCCTGGAGGGTGAAGATGGGGGTCTAGTAAGCCTGGGAATCTGAGTGGTCCGATCTCAGGTTGTGGTCACTGAGAGGAAGCCTAAGGTCTGTGCAGAGATTAACCTGTACATAAAAATCCCAGGGAAGCTGGGCACTCCTGGTTCACATCTGTAATCTTAGCTACGAAGGAGGCTGAGATCTGAGGATCATGGTTCAAAGTCAACCTGGGCAGAAAAGCTCAGGTAGAGCCCTAGTCTTGAGCAAAGAAGCTAAGGGACAGCGTCCAGGCCCTGAGTTCAAGCCCTAGTAAGAGAAGAAGAAACACAAGAAGGAGGGAAAAGAGGGAGGGCGGAAGAGAAAAGGAAGGGGTCTCCCAGTGTATCGGTCTCCCTACCCCCACTTTCCTGAGGCCTACAGACAGGTGTCTGTGGCTCCTCAGGCCTGTGAGCAGGTGGATGGCAGGTGGGCCGGCTGAGGACACAGAGCCAGGCCTGCAGGAGGTCAGCGCAGATGTTAATGTGAGAAGCCAATCCCGCTAATGGGTTAATGGCTTGCCTCTCCACAATCACAAGGGCCCTTCATCAGCTTCCTGCAGACACTCCATGAATGTGCACTGGCTGCAGGCTGCTGCCCCAAGTCAGAATGAGAGAGGATGGGGCACAGCTCCCCGCCACCATGGAGAGGAGAGAGGAGAGAGGAGAGGGTCTGGCCATGGGTGGGGATTGTGCTCCTCCCTACCCTCAGGGCCTCCCCAGGCCCAGATTACCAGACTCCATGCCCAGTGTGTGACCTGGAGGTGAGGTGAGGGCTCCATAGCCCCTCACATAGGTGTGCACACACGTTTATATGCACGCAGGGTCATGCACCTGGGTGAATGGTACCTTCAGGGGGAGGGGTGTGACTGTGGCTTGTCCAGTCTCACTCTGGGCTCGAATGAGAGACCCTGAACCTTCGTCTCCTGAAGTAGCGGAGCTGTGGTCAAAGCCAAGTGGCCTCAGAGGAAATCCCAGACACCTCTTTACCCAGGGCCTTGTGTCGTCTCTCCTCTCCTGTCATAAACCTTCTTGCAGGTGACATTCTGATAGGCTTGCACTTAAAAAAAAAAAAAGACAGAGGGCTAAAGGAATGGATCTTTAAGGTAGAATTTCAGGGTCACCTCTGTGGGAAGCTGACTCCTCAGGCTTGTGTTCTGGGGTGCCTGTGAGGATGAATCAAGTTGCTGCCTTCGAAGTTGGGTCTGCAAGCTGGGCATCGGTGGCTCATGGCTGTAATCTTAGCTACTCAGGAGGCTGAGATCTGAGGATCGTGGTTCAAAGTCAGCCCAGGCAGGAAAGTCTATGAGACTCTTATCTCCAATAAACGACCCAAACACCAGAAGTGGCACTATGGCACTATGGTGGTAGAGTGCTCGCCTTGAGCTGAAGAGCTGAGGGACAGTGCCCAAGCCCAGAGTTCAAGACCCACGACCAACAAAAAAATATAAATGAATGAATGAATGAATGAATGTCTACAAATCTGTGGGGCAGCAGGGCCCAGGCTGGCCTCGAACCCTCTGTTGTCCTGCCTCAGCCTCCAGGGTTCTGGGATTACAGGCCTATGCCTCCACACCTGCTCATTAGATCTTTCTAGCTGTTGTGAAGTTGGCACCCATCAGGTCCCATTCTTCAGATGGGAAATGCAAGGCTAAGAGAAGTGTGTCACCAAATGTCACACAGCTGGGAAGTCAGGGAGTCACAGGATGGGTATCCCATGGCAGGTGAGTTCTACCTTCCCCACCAGGCCCTGTGGCCCCACAGATACACCAGCCTCTCCATCCCCTGCAGCCCATCCAACCCCTCCTCTAGGAAGTATTTAGGAACAGCCTAGGCTGGGGAGAGGGCCACCTCTCCTCCCCAAGTATGTGCATGGACCCACAGGGTCTTGCCCCTTCCCCCCTACAGAAGGGGTTGGCCAAGACCTGACAGGCCTCCTCTGACTCTTGGCAGGGTAGGAGTTACCTGGGGCAATAGGGTGAGGCTTTCCTGTCAGCTGTGGCCTCAACTGCCAGTGGGCACCAGATTCTGGAGGCATCTCAGCAGTGCTGAGAGAGAGAGAGAGAGAGAGAGAGAGAGAGAGAGAGAGAGAGAGAGAGAGAGAGAGAGAGAGAGAGAGAGAGAGAGAGAGAGAGAGAGAGAGAGAGAGAGAGAGAGAGAGAGAGAGAGAGAGAGGAGAGGGAGAGGAGAGAGAGAGAGAGGAGAGAGGAGGGAGAGAGAGGAAGGGAGGGAGAGAGAGGAAGGGAGGGAGAGAGAGGAAGGGAGGGAGAGAGAGAGGGAGAGAGAGAGAGAAGGAGGGAGGGAGAGAGAGAGAGAAGAGAAGAGAGGGAGGGAGGTAGGGAGGGAAGAGGGAGAGAGAGAGAGGGAGAGAGAGAGAAGAGGAGGGAGGGAGGGAGGAGAAGAGAGAGAGAGGAGAGGGAGGGAGGCAGGGATGGAGGGAGAGGGAGAGAGAGAGAAGGAGGGAGGGAGGTAGGGAGGGAGGGAGAGAAGGAGGGAGGGGGAGAGAGGGAGGCAGGGAGGGAGAGAGAGAGAGAGAGAGAGAGAGAGAGAGAGAGAGAGAGAGAGAGAGAGAGAGAGAGAGAGAGAGAGGCACCTTTCACTTCCTTCTATGAGCCGCAGTCAGTCCCTCCCTTTCCCCTGCACACTGAGGCAAGGAACAAATACATAAGACGAAATAAACACGTTTGTCCCTGTTAAGTTTCATCTCGTTAGATTCACCCCGTCGCTCCGGCCTGTCAACTTCTCTTTAGATCCCAGCTCTGTCATCTGTGGGTTTGCCATCACCCCCCCCACACACACACACCCCTCCAGCTGTGTGGCATCTGAAAATTTGATAAAGTACATGGAACATGTTCATCTCAGAGGAAGCTCTTCTTAGGAGAGACGGGCCCACAGGCATGCGCATGCTCCTCCCTCCCTCCTTTCCTCTGTCCCTGCTCTTCTCCCCTGGCCAGCGTCCATCAAGGGATCTTGGTGTGTGCTTCAGCAGGGGCCTGCCACTCCTGTCTTGGGGTGTGGGGGAGTAGGATGCTCTGGGAATATCCACATCACCTCACAATGAGTAATGAGGCTGTTTTGATAACCTTTGACCTGGCCAGGCTCTGCTAGCTTCTTCTGCCAACTAAATTGGGGGCCAGAACAACCAATGGACACTTGAGCCTTGGCTCCAAGACTGAGACCGCAGGGTAGCCCCACTTCACTGCTAAGCAGGTAAGACTTGGTGCTTGCACAGCTTGTGGCTGCTCTGCGGTGAGCTGCACAGGATGAGGCTTCCTTCTTGTCCATACTCCTGCTGGGTGCTGCTTCTCTGATGCTTCTCTTCAGGGAATCCTGTCTTGGTGGTAATTGCACAGCAAGGGGAGCTGGCTCGGGGAGCTCCTGCGGCAGCTCATCACTGTAGAGCCTGCCAGACACTGTCCTGGTCTTTGCACCAAAGCTTAGCAGTGGCAAAGAATTCAGGCCTAGACAGACATTCTGGGCTCTTTCAGTTCAGCCTCCAGGCACTGGTATGGAGTGTAGAAGACTCAGGTAAGTTCCTGTGCCACCCCCATTTCAACTCAAGCCATTTTTCCTTCTGTTGGGAAGATTTTGGTAATCACTAGTTAGCTGAAGAGTCAGCATGGGTTAGCGAGTGCTGCAGTAACAAACAGGACTGCATTTGTGGCAACAGGTTGGGCTTCTGCTCACATTACTACCTTAAGGGACAGATGGGGATCCTGTACCATGTTGTCACTGCTTTGGGATTCAAGCAGAGGGGCTGCCTTAACCCTAGCTGTAACATGCCATTATGGCAAAAAAAAAAAAAAAAAAAAAAAAAAAAAGAGCAGATCATGTATAAGTGAATAATGTTTCTGCCTTGAAGTGCCATTCTATTACATTGACTTTTACAGCATCATAAAGCTATGTCCAATTTCAAAGATTGGGGAAATCTGATTATTTTTTTCAGTACTGAGATTTGAACTCAAGGACATACAATCACTCAGCTTGCTGGGCATTCTACAACATGAGTCATGCCCCTAAAACCCAGGTTTTTGGGGGGCAACTGTACTATCTGCATATTCTCCAAGTCCTAAACTGTTTCGAATTTAAAAGTTGCCAGATGGGCACAGTAGTTCATGCTTGTGATCCCAGAGCTGGTCAAGTAGAGGCAAGAGAATGAAGAATTCAAGGTCAGCTTGGGCGGACCGGCAGGCTGGTTGGTAACTTTACCCAGAAGGTCTGTCCTACAGGACAGCCAGGCCACTCTCCATGGTGGCAGAGGTCCAAGAGGGCAAAAGTGAAAGAGCCAAGGTCTCTTGAGGTTTTGGAATGGGACCAGCCAGTGTCTTCCTGGCTCTAGTCACAATGAAAGCAGTCAAGGGACAGCCAGGTTCTAGACAGAAGAACTCAATCAGACCTTAGAAAAGAGAGTGGCAAAGCGTGAGTGGCGTCTTTAACCCACCACTGGGATGAGGGCTGAGGGCCAGCCACACAGAGGGACGAATGGAGGGGCCGAGCAGGGCTCCCTGCCAAAGCCCTGTCTCCATGGGCAGGGCTGGTTCATCAGCCTGGCATCACTGCTGGGTTCTGTTTTGCATATGCTAGTGTTTGCAATCAAAAAGTTCAGCGGTCCTTCCAGTGTGCTTAAATTAGTCCCCATGAAAACCAAATCATTTCATTTGCAGAGAAGGGCTTAATTGCAAGGGGAACGAGGCGAAGGGAATTCTGTTGCCTGTTTTCATTGAAGAAAATTACTGTACTTTCCCCTGTCTCCTTCCGAAACAAGCAGCTCTGAAGCTGGGCTGTGTAATCGCAGTGTTACCTCCTTTCCCCTGCCATCCCACTATTTCTCTTTCTCAGGACCAGCTTGGCAGTGCTGTTATTGCTCATCTACCCAGATCAGGACAGCCTAGTACTGTCCCCGTGGTGGGTAGCACTTTCTTTTGCAAAGCAGCTGTCCACACCTGGGATTTTACCTGCAGACCCCCCCACCCCCCCGTGATGTTGAGATGAATGCTCTTCCAGGGGCCTTGACCAGGAACTGGGTGGGCCTCACTCTTGGCAAGGAGAAATGTAGTCACTTTTATCAGCAATCAAGTAAGATCTATTCCAACCTCTGGCTTGCCAGGGCTGGTGAGAAATCACTTTCTGGAAGCCGCCGCCCTGACAGTGTCTTACACAGATCGCAGGGCCTGGCTACTCCCATAGATACGTGGTGCCAGGGCCTGAGAAGGTCCCTGCTGCTGTGTTAGGGTCCCACACTCCTGCTCTCACAACCCACCGCAGCCTAGTTGTCTGTGCCTAGGAGGGAAACTGTTTCTATGGGGAGTGGATCCCTCCTGAAGGCAGTCTAGGGGTGATGCACACAATACTGGGGACCAATCTGCATCAGAACGGGGGATTTACTCAGTAAGAGTAAGAGGGAAACAATAAAGATAAAAGCAGTTTGACAGAAACAAGTGGAAGTCAGACCTTAGAAACTCAGTGCCTACCTAGCTCACTCTCTTCTGGGGTAGAGGTTGCCTCCAATAACACAAGGAGCAAGTCAGGTATTAGGGTGCAGAAAAAGGAGGGCCCTAGATGTGCAGGGTGTGGGTATAGGAATAGTCTCAGACAGGAAACATGAGAACAGAGAAGAACTGAAGGAGAGAGGGGGTGAGCCCCATGGAGATCTGAGGGGATGCAGAGCCTTTTAACTTAAGGCTAGCACTCTACCATTTTGAGCCATAGCACCACTTCTGGTTTTCTGGTGGTTGTCTCATGGGTTTCTCTGTCCAGGCTGGCTGTGAACTGAGATCCTCAGGTCTGGGTAGCTAGGATTACAGGTGCTAGCCACCAGTGCTGGACCATTCTATCTTAATAACTCCTCTTCTGGTAGATGTGGAGAGATTTGCTGAGGCAGAGGATAGGCAAAGACAACCCCAAGGTTGCTGAGCCCTGTTCCTTGCTTGGGGTTCAGTGTCAGCTGAGGGGAAATGTAGAGGTGCCAGGTGACCTGGTGCCCACTGAGCCCTCGGCCCCCATTGTCCCTGGTGCATTTCGAGATGCTTCCTCCCTTCTAGAGTTTTCTCTGGGGACAAGGCTTTCTTGGGGAGGACTATTTAGGGACATTTGGGAGACATAATTGCCCCCATGCCCCTTCCATTTGGAGGTGGCCAACAGGATAATGGATTTGGGTCCACAAGCCTGCCCCAGTGATGGGAGTTTTGGAGGCTCAAAGTCAATGGTGCATTAATTAAGGGGAACAGCTGCTACCACCACACTTATAAGTCAGTGACGAATGGCCGTGTTTGACATCTTTCTGGGTAGAGCCTGAAGGTGGCCTGAGCTCCTGGGTGGACGTCCACACTGAGATTTGTGGGGTTCAGCCTCTTTCTCCTCCACACGACCCTGTATTGGTGTCTGTCCAGGGGGACCATTTGTCACCAAAGAAAGACAGGTCTGCAGCCCTGGGAACATTTGGAACATTGTCCAAGAGCCTTGGACTATGCTATGGAAACTTCTCAGCCACAGCGCTAGTCCTAAGATGCCCTTGGCCCCTATCTTCTAGACAGAGACCCCACTGCCTTGTGCTGTCTGCCAAGAGCTGCTTAAAGGCAAGGCATGCCCCTCCCCCACCCCAGCTAAGGGGGCTGCGAAGCCGGTCAGAAATGTCTGCAGCTCTAGCAACTAATGAGGGAGCAGGGGTGTGGGCCTTTGTTATTTTATTTTGATCTGGCTCTGGCTCTGCTAACAGCTCCCAGCAATAGTCTTGCATTAGCTCCCTCTCAGTTCCAAACAAAATATGGCTGGGGAAAATCTTCCACTCAAAAAACGAGAGGAAAAGCTGTTTTTACTTGTGTGCTGGGCCCTGGTATTGTATTCAGCAGGCTTCCAGTGGACTGGCGGCATTAGCAGGCTAGTGCCATGCATCAGGGGCCACCTACCCACAGAGGGACTGGTGTGGATAGGAGAGTCCCCTGTGGCACAGCTCAGGGACTGCTTTCTCTTCCTGGGGTGACTGGCTTTGGGGTCCCGCACAAAGGCCCCATCTGCATCTTGGTGCCAAATACAAATGCCTGCAGCTCACCTGCCCCCAGCTCTCCAACACACCAGGGGCTCTGGCGCCAACCAGACCAGCCATGTGGGGCCTCCCAGTGCTGAGCCTGGAGGTGAGAAGCCTGTTCCTAGGTTCATCGCCAACTTCTGGGAAGCTGACCCCCCAGGTGCCAGCACCTAGGGTGCCTCAGGGGTGTTGAGGCAGAAGTGGAGCTGAAGGAAGGGGCTCACCCCTGGCCACCCAGACTCCTTGCAGCAACCTCGCAGGGTGGTGGTCCACACTGCTTCATGCTGTAAACCTTTGCCTGCCCAGCCCGAACTTCCGCCAGGCTCTGCAGCTCATCTGTAGCCAGTGTTCAGCTCATCTGTAGCCAGTGTTCAGTGATGTTTGTTTTTAGAGGGGTGTGGAAGGAAGGGGGAGACACATCATAGATGAGAAAAACAGCTGTTTTTAATAAATAGTTATTTATTCAAGTTTCCACCCTGATTTTTGAAGTCTGTTGCCATGTGCTTCCTTCTGGCTGGAGCCTGATTATGAGAACAGGGCCTCACCACAGGCAGAGCGGATTCCAGCTCAGCTGAGTGTCCAGACATCAGAGGAAATGAAGAGTATTGCTCAAATGAGGAGACTGGAGCTTTATTAAAGAAACAAAAATGCCAGGAAGTCCAGAAAGGGGTGTCCAGGGTCTTCTGGAAGCAGCTGTGCATCTCCTCTGGCTACTCCCCTCTCCAGCCTGCCTCAGAGGCCATGTGGGATGAGAGGAGCTGGAGACTCTCAGCACTAATAAGGCCCCCCCAACCAGGTGTTCTGGAGTGGGCTCCCCAGCAGGTGGAGCGGACTAGCAGGCAGCAGTGTTCCGTGCAGCCAGCAGGGGGCAATGTGTGGCCACTGCCAACAAGTCACCAGGCTCTAAGTTTCCCTTAAACAGCACTGGACAGGAAGGGAGGCCATCACAGTAAAACAAGTGCTCCACACAGGTGGGGGGCTGGGGCTCTAAGGGCCCTGGAACGGGCATTCTAGGCTCGATGCAACATGTGGCTGCAGGTCTGGCCTGAATTCACTTCTGTGAGAAGCACCACTGAGGAGCTGGTGGCTACAAGACAGGCCGGTTCTCAGCCTGCACAGGACTCCACTGCGATCCCGGCTAGGGAGGCCATGCCTCCAACCTGAGGGCCCTATGGTCACCCGTTCTAATTTCTAGCATCTTCCCTCTAGGACATAAGTAGCCCATCCACCTAGGGGACAGCTTTCTCCCCTCACCCTTGAGCTCTCTAACACCCGCGAAGGCACATGGACCTAGCATTCCCCTATGCCCTGTTCCCAACCCACCTTCCAAGCTGAGGAGCCCGCTGGCGGGCAGGCAGGCTCCAGCTTGCCTGCCTTCTACTTGCTGCTCTTGGAAAACCAGCCCTTCTCCCCCATTCTGCTAGCAAGACCGGCAGAGGCGCTGGGTCTCACCCCAGCTTCTCCCTGCCGTCTCTACAGGAAGCCCACATTTCCTCCGAGAGGTCTCCGGAATGGGGCAGGGGTGAACAGTCAAGGCAAGTGTGAACAACGCAGCACCAGAGGTCCGTGCCCGCCCCTCGCCTGGGCTGGCAGCAGGCCAGGCTGGCTGGCACAGGCCCCGTGGGGCCTACCGCTCTGAGTCAGAGAAGGAGGAGGGCTTGGTCCACCTCCATACCAGCATGTCCTCCCCAGCCACTCGGTGGGACTCTGTCTGGATCCGGGATTCGTTGGAGGCCAGGAACTCCACGGCACGGTCCCAGACGCGCTTCATGCGCCTCCTGTAATGAGGGGTGGGAAGCAGAGCTCCAGGGAGGGCCCTGCCACTGTTCCGGGCTCCTGCCTCCCCTAGGACAGCTCCTTTCCCTTCTCCCTTCTCCCCTGCAGCCCGGATGCAGGCCCCATGTGTGGGAGTGCGTGTGGCGGGGAGCAGCAGGGTCACCTGGAGAGGACAGTCGGGGGACAGGTTGGGGGTGCAGGGGCTTTCTTCCTGTCAGGCCTTATCATTGGAGGCTATGCAGCTGGCTGGCCTAGACAAGGCCACACTGCCCTAGAGACTGAGCTGGGAGGATGCCCACCCCTCCTAAGGGTCCAGGAGGAGGCCACCATCACAGAGCAGGCTACACTGCACCTCACGGCCCATTCACAGGTGACGAACAGGCTGCCAGCTGCTTCGTTGGCTCCCCTTTGCCTCACCGACCAGGTTCCCATCTCCCTCAACTTTCCAAGACAGGCCTTCCCTCACTGGCCGGAGCCTACCACCCAGCTGGCGATCCTTCTGTGCTGAGAACTTGGCCTGGGTGGCCTGGTCTGGGAGATGGATGGGGGTGCTGAGAGCCAACAGGGGTACGGGACAGGCTCAGATGTGGGCAGCCATGTGCCTGGCCAGCAGCTCTTGACATCTGCGCTCAACCACAGGGCCCGGGCTGGTTCTGACTATACAGGTCACCATGCCATCCTGTTCTTATTCAGGGGAACACGTGTGGGATCCGCACTCAGAATGTACTCGTGCTAGACATGGACTGAGCCAGGTCAGCCACCTCCTCAGCACCCGTCTCCTGTCAATTAGGACTTATCACTGCCCAATGCCCCCCTTTCCTTATGCTTATCTGACTCCCTCTAGAACAAATGCACCAGGAGGACAGAGATGTTGCTTCCTCCACTGGCTGCTGTGTCCCCAAGTCGGCCTATGGTGCACAGTAGGCAATTTGTGGAATCAAAGGCATAGGGCAGCCCCACTTCACTGTGGTCCTCTGCAAGGCAGCGGAATGGCTGTTTTATAATAAGGACAACACAGCTCAAGGGGGGGAGAGAACTGTCTGTGGTCCCGCAATGACTCCCAGCAGGGGCAGGAATCAGGAAGGAGCTCAGGTACATCGCGTGGCTCCCCTGAGCGCTGGAGACCACGTGACTGCCTGTGACCAACAGCAAGCACTCTCAGGGCAGCACTGGCTGACAGTGGCTCTCGCCAAGCTTCCACTGGCCACTTTTTGTGGGGGAGCATGGCAGGTGTGAAGCATCCCATGTTAGGAAACTTTTATATATATTTATTTTTGGTGGTGCAGGGAATGAAACCCAGGGACTCATGCACGTCAGAAAAGCAACATCCTTACATCATACCCTATGCACGCTGGTCTTATGTAAGACTGCCTCCAACTGCATGTATGTGCACATGTATGTCCATGCACGTGCAGGAACCAGGCCACAATACTGTAGGTAACAGGTATTTCTCACTCTGGGCCTTCCTTGCCAGTGACTGACTCATAAAGACAAGAAACTGACTGGCCTGTGGCACCCCAAGGGGGCCACTGAGACCACTGAGGTTTCTCTAGTGTGCAGGAAAGCCACAGTGTCGAGGCACATGTTACTCTGGCAGCTCCTGTCCTGTAACCATGCGGAACCAGCCTCCTGGCAACATCCACAGGGGACGTGTATCACAGAAAGTGGGCCCACAGAGCTGGCTACTCTCTGTCCAGAACCCCCTACCCCTCGCTCTGAACTCCTATTTGTAGGATCAATGAGACCCTCCATAGCAGAAGACCTGAGAGACCCACAGCCCATAGCATGGCAGCTGGCATCAATACTGAGGGTGTCCGTTGGAGCCCTGATGCTGCGGCACGTCTCATTCTGCTAAAGAGCTGAGCCCACTCCAGGAGTGGCAGGCGAGGACACCGCTTCTCAGGACTCTGGGAGGAACTGAGCTTCATGGGTCCAGCCTCTGGCTTCCTTCTGTGGGGATTAGTGGAACCAAGCCCTGACAGCCTCACGCGACCACAGCACCCCGGGGAGCACTCACCGGCTCTGAGGAGGGATGAGGGTATCACGCACGTGCAGGATGCCCACATAGGGGTAGCGCTCCATATCCTGCTCCCAGTCCACATAATGGTCCTGGACCACATCTGCAGAAGAGAGCACAGTGCTTAGTGCGAGGCCTGGTGACGTGGGCAGTCCCTTCCCCAGAGGCCCACGCACCTATAATCTTCTTCACCATCTCATACATGGCCTGTTCCTCCTCTTCCAGCTTCCGCCATCGGTACTTCAGGAAGATTAGAAGTCCCCACAGAAAGGCCAAGCCTTCAAGGGAACGGAACACCATTAACTCCTGGCCACTCAAGAGGCTCAGCGCCCTGCAGGGGGTGCTGTGGGGAGGGCGCGTGCCTGAGCACCTGCTCCGCGTCAGGTGTGGGGTCAGATGCAAGGAAGGACGTGACAGGGAGAGGCGAGGCTATAAAGCAATCCCCTTCCTCTCGCTGCTGTCACCAGAGGCATCCTCAGCCATCTGGGTCCTGGCCCCTCCCATCCTCATCCAGATCTTTCATCTACTCCCTTGTGAACATGAAACAGCGTTTCATATATGTATACACACTGGGCCTTTTGTGTTCTGAAACGACTGCCGATAATGATTCCCTGCCTGGTGGTGTGGGAGAGCACGGTGTGTGCAGAGGCCTGTGGTGTGCAGCACCGGCTATCTCTGAGGTCCCAGGGCTCTGCCCTGGCCCTTTGTCTCTGAGGCCCTGAGGCCTCTGTTCAAAGGCGGCTTCGATGCTGGGAGATAAGACCTGCTATCCTGCTCGGCCCAGCACCCCATGTCCTCTCTGCTTTTGGAAGGTATCTGGAGCTCTCCAGGAGATGTTTCACTGAGGGAAAATTAGGCCATGGTCCTGCTGCGCACCTGCCTGGAGCTGATCTATATGCTGGGATTCTGGAAGACCCATCAGAAGCAGCATGGCCTGGCCCTTGCCTGGACCACTCCCTCTCAGAGAAGTAGACAGTCTCCCCTGCCCCACATCAAGGACATTTCTAGTTATCCTGATGCTCTCGCCAGTAATCTCCAAAGGTAAAGACAGCCCGGGGCAGAGGCTGACTTGTTCATCTGCTCTGTTTTATTAGACAGACCTCAGGTTCAGCAGACAGAAATGAACCCTCTGGCTGGGAAGAAGCCATCCCTCATACCCAGGTGGGCACTGAGCTGGGCTCTGGATGAGGGGGCACAGGGCGGTGGCCAGGACTTACACCAGAAGAAGATGAGCACGTGGGTGACGGCAGTGAGCAGGGCTCGGCTCAGGCGGCAGCCGACGCCCATCCGGGGCCGGGCCGACTCCAGGCAGACCACCTTGTCCACAGTTGTCACCAACTCAGATGGGTCTTCTCCTTTCAACCTGAAATAGGTCATAGGGCTCCCAACATGTCCCTCAGGACACCTGTGCCACAGGAGTTGGGGTATGAGCCCCTCACCAACCAGGAGGGGAAAAAGGCAAAGGAAGGAGGGACCAGAGACCTCCACCAGATTACAGAATAGGCTTGGTATCCTGGTTGTGCTCTTTCCAGAAATTTCCCACATTGGCTACTTAGAAAGAAGAAAGCTTTAAAGACGGCAGCAATCTTGAACCCCTACCGTTAAAGTGACGTCCCCCTCTGTCGGGTCTTTGACAGCCTCTCTCAGCGTGCAGAAGATTAAACTGTAAATTGGATTCCCACCTCCCAGCATAGCGCAATGGAAATGTTTACTGAATCTCTCGCTTCGCAATGGCAAGGCAAGAACTGAAAGACAGGCTCTGGGAGGTTGTGCTTTTCCTCCGTGATGAGCTGGCACATGAGCGGTGCAAGTGTAAAGATCATGGGGCTCCAGAGAGGTTCATACTGAACGGGAACCACCAGGCCATTGGAGGCCAGGTCCCTGCCACGACACCTATGCCATAGTGTCAAAAGGCACCAAAAGATGGGTAACGTTCACGCTGGAGGCCTCTTCCAGCCCCATGATTCAGGGACACGATACAGTGCTCTGGAATGGCTGGGATCTGGTGGCCTGATTTCTCAAGATCCACTTTCAACACTGGCCCTTTGGCCCAGCCACCTTCTGGCTGCCTTCTGCAGCACGAGGTGAGTGTTGTGGTTCTGGGTTAGCCTTGGCGCATTGCGGACCAGACAGTCCCTATTCCCCTCTCCTTTTCCAACACAGGGAAATGAGCTCAGCACTCAGGGCAGCTGTATTTTAAGCCTCTGAATCTTAACCGTGCCTTGCATCCAGTTACCACGCTTTAGGCTGAGCTGTCTGAGGGGTTCCACTGGATGCACTGCTGATGGAATTAGTAATTTGGGTGGATTAGAGAGGAATAAACAAAACCCTAGAGCATGTGTTCTATCAGCAATAGAGCTGGGCAGAGGCAAGGGGCTGCAGCTCTGCTAGGGCAGGGACCCCAGGGCTGCCTGGCTGTGGGCTGGGATGCCCCTCCCCCACTGAGCAGCTGCACAAGGCCTTTCACTCTCCTGAAAGGGCTGTTATCTCTACCAACAGCTCTGGCCAAAGATTTAAAAAAAAAAAAAAAAAGTAGGGCAAAAGCTGCTTGGTCAGAATAAAACCAGTATTTCCCAAGCAATTTCCATACTGGGTAAAACCAACATGCAGAATCATTTCATCTGCAAATGAAAACTTGAACCCCAGGAGAGGAAGTACAGAGAAGTTCCTCCAGCAAACTGCAGCCAGTTACCTGAGGCGGGATTAGCTGGGATACTAGGCTACAGCATCCCATTGCTCCCTACTCTTCAGCCTGGCTCCCAACCTAGCTCACAAACTGGCTCGGTGAGGCTTGAAACTCACACCTGAGACCCTCTGCTGAGCACAGGAGGCAACTGAGAGGAGAGGACATCGGTGCAGGCGTGAGGCTGCTGCTACCATGCCACCCATGATGCCCGCCCACACTCACCAGATGCCCACATCCTTGTTGCTGCTCAGGATCCAGGTCAGGGCGGCTTCAAACTTGGCGGAAGAGCTGCTGGTCACATTCTAGGGATAGGAGAGGAGATTAGTTTTGCCTCTGGCGGTATAGCCAGAGATCATTCCATGCTGGATTAAAGAAGCCCTCCCTCTCCACAGACTCCACAGGCCCTAAGGCCTCATTCCACTAGATGCACAGCAAACTGGCGAGAAGACAATTTGGGTGAGGAGAGGCAGGAAGAGGCTCGGCTAGAGGAGGTGATGCGGAAGCATCCCCAGGAAAACAGTGCAGGTCTGAGGTGGCCTGAATAGCATCATCTCCAAGTCTGAAGCCTGAGGCCAGAGAGCTGCAGTCCATCTTCACGTAAAATGCAAAAGAGCATCGGGATGGGCTGGAGGCTGACAGCAGTTTCAGCTGTGTGGCCTCCCATGCCCCTGACCTCTGTTAGTCTTGTTTTTCTTATCTATACAAAGAAAATTGAACTACATGATCCCCGAGGTTCCTGCCAGCTTCAGAATGCCATATTTCTACCACCTAGAGGCTGTGCAGAAAATCTAACAGAACCCAAGAATCTGAAGGGAGTTACATGGGCAGTGGCAGGGAGCGGGGGTGGGGGGGGGGTGGGATAAACAGATTAAATGTGTCTCCTTAAAAGCTGCTGGGGCTAGAACCTGATGGCTTACATCTGTAATCCTAGCTACTCAGGAGGCAGAGATCTGAGGATCAGCATTCAAAGCCAGCCAAGAAAGGAAAGTCCTTAGGATTCTAATCTCTGATTAACTACCAGAAAACTGGAAGTAGAGCTGTGATTCAAAGTGGTAGAACACTAGCCTTGAGCAGAAAAGCTTAGAGACAGTGCTCAAGCCTCAGGACCGGAAAAAAAAAAAAAAAAAAAAAGCTGCTGGGAAGGGCGAACAGTGAACAAAGGAAGCGGGGAAGTGGGTCTCTCAGCAAGGGCCACCTGCAGTGACCGCTTGGCTGAAGGAAGGGGCTGTGGGGGTCAGGATAGTGCCATCTGCTCCCGGCTCTGGGGCACAGTCCCCTCTGTGCTAAGTACTAAGGCTCCACTGAATTTATTGATCAGCTCTAGAAGCCTGGGTCCTTCAGATATAAGATCATGTCATCTGCTAATAGGGATAGTTTGACCTCCTCTTTCCCTATGGCTCTATTGAGTGTAAAAGGAAAGAAGGAAGGGAAGAAAGAGGAAAGACAGGCAGGTAAGTAGGTAGGCAGGCAGGCAGGCAGGCACAAAACAAATAGAAAACAAAAAGAAAAAACCCACAAGGCTGAAAGGATCAATAGGAAGGCAACCACCCTCTCAGGAATGCAGAAGCCACAGCCTACTTACTTCGAGGTATTCCTGGGCTTCCAAAACAGGAATGCATTTGCTTTTTAGCTTCTCTGGATTGCCACACTCAAAATTGCCTGGAAGAGAAAAAGACACATTCAAATACTGAGAAGAGGTTAAAAAGAAATTACTCGGAAATGGACTAAAAATGCAGCAAGAATCAAGCCATCAGCTCTAATCAGGAGCATGTGGCCCAGTGCTCCCCAGCTTCTGTGGGGCATCTTCACTCCACAGCAAGATCAAAAGCCACTTAGCTTGGATCGATTCCAGATCATTAAAACCTGACCTGCAAAGCAGTGCGGCGATTTGCATTAAATGACTAAAAAGCTGCCCAATACCAAGGTCTGTTTGCAATTGATCCCTAAAAGGATCAGACAGACAGCTCAGGAAGGGACGGGAACAGCACTATAAATAAACACAGCCTGGGAAAAGATACAGCAGGGAGGCCAGGGGCACCACAGGGACTCTGATCATGACACAGGCTGGCAACCTGAAATGCCTGGCCCATTGTCTCCAGGGGCCCTGGGGGAGAGATGTCCAGAACAGACACAGGAAGAAGGCAGCTGTGCTGGGTGGTAAGGCCTAGGCTAGTAGGCCCAGAGTAGTGCTGAGCACCCTAAGAGACCGGTTTCCACCTAGCATGGAGCCTCCCCTGCCCAGGCTGTCCCCTGCCCCCTTTTAGTGTTTGCCTGCCTCTTTGGCCTTTCCTCTCCACATCCACACAAGCAGTCCCACCCAGCTGGCACAGAGGTTCTCTTCCCTGTGATACGTTCCTGAATGCTCCAGATAAAAGGCAGCATGTCTCCTTGCAATGTGTGGCCTTAGTTCTTGTCCAATCAAATCTTTTATCATCCAGTGGCCCAGCACAAGCCCTCAGCTCATGGAGACTCCTCGCTTAGCTAACTTGGGGCAGAGTTGGTAGCTTGCCATAGCCCTTGGCCCTCCTTTGCATGGCTATGGTTTACTGCCATGCGCTGCATCCTGTGGGTCAACTAGATTCCTTGAGAGCAGGGACAGCACAGGGTGAGGCACATACAAGATCCCTGACACTTACATACGGCCTCCCTATCCTTCACCTGTTCTACCTGAATAGGGAGACTGGCCAATCTGAGCATCTGTGGGTTGGAGGAGAAAGTAGTAGAAGGTATTATTCAGTTCTTCCTTGAGAATGAACTCAAGCCTGTCCCCCAACACAGCCACATCCTCCACTTCAAAGTTGGTTTGATACTGTGTGGGTCTCTTCACCCTTTTCCCCAGGTTAAGGTGGTTTCTCCCATCATTCTGCACCCACCGGTGCTTATCCTTGCCCCTGATCACCTTGATGGCCCCCATCCTCTTCCAGCTCACGTGTTTTGTCAATAAAGCTTTAAAATGAGTCTGCTTAAATGACACTGTGCCATTCAAGCTACTGCTGCATTTGTCTTTCTGGCATCTGCTCTAAGATGCCCTGGTTCTTCATGCCTATCAGATCAAGCTCCAAGGGCCTGGTACCCATGACTATCCACATTGGGACCCAACCAGTATTGGCCAACTTCATTCCTTTTTTCTCTTCCCCTGTAGTTAGCTAGGTTCCCCATCCCTGTCCCCTTTTAGTATTTGCCTGCCTCTTTAGCCTTTCCCTCTCCATATCCATACAAGCAGTCCCATCCAGCTGGCACAGAGGTTCTCTTCCCTGTGATACCTTCCTGAATGCTCCAGATAAAAGGCAGCATGTCTCCTTGCAATGTGTGGCCTCTTAGTTCTTGTCCAATCAAACCTTTTATCATCCAGTGGCCAGCGCAGTAGGTGTCTTGCTCTTCATTGCATCACAAAAGAACTCTGGGTAAGTCACCTCAGACCCTACGTGGCTAGCACAGTGCCCAGGCCACAGCTGATGTCCAACAGGAGGAGGAGGCAGGGCCACATTTCCCTTCCATCTATCTCAATGAAAGCTATGTCCTCCCAGCTGCCTCTGACCTGAGGGCAGCAGGTACCAGGGCCCTCAGTGGCACAGGCCAGGACCGCATATGGAGGGTAAGATGAGAAACTGCTACTGCTGCTCCCTCATGAAGCAGAGCTTTCTGACCTCAGGGTGCACACAGATCCCCTGGGACTTTACCAACTCCAAAGGCTAGGACTAGACCTGAATGAAGCTACATTTCCAGTAGAATGTGATGATGCTGGGACCACAGCCAAGACACAAAGCTTCAGATGCTCAGTCAACCTGAGTGGGACTTGAGGCTAGAGATGTCACCTGTACCTGACATCTCAAGGGGAGAACACCAGAGAGGAACACTAGGATGACTGTGAACATGGGCAGGAGCCCAAGGCCTTTCCTCCCCAACCATCTCCAGGCTCCTCGTATCAGGAAGGAGAAGCTGGCAGAGTGAGGCCTGTAAGACTGACCTTAGGGATAAGGATCCTGAGGAGGACCTAGTTTAAATCACTCAACCTTGGCTGTCCAATGAGACTCCATAGTCCTCAGCTCATCCTCAGATGTCTCCCATGACATGTACCTTTGAACATTTCTTAGGCTGAACTGATCTGCCTGGGTCAAGACCAGTAAGTTAGGCCCAAGCATGGCCATTCACTTCTGTTGTCCACAGGAGAACACAAGCTCTGAGAAGACTCACAGCCTGGACCTTTTCCGACACCCACACAAACTGCTGGCATCCCACAGAATGGAGTATATCTTGCGCTCCTCGGGCCCCTGTGGCCCTTAAAGAGAAGTAAGGCCAGACATGTAATGTCCCAAGAGAAAGCTCAAAAAGGATGAGGGTGGCGGTGGGAGTGAGGCTTGGATTCTGAATCTGTCTTCTGGGGACAGTCATGGTGGTCACAGCAGAACTAATCAGTGGCTTGGCGCTACTCACCAGCTTGGATGGCCAGGAAGTTGTAGAGTTCATGCAGCAGCTCCAGCAAGGCTGCCTTCTGCTTGGCCTGGCAGAACTGAAAAGGCACAGGACAAGCAGTCAGCTTTTCCTCTCCATTGTGACAGCCAGGAACATCTAATTTTAAAAAAAGCAAGTTCTGCAGAGCTTGGGCCCAGGGAGATAGGTGATAAATATCAGGCTAAATGACTGAGAAGGACACTGTGACGGTGCAGGCAGTCACAGGTAGACACAGTGACTAAGGAGACCCATCTGGGGGCTCTGGGCCTGCACAGTACCATTTGAGTAGAGACCAGTGTGAGGGGCCAATGAGTGCAGCCCCCCAGCTTCCTCGGAGGAAAGAGCCATGGCGGCGGGGCCTTGCAGAGTTCATTGGTCAGGGCAGAATGTTAGGGACTGCGGGCTTGTCAGGCCCACTCCTACCCCTTTATGGGGACCCTGGGTGGAGAAGGGGAGCCAGGCCTCATCTGAGGAAGGACAGTGGTGAGGATCTGGTGAATTTCCATACGAACCACTCTGCACGGGCTGACACCACCTCAAGGACAGAGGACCGAGGCACCAGATGACCAGATGGCCTGATTAAGACAACCCATCCCAGCCTGTCCCCACACTCTCAGAAGCACAAGGTGAGAAAGAAAAAGCCTAACAGTCATGGAGAAGGAAAGAACACTTAGCGAATGTTCAAATGCCCATCTTGGTTCTGGGTGAGAGGCTACCCCAAGGACACTTTCAGCCAGGGCCCCACTAAACCCAAGAACCATGTCGCCCGGCCTGATCTGGGGCCTACGCTCCATGAAGTTAGCCCAATAAGCCAGTGTGGCTATTGCCCAGGCTCAGCTGTGTGCTCAAAGGCAGGCTGGCTTACAAACAGGGAGTATTTGGAGTCTGAACTGTCTAACAGAGGCCAGAAGCCATCTGCTCACTGAGCATGTCTGGCAGGGACCTAAAGGGGCTTGTCTGGGCTCATTCAAGTACAGCATGTCTGTCCAGCTCCGAAGAGGGCCAGGGAGCAAATGTGCCATTTAGTTGGGGTCTGACACATTTAGAGAGGTGTCAGATTTAGGGTGTACAAATCTAAACCAGCAAACACTTTTCTAATGCAAAAGGCAAACAAAACTACCATCAGGAGACAAGATGAGTCTTCCAGAAAAGTTACTTTTTCCTGGTTTTCCTTTCAGTCTTTAGAAATCAAGCTTTCCCTTTGGCCACCTATGTTTCTAGGCTGCTTCCTTTTATCATCAACCACAACTTTTGTGATAGATGGCAAATTAAACTTATTACTAATCTGTTTGGGCAAAACAATTGGAAAGCAAAGACCTTTGGTGGATGAGTTCGATAAATGAGTGTCATAAAACACCCCCAAAATATGACGCATCAGAAACAAAGGACAAATGAAACCTGGTTCTCTGCAGCAGGATGCCCTTCATTAACATGGGCAAGCGTCAGTGCAGGGGCGTCCTGATGACCACACGTCATTTCTTTCTTGGCCCTGGGGCCGTGTAGGCCCAGCACTGCACACTTAATAATTAGACTACTAAGTCATGCCCTCTGGCAGCACACGACTTTTCCGGGTAAGATTTATGACCTGAAAATTTACTGCTTTGTATCTTTTCCAGACTACTGCCAGAATCAGCTGCTTGCATGATTCATAAATGCAGGGGATTGCTCCCTTTCCCAAATGTTATTGCTAGGGAGCATTAGGGCTTCATAAAACAAATGGAAACATAGTCTAAGATAAGAGGGCTAATTCCACTGGCCACTCATTTCAAGCTCACCCCTCCAAGGTGTCAAATCAGAAGCACATTTTTAGAGCTTCAGATGTCCACCAGAGAGGAGGCTGTGAAATTGAGAGCTGAGGCTTAGAAACTGCCAGCCTTTCCTCCCTGCACCAGAGTGCTTGAGAGGTCCTTCAGCAACCTACTGCATCTATCTCCCAGGATCAACTTAGGCAGAAGATCAAAGTCCCTGATGTTGCAATTGATGGGAGTGCTTCCACAACAAGCCCAGGGGTGGATCTGGTAGCTCAGTCTATATTTCAAGTACTGCTTCACAGCCACAATTGAGTGTGACACAAACATCACAGAACCCGATGGGATTCTGGTACATTACAGGAAATGCTCCCCCAAAATGAGCCTATTAGGATCTTCTTCTGGGGAAGTTTACCTCCTAATGGAGGTTAACATCCTCAGGAGGAACAGTAAAAGCAAAACTCAGACTCACCTCATCCGTTTTTCTCTCGCAGTCCACTGGTAATAACTTCACTGAGACCAAGAAAAGAAACAGTTAAAATCAGAGTGGGTTGAGGAAAAGAAAAGTCTTCTCTCAAACTCTAGGGGAAGCAAAATATTGCTGATAAGAGGGAGGGCACTGGAAAGATGGCATCTAAATGTGGGAATCTTAAAGGGCACATACAAGATGTTGAGAATTTCCCCCTCCTGGACTAGGATGTTAGATAGTTGGGTCCTTTTCCAGCTAAAAATGAGCAGCCACTAGTTCTTAGGCAATTAATCACTTAGAATCTACTTCCTCATCCTTAAGATGGGGGTTGCATGGGCCTTCCCTGCTTAACACTGGGAGTTAGGCCCAAACAATATCCAGAAGCTTTCTGAACTATAAATAATGTTAAGCAGGGATTAATACCATCACGAGAAGGGAATCCCAGGTAAAGCCCTATAGAGAATCCCAGGACTCTCGTCTTAAAAGTATCTCAGCAGTGAGTACCAACTTGATACCGTGATATCCTCTGCCTGGTGCTATCAGTCTGCTTCATTTCTCTAGCAGTTTCATAGGGATTTCCAAAGTCACTGACTATGCTCTCAGTGAAGAATCATTTGAAAATCCACCTAAGTCTGTGATCCTAGGCCCACTCAAACAGCTATTTGCCACAACAGTAGAGGCATAATTCAGCTTTTTCTTGGACTTCAGCTGTTTGGGCAAGAATGAAAGGACGTAACCTGGACTCCAGGTTGGGAACGGTATTAATCACACTCAGACTTTGGGAAGAATATTAAAAGTTTGCAAATTAAGGTGTCAGTCTTGAGTTTATAATGAAATGATCTCTATGATCTCTTGTTAGAGCCTACAGTTAACAGACAGGCAACTTTCCTTTGGGGGAAACACCGATCCTCAGCTATGCAGGATATGTACTGCATGCTACACACTTCTCACTGGTGTGTCTAGTTGTGTAATTAAGTGTGGACAGAAGGGCAATGACAGCATCTTGAATCACAGGCCCTCTCCTAGCTCACTCCGCAGAGTGCCACAATGGCAACCTCCCTCTCCCCCCCGTTTAGAGCACTTTAACTTTCTTAAAGGTTCTCCTACACCTGATCCACAGGTGGGGCTTGGTGTCCTTTTGAGAACGAACGCCCCTTGTTCTGAAGTAGAGTGAATGGTCTTTTTTGTTTAGAAAGATGGGACCACAGCCAAATCCTACCTGTGGGGCAGTGATATTTGGGGGAAGGGTTCTTCAAAAGGGTACTGAATTGTGAGTGATCAAAAGGGAAACAGCAAAGCCAGGTGGGGACGGCCTATCTCTAAAGGGGGTGTGGCTTTGTCTCTAAAAAGAAAATAAGAGGTTGGAGTAGAACTTGCTCCCAGCACGTGGTGAAAAGGGAAACATCAGAACGGAGGGTCAGGGCAGGAAAGGAGACAGCGAAGGCAGAAAGTATTGCAGATGCTGAGAAGACGGAAAGCGAGGACCTGGAAATGGGGAGACAGTTGGGAGCGGCTAAGAGGCGCGGGACTGTGCAGCCTGCGCTGGGCGGTCACCCGCGCCCCCCGGGCCCTCCCCTGCGCCGGCCCGGGACGTACTGTTGTCCTCCGCCTCCTGCGGCGCCGAGGGCTTGCCCATCTTCACCCAGAGGATGCCCAGGAAGACGAACAGCAGCCCCAGGCTGGCCCAGAGCAGGAGCCGAGACAGACAGCGCTCCAGCCACCGCCCCACCTCGGGTCGGGCCCGCGCCGTGCCCGCCGAGCTCGCTCGCGTGGCCCGCAGGCCGGGACGCGGGTCCGGGTTGAGAAGGGCGGAGGGCGGCCGCGCCGAGGCCGGGGACGCGCCCCACCAGCGGCGGGCCGGGCCCAGGGAGGCCTTGTCGGGCGTCCGGGCGTCCTCATCCTCTTCGGAGCTGCCTCGGACGGAGGCGCGACGCCGGAGCGGCGCAGGGCGAGCGGGATGAGCGAGGCCGCGGCTTCCGGCCCAGGAAGCGGCGGAGGCCCCGAAGTCGCCATAGGGCCCGGAGGTCTTGTAGGCTGGGCCCGAGACCGGCGGGGAGAGCCAGGGCTCCGCCCGCACGGGGGCCGCGGCGGGCCGGGCGCGCAGCGGCGCCTCCTCGCGTAGCCGGGCCTCGTCCCGCAGCCGCTCCTGGATCCGCGGTCGGGCCTCGTCCCGCAGCCGCTCCCCGTCGCGCAGCAGGGCCTCGCCACGCAGGCGGCGCAGCTTGTTGCGGTAGACGTCCCGAGTGGTGTCGGTGATGGGTCCTGGCTGGAAGCCTAGGGCCTGCAGCTCACGCCGCAGCTCCAGGTCCGACAGGCCGGCCATGGCCAGGACGCCGCCCCCCGCCCGCCCCTGGCGCGCACCGCACCCGGAACTGCTCCCGCCGGCAGCCGCGGCGGAGCGGGCGGGGCCGCGCGCCATGATGGGAAGGTCGGACTTGGACGCCATGTTGGGGAGGTCGCTTCTGGCCGCGAGGTCGGCCATACTGAGGAGGTCGGGATGGGTGTTGGGGCCGCCATGTTGGGAAGGTCGGACAGGATTTCTTTATTTCTTTATTTTCTGGTTTCAGAACTTGCTCCACTCTCTCCCTTTCTCCAGGCCTTTATCTCTAGCCATGTTTACACCGGTCCTCTGCCCCTACGCCGCAGCATGCCGTGACAGGCATCCGGTAAACCGTGGATCGAATGGATGTATTGCTTACTGGTTAAAGACAACCAACCCCCTGCCAAGATTTGGAGACTTGATGATTTGGCAACAGTGTGTGATCGGGTTTTATTTGGGTGGTGGAGTAGACTTCAGGAATGTTCCAAGACCCTGTCCTGACCCTGGGCTGCTTGCAGGCCAGCCTTGGACATACAACTGGCCAACTGAGCACTGACTGTGTGCAGCCCTGGCCCAGGACAGACTCTGCCCCTCGGTGAGCTCCAGCCCGAGGCCCACGCAGCTTCCACCGTGGAAAAAGTATTGTGCTCCAGTGGGCAGATGAGGGGGTTCAGAGGAGCCTGTTTGGCACGGGCATGGACATTACATTAAAGAGATGGGTAGGGGGACACCCC
Source organism: Dipodomys merriami (assembly GCF_024711535.1). NCBI lineage: Eukaryota > Metazoa > Chordata > Mammalia > Rodentia > Heteromyidae > Dipodomys > Dipodomys merriami. Next base: position 10,121,675 of record NW_027202937.1, on the reverse strand, counting down.
TGAGACCCCGTCTGGCCTCTCTCACTGTGGTTTAGGATATGGGGTCCAGAGCGAGTTTGATTTCCAGTCCCAGTTCCACAGCTATTAGATCTGTGATTATATCCAATTAACATCCCTGGTCTGTTTGCCAAAAACCCTGGTTGGGCTGCTGGGAGGGTGAGAAGAGTTAATTTCCTGTAAGGTGTTTAGAACAGTGCCTGATGCATGCTCATCTCTGTTTATACTTAACTCAAATCTTTGCTACCAGTGCTGGTGCAGAGCCTCCCATTGGGTAGGTGATTTGGTTACATGAAGGCTCCTAGCAGGAACCCCCTAAGGGAAGCAAGGGGAGCTGTAGCAAACGGAAATAGAGTTGTAGATTATTGCTTTACTCTACCTCTTCTATTCCTTTCACATCCTTCACCAACTCCCTTTTTGAAACATTTATTACCAACCTAGTACTTCTATCACAGCCCTCCTTAAGTTCTCCTTCTCTCAGAGCCCCCTCTTCCCTGTAGCTTTACCCAGAAGTCCCATTGCTGACCTCCACATCTGTCTCTCCCCTCTCTGGGAACCCTGGGCCATATTCCGCTGTCAGAGTTTTGCATTCCTGCCACTTGCTCTACCTCAGGGGTATCCAATGCTGGCCTCATTGCTGGGAAAATTACAGCCTCTGCTCGATCAGGCTTCCATTGTTAGCCTCGCCTTCTCCCTGACTTAGCTGCTCCCATGTGGTGTGATTTCTCTCACCAAGTGTTGTTTTCCTTTTTTCTGCCTGTGTTTGCATCGAATGCCATGGATTTGATATAGTGATTGCCTAACACATATACCACATAATAGTATTTTATTTCTTTCTGAAGCACTGTTTGCATGACAAATGAGTTGGTAACATTTGTGCAACTCCTTGCAGCTGTGCAGTTCAATATATAAAGAATGAGTCTTTCGGCATCAATACCAGCCCGGTATATTCTAAGAGGGCTTGAAACGGATACTTAAATGAAGTGAACGGTGCAATGTTCTGCAGACGGATAGTCTATTTCATCACAATGGATCTCAGGGCACTTGAAAAATATGGAGGGAACTAGAGCCACCCCCAGCAGTGGAACTTAGTGCAACAGTGGTACTCATTGGGAGCTCTATCAGCCTTCCAGTGTGGAGGACACTGCTCCTGCTACCTGTACATCCAGGGTCAGCTAGCTCTCAGACCTTCCCTGAACCTTTTTGAAGATCTCCAGTCTAAAACCCAGTATGTTGATGGTAGTGGCTCTTTGCAGCCCAGGGCCACCCTTCCTTTCCACATGGACTTCTGGCAGCTAGTGGCCTTGTTGTCTTCTGGGTCTAACAGCCTTGGTGTGCATCTGTGGATATCCAGTTCCCAACCACTCACTCATACTGGGTCTGCTTATGAGCTCCCCTCCGAATCTTCTCAGGTCCCACTGTGGTCTCTCCCTGTCAGTCTTCCCACTTTCTTCCCTAAATTACTGGCTCCCTTCCTGCTCCTTCCCAGTATTTGTTTGTTTGTTTACTTTTGTGCTGATACTGGAACTGAATGCTGTTCCTTAGCTTTTCAGCAAAGGAAGACTAGTGCTGTACCACTTGAGCCACAGCTTGACTTCTGGCTTTTAGATGTTGATTGGAGGTAAGAGTCTCACAGACCTTCCTGCTTGGGTGGGCTTTGAACTTCAATACTTAACTCATATTCACCCTCTGGATTTAGTCCCTGACATTCTGTGCCCTCAACACCCTTTTACCCAGTTCAGTGTGGTGAGTCTGTGGCAGTCAGTTAGCGCTGCTTGGTCACCACTATCCCCCATCTTGTCAGGAGCTGCCCCCTAGGCTGTGTGGGCTTCTCGGTGGTAATCTGCCTCTGTGTCTCCCAGTGGCTCTGCTTCAGGGCCTGTCAGGAATGGAAGGCATCTTTTTAAGAAAAGGGAAATACTGTGAGGTTGTCAGCTGCACTGAGAGGCCTTCTTCCCATTACTTTGTGTGGTTTTTTTAAAGGTGGCCAGCTCACGCTGTGGTTGGTCTTCCTGATTTATTAAATGCAACCAGGAAAGACAAGCCACAGCATCTACATGTACTTAGTAACCACATCCACACATTTAGCAGAGGCAGGAGTTGCATGGAGCACCCTCTGAATTCTCTGAGGGCCACCACACCACCTCCCCTCCTACTGACCTCTCTCTGCCCCCGCAGAGCCCCAAAATAATAGGGACCATAAATCTTTTAGTGGGTATCATTCTCCTTCATCCTGCAGAAAGCCCTGCATACATTTATCAGGTCTCCAAGATGCCTGGGGATTGCAAATTCATCCTTGATCCTCAGCTGTTCTGGCCTTGTTTCTAACCACAGTGCTATGACATCTTCCTGGGGGACACTGGACCTTGAGGTTGAAAAGTGGGTGTTACTTAAGTCTCAGATTTTTGTCTTCTCATCTGGTTTTGCTGTGTCTAGGGGTGGGTGATGAAGGGGGAAATAGAGTCACAAAAAAGTGCTAGATCAGGTTTGACGGGAGTTCTGCCATCTCCTTCTAACAGCCTGTTGAAAATGAAAGGAAACGCTTTTTGGCCAAGCTTGCCCTTTGGGTAAGAGTTCCTTTAGAGGCATGGAATACATTACCCAATGTCAATAACAAATTGTGTATGAAGAAAAATGCAATGCTTTCAGAACATTTTCTTTTGGGCTTTGTCCATGATTAGATTATACTAAATTACAGAGTACAGATATCAGGCAATTACTCTGCTTTTAACTATTCAATTTCATGGCAAATCCATGTAGTTCAGTAATTATGGAATCACACCAATGTGGTTACTGAGAAAATACCTCCTCATCTCCATCTCATGAAGTTAGCGTCAGGTTGCCCTGTTACTGCTAAATGAAAAGCATATTCCAGACCATCCCAGGGCCCATCTCTACCTCTCCACTCATCACAGATGTTCTAGCATATCATTCTGGGTAAACCTCTGGGAAACAAACAAAGGAAGGGATGGGGGACAGGAAAGGTGGTGCTCTGTTCTCCTGGTTGACCTGGGTACTCTCGTCTCTGACCCTGGCTGATTTGTGGCTCATATATTCTATAGCTTTAACCAAGACCCTCTTCCTTGTTTTGTGAAAACATGGTCATTTTCTCTTGGCTCAGTTCACAGAATCCTACTTCCCTCCCATCTCCCACTAATTTTAATTTCTTCTAGCGCTGAGCATGTCCTGTAAGCAATCAAGTCCGCTGTCCTGGAAACTAGAGGCACTCCTTGGCAAAACAGAATTATTTGAGCTGATGGTAGCAATCAAACAGTGGCAGGGAAGGAAAACCAGAGAAGAAAGGAGCCGACACTTCTAAGCGCCGGTGGTGGGCACTGTGAATACAGATGTGGTAGCTGGGTCCCTGTTGCAGCTCATTACACAGAAGCATATCGGAGGTCATAGGGTGAGGGTTGGGACAGCTGGGCTGCAGCACTGAGCACTGAACAGTGTTTTTCTGCAGGAAAGACAGTTCACTATACCCTTCCCAAGGGTTGTGCTTGAAAAACCTATTCCTAGTTAAAAAATGTGAACTAACCAGGCATGGTGGCTTGCTTCTATAATCCCAGCTACACAAAAGGCATGGGAAAAACTATTGCCATCCAAGACTAACCTGGGAAAAAACTCAAGATTCTACCTGAAAAATATAAAGCAAAAATGGCTCAAGTGGTAGAGCACCTATCTAGCAGTCTGGAGGACCTGAATTCAAACCCTACTGGTGACTGGATGGCTGGCTGGATAGTTGGATGTATGGATGGATGTACAGAAGGACAAGTGGAAGGACAGATGGACAGACGGACAGACAGATGGACATAGATCTGTTGGGGTGAAGTCACTTAGGGAATCCTATTCCTCTTGTTACCACCTATTCCAACCCTGTCCTCCAACCCCTGGGATCTTAAAAAAAAATTCCCTAAAGGGTACCAGCTCAATACCCCAGAAATGGTCATTCTCGGTGCTGAGGGAAGATGATCTCATCAGGAATGAAGGAAGGATAGAAGCAATGTCCCTCTTCAGTGACAATGACCAAGATGTACTCATAAACTGACATGTTGAATTGAAACCCCTTTGTACAAGCACTTAAAGATAACTTAACTTAAAGATACAAAAACAAAAACGGTTTCCCTCTTGTTTTTCTGCTTCACAGAATATGTGCCAGGTAATAGGGGAGCTGTGTCTGGGGGAGCTGGGAAGGGTGTTCAGGAGTCTAGATACATCTCTTCCGTGTGTACCTGCAGAGCTGGCTTCATTTTGCCCTGCCTGCCCCTCTGCCTCCCGACTAGTGGTGGTATTGTCTAGGAACTTGCTATACCTCTGGGGTTGGTCAGAGTGTGAGCCAGAAATGTGTGGGAATGTAGCAGGGCTCTGGCTGGTCCTATGAAAGGCTTGGATGACCTTTGGGGAATTCAGAGCACTCCAAACAAGAATGCTTTTTGGCAGTTGGGGTCCTTCCAATTGGTGACTACTCTTGGTGTGTAAGCCCTCTCTCATAGCAGGTGGGCAGGTAGCAATACAGAGGGGATATGGTGTCCAATTCCTGGTAACCTGTGGATGGAGGGAGCAGTGATTTCTATATGGCCCCAGTTTATAAATAAATGAACATTCATTAATGGGAAATTAAATTAAGGAGAAACTTCCCATCCAGTTTTGTTTAGAAGGCAGAAATAAGTGGGTTGGCTGTGCAATTTTGCTGTGGATGCTAGAGCTTGCAGCCACAAGGTGGTAATAATAATAGTCATTTGCTCTTTGGTGGCGCCTCTGCCCTCCGCTCTCAAGGCAGATATCACCACCTTGCTTTTGCAAAGGCTCATTGAGGCTAAAGGGCTGGTTAGAAGTTACTCAGCAAGGGGTTGAATGCAGAGGCCTTAAAATCCTGTAGACCATTAGACCTCGAGCTCATCAGTAAATAGAAAAATGGAGTAGGATTCAGACCAGGATTCCAGTCTCTCTCCCAAAAATGCGGTCTCTCTGTGCCTCAGTTTCCTCTTCTGAAATGGAAAGGTGCTTCCTCTCACGCCGCAGACCTAACCTGATTCTTGCACTGGGCACTTTTGCTAATGTGTGGCCACGTCCCTCTGAGACTCCCCTCTGCTTCCTTGTGATCTGAGTTGGCCTTTTAGAAACTAGAATATTAAATAAAAGAGGCGTCCCTGTATAGGTCATGCTTTATTTGCTGGAGAAGGGATCTGCTTTGGAGAGGGTTCTGTGTCCCAGTGCAGCTGATGGTTGCAGGGGTTTGGAAGGCCAGGCTCAGGTGGGCAGGGTTCCCAGGGAGAGTCCACCTTATCTCTGGAGGCTTCTTCACTCCCCTGCTGGAGGAAAAACACCTCAGGTTTTTGCAGATCTGGTGCTGGCAGATCTGCTTAGGAAACGGCCTTCTAAACCTGCTTGCTGATGAGGGGAGGAGGGAGCTGCGCTGAGTTTTGCCAGGGGCAAGTCATTTAACCTCCTAGTTTCTCCAACTCTAACACCACCTCCTCCATCTCTGCTGCTCCTGGAGGGACTGGGAGAGGTAATTAGCGGCTGTTTGTCAGACAAGATCTAGCTTTGCTCAAGTAACTTGGGCAGACCTTGAACTGGGCAAGCCCAAAAAGGCTGCAGAAATACACAATGAAAAAAAAAAGTGAAAAAAGCTGAAGCAAGGGGTTTTCTTCCTCAGCCTCTTGTGTTATCTGGGAGGGAGCAGGGGTCTCTAGGGGGCTGATAAACTGGAAGGACTTTGAGGAGAGGAAGGCAAAGACAATGCAGTAGACTTCAGAGCCCCAGCCCTGCCCCCTCTGTGCTCAGGCCAGCAGCGGAAACCGAAGGTTCTGAGTACAAAGCCCCCCAAAAAACCCCAAAAAACAAAACAAAAAAACCACCTGACTCAAATCCTGCTCAGATGCTTCTTAGAATATTAACACCAGGGTGGACAGAGGCCTGAGCCATGGAGACGCCCTCCCCAGCAGCGAGGGGCGGGTGCAGAGCTTACTGGGCTGGGTGGGCAGCAGCGCCTCCCTCCACAGCCCTTCCAGGGCCGTTCGGTACTTTTCCAGCTGCCTGGAGTTCATCCTCATTCCAATTTCCACAGGAGCAGTCAGCTGTGAAATAAGGCAGAGTTAACCGAAGGGAGAGGTGCAGAGAGGGCCTTAACCCCTGGGTGCCCTACAGGTGGATGGGAGTCTGCGAACAGCAGCCCCACACTCCCCCTGCCCCCTTTCCTTCCTCCCATGCCCCTTCCCCTTCTTCTTCCTCCCCTGCCCTTTCCTTTCCTCCCTGGTCTTTCCCCTCCTCTCCCCTTCTCCATCCTCCTTTCCTTCCTCCTCAGCTCTCTCCCTCCCTCCTCCTCTGGGCCTCTAGGGCTCTGCTGGGAGTTCTGACACCAAGAGAGTGCCCAGGAGCCTAGTGGACTTCTCCTGGGTGCAGGAATTCACACCCCCCAGTAATGATCGCTAATGTCCTGGGTCCCCACCACGTGTCCATGTATTCTGAGTGCCTGGTCTACATTAAACTTCTTACCTATGTGGCAAGAGCCTCAGTGTGAAAACTGAGCAAAAGGAAGCTGACCAACTTGTTCACGAGTAGTAAACAACCCAGGAAGAATAGTTACATGCAGAGGCCTGGCTCCAGGGGTCTGGGACCAATTTATATCTGTCTTTTCATACGTGGGGCCCAAGACCCATCACTATCCTTTCATATATGGTGATACAGGAGGCCTATAGAAATTGATGGCTGTCTACCAAGAGGGATGTTTGGGGTCTTGGAGGGTGCTTACCCACTTTACCCTCACACCAGCTTGTCCTGGGTCAAAGGTCTTACTGCATGCACCTGTTCTGGTGAGGAAGGAGTTCCCTGCTCTCCCCAGAGCCTGCCCCCCCCCCACTTACCACCAGGTGCTCGGTGTGAGAATGGCTGGACATACTGTCTCTGCCCTCAGGGTGGCCTGAGGTGCCTGAAGGAGGTCTCTGTGGGGCTCATTTGAGTCCTGCCTGTGCCATCCCCATGGCCTGGCTATGGCTCTGCCTCTCTCTAGGTCTCTGTATCCCCACTCTAAAGTGAGGGGGCTGGAGATTAGTCCAGGGAGGACCTCCCAGTCTTGTCCAATCATAATAAGGAAATGCAAAGGGACACAAAGCCTCTACCCCCTGACCTCCCCAGAAAGAACCTGCCACTGTGTGCCCCCTGACTGCCAGTGCTGTTCCAGGTGAAGATCAGGCTGGACTGAGAGGCAGACTCACCTCCAGCTCTCTCTCAGGCAAGGTGTGAGGGAAAGAGCCCCATTCCACTGAGTGTGGTGACAGTTTGGCCACTCTTGGGGCTACACCTGACAGAACTGAAGAGACATCAGCAGGAGGCAGGAAATGGGGAGTGGGGCTTGCTTTTGCCCTGACGGCTGAGTGGCTTTGGCAAGGCCTTTGCTGTCCCTGGGTGTCACCTCCCACGCCTTAATGTGGAAGTGCCCAACTCACACTGGGGCCTCTCCTCTCCTCTGCCCAGCTAGCTGCTGGGAACACACCCAGGCCTGTCCTCAATTCTCCATTCACGGCCTAGCCTTGAACTGCATACTCAAATTTCCACTTGGCTTTGTCCTCTATCTCTGCCTGGATGCTAACAGCTTCACGCAGGTCCCACAGCCTGCCTGATCTCCTGCTGGTCCTGTAGCCCCTGAGCAGCCAACCTAGGTGTCATTGTCTCAGTTGGTAGCATATTTGCCCTGCCAGATGCTCTGGCCATAAGCTTTGAAGTCAGATTTTTATATTTTTCTTTCTTCACATACTACATCCATTCTTCTAGAAAATCCTGAGGGTGTTTATCTCCAAACTATTTTCAAAATCCAATCACTTTGCCCTGCCTCAACTATGATCACTCTAGGCTAAATGCTTCTCTGTCTCTGTGTCTGTCTCCCTTCCCCCATCCCCATAGACACCTCTAGTCTCTCTCCAGCCTCTCCAGAGGATAGGTGTTGCCAGGTCAAGAATGGACTGAAAGGTTAAAGGTAGAATTAAGGAGACCACTGGGAGGCTGCCTCAGGGACTTTGCATAGGCTATTACTTCTGCCTGGACTTCTCTTCCCAGAAACCGCTATGATTCACTCCCTTGCTCTCTTCAGTTCTTTGCTCTTAATGCCATCTATTCATGAAACGTGTGATGTTTCCCCTATTTTAGATCAAACCTGCCTCATCTTGCCTTGCTTAATTTTCCTCCATGGCACCCATCCCTATTTGCCATGCTGTAGGGTTTGATCATTTTCCTTGTTTGTTCCAGGTCCTTCCTGTATCTTGTTTCTGCCTCTCCTTAGTGTGTGTGTGTCTGGATTTTTGTCTATTTTGTTCCCTACTCTGTCCCCAGTACCTCACACCTGTAGAGACTGGGTCATTCACAGCAGGAGCGAAGGAGTTGGTGAAGCTAGAAGCAGCCCAGGAGCCAAGCTCTCTCCCGGTAGGCAATCTGTACATCCTAACTCAGTGCTGGGAGCCATAGCCATGCAGGGTTCCTGCCCAGGAGAGGGAGACCCTGTGCCCTGGCCCTCACAGCTGCTTCCTGACTATCTCCTGCCTCTGTTTGTGCTGCCCTAGATCTTTCCAAGTCACGTCAGGTGACTCACTGGCTTTGAAGCCTCTGTGTCCTCCCAGACATCAGGCCTGGCACACCAGGCCCTGCCGGCCTCTAGTCCTCTCTCAGCATCCCTACCAGGCCTGTTCCTGGGGCTCCTGGGCAGGTATTTTTGCTTTAGCTGTTCTCTGGGGAACAGCAGCAATGCCTGGTGGCTCCTAGGCTTCACTCCGTTCAGGTGCTGCCTCCTCCAGGAAGCCTTCCCCTGGCTTCCCTGGACAAGCAGTGCCCGGACCACTCTAGTCACTCCTCTACCTTCTTCGCTTCTTTGATGCTTAAAACGAGTGCTTGGTTTCATCGCTGGAGTCTATCCCCTCCCAGGATGGCCCTCTTGCTGTATGCCTTGCTCACTGCTCTATTCTGGAACATTCTATGCCTGTTGGTGGTATGTGGGCCCTCCCTTCTCCTCCGGTTAGGGAACCATGTCCATGCTAAGTTTCTTTCCATCACCCCAACTCACCTGGATTGTGAAGTTTTCTTCTTCCTCACTGGCCTCTTCTTCCTCAGACCTTTGCTGGAGGTTCAGGGATTTCTTTTGCCCTTTGCTCCGTTCCCTTTCCTAGGGTCAGAGCACTGCATTGCACAAAACTGCCACCTAGCCAGGCATCAGTGGCTCATGGCTGTAATCCTGGCTATTCAGGAGGCTGAGATCTGAGGATCACAGTTCTAACCCAGCTCAGACAGGAAAGTCCGTGAGACTCTTAGTTCCAATTGACCACCAAGTAGGGAGTGGAGCTGAGGCTCAAGTGGTAGAGTGCTAGCCTCAAGCACAAAAGCTCAGGAACAGCACAGAGGCCCTGAGTTCAAGCCTCAGTACTGGCATGTGTGCTCAGTGCATGTGCATGCGTACACACACACACACACACACACACACACACACACACACACACACACACACACACACACACACACACACACACACACACACACACACACACACACACACACACACACACACACTGCCTCCTTCAGTCAGCTCAGAGGCCTCGCTCCTGTCTCAAGCTGCCTGGGTGCTCCCTGGCTCCCCAGAATCAAGAAATCTCTATTCCCCAGGTATCTCTCCCAACCCCCCACTGCAACAAGAGTCTCAGGTGCCCAGTGGCTTGAGGATGATCTTGGAGTCACCCTTCAACAGGCCCTTATGAAGAAGAGCTCATTTATTTGTGCTTAAAAATTTGCACCCAGATTGTTACTGTTAATTAAGTTAAAACGCTGAGAATAATGGCTGTCCTTCATGCATATTAAGTGTGAAAATGTAGCTCTCTTAGCAGAGAGCCTATAAAAAAAGATAACGTGAGACAGCCCCACCCGAGAGGGCACCACGGGGTGGCCTGCAACTCAGAGTCCCTGGGAGGTGATTTATAAGAAGAGAGACAGGGAGATGAGTTATGGAGGAAGGAGCTTGGAGCTTCTTCATAAAAATCCTGGCTCCTGGCAATTACCAGGAAGAAAACCACAGTGCAGATTAATGCAACGTGTCTTTGGGTTGTCTTTTGCTGGCTTGTGCTCAATCTGAGTTTGACCCTTTTTGTCCGGCTCCAAATCTTACCTGGCATGCTGCACACTGGCTTGTCAGCCCTGCGCTCAGGCGTACCCTGCTGTGTTGGTGTCTCTAATAGCAGGCCTAGAATCCTGCTGTGGGACTCCCTTGAGATGTGATGATGTGAATTTAGAACAATCAGTGGGAGGAAGGTATGTGTGTGCGTGCAGGTGTGTGCCTGCCCGTGTGTGTGTGTGCACATACATGTGCATGTGTCCTGGAGGACTTTCTGCACTCAGCAGGGAGCATGGAGATCTGTCCTATACTGAGTGGAGACAAGGACCAGCTGTGCACACAGGCACAGGACAGGGAACTCACGTGCTGGTTCCTGTGGAGTCTCAGGCTGGGTGGGATGTGGAAGTTCCCTAGATTCCTCTCCTTGCTTAAAGGGGCCCAAATGTCTGCACAGCCAACAGAATCCTCAGAAGTCCAAGATATTGAGAAACCATTTTGTTTTTCTTTTGTGCTGGTACTGGGGCTTGAATTCCGCATCTGGGGGCTGTCTTTTAGCTTTATTGCTCAAGTCTGGCCCTTGCCAGTTGAACCACAGCTCCACTTTTGGCCTTTTGGTGGTTAATTGGAGATAGGAGTCTCAGAGTCTCATGGACTTTCCTGCCTGGGTTGGCCTCAAATCGTGATTCTCCAATATCAGCCTCCTGAGTAGCTAGGATTATAGGCATGAGCCACTGGCACTCAGCTAAAAGGCAGTTTTCCTTAGTTTCTGCTACCTCAGTCCCATTTGGGGCTGCCTTGTTTTCTCTAGGGTCCACGGGGAAGTGTGTGCTACCCCCACGTGGATAGCAGGCTTTGCTCCTACCTTTGGACAGAGGCTCATGCCCATCCTTAGCTGGGAAGGCTCTGCTCTGGCTCTTACCTCACCCTCCCTGGCAGCCACAGGCATTTCTCCCTCTTCTGAACCCCATCACTTAGCACTAGCATCCCTTATGGGACAATTAATCATGTCCTGCCTTGTGACATCTCTCTTTTGTCTTCGATTATTAGTTAATTTTTCATATGTTGGTGCTGGGGCTTCCAGTCAGCTCCTTAAAGACAGGAGCTTGGCACCACAGAGAAGCCCAGTAAATATTTATCAGCTTATTGATTGAAAACTTCCCCAGAAAGATGCGCAGGGGTGGGAAAAGATGTCACTCCTGTGAGCCACTGACATCTCTTGGTGATGCTGGCAGGGACAGAGTGGATAGTGGCAGAGGGACAGCTGGCACTTTCTGGGCACTTTCCTACAGGTGGCCCTGGCACGGTCATCACACAGGAGTCTACCAAAGAAAGGCTTCTAGCTGGTGCCAGTGGCGGTGGCTCATGCCTGTAATTCTAGCTATTCAGGAGGCTGAGATCTGAGGATCCTGGTTCAAAACCAGCCAGGAAGGGAAAGTGCAACAGAAAGCCAGAGGCAGAGGTGTGGCTCAAGTAGTAAAGGGTCAATCTTGAGTAAAAAAGCTAAAGGACGGTGCCCAAGCCCTGAGTTTAAGCCCTAGTACACACATACACACAGACACACACACACACACACAGACACACACACACACACACACACACACACAGACACACACACACACACACACACACACACACACAGAGCTTGTGCTTCGAAGAGACCAGACATCTTCAGGCCAGGTAGCAGGGCCTCCTTCAGCCATGTAGCCAGGTAGGCAGCAGAGTTTCTTACCTGCATTTTCTGGAGTTCGCTGTAGGTGAAGATGGGAACGAAGGCTTCCGTTTGAGAAGCCAGCATGGTGGCTGTGTGCACCACTAGCAGAATGGCCATGGCCTTGCAGGACACCATCCTGGAACTGGAGAATAACCAGGGGCTCCTGTCACCAAGTTTAAGACACTGTGACAGATGCCTGCATGGAAGGTGGGCCCCACGATGTGGTCCATCCATGCCCTACCTGCAGCTTGTGATCCCGAGTGAGCAAAGGCTTGGCTTCTGTGCACTGGGGTTTTAAACAGCATTTTCTTTTTGTGCCAGTTCTGGGGCTTGAAATCAATGCCTGGGCATTGTCCCTTAGCTTTTATGCTCAAGATTAGTGCTCTACCGCTTGAGCCTTAGAGCCACTTCTAGTTTTCCAGTGGCTTATTGAAGATAAGAGTCTCAGTGACTGCTGGGCGCTGGTGGCTCACCCATGTAATCCTAGCTACTCAGGAGGCTGAGATCTGAGAATCGTGGTTCAAAGCCAGCCCGGGCGACTCTTATCTCCAATAAACCACTAGAAAACCAGAAGTGGCGCTGTGGCTCAAGCGGTAGAGTGCTCGCCTTGAGCTGAAGAGCGCAGGACAGCACCCAAGCTCAGAGTTCAAGCCCCACGACTGACCCCCCCACACACACACAAAAAAGAGTCTCAATGACTTTCCTGCCAGGACTGGCTTTGAACTGCAACCCTCAGATCTCAGCCTTCTGAGTAGCTAGGATTACAGGCGTAAGCCAGTGCCCAGCTATATCAGGTTTTTCTGACGAGCTTCCAACACTTGGTCTGTCCCAGAGCAGTGGCAGCTGACCAAGCTCCTGGAAAAGGGTACCCAGCCTCTACCACAACATAGAAGAGTCATTCTGCTTGATGGCCCTGCTCCTTGTTATGCAAGGCCCCTCAGGAAGCAGGAGAGACTTCACTGCCCAGAGAAAGAACTCCTAGATTATCAGCAGAAGCCAGGTAGCCCTTCTCCTTTTCCTGGTGTTGCTGGTTTGGATGACAAAAGGAATAGACTCACAAATACTCACCCCCTCTCTCTGGAGCCCAGCCCTCTGATCTGAAGAGGAAAAGGCTGAGAATCGTTGAGGGGGGGGGGAGTTGGGGGGGAGAGAAGAGCCAGGTGGCAAAAACCTTGCATCCAAGAGTCAAAAGTAGGGCTCCCACCCTACTGGATGAGCACCTTCCCAGTTCTAATGTGTCCAGCTATTGGTTGGCTACTCTGCTTCTCTCTCTCTCTTCCCTCCCTCTCTTCCTTCCCTCCTTCTTTTTTTTTTTTTTTTTTTTTTTTTTTTTTTTAATTTTTTTTTTTTGTCGGCCGTGGGGCTTGAACTCTGGGCCTGGGCGCTGTCCCTCAGCTCTTCAGCTCAAGGCCAGCGCTCTACCACTTGAGCTACAGTGTCACTTCCGGTTTTCTGGTGGTTTATTGGAGATAGGAGTCTCACAGTCTCTCCTGCCCGGGCTGGCTTTGAACCGTGATCCTCAGATCTCAGCCTCCTGAGTAGCTAGGATTACAGGCGTGAGCCACCAGCGCCCGGCCCTTCCCTCCTTCTTACTTTCTCCATTTTGCTCAAATTCCAGGATCCAGAACATGAGACTGGGTACAGCCAGGCTTCATTCCAACTGCATGCAACACCCAGGTGACTGAAAGGGCCACCAGCCACTCAAAGGTCACCCAGAGGAGACTGGAGTGAGAACAGAGCCCCAGGAGTGCGAACTGTGCAGGGGGTGGGGTACACAGGCCCCGTCCTGTTTCTCCCTCTTCCTGCTTTTCTCTTCCCTTATAAAGTCCCTGAGCCCTGTTCTCCCTCCTAGCGGTGACAAATGTGTCACATTTATGGCGTCCCATTTCCTTCACAGAGATGGCTTAGATCCCTTTCCTTTCCAATGTTCGAGTTTAATTCGCTCCATAAGAATCAATAAAAACTTTAAATAAAAAAGGCAAAATCCAATTGCTGCTCATTTTCTTGATCCAACTGGCAGTCGGCATGTCACTGCATTCGCTGTGTTCTGGCGAAGCTAGGAGTGGGAGCTCAGCACAATGAGGTGCTGGCTCTACCACAGGGACTCGAGTGCTCAGCTCCGGATGGGGGCCCTTGCACCCTCCCACTCCAGCAGAGGTGCCAGGTTTGGGGACAAGGACCTCCCTTCCCTCAGCCACCCTGCCAAGTGGGGCTCCTGGCCTGCTGGAGATGTGCTGATCACCTCCAAACAGCCCCTGCTCTGCCCGGAATAGCACCCACCTGCTTCTCTCCTGCCTCTCATGCACACACATAATTACACCACCCCCCCTCATCCCCCAGGAATCTTCTCAGGGCTCCTGGTCTGTGGCCCAGCTGGGAGGTAGAAGGAGCAGAGTGGCAGGGATGGCTGGCGTCCCCAGAGGGCTCTGGACAGGGCTAGTTTCAGCTGGGATCCTGCACTGCCTTAGGGTACACGCTGAGCAGTCCATCTGTCCCCTGCCCTTCAGGCAACTACTTACATGTGCTGTGAGCCTCTGGTCTGAGTGGGCCAAAAGGATGCTGTCTGATTGTCCTCCCCTGGCCCTTATATACCTCCCTTCCTCCTTGGGACCCATTAACCTTTGGTCACACCTTTGGGGGCTGTGGGTGGGGAGCCTGGATTCTTAAGGCACATGGAAACCATGGGCAGGGCAGCAATGCCAGAGCTGCCAGGCCTGTCCTATAAGGTCTCTTCTGTGAGTGACAGACAGGACTTGGGGAGAGCCAGCCCTGCCCTTTGCAGAACACTTTCAAATTCAGTGCTGCTCCAAGAATCATTTTAATGATGGTCTTTTCTTCCTTCCTTCCTTCCTTCCTTCCTTCCTTCCTTCCTTCCTTCCTTCCTTCCTTCCTTCCTTCCTTTCTTTCTGGGTCCGGTCCTGGGCCTGAACTCTGGGCCTGGGCGCTGTCCCTCAGCTCTTCAGCTCAAGGCTAGTGCTCTACCACTTGAGCCACAGCACCACTTCTGGCTTTTTTCCTTTTGCTTATGTGGTGCTGAGGAATCGAACCCAGGGCCTCATGCATGCAAGGCAAGTGCTCTACCACTGAGCCACCTTCCCAGCCCGGTCTTTTCTTTCTTGTTTCTTCAATATATGATGTTGCTGAATATCTCCAGGCCAACTCTTCCCATGATGGGTTCTCAGACTGTCTGCCAGAGCACTGCATTAGAAGGATACCTTCTGTTCCATCTCCCCCACAAATCCTCTCAGAAAAGAAAGTAAAAAAAAGGGGTGTGGTGTGGTGGTGCATGTTTATAATTCTAGCAGAGGCAGAGGAAGATCTCTGTCTAAGGTTGGCCCTAGGGAAAATTGCAAGACCCTATCTGAAAAATAAGTTGAAGTAAAAAGGGCTGGGTAGGTGGCTCGAGTAAGGTCCAGAGTTAAACCTAATACTAAGCAAACAAATAAATTTAGTCAGCCAGGCCTGTCCATGGAGCCCAGGGCTGGGACTATCTTTGAGATCTCTATATCAGGACTTTGCCTCTACTGGGCCCATCCAGCGATGCCTTCCAGATACTGTAAGAAATGAATAGGAGCTGGAGACAGGCCTGCAGTGAAGGATAGGGGAGCAGGGACAAACTGGAAAAAATTGATAAAACAGTGTCAATCTTCTGGATGGTCTCCTTTAGTGTTGTTTTGTTTTGCTCAAGACTAGCATTCTATCACTTGATCCTCCTGCTTTTGTGTGGTTGATTGGAGATAACAGTCTAATGGACTTTCCTGCCTGGGGTTAGTTTCGAATCTGGATCCTCAGATCTCAGCCTCCTGAAGAGCTAGAGTTATGGGCAAGAGTCACCAGAGCCAGGTGATTCAGTATTTTTGATCCAAGTAATCTACAGCATTACAATATGATACCTGCAATTTGGTGCAGAAGGCAGGAAAGCTGGGGTTCATGAGGAGCTCATCATTGTGAAGAAGGCAAGGCTGTAGGTCAGGAGGGGGCCTGGGTTGCTTTCTAGGACACTGTGCTAGCAGCACAGCTGGTGGGGTGAAGCAGCCCGCCCTCCTACCCTGCAGGGCTGACATCTCATGGCTCAGCCATCTAGAAACTGGCTCACAGGGGGATATGACTTCAGCCTCCCCTGCCTTTACCAAGAGCCTTGGGCCTCATTGCCTAGATATTTTCTACCGTCATGGTTTCTGCCTTTGAAATGGAGAGAAGTCTGGATAACAAGCCTAATAATGGCTACTTTGTCTTTACCAGGTACATGGGCTGTCTGTACAAATGCTCAATTAGTGACTGTTTCCCCTGCAAGAAACTGGATGAAAATAAAAGGAAGGCATAATCTATGTTCTTCATTTTCCAAATGGGAACTGCCACCCATCTACAGTGGCTGAAGTGGAGGGAGGGGAGGCGTAAAAACCCAACTCAAGCTTGGGAACGGGAAGTTCACAAAACTCAGAGGAAATGGCTCAAACCACATGTGGGCACTTGATGGCCTCTTCCCCCACATCAGGTAGATAGATTAGCAGTTCAGTGTTCCTCTCCTCATGACCTTGAAATATGGTTTGCCAGGTACTGCCGTAGCATCTTCATTAATGGCCTGGAACGAGGAGGCAACGGTATGTTAATTGAATTTGCGGATGATACTAAGTTGGGGGAGGGGTGTAAAAGCATCAGAGAGGACAGAAGCCTATACAAGGAGACATCAGGAGTTTAGAATTATGAGCGGTAAATGCCCGGTGAGTTTCAGAATGTATGTCACCAAGGCACCAGGGACAAGGGGTTGGGATGGTGGATGGGGGTACCAGCAAAGAAGAAAAGCAGTTCATGGGGTATCATGGGGTGGGGAGGGAGACAGTTTAGACAATGCCTTGTTTTCCAGATGGTTCTGTCAGAGAGGTGGAGGACAGTGGTTAGAGGAAGGCAGAGTTCAGAGGAGCCAAAATAACCCAGGGATTGCTGGGAGTGCCAAAGCTGAAGGTATAAAAATGAAAAATGAGAGGTTTCAAAAGGTTGGCTTGCTCAGAACATTGTAAGGATTAAATGTGCATGCTCCTGTCAAGCAAAGGCCAAGGAAAGGCAAAGATCCCAGCAGGTGGAGGAGGGTAGGGGGAGGAGGGAGAGTCCATGCTAAGCTGTGTGCTTAAAGCCCTTGATGTCTTTCCTAGACCTGGAAGTGTGCAAGCCACTCATGAGCAAAAACAGGAGTTGATGATGGTGAGGATGACATTTAAAACTAGGTCAAACAAAGCACTGAGAGATATATTTTGGGCAATAACTGGGCTCCAGGGGACACAGGCTTTGGTGACCTGTGGGATATTTTTATTCTTTTCCTTCCATGGCTCAGGGTCTTTTCGCTTTTTCTTTTTTAGGAACTTATAAATGATTTGTTAGGAAGTGATACACAGTGGAATCTGCACCCCTAAAACCCCAGGATTTGGACCTCAAGCAAACAGCGAGAAACACACAGGTACAGAGAGGGTCCACCAGCATTAATTTCCAATTTGGGATTGCTGCTTGTTTGTGTGTTACATCTGCTGCTGGAATTAACATTCCTGCATCTCCGATTTCCTGTGGAGTCCACTCAATGCAAATAGACAGACTGCACCCCACACAATCCGATAAAATGTATTCCTTTTTGGTTCAGCCTCACAGACTATTGATAGTGTGCACAAACCTGAGGACTCAGCCCAGTTTTACAATAGCATCCCTGCTGACTTCCTGGTCAATATTTCTCCGAGTGGTTAAAATACTCCTAGAAATGTCTCAGTCCCCAACTTGCTTCTGGGTTCCTTTTCTATTTATGGGGGCTTATCATGATAGTGGATGCTATAAAAAACTTCAAGAGAAAGGACATAACTTTTCTTCCAGGGACAGAGGGTATGTAAAAGGTCTATGGGCTGAAAGTCTGGGGAGTTTTTTCCCCCCCTGTTCTTTCTGTGAATTGAGTTTGAAACAGCTTTTTTTTTCCTTTTATATGTGTGTTGGTACTGGGGTTTGAACTGGGGGCCTCATGCTCCTGCTTGGCTTTTTGGCTCAAGGCTGACACTTGAACCACATCTCCAATTTCAACTTTTTGCTGGTTAACTGGAGATAAGAGTTTTGCAGACATTTCTGCCTGAGCTGGCTTTGAACCTTGATCCTCAGAGCTCAGCTTCCTCAGTAGCTAGGATTATAGGCATGAGCCACTGGTGCCCAGCTTTACCAACGGTCTTTTTTCGATTGATTTTTAAATCTATGTATCTATATTCTTATGGAGATGATGGATGTGTTTGAAGACAAAGCAGATGGCTCTGGAAGTGACGCATTAATTATAAGCAAAGGTTGGCTTCTCATAAACCAGTGCCTCTCCTTTCTCTTCAACCCCTTTTGGGACAGGCAGCTCCCCGCCTCCCTGATCTAGGGCACCAGGCGCTAGAACAAGAAGGCAGTGACAGCTGACACGTTTTCATAAATGATTAAGGAAGCCCATGGTCGAGAAAAGTTTGCACTTTCATGTTTAAGAAGGAAAGAAGTCTTGGTAGAGGTTTTACTCCATGTGGCTGTGAGCCAAGATTGCTTCAAATGTCAGCCTAATCTAGGGAAGATTCTGGTAAAAGGCTCTAGCTGTCCAACCTTTTTCTCTTTCGTTGCATCAGAAAACTTCACTCGTTCACTTCTGCATATCTGCTGGGCTGGTGGTTTTAGGATCTGGGGCGCTGCCAGCAGCTGCAAATGGAAACAGCAGGCCCCATGCAGCCTCTGCTGTTGACAAGGGTGGTGGGTGGCAGTCACACAGAGCCAGTAGACAAGGGAAGGGGGAGGATTCTGTCTCCTGTGTGGTCCAGGCTGAGTGGCTGACTGAGATCTGAGGAGATGTAGAAGGCTGGTGAAGGAGGTAACCTCATCTAGGGATTGAATGGGAATTGTTTGCTGGTCAGGCCTACTGCGAGGGGCATTGGGGGTGGGGGTGGGGACAACATTTACAGCTCCAGTTCCCTGGGTTGCCTAGGTCCCTACCCTTCTCAGGCATCAGGCTGAGTAACACCTAGTCTGCCACCATAAACTAGTAGTTCCTCTATCCCAGATCCTGTAGGTGTTCATATGTCATATTCAACTAAGCTTGTGTAGGAGAGATCCAAATTCTCAGGGATGACAGAAGGGAAGCAGAGACATGGCCCTGTCTGCATAGGACAGCATGCAGGTGGGATGGCTTTGCTTCTACCTAGATCTGAAACAAGAGAGAAATGTCCCAGGCATTCTGCAGCTGGGACCTTGGAGTTCACCCTTCCCTCCGTGGGCAACATCCATCCCTTTGTTTTCCCCACATCTTAGAATAAGATTTTTTTTTCTTGAAACAGCAACCAAATGATAGGGAAACTGCCCCCAATTCACTGCACGACTTTGCAAGTGCATCCCTGCTCTCAGGTAAGATCCATCACAGAGAGATAATTCATTTAATCATTATTCACCAGGGCCTCATCTCCTGAAAGTTTGACTGTCAGAACTGAATTCCATCCCAAAGAAAAGCTCTCCTCACAGATTTGCAGTTGTTCTTTGTAAGAAAAAAAAAGGAGAGAAAAAAGGGGGAATTTGTTTAAAATAGACACGTGTAAGCCCCCCAAGGGACAAGGAAGCATAAACTGTAAGAACAGCTCCCATCAAACCTGAATCCGACTGGTTTAGGATTTTGCTAAGGAGGATGGAAAATGAAAGAAAGCTGAGTATCCCTCTCACTTCCAAGTGACATCAAGGCAGTCAGCTTGTGACAGGAAGATTACCTGCCCGAGGATTTCATTTGATGTGAAAAGGGTTAACGTCATCTTAGTAGATTAGACATTTTCCGGCTCGCTTAGGAGTGAGAAACAAACTCAGAGTTTGAACATGAAGGAATGCACTAGAGTCCTCTTTAGGTCCTGAAAACACAGGGGCGAAGGGTCAGATAGGCTTTGTGTCGAATACAGACAGATTCACAGGGGTCATGAATTTTATTGTTCTTTCTGGATGATGAGCAAGTGGATACTGGGTAAGAGCAGACTCTATTTTGTTCCGGCTGGTGGGCAAAAGCTGTAGCCATGGAACTCATTGATGGGTAGTTAATGTACCCAGTGGTCGGCTCTGTGCTAGGCTCCGGTGTGGGTGTGTGCAATGTGCGCACTAATGAGGGAGACACAGCCCATCCCTGCAGGAGCGCTTGTGCTGGCTGAGAAGGGAAAATGAACTGCCAAGAATCAACATTGAATTCCATGAGCGAGCACTGAGCGTGGGTAGCAAGCTCCGGAGGACACTGGAGATGGGATCATCCTTCAGGCAAAGGCCACCAGAGTGGGCTTCCATAGGGGCTGCATGCGCAGATTGCTTGTGTGGCAAGAAGACATGGAAGCCTCAGGAAACTAACCTGTGCCACCTTCTTCTCCTTTTCTGCCTCTCTCCTCCCTCCTTGTTGTATCCCTCTGCCCTCTGTCCCTCCCCACACTCCACCTCCATCTTCCCTAGGGACTGAGGACACTTTTCAGGCCAGCCGTGTTATTGGATTTTAAATGATGCGATGGCTTTTTAATTCTTGCCTTAATTGCCTTTCCATGCAGGACATTGAGGATGGTTGATTACCAGGCAACTGGGCCTGGTGGTGACATTCCTTATCTGATGCCCCTTCCAGTTGCAGTGAAAGGGACGTGGCTCTCAAGACTAGGGTTTTCTTAGTAGAATCACCCTTTCCCCAGCTTCCACTTGCAGATACCTGGGGTCCTTTGGGGTGGAGAAATGGGGTAGGGAGTGGGGGGAGGGGAGGTTACTCTGGCTCTGTCCATGGTGCTGATGGGCCCAGCACCCTGGCCACGCAGGGGGAGTCTGTCATGAAGCTTTGGAGCTCCAAAGACTGAATAATTTAAACAAATAGACTTGGACACATCTCTCTTTTCCCTAAGGGCAAGAAAACATCCCCTGCTGAGTCTATGGAATAATTGCCCCTTATTCAAGCATAGTTAAGAAAGCCAGAGAAATTGGGAAAGTGGAGGAAGGAGGTCTTCTGGCTGTGGGTGGGACTTGCTACTTGGCTCTCCAGGGAGCCTTTCTGGAAAAGATGAGCCAAGCCCTCCTTTCCCTCAGCCTCAGGCTTGTCAGGTCTGCAAAGGGATCTACTTTGTTCGCCAGTGTTTTTCCTCCAAGCTCATGGTAGCTAGCCCAGTCATCTGTGTTGGCCAAGGAGAAGGCCCTTGCTTTGTCCTATAAGAGACTCCAGCTGATTTGTGAGGCCAGTTCTCCACAGGAATGAGCTCTGCACAGATCCATCCAGATAGATGCTGTGGGAAGAGGACACCTCTTCAGAGGACACGTGGATCTAGGTACAACACATTAACCACGTGGAGTGGGCACAGGGCTTTCCTTAACCCTCCCATCACCCCTCCTCCCCTGACTCACAGCTGCCAGCTCTGAGGCCTGATGACCTGAGACCCAGGAACAGCTCTGACTGGGAGGGCGCCTGGCCTTCCTTCCTTACCCAAGCCCCACCTCACCTTGCAGCTGCCTCTCTGGGGTTCTGTCTTCATTCCTTTTTTCTCCTTCATACCCATCTCAGTAGACCTGAGTAGTGGCACCAGATGAGTCCTCTTCACAGACCCCAGCCCTGCCTTTCTCTCCTATCCCATCCTTTGAATGCTTGATACCTGAACTCCCCCTACAATCATCCAATCCAAGGTCAGGGGTCCAGAGTGAGAATTTGGTCTCTCTCCTTGAGAGTTCAGCTGGGGATGGGAAGGATGAGAGAGCCCCTTCCCCTCCCCAAAGGGCCATTTTTTTGAGAGCCAAGGAGCCCTTTGGGAGTGCTTTCCTGCAAATGGTGGTGGGCTTCAGTATACTTTGGTGGGGGGAGGGGCTGAGGCAGGATTGCTCTGCCTAGGTTAAGCAGGGCAGGGGTGGGAGGGGTGGGGAGAGGAGACAGGAGAGTTGGGGACCAGAGGAGAGGCAACAGGAAGTCTTGGGGGGGAGGGAATCAGGTACCAGCTGGCCAGGGGTGTCAAGTCAGTCCCCCCCCTCCACCAGCTTTCTGAGGTCTCCTTCCTGCTGGGCTTGTGTCCCCCACACACTCTCATTGTCAAAGAGGGGGTGTGATAGACTCCACCCTGCCTTCCTGCTTTCATCTCAGCATTTCAATTCGCTGATCTAACATTTCCTCAGAACACAGGGCTGGTTTCTTCCCACTTCTTGATTTCCTGGGGTTTGTCTCCTCATTGTTTTTCTTCTTAAAAGAATAAAGCCAAAGACAAGCACCTGTCTTTTATGCTCTCAGCTGAAATTTTGCAGCTGTTGGAGGTAAAGGAGATTGGGAAGAGGGAGAGGAGTGTTTGGGAGTTGGGACAGCGAGGGACAGAGTTTCTGAACCCACTTGAGAAGATCCTTACCTCTGGGAGAAGCCCCCAGGCAGATCTGGGGCTGGGAGGGCACAACTGGCACCAGAGGGTGCTGCCTTACAGGAGCAGCTGGGCCCCAAACTGCCCTGGCATCACTGGGGTCCACATGGGCTGGATTAGCGTCATCTCTACAGCCAGCTAGGTCATGGCCTGACCCCTGCCAGCCACTGGGTCTGCCTCTGCCACACCCACAATAGGACAAACAGGGAGAGCAAGAGCAGCCAGGGTCAGGTGTCTAGTCCTGCCAGGGACAATTCTGCCAGGAGGCTTAGAGGCAGGAAAGAGTTTGGGAATATTCTAGAAACTCACAGGTTAGCAGGTCTAGGAGAAACTGGGGGACTGAAGGCCACATATGGATATTTATTATGCTTTGTCAGGAGCTACCCCTCTGTCCCCTCTCTCCTCAGATCTGGCACAACTTGACTTTCAACTGCTCACTCCTACCCTGGTCTTTGAGCCTCAATTTTCCAAAGATAAGGAGAGAGGTCAGATTTCCTCTCACTCGTGATAGGGGTCCTGTGGGCACAAGCTCTAGGCAAGTTCCACCAAAAGATGCTTCCTGCCTGTTCTGCAAATCTAGAATCTCCTGTCATCAGTTCTGAGGGCCCCAGCATGCTCCCACAGAGCCCTGTTTTCTAAAGTAGTGGGATTCTGTAAGACTGAACACATCCTGGTGGCCCTGGTTAGGACTCTGAGTGGACTGCCACTGAGGGGCGTCAGATCAAGGTCGTTCTGCATGCTGGACTTTGGCAAGGTAAGAAGAGAAGCAGGGGAGCGCAGGCCAGGGCAGAGGTGACAGTGAGTGGAAACCAAGGATTCAAGACTTGGGAGCAGACATGGTAATAGGTGAGCTGTATGGATAAAAGAACTAAGAACCATGTCAGGTTTGGCTTCCACACTATGAATGTGCTGGTGAAGGCTGGAGGAGGAAGAGGCAGGTGTGGGAGGTAGAAGGTGGAAAGATGGTCGCATGGAGCATGTTCAGTGCAGATTCTCCATCTGCCAGGGTCCCAGCGGGGGACCTGAGCTAGGTGGTTCTCTAAGGGAGCCTACTAAGCAGAGCCAGTTAGGATGTGCTGGGAGAATGGAAACTGGGTGGGGGATGAGCTACAGATTGCCAATAACCAGTGATACCTGCTCCACCCTTGGATGGGGAACAAGGCCTGCAGGGAAGGGAATGACCCAGGGGCCTTCCAGGCTAGAACTAAAACTGTAGAGGGAGAAGCTGTGGGAGCTGAGAGGTGGCCAGATAAATAGCTACTGGCATAGACATCATAAGCCAGAGGGGAAAGTACCCTGACTTCTCTTTCCATCCTTTCCTAATCTCCAGCCAGGATGGATCTTCCACAAACCTAACAGGAAGCCAGCAGTCAAGGAGCCTGGGAGGCACAGATCACGGGGCAACTCGCTGTGGTGGGAGCAGAGCAGGGGACAGGCCAGCAAGCAGGAGGGTCAGCACAGATGTCCCCAGAAACACCATAGGAGTTTACAGAAGCCTTTTTTTTTTTTCCAGGAACACTTGAATTTTCAAAGCTCTATTCGCATAGCTATACCTCTGATAAAGGAGGGGACAGGTTAAGTTTGGGGCGTACAGGTCATAAGAGCCTCTCCTGGCTCCCCTGTAGGTAGTGACCTCTTCCATCTAGGCTGGGCCTGCCTCGTTTGTATTCTATGAAGCCACCCTCCCCTCCCCTCCAGGCTCCTCTCCAACCCCTGCTGCCTTTTTGCAGGGTTGGGAAATGGAATGGTAGACTTGTCAGAAACCTGCCTGCAGGACAGAGAGGAAGAGGAGATTTGTGATCAGGAGAGCGTGAAGCTGTGATGACAGCAGCTGCTTAATATGGAAAAGGGGATCCTAATTATTGCTTGGACAGACGGGGAAGCAACAGTCAGTCAGAAAAACTCAGAGGGCCCCCTCCTGTTGTGAAGCCTGGTTTCTCAAGGTGGAGAGGCCTCTGACTGAAGGCAAGCAGCCAGCAACCCAGTGGACTGGATTAATCCATTGACCAGACTGGAACCCCGGCCCAGTGAGGCACAGACCAGGCTGAGGTTGGAGAGCTGTGTCTTTATTTTATTTTTCTGGGGCTTGAACTCAGATCCTGGGTTCTGTCCCTGAGCTTTTTTTGCTGAAGGTTGACACTAGAGCCATAGCTCCACTTAGTTTTTTGTGGTTAATTGAAGATAAAAGTCTCTGACTTTGAACCTCAGTTCTCAGATCTCAACCTCTTGGGTAGATATGATTATAGGTGTGAGCCACAGCACCCAGCTCTGAGAGCTGTGTTCTTGTTTCGCCAGGGGGAAGGGGCTCTGGGCTTTGGCCTTGGGTTGCCTGCCTGGCTTTGGTTTCCTCAGTTGTGGCAACACAGACATCTCCAGCTTTCCATCTCAGGGATTGTGTTTCTTCACCGCTCAGTGTTTGCGGGAAGTCTAGTCTTTTACAGGTCCCTATCCAAAGCAGTTCTGGGGTCCCTGAGGAATTCTTGTACAGCTCCCAAATCCATGCTGGTGGCTCAGCCAGCATCTCACTCCAGTTGGCAGCTGTCCCAGGCTCTGGCTGTCAACTTCCCACTGGGGCCATTTTCAGGCTAATTCATTCTTCCTCAAACCCCTCTCCTCCAAGCTGGGACTAAGGCCTAATTCCTTTCATTTGCAAAGCTTCGCTTGGATCAAGATCTGGGGTTTAAGTAAGCTTGGCTCAGGACTCATCCAGGGTAGAGAAAAACTGTCAGCAGATGTCGGATGGGGGTGTGGGGGAGAGGGCAGTCTCCTTCATGGTGTCCCTAGCCCTTCTGGCAGGCAGCCCCTACCTTAAGTCGGACCTGATATGGGGCCATTCATATCTTTAATGAAGGTAGGTGACTTAGTGTGCAAATCCTATCCTCTAGTGGTGGGAGTATAGGGGGAGAGAAAAGAGAAGACAGAGTCAACCCTCCTTCCAAAGTTATATAATCATAGGCTTCTTGCCAGATCGTCCCCTCTGGGCCAGAAAAGGAGTTTGTGTGCACTGTGTGTGTGTGTGGGGGGGGGAGGGTACATGCGTATGTGTGTGTGCTAATACTAGAGCTTGAACTCAGGACCTTGGCACTGTTCCTTAGCTTTTTCACTCAGTGCTAGCCTTAAGCCACAGCTCCACTTCTGGCTTTTTTTTTTAAGTAGTTAATTGAAGATAAGAGTCTCACAGACTTTCGTGCCATAATCCTTTTGAACCATATCCTCAGAGCTCAGCCTCTTGAATAATGTCTTTGGGTGTGCACGAGAGTGTGAGAGTGTGCATGGGTGTGTCTGGATGTGCATACTTGTGTTTGAATTTGTTTACAAGTTTACCTTTGCATGCATAAGAGCGTGTTTAAATGTACTTGAGTGCTTAGTTTGCATGCATGAATGTGTTTGATGTGCGTGAGTATGCTTTAGCAAGTTTGTTGCATGCAAGAGTATGTATACAAATATACTTGAATGTGCTTAAGATGCACGCATGGATATGTGAGTGTGTTTGAATGTGTGTGCTTGCATGACTGCGTTTGAGTTTGTATCAGTGTGCAGGGGTGTGAGTGCATTAGTTTACTGAGTTTGTGTGCATGAGTGTGCACGTGTTTGGGTGAGTGTGAGTATTGAGTTTATTAGCACATTTACTTTTGCATGTTTGAGTGTGTATACTTGTGTTTACATGTGCTTTAGTTTTTTTGGGGGGGGGTCCGGTAGTGAGGCCTGAACTCTGGGCCTGGGCACTGTCCCTCAGCTCTTCAGCTCAAGGCTAGTGCTCTACCACTTGAGCCACAGCGCCACTTCCGGCTTTTTTCTTTTTGCTTATGTGGTGCTGAGGAATCGAACCCAGGGCCTCAGGCATGCAAGGCAAGCGCTCTACCACTGAGCCACCTTCCCAGCCCCTACATGTGCTTTAGTATGTGTGAATAGAGTGCATGAGTACATGTGTGTGAGTGTTCACGTTTGAGTATGCATAGTGCTTGTGTTTTAGCATGCTTATGTTTGTGTGCATGAGTATTTGATAGCGTGTTTCAGTATGCTTTAGCATATTTGTATGTGTGTTTGAGTGTATTGAGTGTGCTTGTGTTTAAGTTTGCCTACATGGGTGTACATGAATCTGTTTGAGTTGTGCAGCAAGATGGAGGGAGGGAAGGACTGAACACCTCAGGCAGCTGTAAGCAGTGACCAGTAACTATAACAGGGCACATAGAAGTGACAAGGCACAGTCCTTGCCCTGGGAACTTCCCAGCAAATGAAAAGGGTCCAATTGAGGCTAGGTAGGCCATCCAGAGAGAGGCCACAGGACAGTGAGTCATCAGTGGCAGGTAGATTCCAAGAGGACTTCCTGGAGGAGGCAGCTTTAAATACTGGGTAGAGAAAGCATGCTAGGTGGACTCATATTTGACACAAAAGACTTTCAACAACTTGGAACCTAAATGTAAAAAAAGTCCCCATTGGGCCTTTCTTTGTTGCTGAATTATGGAAATGATGTCTTAACTGTTTAAAAATGAAGAGGAATCATATTAAGTGAAGTAAGCCAGATGCAAAGAAATATAGGTCCCATGATTTCCCTTGTTTGCAATAATTAGTATATGTCTAGGATAATCTTATCAGATGAGCAGAAAAGATATAAGATGATGCTAAGCGAAATGAATCCCAAGATATGGACACAGAGGTTTTCTTTGTTGTTGCTGTTTTTAATGTACTATGTGATTTTTTTTTCTTTTTTATGTTCTTCCTCCTATGGTATATCTCTGTTGTCACTGTATTTGACTTTGATACCTTGCATCTTGTATATACATTTATCTAATTTGGGGGAGGGGAAGGGGAATAACAAAATGCTGAAATAAGGACACAGGTTGACCCATTGCAACAATGATATTCACAAGACACAATGATATTCACAAGACACTTTGGGGATGGGAGGAGTGGGGGAAGTGGGGAGGGAAAGGAGAGTAGGAGAAAAACAAAGGAAGGGATAACAATTCTCAACAAGAAATGTACTCATTACCTTATTGATGTAACTGTAACCTCTGTACAGCATCTTTACAAGAAAATAAAATTTAAAAAAATTTAAAAATGAAGAGGAGCCAGCTGGGCACCAGTGGCCCATACTTGTAATTCTAGCTACTCAGGAGGCTGAGATCTGAGGATCACAGCTCAAAGCTAGCACAGGCAGGAAATTGAGAGAGTCTCTTAACCACCAAAAAGCTAGAAGGTGATCTATGGCTCAGGTAGTAGAGGGCCAGCTTTGAGCAAAAAAAGCTAAGCTAAGGGACAGTACCCAGGCCCTGTGTTAAAGCCCCAGTACCAGCACACAAATAAGTGAAGAACTCTTATTCTTTTTTCCCCCTCAAAGCTAGTGCTCCACCACTTTGAACCACAGCTCCACTTCTGGTTTTCTGGCCAGGATGGCTTTGAACCATGATCTGCAGATCTCAGCCTCCTGAGTATCTACGATTACAAGGATGAGCACCAGTGCCTGGTAGGAGCTCTTATTCTTTAGCGATCTGGGATAAAATACTGACGTGTGAAATTGTGTGAGGGCTGGGATTTGCTTCAAAATACCAGCAGGGGTGGTCATGAATGGGCTTGGTATATGCGTTGTGGTCAAAGAGGGACTGTGTGAGTATAGCTGATGAGGGGCATGGTCAGAGACAGGCATTGTTGGGAAGGGCTGTGGCTAGGGGTGTAGGAGCCACAAGATTAGCCAAGAGCTGACAACTATTGATGGTGGGCAATGGCCACCTAGGGCTTCATTATAGTCTCTGTATTTTTCTGTGGTTTTTTAAATTCTCCATAATACAAACTCCAAAAAGAATCAAAGCCAGCACCACTGTGTTTGAAAACACATTCCTACTATGGCTGCTATGTAGAAAATTCACAATGGCAAAAATCGGTTGTGGGTTCAGGGACAGTTCGGATGCATTTGTGTTTTATTAATCACAAGAGCATCCTTAGACATTGGATCAGTGGCGCTGCCAGTATGGGAACAATGGGTCCAGACTGGAGACTCTTGGCACAAGATGTAGGGAATCTCTTACTGACTGAGGTATAGGGACAGTGGCCAGCCAGAGGCCCCAGGAGAGCAGAGTTGGGCCCAATCCGTGCTGATGACCTGGTTACTGTGCGAAGTATGTGGTGGGAAATGGCTTCATTTGCACCTTGTAACCCACTTTCACCTGCTGTGCTTCATTAGGCAGGTGGCAGTTTTCTTCAGGCCCAGGAGAGGGCTGGGATAGGAAGGAAACTATCCCTCCAGGTTCCTGACTTGCAGGGTAGAGCTCCAGGCACTTTGGGGGTTGGAATTTTGAAGTCAGCCCAGTTGTCCCTCTCTGCTTTTCCCCAAACCTTCCTGTGGGCAGGTGCATCAACATTCTCAGCTTCCTTGACTTCCTCTTTCTTTGGCTTCTCCTCAGACCACTGAAGTCCCAAAGCAGGGTTCCAAGAGGCCAAGTGGAGATTGGGGAGTTGTTTTTCAGCCCCTCTGGCATTCTCATTTGCTGCCTTCCTGGGAAGTCACTGCTACAACTGAGAGCTTCCCCTGGTGTATTTAAAAAGAGACCACAAGAGTAGGGCAATGCATAGCCAAAATAGCATCCATGAAGGAGCAGGGAATGGCCCACAAAGAGGAAAAGAGACAGGGAGAGGGCAGAAAGAGAGTCCAAGGCAGGATGTGCAGAGGGCAAAACAATCCAGCGTGGTGCGCAAGAAGGGCTGGAAGTTGGGAAATTGGCAGCAGCTCCTGCTGCACGTGGGCTGTCCCAGAGCAGACCTGGTGTGGGGGCAGAGTCTCACTTCTGTTGCAGTACACCCACACCCTGCATGACATTTCGGTCCCCTCCACTCAGGTCCTCACCCACAGGGAAAGGTTGACAGCACGGGTCCTGGCCTCTACCCACTGAGTGTCTCCAGCTGTGGCTGAAGCTCTGGTGAGGGTTTAGAAAAGTTCCTGGCTAGCAAAGAGGCAGCTGAAGGGGGCTGAGACTTGGGTCTAAGGCTGTGGTCCCTCTGCCCCAGGCCTAGAC